>NW_027361890.1:24750000-25350000 GCF_039654945.1 Dendrobates tinctorius
AAAACGCTGCGTTTTTTTCATGCATGCTCATAAAAATGCTTGAAAAAAACGCAGCAGTTGTATGCTTTTGTATGCGTTTTTTCAATGCGTTTTTTTGCGGGAAAAACGCGCTGCAAAAAAAAGCAAGTGTGAAACTAGCCTTAGAGGGTCTGTGGCAGTATGGTTAAAAATAAAGAACATATAATCTAATATGTTCCACCACAAATGAAACATCAGGCATGTTGGAGTTCAACGTGCAGATCCTTTGTTGTGTGGTGAGAGATGGCAATGTTAGAGAAATGTGGTTCTTAGAAACTAGTTCAGCTAAATATGAATAAGATGGCATTCTCATACAATAGCTGTGAGGGAGCACTGTTCATGGTAGCTTTGCAGCTCTTATGGGGGTTGTTCCCTTTCAATTAAGTTTCTTTCCCGGTTGCAATTTACTAGAAAACAACAAACTACACAGTACTCGCCTTCACCCAGGTCCCCCGGTGAGCGTCCACTTCTCTCCCAGTTTCTGAAATTGGTCTGGCATTGCCATGTCTGGCAAGAATGCTGACATTACCCTGACTGGGAAAGAACCAATCAGTGAGCTCAGTGGTTCTTCCATTGCAGATGGAATTCCCCTTTCGGAGCCGCTCAGTTCACTTATTGTTTGCTGTGTTGTTGACATGACATAGACGCAACAGCTAATGCCAGGCATTGGGAGCAGTGGCAGAGACTTGCCAGTAGACCTGGGAAAGGTTAGTACAGCACAATTTATTGTTTTGTAGCAAACTGCAGCTGGGATAAAATCGTAATTGAAAGGGAAGAATAGCTTTAATAGGGCCACCAGGGGCAAGTTTTGCTCAGGCTATCCTGGCCATCATCTCTTAATCCTTATACAGAGACCTAGACCTAGGACTCCTTTGGTTATGCCCATGGAGTGGCTGCTGGACGGTTGAGCGATCTGACAGAAAGAAGGGTCAGAAAGTGGGGTCGTTACCAGAAGATCAAAGACAGGGAAAAATCGAGAAATAGTTGGTAGTCAGAATACAAGCAAAGTTCAGGAACTATTCATCAAAAATATGGGATACTTGGACTAGACAGGCATTAGACCAGGGTAGTTGCAAACTATAACTGGCAACACTGGCAGGTCGTAGCAGGTTTACATAGAATGTGGGCTCACAGCAAGAAGCTATTTAGATGTACAATGATAAGGTATTAACCCATAATCTTCCTGCTTGGATGGCAGCACAAGTCTCAGAAATCCTTAAACAGCACTGCTGTGTCACCTTGCCTTGTCCACAATCATAGTGTGACACCGATTAGCAACATAGGTAACAAGGGCAAGTTTGGATATGGATGTTACAATAACTATATTTTTTTCATTTTTCCAGTACATAGTTTACAGGTGTTGGGTCCTTTGTGATTATGTTGCCGAAAGGCAATGCTTACAAGACCAAACACAAAAAGTGACTTAATATATATCTTAAAATAAAACAAGGTGCCTATTATGGATCATTTGCAATATGGTCAGAGATATTGTAGTTTTTTGTTTAATCCCCTACACTTTTTCAAGTTTATGCAAATATATTGTGTGTAGTGCAATTTATTTCAGTAACTGTGCTTTTTTTCATTTAGCCTAGTTTCACATTAGGGTTTTGAGGCGCAACGTACGCTCGCCATGAAGCTCCGCCCCCTGCTGCGCCTCCTTCAGTTAGCTCCGCCTATGGGCGCATAACGCTGCATACGACCTGCGTACCCTATCTTTAGCATTGGGTACGCAGGCTGTGCGCAAGTATGCTTTTGCTGGGGCATGCGTTCTTTTGACGGTGCGCCGACCTGCACCAAACGCATCGTGTTGCATTTTGGTCAAAAGGACCCATGCGCCGGCAAAAACATTCCTGCGCACAGCCTGTGTACCCAATGCTAAAGAGAGGGTACGCAGGACGCATGCAGCATCATGCGCCAATAGGCGGAGCTGACCAAAGGAGGCGCGGCAGGGGGTGGAGCTTCATGCCGAGCGTATGCTGCACCTCAAAACGCTAGTGTGAAACTAGCCTCACAAAGGTCACCTGTCAAAGGTTTTGTTCTTAGAATCTCAGCTCTGAGACCCACATATCAATGGCTAAAATGAAGGTGTAGAAGTCATTTTTTCTCCTCTGAAAACTGAAAACAGACTCCACAGACCTTCTGTTTAGTCCTCTATCATTGCCTTTATGCTAGTTTGATCATTATGTGGGGATCTATGTACTTGAGCACCTGTCACTATGACATGATGAAATGTTTTTGAAATGACAATTACACTTTTTTTTAAATTAGATAAATTTTTATTGTATAACAAAGTACAAGACAACAAGCATATTCAATCTGTCAACAGTAGACAAGTTATACATTTTTCAATATATTTCCCATTCCTTTCCCCCACCCCCCTTCCCTCTGTAAAGCACATATACAACTATTTAAATAAAAGTACACAGTAATGCAGCATAGATCTTCTGAGGTCAGCACCTCTCCGCCCAGGGACTCCATATTGTTTCAAAGGTACCAGTCCTTTTCCTTTTAGCATATATACTCTTTTCTATACTCATGATGTAGTCAGACTGCCTATAGAACTCTTGCATTGTCGGTGGTTCTTCACTTATCCAACATCTGGCGATCAGTTTTCTCACAATATACAATAATCTAGCTATTGCTAGCTTATGGCAATTCGATACCCCAATCTCTTCTACATACCCCAAAATACATATCAGAGGTTCCCTTTCAATTCTACAGTTATATACCCTCCCAATTGCGGCCGTCACTTCCACCCAAAACGTATTTAGTCTTGGACATTGCCACAGCATGTGAGCAATCCCGTCCCCTTCGGTCCAACACCTCTGGCATTCAGAGGTTTGTCTCAACCCGGCCTTGTATAGCCTGTCTGGAGTCCTATACACTCCATGGAGCACATATAACTGAGACAGTCTGGCCGGTTTGCTCAGTGATAACTTAGGTATATATTCCATTATTGTTTCCCATTTATCTTCCTCTATGTCCCCTACCTCTTTCTCCCATTTCTCTTTTGCTTTAATAGGATATCTTTGTAGGAAGGCAAACAGTAGGTTCCTATATATACCTGAAACAATACCTCTCGTTCCCCCTTTTGCACAAACATAGTCTACCAGAATATCTGCCTGAACCTTCATATTAACTGTTTTAAGGGCCTGTCACACTAAGCGATATCGCTAGCAATATCGCTATAACTTGTGACGTTATAGCGATATTGTTAGCGATATCGTTGTGTGTGATGCTTACCTACGACCCGCTCCCCCGCTGGTTATCGCTGATCGCGCGAGAACGTCCTGGACCATTTCTCATCGTCAGCTTCCTGCTGGGCTTCCTGTGGAGCGACGAGTGTGGAGCCGGGCGGGAGGACGCAGGATCGCCGCGTCTGACAGGTAAGTAGTGACCTCCATCCCCAGCGATGTCGCTGGTGAGATCTGCCTGTGTGGCAGCTCACTAGCGACCACTTAGTGATGCACCAGCGATCCTGACCGCGTCATATCGCTGGTCGGGATCGCTGGTACATCACTAAGTGTGACAGTACCTTTACTCTGAGTCCTGTAAGCATGGTGAAATTGCCTGTACTGAAACCTACAGATCTCTGGCAGCCCTTAAACCTCCTGTAGTTTTTCAAAAGGTAGCAACTCCTGCCTGGACAGTAACACTTTACTTTAACAGTTAAAGGGCTTAGCCAGGATCTTAACATTGATGGTGGATTTTTAGAAAATCCCTCAAAATTTGAATAGAGGATGACCAACCTCAAGGACTCTGAATGATAATCCAGCAATGACAGCATCTCGTCAATGAATGAGTACAATACCACTATGGCTTTTCCATTTGAGTGGCTTTTATTAAAAAAGTGAAATTTATGTTAATTTTGGGAGATTTTGCTGAACTTCCTGTTTTTGCAAATATGAAGAGAAAAATTAATTGAAGAGAAAAATGCCAGTCAGAGAGGAGTGAATCTTTTGAAATTCGAGCTCATCAACTTTTCCTAATTTTCCCCAAAAATTACCTCTTCATATCTTAACACAAACTCGTTAGTCTCCAATGTCGACATGTCCAATGAGCTTCAGCGCAAAATAATGATAGCTCTTAATTACTAAATAACACAGGTATGCAAAATTTACATTTATGAAAATTGTTTCAAATCCAATGGCTGCTTCTTATGTTTTCTTATGTCCTGATTTAAAAAAAAAAACAAAAAACGAGACACTTCTATTTTTAACCATCACATATGGATTTTGCACAAAATGCATGTGAAATTACATACAAGTGAGCTGAACAATACAAATCTTTATTGTAGCCAAAAATTTACACAATATTATTTATAAAAATTTATTGAACATTCATTCTGCAACTTTATTGGAAATCTATTCTTTCACCTTTTCATTTTCTCTTCAACGCTTCTATTGATAACTTTTCTCTTACAGAAGGCCTGAGGATCTTCTCTGTGAAGCATCCAGCAGTAGTCCCCCATGATGTTCATGTTCCATCTACCTTGGAATCATTTTGCCATCTCCTTGATATCTTGATGAAATCTCTCTTCTTGCTCTTCGCTAACAGCACCAAGGTTTACAGGAAAGTAGTCCAAATATGAATATAAAAAAATATAAATTCAAATTTATCAGCCAACCCAAGGTTCTGAAATATTTCAGCATGTTCTCCACAATAGACTTCATGTCCTCAGAACTACCAACCCTCATCCTGGGAGACTTCAACATCCCCATTAACAACCCTACTTCCACATCTGCATCCCAGCTTCTATCACTAACCACCTCTCTAGGCCTCTCACAGCATTCAATCTCTGAGACACATAAGGACGGTAACACCCTTGATCTGGTCTTCTGCCGGCTCTGTTCAATCTCCCACCTAAATAACTCATCGCTTCCACTCTCTGACCACAACATTCTCTCCTTCACGCTCACAAATCCTCATCCACCCCAGCACACTCCTACCTATCACACATTCAGAAATCTACAAGCCATTAACCCTCAGACACTTTCAGATTCCCTACACTCATCACTGTCCCCAATCTCCTCTCTTTCCTGTCCTAATCTGGCTGTTCATCACTACAATGACACTCTTAGAAGCACCCTTGACCAAGTAGCTCCCCTCACCCTCAGAACCTCCAAACACAGAGTAAAACAGCCATGGCTCACATCGCAAACTCAACTTCTCCAGCGATGCTCCAGTAGTGCTGAACGCCTATGAAGAAAAACCCACACACCAGAAGACTTCATCCACTTCAAATTTATGTTAAGAACCTATAACGCTGCCCTTCACCTCGCCAAACAGACCTACTTCACCACCCTGATCTCCTCACTAGCCAACAACCCCAAGAAACTTTTTGACGCTTTTCACTCCCTCCTCAGGCCTAAAGCACAAGCCCCTATCACAGACATTTGTGCTGATGACCTGGCCTCCCACTTTACAGAAAAAATAGATAATATCCGTCAAGAAATCTGCTCCCAACCACCAAGTACTGTGACTCCCATCCCTTCCTGCATCTCCCCTGGCTCACTTTCCACCTTTGATCCCATCACAGAAGAAGAAGTCTCCAGACTCCTCTCTTCTTCTCGTCCGACTACATGCACTACCGACCCCATGCCCTCACATCTCCTCCAGTCTCTCTCTCCAGTCATCACAGCCCACCTAACTACAATCTTTAATCTCTCCCTCTCCTCGGGCATTTTCCCATCCTCCTTCAAACACGCCATTGTTACTCCATTACTAAAGAAACCTGCTCTCGACCCATCCTGCACAAACAACTACAGACCAGTCTCCAATCTCCACTTCATCTCTAAACTTTTGGAACGCCTAGTTTACTCCCGCCTTACCCGTTACCTCTCCTCTCACTCCCTTCTAGACCCTTCACAGTCTGGCTTCCGCCCCTTACATTCGACTGAAACTGCACTCATCAAAGTGACCAATGACCTTCTGACAGCAAAACGTAACGGTGACCACTCTCTGCTCATTCTTCTTGACCTATCTGCAGCTTTCGATACTGTTGACCACCATCTCCTACTCTCTAGGCTCCAATCACTAGGCATTAAGGACACTGCTCTCTCCTGGTTCTCTTCCTATCTCTCTGACCGCTCCTTCAGTGTTTTGTTCTCTGGCTCCACGTCATCTCCTCTTCCTCTTGCTGTTGGGGTACCTCAGGGCTCAGTCCTTGGTCCCCTTCTTTTCTCTCTCTACACAGCCCCAATTGGACAGACCATCAGCAGATTTGGCTTTCAGTACCATCTTTATGCTGATGACACACAACTATACACATCTTCCCCCGACCTCACCCCGGCTGTACTACAGAACACCAGTGACTGTCTGTCCGCAGTCTCCAACATCATGTCCACTCTCTATCTGAAACTCAACCTCTCTAAAACTGAACTTCTTCTGCTCCCGCCGTCTACTAACCTCCCTAAATCTGACATTTCCCTCTCCGTGGATGGTACTACAATAACACCCCGGCAGCAGGCACGCTGTCTGGGTGTTTTGTTTGACACCAATCTCTCCTTCACATCCCATATACAATCTCTTGCCCGCTCTTGCCGCTTACACCTAAAGAACATCTCTAGAATCCGCCCTTTTCTCACTATGGAAACAACAAAAACCCTCACTGTTGCATTGATCCACTCCCGCTTGGATTACTGCAATGCTCTATTAATTGGCCTCCCCGTCACTCGACTATCCCCCCCTCCAGTCCATACTTAATGCAGCGGCCAGGATCGTCCATCTGGCTAATCGGTACTCGGACGCATCCGCTCTTCGCCAGTCCTTACATTGGCTGCCCATTCATTATAGGATCCAATTCAAAGTACTTGTTCTCACCCACAAAGCTCTCCACAGTGCAGCACCCCCTTACATTTCTTCCCTCATTTCTGTCTATCGGCCTAGCCGATCGCTGCGCTCAGCAAACGACTTTCGACTAACCTCTGCACTAATCCGTACCTCCCACTCCCGACTCCAAGACTTCTCCCGTGCCGCTCCTATCCTCTGGAATGCTCTACCCCAAGAAATCAGGACTATCCACAATTTGCATAGTTTTAGGCGCTCCCTCAAAACACACTTGTTCAGAGAGGCCTATCGCGTTCACTGATCAAAGTAATTCTCTGTGTAAGTGTGCTTGTGTAGCCCATTCACTATCTCCATCTATCCTTCACTCCCTCAAGATGGCTGGACCTTCATTGTAAATACACAATTGTAAATACACACCTGTACTTTGTATCTCCCCCACCTCATTGTAGATTGTAAGCTCTCACGAGCAGGGTCATCTCATTTCGTCTTATTTTGCTTCAATATTGTATTGTTAACGTTGTTACTTATGACTTGTGTTTTGAAACTGTTAAACTGTAAAGCGCTGCGGAATATGTTGGTGCTATATAAATAAAGATTATTATTATTATTATTATTATTAATTTCGGATCTTTGTTGTTACCTAGAAATTTCTTCACAACTTCTTTAAAGGTATGAAGCTCTTTTCTCAACGGCTTTCATTTTTGTTAAATAATATTCTATTAATCTCATTATTTATATAGTGCCAACATATTCCACAGCGCTTTACAGTTTGCAAACATTATCATTTCTGTCCCCAATGGGGCTCACAATCTAAATTCCCTATCAGTATGTCTTTGGAATGAGGGAGGGAACCGGAGTACCTAGAGGAAACCTATGCAATCACGGGAAGAACATACAAATTCCTTGCAGATGTTGTACTTGGTGGGTTTTGAACCCAGGACTCCAGCGCTGCAAGGCAGCAGTGCTAAAAATTGTGCTGCCTCTTTTGCTTCAATCACACTATCATTAGTAGAGATGAGGGAACATTTTCGGCTCTCTCCTTATTCGGCAAGCTATAGCGCTTACCGAAGAAGCTGCACCAGGAACCCGATACGTGGAGAACTTCCGATAATCAGCTGTTCAGCATCGCAGCTGCATGTATCGCGACTGTGTGATAGTCACAACACATTCATGGAGAACCTGTGTGTTATGACTTTCATACAGCAGCAACACATGCAGCCGAACAGCTGATTATCGGGAGCGCTCCAGGTATCTGGGTTCCTGATGCAGCTTCTTCGGTAAGCGCTTCAGAAAATCCATGAAACTCGATACACAAGTGCTTAAAAATCTCTCCCTTCGGTTGAACTTTCACAAACTGCTTCATCAGTCAAAGCTAAATGTGGAGTGGTGGCAGCAGAACTTTAGTGGGATCAACTAAACTTTCCGCAACTATGTTCTTGAGTCCAGATTGCAAAGATGTTCTCGTTGGACAACTTTTTTCCACCCCAGTGATGAGTCCTATCCCAGCTTTTTCATTCACACAAAAAACATGGGTACTGTGTATGGGTACTGTGTATGGGTACATGTGTCCTCCTTGCTGCCCAAGGAGCAAAGATAGAACTTTCAGATCACTATATATTATTCATCTTTGATCTTCGTAGTTACGTTTCTTGAGAATGAAGTCTAAATTCTCATAGCTTTCCTTCAAGAGCACAGAATGCCCTACAGGCACTGAAACAAACTTGTTGCCATTGTGCAGTAGCGCAGCTTTTCCAATTTTTGAGGGATAATATTCTTCACTTGCACAATGTACTCAATGTTAAATTTTTCCATCAGCCCAGGAACATCACAGCAATATACTAGAGCACCGTCTTGAAAAAAGTATGGCTATAATTCCTTTTCTTAGGAGCTTATGCATTAGCCTAGAGCTTTGAGTCAGGTGTATCTTCAAGTTTTTCTGGAGGTGAAGGGACAGAATTTCCTGGCCCGAGGACATACAGGGCAAATCACTGATGGGAGGTCGGGGTATATAATTTCCTTCTTATTTTTAAGATTGAATCCCTCCACGTTGCTTGTACAAAAGTAGCAGTCACCACTATGATTTTGTGGTTTCCTCCAGATCACAGGCAAGCCAAAACAAAAGCTCTCTTTCTTACCATTAGCCCACTGTCATAGTTCTTCTACACAAGCAGAACATGCTACTTGTGAACCCCATGACTTGTCCTCATCGCATAGTTTTACACCAAATTAGGCATAATACACTTTTCTAACAAAGTCTGTAATGTTCTTTGTTGTTTCTTCACTACAAAACCACAAAGGTAGCAAAAGTTGTCGGGTGAATTATGATACCCCCTTGTAGTCATTTCGATCACGTTGATAGAAACAGAAGCTTAATCCACCACAAACACTAAATACTGAAAGGAATTGTGGTAAGCACACCATCACATGCTAATGAACTCTGTTTAAAAGAAAATCTGTCCAAAGGTCGCACAAAGGGGTCAAAGTATGTGCAAGAGAAAGCTTATGGAGTCAGTCTTTGTGAAAAAAAACTGATACGTGATGGAATTATTCAGCGATCAAAATAATATTAATCTTTATTTATATAGCGCCAACATATTCCGCAGCGCCTTACAGTTTAAAGTACAGGGTGGGCCATTTCTATGGATACACTTAAATAAAATGGGAATGGCTGGTGATATTAACTTCCTGTTTGTGGCATATTAGTATATGGGAGGGGGAAAACTTTTCAAGATGGGTGGTGACCATGGCAGCCATTTTGAAGTCTTTCATTTTGGATTCAACTTTATTTTTTCAATTGGAAGAGGGTCATGTGGCACATCAAATTTATTGAGAATTTCACATGAAAAACAATGGTGTGTTTGGTTTAATGTAACTTTTTTCTTTCATGAGTTAATTACAAGTTTATGACCATGTATAAAATGTGTTCAAAGTGCTGCCCATTGTGTTGGATTGTCAATGCAACCCTCTTCTCCCACTCTTCAAAACCAGCACTATTAGTCTGACACTATTGAGGTTTCCATTGATGAAGAATGGCCCCACTACCTTTGTACCCAATATACCACACCATACCATCAATTTTTGTGTTCCAACAGTCTTGGAGGGATCTATCCACTGTGGGTTAGTGTCAGACTAATAGCGGTGGTTTTGAAGAGTGGGAGAAGAGGGTTGCATTGACAATCCAACACAAAGGGCAGCACTTTGAACACATTTTATAAGTGGTCATAAACTTGCAAATAACTCATGAAAGAATAAAGTTATGTTAAAACCAAGCACACCATTGTTTTCTTGTGAAATTCTCAATACGTTTGATGCTTAAAACACACAACACTGCCCTTCACCTCTCAAAACAAACCTATTTCAACACCCTCATCACCTCACTATCCACTAATCGAAACGTCTATTTGACACTTTTCATTCCCTACTCAGCGCAAGAGTCCGTATGTGGTTTCTCCATTACTCATCAGCAACATGCCCACTGTCTTGGGGTCGTTCTTGATTCCGAGCTTTCATTCACCCCCCCCACATCCAATCACTGGCTCGGTCTTGTTATCTGCACCTCAAAAACATTTCCAAACCCTTTCTTACTTTTGACTCTGCAAAACCTCTTACTGTTTCTCTTATTTATTCTCGTCTACTAATCGGTCTCCATCTTACCAAACTCTCCCCTCTCCAATCTGTCCTGAATGCTGCAGCCAGGATCATATTCCTCACCAATCGTTATACCGATGCCCCTACCTTGTGCCAGTCCTTACACTGGTTACCCATCCACTCCAGAATTCCGTATAAACTTTTTACCTTCACCCACAAAGCACTCCATGGCTCAGCACCACCCTACATCTCCTACCTCGTCTCAGCCTACCACCCTACCCGTGCCCTCCATTAATCAGAACCTCTCACTCCCATCTCCAAGACTTTTCACGTGCTGCGCCAATTCTTTGGAATGCACTACCCAGGTTAATGCGATTAATCCCCACGGTTTTAAGCGTGCCCTAAAAACGCATTTGATCAGACTGGCCTACCGCCTCAACGCATTAACCTAAATATCTCTGTGTGGCCCATTCAAAATTTTTACCATAACCAGATTTCTTGCATCATGTTCTCACGTGCTTTATGCATTTAATAGCCCTCTGTGTCTGTACTGTCACATATTTAGGCTGTGTACACACGTTGCAGATATAGATGCAGATCCGCAGCATTTTTGGACGTGCGGATTTGCATCAAATCAGCAGTGTAGTGTAATGTTAATCTATGGGAAATGAAGTCTTGTTGTGCACATGCTGCAGAAAAAACAGCATTTTATTTTCCGCAGCATGTCAATTCTTTGTGTGGATCTGCAGCATTTCTGCACCCATTAACTTGCATTGAGTCAGGCACACCTGCAGCAAAACTGGTGTAAAAAAGATCTGCAATTTTGCTGTGGATGTGGGTGTGAGATACGCTACAGACTGAGAGGAGGGAAGTGTGTGGGCGGAGTGTGGGCTGTGACTGTGTGCGTGTCTGTGTGCGGGCAGTGTCTGCATGTAGGTGTGTGTGCGGGGGTCTGCATGTCTATGTTTGTGCCGGTGTCTGCGTGAATCTGTGTGTGTGTGTGTGGGTCTGTGGGGCTGTGTGCGGTGTCAGCGGACCTGTGTGCGGTGTCGGCGGGGGTTTGCGGGACTGTGTCAGTGTGTATGTGTGTCAGTGTGTATGCAGGCATCATCCAATGGCTCTACTAATCCCATCCGGCTATGCCTGCCACAGTGACACCATTAGCCTATGATGGGGCAGTAGTAGTCCCATCATCTGGCTAAAGTGTTGAATGTAAAAAAAAAACACATACACACATATATAGTCCTTAATTATTATAATCAGCTAATCCCCGAAGCCCTCACTCTCCTGAAAAAAATAAAGAAAATAAACAACCAATATACTCCATGTGTCCAACATAGTCCATTACAATTGTTCCACGACGATCACCCATGGAAAGCTGTTACATCAGCAGATGCGATCGCTCTCCAGAAGTTCCCGTGATACAGTGATGGAGATAATCCTCCACATTGTATCACTCTGCCGCTGACAGGTCACTGGAGTTCATCATGTCACTTTGCGGTACTACAGCGTGAGAATTCTTTCATGCTGTAGTGCCATAAAGCAAGAGGATTAACTCCGATGACACACTGCGGGAGGATTATCTCCGGTCAGTGTGTCATCGGAGGCCTATAGAGCGGTCACATCTGCTGATGTGACAGCTCTATAGGGGAGATCGTCGTGGGACATTCGTTATTAAAGGGATTACGTCAGAACATGGAGTATACTGTTGGTTTGTTTTTTTAATTTTTTTGCAGGTGATCAATGGTTCAAATGGATTTAAGCGTACAATAGAAATTATGAAAAACTGTGTTGTGTTTTATTTCATTAAAATACTTTATTCTTAATGTGTGTGTTTTTTAACCCTTTATTACTATAAGATTAATAATGGATAGGCGCCTTATTGACGCCTCTCCATTATTAACCAGGCTTATTGTCACCTTACAATAGCAAGGTGACATCAACCCCTTATTACCCTATATGCCTATAAACAGCAGTGGGAAGAGAGAGGCTAAGTGCCGGAATTGCTGCTTCGTACAGATGCGCCATTTCTGGGGCTGCTGTGCGCTGGTGTTTGTAGCCAGGGCGGGTCAATATCCTTGGCCCCTTCCTAGGCTATGTATATCAGCCTGCAGCTGTCTGCGTAGGCTTTCTGTCTATAAAATATAGGGGGACCCCACGTCATTTTTTTGGGGGGGTCCCCCTATTTTAATAGCCAGTAAAGGCTATGCAGACAGCTGTGGGCTGATATTCATAGCCTGGGAAGATCCATTGGTATTACCCCCTTCCCAGGCTGCAAATATTGGCCTACGGCCGTTGGCTTTCCCTCTCAGGCGCAGAAAATTGCGCCGGAGCCCACACAATTTTTTTTCTATTTTTTTTTAAATTAAACAGATATTGCATTTAAGGCCGGGGGTCACACTTTACGAGAAACTCACATGAGTCTCGCACTTTGATACCCGGCACTGTCGCCGGCTATCACATGAACCTGTCCTGTGTGACACGACCCACAGGTCGGTAACTGAAACAACAAGACAAAAGGGAACACCGAGAAACAGATACAACGGTGGGCCCTGCAATAGGGAATGGGGACGTGGAGACCTCCTGCACTCCCCTGAGGCAGTGTCCCTGAACACTCCTAACGTTCCCTATACAGGCTCTTTACCTGTCGCCGACCAGGATACCTGAATCCCTCACTGGCCCTGCACCTATCCCTAACTAGGGAACTGGATAGTGTGGACACTGGTCCGACCGCTGCACTAATTACACACGAAGGAAAAATACACCAATCGGGGAAAACAACAAAAACTTATCTTTCTCTGCTGCAGCCACCGACCAGCAGAGTTCATCACCGGATTAGCTTTCAGCAGTGGCTCGACACCTAAGAGCCAGCTGCTACCTTCTCCATCTTTCTCAGCTGCAAACACCGGGCAGCAGAGTTCAGCACCAGATCAGCTTTCAGCAGTGGCTAAACACCTCATAGCTAGCTGCTAACTTCACCGTGGTTGGAATCCACCAAGGACCTGCTATAACCAACACCAGCTGATACACCAGGTGACCTTATATAGCAAATGAGGAGTGGTCACCATCAGCAGAGAAACCAAAGACATGTAATAACCCCAGTGACCACCAGGGGCAAAAGGTAAAGCAAAGAAAACTATCAGACATGTAATAACACCTGTGGCCACCGGGGGCAAAAACCCATATTAAGGCCCCAAGGCCTGAAAGGAAAAAAAAAGGTTTAAATGAGTGAATCCAGAATATGACACAGATACAAGAATTGCACTGTGACAGTACCCCTCCCTCAATGAGGGGCCTCTGGACCCTCAACACCATATTACACTGGAGACATACAGTGAGGACGCCTTGTTCCACCAGAGTTCACTTCAGCCATCATCTGACACTCCAGGTCATGGCAAGAGAGGGCAGATGGAGGTGACGACGTATACTCCGGAGGTACCACAAATCTCCAGAGCGCCGACCTGGGGAATGAGCTAGGCCTGGGTATAAAAAAGGGTAAATCCAGATGATAACTCGCTGATGCGAGAATGGAAGACACCCATACAAACACGTACACACCCAGGTCCGGACCTGAACGTTTATTGTCATTCACTCTCTTGCCACAAGATGGTGAAC
The DNA here is from genome assembly GCF_039654945.1 of Dendrobates tinctorius. Lineage (NCBI taxonomy): Eukaryota > Metazoa > Chordata > Amphibia > Anura > Dendrobatidae > Dendrobates > Dendrobates tinctorius. The sequence goes on from NW_027361890.1 coordinate 24,764,011, forward strand.
TCCTCACAGAACCGACAACAGAGGCGTCCCCCCGTGTCGTAACAGTCACACCCCCACAAGGCTCAGAAGTAACCACTCCTCTCTGCCCCCCCTAAGAGGACTCCGACTCTGATGTGCAGCTTGTGGTGAGGGTTGCGACTTGCCCCTACTACCTGGCAGCACCCCTGCTGCCACTACTTGAGGAGAAGGGGACGGGAGGGAATATACACTCCCTGTTCGTCTTCCTCCACACGACCAGGAGGGGGCGGCTTCTTCAAAGGCATAGAAGTTTTGGCGTGAGCCACACAGACTAAATCACCAGTTTGCTCACTACAGGGACATGCCCCCTCACCACGGGGAACCTCAGGCAACACCTCGGGGACACCAACTCCTCCCACCTGCCTGGGTGAGACCTCGAGTATGAGCAAGACCTGCTCCCTAGCAGGGACTACAGGGGGCATATTTACCAGAGCCGCAAAGAAATGATGGAAATATACTCTCCCTGGTTGTCTTCCCCCACACGACCAGGGGAAGGCGGCTTCTTCGTTAGTATAGAAGTTTCGGCGTGAGCCCCGCAGACCAAATTATCAGTCTGCTCACAATAGGGACGTGCCCCCTCACCACGGGGAACATCAGGCAGCACCTCGGGGACACCAACTCCTCCCACCTGCCTGGGTGCGTCCTGCTCCTTAGCAGGGACTACAGGGGGCATATTTGCCAAAGCTGCACATTGGGGTTCTGGTTGAGCCAGAGGGGAGGCCCCAGACCCCAACAACAGCTGCTGCTGCTCCAACACACCATGCAGCACCTCACTCTCCTCAGTGAGGACCAGAAGCAATTGGTCACAGGTCTGTACTTGGCCCATAGCTAACCAGAGAAAATGAGGGGTTGGTTATAAACTGTCACGTGTTCCTGTCCTGTGCGACACGACCCGCAGGTCGGCAACTGAAACAACAAGACAAAAGGGGAACACCGGGAAACAGATACAACGGTGGGCCCTGCAATAGGGAATGGGGACGTGAAGACCTCCTGCACTCCCCCGAGGCAGTGTCACTGAACACTCCTAACGTTCCCTATACAGGCTCTTCACCTGTTGCCGACCAGGATACATGAATCCCTCACTAGCCTTGCACCTATCCCTTACTAGGGAACTGGATAGTGCGGACACTGGTCCCACCGCTGCACTAATATGAAGAAAAAATACACCAAACGGGGGAAAACAACAAAAGACTTATCTTTCTCTGCTGCAGTCACCGGGCAGCAGAGTTCACCACCGGATTAGCTTTCAGCAGTGGCTCGACACCTAAGAGCCAGCTGCTATGTTCACCATCTTTCTCAGCTGCAATCACCGGGCAGCAGAGTTCAGCACCAGATCAGCTTTCAGCAGTGGCTAAACACCTCAGAGCCAGCTGCTAACTTCACCATGGTAGGAATCCACCAAGGACCTGCTATAACCAACACCAGCTGATACACCAGGTGACCTAATATAGCAAATGAGGAGTAGCCACCATCAGCAGAGAAACCAAAGACATGTAATAACCCCAGTGACCACCGGGGGCAAAAGGTAAAGCAAAAAAAAGCTATCAGACATGTAATAACACCTGTGGCCCCAAGGCCTGAAAGGAAAAGAAAAAGGTTTAAATGAGGGAATCCAGAATCTGACACAGATCCAAGAATTGGACTGTGACACCAGCACTCCGGAATGGCGTGTGCGGCTGCATGTATTTCTATGCAGCTGTAGGCTACGGTCTGAGCGCCAACGGCAGTGCTGGGTATTGAGGTGCGACACTTGTGCGAGTTTCTCATAAAGTGTGACCCCGACCTAACACAGATTTTTTTCTATTGATAGATATATCTATCTCATTCCTTCTATCTATCTATTGTAGAGATCCACCATATGAGTGGACAGGGATTAACTCACTTGGCTGCGATATTGAGGCACACAGGATCACTTTTGTTTAAAGTTACAGTCTGTGTGGTTTATTTTCTTCATAAACCAACGTCACAGGAACACAAGGCAAACAGTCTTACATCAGACAGATGAATTCTTAATGTCCATAGTAGAGCTTCGCTCTCTCAGGCCTGTGGGCACACAGGCTGTGCCATGTCCAGCACGCATGCTCTATAGCCTGAACACAGTCTCTTACTGACCCCAGTCAGCATTACTCACGGTTTATCCCTCACGGGTTATCACGGAAGCGGTCGCACTGGGATCACCATTCGGGACAGAGCCTTGCTCACTAGGCCGTCTACAGTTTCAGACCCGCAGCTGGGCAGTAGCTCCCCTACGCAGAGCCGTCACAGACTCTACCAGGTCCGGCCCTTTCCACGTGCTCTTCCAGGAAGTTCAGTCCCAGACACTTCCAACCAGGGCCGCCATCAGGGCATGACAGGCATTACAGCTGTATGGGGCCCCGTCATTAGGGGGGCCCGGCAGCGCCTGAGCACGCTGGGCGAGCCGCTGGCAGCCCGGTTTGCACTCGCCGCTCGGGTCCCAGCCGGCCGGGCCCCCCATACAATTTGTTAAGCGTCCCGGGCCCGCCCAGACCCCCCTCAGCCTGCACTGGCTTCTTCTTCACTGTCAGGGAAGGACATCGGCATAGCGCCTGGCTCCTCCTCCTCTCTCCCTCCCCCCAGTGCACTATGGTCCAGCACCGCCCCCAGGCTCGCGTGACATCACACGCTGCTCTTCACTTCCTCATTCCTGAGCAAGAAGGAGAGCAGTGTGCACGTGGAGTCGGTCTGACGGTGCGGTGGACGGCGAGGCTGCGCCCGGTGAGCGAGCAGGTAAGGTGAGTATTCTTTTTATGTCTGTTGGGGGGCCTGGCGGCTGATCATGGGGATTCTGGGGGCCCGGGGCCCGGTTGTCATTTGGTCTGATCATGGGGTCGGGGAGCCAGGGGCCTGGCTGTGGGGATGGGGGGGTCCTGTGGGGAGCCAGGGGCCCAGCTGGTATGTTCATGGGGGTCCTGTGGGGGACCCAGGGCCTGGCTGTTCATGGGGTTCCTGTGGGGACACAGGGGCCAGCTGTTGGTGGGGGACCCAGGGGCCCGGCTGTTGGTGTGGGACCGAGGGGCCTGGCTGTTGGTGGGGGACCCAGGGGCCCGGCTGTTCATGGGGGACCCAGGGGCCCGGCTGTTTGTGGGGGTCCTGTGGGGAGCCAGGGGCCTGGCTGTTTGTGGGGGACCCAGGGGCCCGGCTGTTCGTGGGGGTCCTGTGGGGACCCAGGGGCCCGGCTGTTAATGGGGGTCCTGTGGGGACACAGGGGCCCGGCTGTTGGTGGGGGACCCAGGGGCCCGGCTGTTGGTGGGGAATCCAGGGGTCCAGCTGTTGGTGGGGAATCCAGGGGTCCAGCTGTTGGTGGGGGACCCAGGGGCCTGGCTGTTGGTGGGGGTCCTGTGGGGAGCCAGGGGCCTAGCTGTTTGTTGGAGACCCAGGGGCCCAGCTGTTAATGGGCGAACCAGGGGCCTGGCTGTTCGTGGGGGACCCAGGGGCCCGGCTGTTCGTGGAGGACCCAAGGGTCCGGCTATTCATGGAGGTTCTGTGGGGACCCAGGGGCCCGGCTGTTGGTGGGAAATCCAGGGGTCCAGCTGTTGGTGGGGGACCCAGGGGCCTGGCTGTTGGTGGGGGTCCTATGGGGAGCCAGGGGCCCAGCTGTTCATGGGGGACCCAGGGGCCTGGCTGTTCGTGGGGGACCCAGGGGCCCAGCTGTTCATGGAGGACCCAGGGGCCCGGCTATTCATGGAGGTTCTGTGGGGACCCAGGGGCCCGGCTGTTCGTGGGGAACCAAGGGGCCCAGCTGTTCGTGGGCGACCCAGGGGCCCAGCTGTTCATGGGGGTCTTGTGGGGGAGCCAGGGGCCCGGCTGTTCGTGGGGGACATAAGGGTCCGGTTGATGATGGGGGGAGCTAGGAGGCCCAGCTGATAATGGAGTGAGCCAGGGGGCTGATGGGGTGAGCCAGCATGTTGACTGTCTCCACCTGTAGCTCAGCCTGTAGTCCTATCCTTTTAGTCAGCATAGACTGTGCTGACCAGTATCAGCATGTTGACTGTCTCCACTTGTAGCTCAGCCTGTAGTCCTATCCTTTTAGTCAGCATAGACTGTGCTGACCAGTACCAGCATGTTGACTGTCTCCACCTGCAGCTCAGCCCGTAGTCCTATCCTTTTAGTCAGCATAGACTGTGCTAACCAATACCAGCATGTTGACTGTCTCCACCTGCAGTTCAGCCCGTAGTCCTATCCTTTTAGTCAGCATAGACTGTGCTGACCAGAACCAGCATGTTGACTGTCTCCACCTGCAGTCCAGTCGTAGTCCTCTCCTTTTAGGCAGCACAGATTATGCTGAACAGTACCAGCATGTTGACTGTCTCCACCTGCAGCTTAGCTGTTTTCCTATCCTTTTAGTCAGATACAATGGAGACAGATGAGGCAGGATGGGGAGATCATATGGGGAAGAATGGATACTCATGACGGTGGGATGGGAGAACATATGGCTGAAGCCAGGAATGAGACGCACGGGGGCTAGGATGGGGGATATTACCATAGGGGCTAACTAAGGGATATTTTTACTGCAGTGATGTATTTATTTTATTTTTTGCGTATACTGTTTTAAATGGGGAGGCGTCCCTCTGCACAGTAACAGGACCACTATGTCACCTTTTTTTCTTCATGTGGTGTAATGTAGAAGTTGGGAAAAAATAAGTAATTTGTTCTGCAAGCGGTGCTCTAGATAACTGTGTTATTTCCTGCAGAGATGAGCCCTGGCTGGAAGACGTGATGGCGGTCTGTTCTGGATGAAAGATGAAAAGCAAAAATGAAGGACTTCACCTAGAGATGTCACTGGTGAGTAAGTGTGTTACCTATACACTGACACTATACACTGTATACTATATACAGAGGTCCTGTGCATAATGTCACCAGTGATCACTGTATTACCTGTACACTGGCACTATATACAGAGCTCCTGTGTATAATGAAACCAGTGATCACTGTATTACCTGTACATTATATACAGAGCTCCTGTGTATAATGTCATTGATCACTGTATTACCTGTGCGCACACACTCCATACTGAGTAGAGATATCCTGTGTATAATGGCACTTATGGTGATAGTATTGTGTTTTTTTATTACTGATCAGTATTGTAGTATTCATTCATTATGTGGTGGTAATATGTGGTTTGGACATGGTGTTGCGGTATTTGTCCCTTGTATGCGCTATTATTTGGTCACTTTGTGGTGGTAATATGTGGTCTGGACATGGTGTAGCGGTATTTGTTCCTTGCATGTGGTATTATTCGGTCACTGTAGTGGTAATATGTGGTCTGGACATGGTGTTGCGGTATTTGTCCCTTGTATGTGCTATTTGGTCAATTTGTGGTGGTAATATGTGGTCTGGTCATGGTGTAGCGGTATTTGTTCCTTGTATGTGATATTATTCGATCACCGTGGTGGTAATATGTGGTCTGGTCATGGTGCGGTGGTATTTGTGCCTTGTATGTGATATTATTGGTCATTTTAAAAATGTAAAAATAAATAAAAATATACCTAAATTGTATTGCATGTTTTAACAAATATTTAATAGGTTACAGTAGAGTAGAGCTCGTCCAAAAGTGTCTACCGTGTTATGGTGGCGGCTTAAAAAATCTTTTGGCCAAAACAAAAGCTGCTGGCTATATGTGGGATCTGGTGATTGGAACTGTTAATGTGTGATTGGTGAGAAGAGTTTTTCCAAGAGAGGGCAGTGGGACTGTGGAGAGTTCGAGGGGTGGAGGCAGGGCTGGGGTGGAGCCTGGGCGGAGTCTCAAGGGGGCCCCGATAAATTGCCAGTATGGGGCCCCGAAATTCCTAGTGGCAGCCCTGCTTCCAACACACCCAGGCCTTCCGGAACCTTGCACTCTGACCACTCAGGATCAAACACACAACCCATGTGACCAGACCTCAGTCACACTATATGGTACGTGACCACACCCACAAGTGAGGTATGGATCACATGGTCATGACCTATTTCATACAGCCAGACACATACAGGCTTTATCTTGGGCGTTCAGACACACGCCCACATGAATATTCTGAGTAGCATATACAGCGTCCCCTAGCTTTAACAGAGGTTACTGCACCACACTATCTCATTCCTTCTATCTATCTATCTATACATCTCATTCCTCCTATCTGTCTATCTCATTCCTTCTTTCTATGTAATTCCTTCTATTGATCTGTCTTGTCGATCTATCTATCTATCTAATTCCTTCTATCTATCTATCTCATTCTTTCTATCTATCCCATATCTATCTATCTATCTATCTATTTATAGATAGATAGATATGGGATAGATAGAGAATGAGATAGATAGATAGATAGATAGATAGATAGATAGATAGATAGATAGATAGATAGATAGATAGAATGAGATAAATAGAAGGAATGACATAGAAAGATAGATATATTTATAGATGTATCTATCTATAGATATAGACAAAAGAGAACACAGCAGAACACTAGGCCATGTGAAAAACACAGAAAAACATTAAAAACATTCAATTTGGCAAAATGTTCCAAAACATTTTTTGCAAACATTTTTTTTTTACTTACAGTAATAGATGAAAAAATGAAGATTCTTAGTGCACAAATTGACCAATTCAGGTATGCCCATCACCCAGGCAAGGTGACCTCCCTCTGATGGGTCCCTGCACTACACTACAAGCCACTTTTGGGCCACCAGCCTACAATTTTGGACAAACATGTCGCTACTGGGCTAAGCCTACAATTTATGGGCAGGTATAGCTGATTGAGGCACCTACAAAGCCAATGGGAGGGGTGCAAGATCAGACTGGAGGCAGCTAGCATCCAGTATTACTTAAATAGACCAAAACAAACAATCATCACCTCCTAGTGTGAACATGTGCAAGCTGTGAAAACTGCATAATATAGACAAAAAAGAACACAGCAGCACATGTGCATGAATCTAGGCCATGTGAAAACACAAAAAAAGAGTAAAAGCATTCAATGTAGCAAAATGTTTTACAAAAAAAATTTTTGCTTACAGTAATAGAAGAAAAAATGAAGGTTCTTAGTGCACAAATTGCATGCAAAATTCATGTATGCCCATCAACCATGGCAAGGTGACCTCCCTCTGATTGGTCCCTGCTCTACACTACAAGCCACTTCCGGGCCACCAGCCTACAATTTTGGACAAACATGTCACTACTGGGCTAAGCCTGCAATTTATGGGCTTATCTATAGATACAGTGCCTTGCGAAAGTATTCGGCCCCCTGGAACTTTTCAACCTTTTACCCCATATCATGCTTCAAACATAAAGATACCAAATGTAAATTTTTGGTGAAGAATCAATAACAAGTGGGACACAATTGTGAAGTTGAATGAATGTTATTGGTTATTTTAAATAATTGTGCAATATTATTCGGCCCCTTTACTTTCAGTGCAGCAAACTCACTCCAGAATTTCATTGTGGATCTCTGAATGATCATGGAGCTGAGCGTGCGGCTCCATGTATTGCTATGCGGCCACACGCTCCGATCCGAGTGCAGGCGGCAATGCTTTGTATTAACATGCGTGACTCGGCCGTATTCCTCACATGTGTGATCCCGACATTACCCAGTGACTCTGGAGATTAAAAATGACTCTGCATTAAAACTGTGCTCTACTGCGAAGCTCTGATCTCTGATAGCCCAGGTACTGACCACCACTGTGCAATCTGTAATATGTCATAATCCGTAAGATGTCCATAAGATGATAATAAAATGTCATAGCTACAGAGTATTATGGAAAAGTCCGTGCGGCCATGCAAATTGACTTTAGCCACCTCTGTGATACTTCAGCAGTGTGGGGATTTTTTTTTCAGAAAACCGCAAAATGAGTCTCAAAATGTTTACATTTGCGTGAAACCGCGAATTTCAGGAAACCCAAACTTGATACTCCACAGATTGACCACTCAACTCTATTGCCGATATCTCTGCATGTAAATGATGAATTACCAGTGTATGGCCATTTGTATGTTTTAGGTGGAAATCCTTTTTAGGCATTTAAGGTTTTTTCCTTCACTAAAACAGTAGAGACACCTGTCCACGTATCCTGCCAGGAAAAAGCAAAGATAAAAAAGAAGAAATCCTGTAATTTCTGTCATCTTGGTGCTGACCCCTTAGAAGAGAATTAGAGATCACCTAGTGTCTCAGGAAGTTCCATCATCAATTACTTGGGATTTGCTTATTTTGTGTATTTAGCATGAAGTCATTATAAATAAAGAGAGAGGATAACACTGGTCAACAGCATTTTTGGTGCCAAAGATATTTCATCGAATTTAGGGTATTTTTGGGGTGCTGATTCTGAATATGTCATCAGTTTTGCCAGATTGGCTCAAGTTTTTGAGATTTTTGGTATCTTATTTATAGCACTTGTTGGTAAATGCGACGCATCATCTCATTAATTTCTTTGGATTAGTACTTGAACTGAGCAGTTCTCAATATAGTTTTGTGTTAATTAGTGTTCTAAAAGTTTGTTCATAGCTTGATTTTTGCACTAACTTTATGTTGTTGTCTGTTTTCCAGTGAAAAGCATGAACTCATCATGAAGAAGTTGTCTTAACGATCCAGACTCATTCTGTTACATTTGTGGTGAATATACACTGCCAAAACATAGAAGAAACATAACACACTTCGTAAAAAAAGTGTATTTTGCCTATTTTGGGGTTATGCTTGGGGACCAAGACAAGTTTTGGGCACCACACATAGTGTGCAAAGCATGTATCGAATTATTACGAAAATGGAGCAAAGGACAAAGAAAAAGCTTCAAATTTGGTGTTCCAATGGTGTGGAGAGAGCCAAAAAATCATCATGATGACTGTTATTTATGGTAAACACAGGTACAGGCACATCTTCACAATGAGGGACAGGCCTTCTTGCAGATTCCATGTTACTCCCATTTTCGTTTCTTATGCTTATTGAATCCTTGCACTTGCACTGCACAGAAATAACAGTCATCATGATGATTTTTTGGCTCTCTCCACACCATTGGAACACCAAATTTGAAGCTTTTTCTTTGTCCTTTGCTCCATTTTCGTAATAATTCGATACATGCTTTGCACACTATGTGTGGTGCCCAAAACTTGTCTTGGTCCCCAAGCATAACCCCAAAATAGGCAAAATACACTTTTTTTACGAAGTGTGTTATGTTTCTTCTATGTTTTGGCAGTGTATATTCACCACAAATGTAACAGAATGAGTCTGGATCGTTAAGACAACTTCTTCATGATGAGTTCATGCTTTTCACTGGAAAACAGACAACAACATAAAGTTAGTGCAAAAATCAAGCTATGAACAAACTTTTAGAACACTAATTAACACAAAACTATATTGAGAACTGCTCAGTTCAAGTACTAATCCAAAGAAATTAATGAGATGATGCGTCGCATTTACCAACAAGTGCTATAAATAAGATACCAAAAATCTCAAAAACTTGAGCCAATCTGGCAAAACTGATGACATATTCAGAATCAGCACCCCAAAAATACCCCAAATTCATTAAAATATTTTGGACACCAGAAAAAAAATTTTTTTTCGTTGACCTGTGTAATTAGTCAACTTGTCTCTTTGCAAATTATGCTTACAGTAAATGCAGAACTAAAAATATACAGTAAGTATATCATGAAGTCAGATTTGACTAAGATCAAATTATGTTGTTGACCCCTTGAGGACAAGGACAATTTTGGCCTCAAGAACAAGAAAAAAGTTTTTATGTCATAGAATTAGGACAATTATAACTTTATTTTTCATTTTTTATAGCTATATGATGAGGGTTTTTTGTAATATGTTTTAGTTCTTTCAGGCTTTTTTTAAAATAATGGCTAAATGTAATTACCCCTTAACGACCGCCAATATGCCTTTTAACAGCAGCAGTTAAGGTTACTTAGGGGTAGCTGAGACCCCGGAAAACATGATTCGGGTCAGTTTTTATTATCCCCAGTCTTGTGATCGCTGTTATTCACTGAATAACACCGATCTCAAAAAAAGGCTGATTTCCCATTTATTTTTCTCTCCTCTGATATTATCTAGCATAGGAGAGAGAAATGGGGTCCCCCGGTACCTCTACCATCCCTGGACCCTCAGGCTCTATCCCCCAGCCCTCGGCACCTTCTTCCTGGAAGAAAATGGCTGGTGGTGTCCAGCAACAATAGGAGATTTTTCCTATTGGCTTATTTTGATCACTGTGATATACCCTATCACAGTGATCAAAATAAAAAATTGTAAAGGAAACTCCCTTTGTTGCCCCCTTAGTTAAGTAAAAGTAATAAAATAAAAAATGTGTTTTATTCCATTCTTTGCAGTTAGGGTTAGGGTTGGTGCTAGGGTTAGGGTTGTGGTTAGAGCTATGGTTAGGGTTGGTGCTAGGATTAGGATTCGGGCTAGGGTTAGGTGTGGGTTAGGGTTGGGGCTAGAGTTATGATTGGGGATAGGGTTAGGGTTGTGTTGGGGTTACGGTTGTGGTGTTGGGGTTAGGGTTGTGTTGGGGCTAGGGTTGTGTTGAGGATACAGTTGTGTTGGGGATACGGTTGTGTTGGGGTTACGGTTGGCATGTTGGGGTTAGGGTGGTGTTGGGGTTGGGGTTAGGGTTATGGTTAGTGTTAGGGATGGGATTAGGTTTAGGGTTGGGATTAGGGTGATGGGTAGGGCTATGTTATGGTTGGAGTTAGAAATAGGGGTTTCCACTGTTTAAGTACATCAGGGGGTCTCACCATTGATTCCAGACAATTTTGCATTCAAAAACTCAAACAATGCTCCCTACCTTCTGATCCCTGCCATGCACCCAAACAGTGGCTTTACCCCACATGCGGGGTATCGGAGTACTTTGGTGGAATTGAACAACAAATTTTGTGGTCCATTTTCTCCTGGTACCTTTGTGAAAATAAAAAAGTTTGGGTCTAAATTAATTTTTTTGTGAAAAAAGTAAAATGTTCATTTTTTCATTCCACATTGCTTTAGCTCTCGTGAAGCACCTGAAGGGTTAATAAACTTCTTGAATGTGGTTTTAAGAACCTTGAGGGGTGCAGTTTTTAGAATGGTGTTGCATTTGGGTATTCCTGTCATATTGACTCTCCAAACTCACTTCAAATGTGATGTGTTCCATAAAAAAAGGTTTTGTAAATTTTGTTGGAAAAATGAGAAATCGCTGGTCAACTTTTAACCCTTATAACTTCCTAACAAAAAAATTTTATTTCCAAAATTGTCCTGATGTAAAGAAGACATGTGTGTGACATGGCTCTCTGATTTAAGGGCACAAAAATTAAAAGTTCGAAGATTGCAAAATTTTTGCCATTTTTTTTATAAATAAATGCAAGTTATATAGAAGAAATTTTACCACTTACATGAAGTACAATATGTCATGAAAAAACAGTCTCAGAATCAGTGGGATCCGTTGAAGCATTCCAGAGCTATAACCTCATAAAGTGACAGTGGTTAGAATTGTAAAAATTGGCTTGGTCATTAAGGACAAAATTGGCTAAGTTACTAATAAAAATAATAATAATTTTTATTTATATAGCGCCTATTTATTATAATTGCCAGGTCTGGCAATCATAATAAATAGGGATTTTCATATAAAGCTGCATGATCCGGTCATCAGCCAATGTACTTAAGTGCAATAGTCAAGTATCAAGTGCAGTTATCGTGTGCATGGAGGGTGTGGAGACAGATGAATAGTAGGGTGCAGATGCAGAATAATATTTAGAAGGAGGGAACAGGGCAAAGTTAGTTTACTGAGTAGTTGATGTAGTAGGCTTGTTTGAAGAGATGGGTTTTCAAAGCGTGCTTGAATAGGTCGGGGCTAGGTATCAGTTTGATCATCTGGGGAAGTGCATTCCAGAGAGCTGGCGCAGCATGAGAGAAGTCTTGGAGACGGAGGTGCAAGGTTCGGATTACGGGGGATGTTAGTCTTAGGTCATTTGTAGAACGGTGGGCACATGTAGGGCGATAGACAGAGATGAGAGAGGAGATATAAGGTGGTGCAGAACTGTGGAGAACTTTGTGGGTGAGAGACATGAGTTTATACTGGACCCTGTAGCGAATAGGTAGCCAGAGTAATGACTGGCACAAGATGGAGGCATCGGTGAAGCTGCTGAACAGAAATATGACCCTGGCTGCTGCATTCAAGATGGATTGGAGAGGAGAAAGTTTGGTAAAAGGGAGACAGATCAGAAGAGAGTTGCAGTAGTCCAGACGAGAATGAATAAGATTGACAGTAAGAGTCTTAGCAGTTTCAAAGGTGAGAAAAGGTCGGATTCTGGAGATGTCGCTCTTGTCAGATGCAGGTGACAAGAGCGAGTGAGTGATCAGATATAGGGAGTAAAGGAAAGTTCGGTGTCGAATATGACCCCAAGATAGCGGGCATGCTGCTTGGGAGTTATGGTTGAAGCCTCCAGAGTTATTTCGATGTTAAGTAGAGTGAGGTTAGTAGAGGGGAGAAATGCAAGAAGTTCAGTTTTGGAGAGATTTAGTTTCAGATAGAGGGAGGACATGATGTTAGGGACAACAGACAGACAATCCTTGGTATTTTGAATTAGGGTAGGGGTGATGTCAGGGGAAGAAGTGTATAATTGGGTGTCATCAGCATAGAGATGATACTGGAACCCAAATCTGCTGATTGTTTGTCCAATAGGGGCAGTGTATAGAGAGATGAGGAGGGGGCCAAGGACTGAGCCCTGCGGGACCCCGATAGTAAGGGGACGAGGAGAGGAAGAGGAGCCGGCAAAATATACAGTGAAGGAGCGGTCAGAGAGGTTGGAGGAGAACCAGAAGAGGGCTGTGTCCTTGAGTCCTATAGAGCGGAGCATAGTGAGGAGGAGCTGGTGATCCACAGTATCAAATGCGGCAGAGAGATCCAGGAGAATCAGCAGGGAGCAATAACCTTTCGATTTAGCTGTTATTAGATCATTAGAGACTTTAGTGAGGGCAGTTTCAGAAGAGTGTAGAGAGCAGAAACCAGATTGTAAGGGGTCGAGAAGAGAGTTATCCGAGAGATAGCAGATTAGGCGGGAGTGGACCAAGCATTCCAGGAGTTTAGAGATGAAGGAAAGGTTAGAGACCGGCTGTAGTTACCAGTGCAGTTCTGGTCCAGGGATGGCTTTTTAAGTAAAGGGGTTATGATGGCATGTTTAAATGAGGTGGGAAATATACCTGAAGAGAGAGAGAGGTTAAATATTTTAGTCAGGTGAGTGGTGACCACTGGTGAGAGAGACAGCAGGAGATGTGAAGGAATGGGGTCACTGTTGCAGGTTGTAGGCCGAGCAGAGGCGAGGAGCTTGGAATCTTCTGCTTCTGAAACAGGCTCAAAGATGTCTAGTGAGCTTGAGGTGCGGCAGGGAAGGGGATGCAGGCACTGAGGAGATTCGGCTGAGATATCCTGATGCATGTGGTTGATTTTTTTCAAGGAAATAGGCCAGATCCTCACCGCTGAGGTTGGTGATGGGGGCCTGTACTTTAGGTTTCAGGAGGGAGTTTAACGTTTCAAAAAGTCATTTTGTGTTGTTGGATAGTGAGGTGATGAGGGTGGTAAAGTAGGATTGTTTGGCCAGATGATGGGCAAAGTTAAAGGTTTTGAGCATGAACTTATAGTGGATGAAGTCTTCTGCTAAGAGAGATTTTCTCCACTAAGGGGTTAAACAAGAAATATGCCTAATAGAGTTGAGCGAAATGGGTGGGCCAAATTCAAAAGTCGCCGACTTTAGCTAAAGTCGGGTTTCGCCAATCAAAACCCGACCACAGCATGAGGTCAGCCATGAGGTCGCCGACCCGATCGCCAAAGTCGCGTTTCAAATAATGCTTCCAGCACTTTTCTCAGCCAATGATGGAGGACGCACACTATGGGCAAGGCGATGACATGGGCAGCGGCCACCACCATCTTAGAGAAGGGCATTGAAGTGATTGGCTGGCTTTATGTGGCGTCACAGTGGCTATAAAAGGCCGTGACCGCCGACCGCCATCTTACTTCTGCCGATCTTAGAATAGGGAGAGGTGCTGCAGCTGATTCTGAATAGGGAGAGCCTTAGGCAGGGAAGAAGAAAAAAAAATTGCGCTTTTCATTGTACAGTTAGTGTGCAGTGAAAGGGTAGGATTTTTGTTGTGTGCAGCAGCGCTGGTGGTGATGAGGCTGCCTTTTAAGGCTACCTGCTAGCTGCATTGCAGTGTGCACACTGCTGTTCAAACTGCTTTTTTCAACGCACTCCAACTTTTATTATTTTTTTCTGGTCAGTTACCGAGAGTTAATTTTTTCACACACCGTATAGCGATGTATGCTCCTCACACACTACCATGTACTGGCTGATATCACGGACAAATACAAGCTATCTGTGTGTGACTCTGGAAAAAAAAAAGAGGAGATTTTCCATTTTTCCCGACCTACACCGTAAAGAGGTGTCCGCTTTTCAAACAGTTTCGTATATCTGCTGTTTGATCACGGTCAAAACTATACAGAGACAGCGTGTGTCACTCCGTATAAAAATAGACGGAGATTTAAAATTTTCCATACATACACCGTATAGCGGTGTACGCTCCTCACACGCTTCAGTGTACCGGCTGGTATCACGGACAAATACAAGCTATCTGTGTGTGACTCTGGAAAAAAAAGAGAGGAGATTTTCCATTTTTCCAGACCTACACCGTATAGAGCTGTCCGCTTTTCAAACAGTATCGTATATCTGCTGTTTGATCACGGTCAAATCTATACAGAGACAGCGTGTGTCACTCCGTATAAAAATAGATGGAGATTTACAATTTTCCATACAGACACCGTATAGAGCTGTCCGATTCTCAAACAATATTGTATACCTGCCGTTCGCATTACTGTCACATCTACACAGAGTCAGTGTGTGTGTGTGACACTCCGTAAATACATATACAGAGATTGTTAGCTACACAAAAAACATATACAGCTGTACACTTCTAATACAGTAACGTATATCTGCTTGTTGGATTACGGTCAAATACATACGGGGAGAGCGTTTGTGACTAACGAAATATATACGTAGATTTAATTTTTTTAATACACATTACACAGCTGGACACTCCACATACAGTACCATCTCTCTGCTGGCATTTTTGGTACATTTTCCCAAACATGAGGAAGTATGGTGGAAGAGGCCGCGGACGTGGGCAGGGGGGCACAGCTGGTACTCATGGTGGTGGTGCATCGGCTGGTTCTGGCAAAAGCACAATAGCAGCTAAGGCAGGAGGTGTTGAGCCTGCATCGTCTGGCCCAAGAAGGCCTGTAAGGTTCCCTTTTCTTGGGGTAGGAAAACTGCTTTTAAAGCCGGAGCATCAGGAACAGGTTTTGGCGTACATTGCCGAAACAGCCACCAGCTCTATTGCCTCCTCTTCTGAACATTCGAGACCTGCACGGAGTCGTCAGAGCAGGGTTCTGGTCAGGAAGAAAACCTTTCCTTGTGTCCTTCACCCCCACCAAAAGTTAAGGATGCGGCAGCCCACACTTCAGATTACTCTATGGAGCTCTTTCCACGTATCATGCCTGGGTTATCCAGTCAATTCCTGAATTCCCCAGTCCAAGATGAACCTGACATGGAGTGCACTGATGCACAGCCACTGCTAGATGATTCTGCTGGTACATTGACCCAGAGCACTACATTGCCCTCGCAGTCTACTGAGGCAGAATATGACCCTGATGAAACTCAGGTGCCCCTTCCCACACACTATACCACCTTACACGGTAACACAGAGGAAGGTAAAGAGGAAGGTGCAGATGACTTTGAAGAGGAGGTGATGAATGACCCAGTTCTTGACCTGGATTGGCATCCATTGGGGGAGGAGGGTTACGCTGGCAATAGTTCAGATAAGGAGAAGGATCCGCAGCAGGCATTGACATCGCAGCAGCGGTTATCTGGCAGGCCCATAGCTGTCCAAAAACGTGGACCAAAAACTAAAAGAGTTGCAGGACAGCTTGGCCAGATTGTCAACTTAGCACAGCGTGCAAGGCTAGAAAATGTATACCATAGTAGGAAGAATGCAGTGTGTTACTTCTTTGTCCAAAATCCTACAGTTGAGGCAAAGGTAACCTGTAAGAAGTGCGGAAGGACCTTCAGCCGAGGTAGACAACTCAGAAATTTGAATACCAGTTGCATGCTTAGACATTTAACCAACATGCACTTGCAAGCATGAACGGACTACAAAACCTCAGGTAGCACATGTGCACCTGCTCCGACTGAAGGTAGCCAGCAACGCTCCATCGCTACCCCCACTGTAAGACCACCGCAACCGTTAAGCACACCACCAGCACTAAATGTGGAGATGTCGTCGCAAGGCCAAAGCACTCAGGGAATCACAATGGTTTTGCAACACAACACAGAATCTCGGCCATCACCACCAATACCATCAACAACCCCCTCTCACTCCGCCCGGTCCACTGCTACTTCCCCCATCTACTTCCTCCATCCGTCGCTTGGTCATACACTCCAGTCGTATGCAGAAGCTGCAGCGATTGCTCCACGTCCCCAAGCACCGCCTAATCATAGACGTTGCAACAAGGTGGAACTCCACCCTGCACATGGTTGAGAGGCTGTGCGAACAGAGGCAGGCTGTAATGCATTTGTGGGAGGAAACACGGGCAGGCAGTTTGAGGGAAGACATGGAATTGTCAGGTGTGCAGTGGTCAAAGCCGAAAGACCTCTGTAAAGTCCTTCAGTGTTTTGAGGAATGTACATGGCTGGTAAGTGCAGACGACACCATCATAAGCATGAGCATCCCACTTATGCGTCTGCTCATGCAAAGTTTGACGCACATTAAGGATCAGGCATCTGCAGTGGAGGAGGAACAGGAGGAGGAGGAGGGAAGCCTTGCTCACAGTCAGCCATTGTCTGGTCAGGGAACTGTCCTGGAAGAGGTGGAGGAAGAATAGGAAAATGAGGAGGATGAGGGGGGTGATTATTTTGGGCAGGAGGATGCTTCTCAGGGGGCAAGAGAAAATGTTGACATTCCAAGGCCAGGTACAGGGTTTGTGCATAACTGTAGGGATGTGGATTTGCCAGAAAGTGCTCCTCCACCCAGCAGTGGCAATGCATTATTGACACTTGGAACATTGGCCCACATGTGTGATTATGCCTTGCGAATCCTAAAAAGGGACCCCCGCATTGCCAAAATGATGAAGGATGAAGACTACGGGCTGGCCAGCATCTTCGATCCATGCTACAAAGGCAAATTATACAACATCATGCCACAGAAGAACCTAGAGATAATATTGGCTAACAAACTAGGCTTTCCCAGCACACAGCAGTGGTGCTGATTCTCCCACGAGCTGTAGTGGGCACAATGGAAGAGGTGTTCGTGATGCACACAGCTGAAGTGACGTTGGAGACAGGGGTTTCATGACCATGTTGTGGACTGATTTCTCACGTACCGCTCACATGACTGGTAATACTGCATCGATTAAAAGTGACAGAAGACAGCAGTTGTCAACTATGGTTACAAACTACTTCTCCCATATAGATGTTCTCCCTCATAGGTCATTCCCCTTTGACTATTGGGCTTCTAAACTGGACACCTGGCCAGAATTGGCACAATATGCGTTACAGGAGCTCACGTGCCCTGCTGCTAGTGTGTTATCTGAAAGAGTCTTCAGTGCTGATGGATCAATCCTGACAGGAAAAAGAACCCATCTGTCGACCCAAAATGTTGATGATCTAACCTTCATTAAAATGAACCATGCATAGGTTTCAAAGGATTTTGTCCCACCTTCCCCTGATGACACATAGGTTGCCAGAAAATTGCCTCGCTTTTGTACTGCTCTTCCTTGGACTTGCCCAATCCCGCCTTTTGCAGCTGCTGAATGTCCAGCCTACACATCATCATATGCCATTTTTTAAACCTCCCTAACTGTGCTGCCCACCCCCCCAAGGGCTCGGGTCAATACCTGGCACACCCGGGCAAGTGCCGTTGCTCTGAACAGGTGGATGGGCCCACTGATGGCCGACGGCACTGGCACAGGGCCCCTCATAGTACAATACAGTGTGTCTGACAGTGCGGGCCCACTCGCGGTCAGACACACCAGCGTACTTTGAGGGGCCCTGTGCCAGTACCGTCGGCCACCGGTCATGACCACAGCACTTGCAAGTTGCAATACTTACCTCTCCCTGCTCCACCGCTGTGTAGTCTGGGAAGTTAAATCCTTCACAGGGACAGCCACTAGAAATGATGGTTAAGATGTAGATATGGCCTGTCCTGCTGGCCTCTACCTTCAGATGATCAATGGCTACCATTTGTAATGGACGTCAACTTACAAGCGGATGCAGTGGTGCTTTATGATCACCTTTCACAGTTGTGATGGTCACAGACGTGTGACATTCCTGCCACCATTTTTCAATGTCTCCTCTCATGCCAATCCAATAGAATTGCCTACGGCCTGTGGCTTCAGTCTTTTGAACTCCAAAATGACCAGACGCATCATGATAGGCAGTGAGGACCATGTCTACATCTCTCCCTGTGATCACAATTTGATGGAGTTGAGTAATGGTGATGTGATCCATGCTACTGCGATAAAGCAATCCTTTCTTCACAAAGAACCGTTTTCGCTGTCTCCACAGACACAGTAATTGAGGATCTGCATCGCCTCTGCAACATCTACCGGGAAGTTTTCCCGCGATGAGTAATTACCAAATTTCTGCAAACACTCGACTTTCCGTCTGTACTTGTATCCATGTAGTTTCCAGTAGTGGAGAGTCTGGACTGGCTTACTGAGATTGAAATATATATGAAGATTTAAAAGTACCACAACACTGTATACAGGTGTATGCTTCGAATACCTTTACCTTTTTCAACTTTTTAAATTCTTGTGTAATACATACTGAGCCTGTGAGTGTCTGTGTCTGACTCCGGAAGTATAGACGGAAATTTACAATTACCCCTAGACTAGATACACCTGGTATGTGCTGATACAGTACCTTTGTTCAAAATTTTTTATTACGTTATCATCCATAGTGAGTGGTTTATGCCTTCTATATAAACGGTGAATCGGAGATACCAATTTTTACCCTATACTCGATACAGCTTGTATCTTGTTATACAGTACCTTTGTTCGTCATTTAGTATTATGGTCAAATCCATACTGAGTAAGCGTCTGAGAGTGACTATGGGACTATGTATATGGAGATTTCAATTGTACCGTATAATGTATATATACTTGCTATCTTTTTATTCAGTACCTTTTTTACAACATTTTTTATTATGGTCAAACACAGACTAAGTGACCGTCTGAGGGTGACTCCGGAAATATTTACCGAGATTTCAAATTTGGCCAACACTGTATACAGCTGTATGCTTCTGATACAGTAACCTTTTTTGCCATTTAGATTCCGGCGTAATCCATAATGAGCCTGTGAACGTCTGTCTGTTACTCCGGAAATATATTTGGAGATTTAAGATTACCCCAACACTGTATACAGCTGTACTCTTGTGTTACATTACCCATTTACAGCTTTTCACATTCTTGTGTAATCCATACTGGGCCTGAGAGCGTTTGTGTCTGCCTCCTGAAATATATACGGAAATTCAGAATGTTTACACTATAATATATATACCTTGTATCTGGTGATACTGTAACCTTTTTCAACTTTTTATTTTATTTTGTAATCCATACCGAGCCTGTGAGCATCTGTGTATGACTCCTGAAATATATACGGAGATTTACTGTTATCCCTAGACTGTATAGAGCTGTACGCTTCTGATACAGTACCATATATCTGCTGGTATTTTGGGTCCATTTTCCAAAACATGAGGAAGTATGGTGGAAGAGGACGCAGACGTGGGGGGCCACCTGGTACTGATGGTGGTGGTGGTGCATCTGCTGGTAGTGCCAAAAACACAATAGCAGCTAAGGCAGGAGGTGTTGAGCCTGCGTTATGGTGTAGCTCCGGAAGGCCTGTAAGACTCCCTTTTCTGGGAGTAGGTAGATGGCTTTTAAAGCCGGAGCATCAGGAACTGTTTTTGGCTTACATTGCTGAAACAGCCTCCAGCTCTGTCGCCTCCTCTTCTGAAGTTTGAAAAAATGCAAGCACTGAGTCGTCAGTGCATGCTTCTGGTCAGGAGCAACCCCTTTCCTTGTGTCCTTCACCCACACCAAAAGGGAAGGATGCAGCAGCACACACTTCAGATTACTCCATGGAGCTCTTTTCACATACCTTGCCTGGGTTCATTAAAAATGCAGCCCATCATATACTGGAGCATTCCAAATGGGGGACATCAGACACTGGAGCTGCATTTACGGGGCCCATTATACACTGGAGCGTTAGAAATGGAGCCCATTATATATGGAGCATTATTAGGGCCCATCATATACTGGAGCATCATCCATGAGGCCCATGATATACTGGAGCATTCTAAATGGGGCAGATCAGACACTGGAGCAGCATCTATGGGGCATATTATACACTGGAGAATTAGAAATGGGGCCCATTATATATGGAGCATTATTTGGGCCCATAACACACTGGAGCATCGTCCACGGGGACCATCATATACTGTAGCAATATGTGGAGATCATCATATACTGTATGGAACATTATATGTGACCAATTATTCTGTATGGAGAAATATATGGGGCTCATTATTCTGTATGGCACACAATGTGGTGGCCATAATACTGTATAGAGTAATATACTGTCCTTTTTTTGAGCTATTGTCAAATTTAAAATAGATCACTCATGTCTTGTAAGCAGTGAAGTATTTGTGATTGTACTATACCTATATTTCTGCGCTGTAAATTTCTTGGGTAATAGTGATCACAAATTAATAAGTTTTCATGTATCCTTTAATAAGATGTGTAGCAGAGGGGTTACAAGGACACTAAACTTCAGGAAGGCAAATTTCCAATGGATGAGAGATGATCTTGGTGCAATTAACTGGGACGATATCCTGAGACATAAAAATACACAAAGAAAATGGGAGACATTTATTGGCATCCTGAATAGGACCGCACAATATATACCGTATGGGAACAAACATGCTAGAAATAGGAGGAAACCACTATGGCTAAATAGAGCTGTAAGGGGTGCAATAAGAGATAAAAATAAAGCATTTAGAGAATTAAAGCAAGTAGGTAGTGATGAGGCATTAAATAAATACAGAATATTAAATAAATTCTGTAAAAAGCAAATCAAAACAGCAAAGATTGAGACAGAGAGACTCATTGCCAGAGAAAGTAAAAATAATCCCAAAATATTCTTTAACTACATAAATAGTAAGAAACTAAAAAATGATAGTGTTGGCCCCCTTAAAAATAGTCTGGGTGAAATGGTGGATGAGGATGAGGAAAAAGCCAATATGCTAAATGACTTTTTTTCAACAGTATTTACACAAGAAAATGCCATGACAGATAACATGATCAGGGATAAAAATTCTCCATTAAATGTCACCTGCTTAACCCAGCAGGAAGTACGGCGGCATTTAAAAATCACAAAAATTGACAAATCCCTGGGCCCGGATGGGATACACCCCCGAGTACTGCAGGAATTAAGCACAGTCATAGATAGACCATTATTTTTAATCTTTAAAGATTCCATAATAACAGGGTCTGTACCACAGGACTGGCGTATAGCAAATGTGGTGCTAATATTCTAAAAGGGGACAAAAACTGAACTTGGAAATTATAGGCCAGTAAGTTT
Source organism: Dendrobates tinctorius (assembly GCF_039654945.1). Classification (NCBI taxonomy): domain Eukaryota; kingdom Metazoa; phylum Chordata; class Amphibia; order Anura; family Dendrobatidae; genus Dendrobates; species Dendrobates tinctorius. Next base: position 24,785,660 of record NW_027361890.1, read on the forward strand.
AACCTCAACTGTGGGTAAAATTCTGGAGGGTTTTCTAAGAGATACTATACTGGAGTATCTGGAGAAGAATAACCTTATGACCCAATATCAACATGGGTTTACAAGGGACCGTTCCTGTCAGACTAATCTGATAAGCTTTTATGAAGAGGTAAGTTCCGGACTGGACCAAGGGAATGCAGTGGACGTGGTGTACATGGACTTTTCAAAAGCTTTTGATACGGTGCCACACAAAAGGTTGATACATAAAATGAGAACAATGGGGATAGGGGAAAATATGTGTAGGTGGGTTAAGAGCTGGCTCTGGGATAGGAAACAAAGGGTGGTTATTAATGGAGCACACTCGGACTGGGTCACAGTTAGCAGTGGGGTACCACAGGGGTCAGTTTTGGGCCCGCTTCTTTTTAACATATTTATTAATGACCTTGTAGGGGGCATAGAGAGTAGAATTTCAATATTTGCAGATGACACTAAACTCTGCAGGGTAATCAATACAGAGGAGGACAATTTTATATTACAGGAGGATTTATGTAAACTAGAAGCTTGGGCTGATAAATGGCAAATGAGCTTTAATGGGGATAAATGTAAGGTCATGCACTTGGGTAGAACGAACAGGATGTATAATTATGTGCTTAATTGTAAAACACTGGGCAAAACAGTCACTGAAAAAGACCTGGGTGTATGGGTGGACGACAAACTCACATTTAGTGGCCAGTGTCAGACAGCTGCTGCAAAGGCAAATAAAATAATGGGATGCATTAAAAGAGGCATAGATGCTCATGAGGAGAACATAATTTTACCTCTATATAAGTCACTAGTGCGACCGCACTTAGAATACTGTGTACAGTTCTGGTCGCCGGTGTATAAGAGAGACATAGCTGAACTGGAGCGGGTGCAGAGAAGAGCGACCAAGGTTATTAGGGAACTAGGGGGTCTGCAATACCAAGACAGGTTATTACACTTGGGGTTATTTAGTTTGGAGAATCGAAGGCTTAGGGGTGATCTTATTACAATGTATAAATATATGCGGGGACAATACCAAAACCTTTCTAATGATCTTTTTACTCTTAAACCTGTGACGGGGACAAGGGGGCATCCTCTACGTCTGGAGGAAAGAAGGTTTAAGCATACTCACAGACGTGGATTCTTTACTGTAAGAGCAGTGAGACTATGGAACTCTCTGCCATATGATGTTGTAATGAGTGATTCCCTAATAAAATTTAAGAAGGGACTGGATGCCTTTCTTGAAAAGTATAATATTACAGGGTATATACACTAGTTTCCTTAATATTGCGTTGATCCAGGGAGCTAGTCTGATTGCCGTATGTGGAGTCGGGAAGGAATTTTTTTCCCCAATGTGAAGCTTACTGTTTGCCACATGGGTTTTTTTTGCCTTCCTCTTGATCAACATGTTAGGGCAAGTTAGGATAGGATATGAGTTGAACTAGATGGACTTAAAGTCTCCCTTGAACCTTAATAACTATGTTACTATGTTACTATGTATCGGAGCATCATCAGTTGTGGTATTTGTTAAAGGAGCTCACTGACACTCTTTGGCCCAGGGCACACGAAAACCTGGAGCCAGCCCTACCCCACCACAACTTTAGCCAAATAACCCCCAGTTTTCAATGCGTAACTATTATTATGAAGTAAATTAAGGTTGACAAGTTTCAGTAATAAGAATTGATGTTTTTGGCATTGAAATGGGCACTGTAGGTGTGTTTACTGACCTCCACTCCCTGCCGACTTTGCTTCCCCATTGACTTGCATTGGGTTTCGTGTTTCAGTCAGCCTCCGACTCTTCCCTATAGACGGCCGATTTCGTTTGACTCAACTTTTGCGAAAGTCGGGTTTCATGAAACCTGACTCGACCCTAAAAAAAGGCAAAGTCGCTCATCTCTAGTGACGGGTACTGATATTTAACAGTGATTTTGTTAAGGGAACAATAGTCAATACATGGCCTTAATGAACCATCTTTCTTGGCCACAAAAAAAAACCCAGCACCTAAAGGTGAAGAGGATGGTCTAATGTGACCCTTCTCCAACGACTCCTTGATATAAGATCGCATAGCATCTAGGGATGGGCGAATCTACTCGTTAGGACTCGTTACTCTGCGAGTAGTAGGGGACTCGCAGGAGTCGGTACTCTGCGAGTTTCCAACGATTACTCGCACAGTAACGAGTCCAATGCAAATCAATGGCAATCCTAGTTTTTTCAGAGTTTAATACAAGCAGTCCTAGTTTCTTAGCGATTTTGTGTCCCGCTGTCAGCAGTGAGTCTTAGCGAGTCCAGGACTCCTATATACTGTATTCGGGACTCGCAGAATACAGAATATGTTAATTTTCAGAGACAGCCTAGTTTGTTAGGTGAGAAAACTGTGAAGAGCACTACTATGATTGGCTGCTGTCCATCGTGATGCCTATGTCATGTATCACAGGCAAGACTGTATATAAACCCTGCCCCGCCATTTTGGGCACATTCCTGTGACGATCTGAGCTAGTGCAGGGCGAGTTGGAGACATAGAGCAGATCTAGGGACTGTTAGTCAGTGTAGGACCTCAAGATTCCTCACATATAACACAAAAGTTCTTTTCAGAACTACCAGGACGGAGGAGTACTGTAGAGGACTGTAGGCAGGGAGAAAGGCAGGAGCAGCCTTACAGTGCATACAGCACCATCCTCAGAGCTTAGCTTACTCTCTCAGCTTCCATCAGAGCTGAAATCAGAAGCATAGCTGAGCAAATTTTCTTTTTTTTTTTCCACCAGATATTATTGGGGTCATATTTACCCCTGCAGCGTTATTGTTTCTGTGGCAGACCATTGCGTTGCCGCTATCTATCCCACCAGCTAATAGCACGCACGCTGCCTGCTTGTGTGCACTAAACAATTTTTTCAGGGAGAGTGCGTTGCTTCTCTGCTAAGTTACAGCACGCACTTCACCCCAGAGCGGTGACGCAGACAGCACCACAGTCCACCTAGGTGACTGCCTTTGCGCACTAAACAATTTTTTCAGGGAGAGTGCAGGGCTTCTCTGCTACCAGCTAATAGCACACACGTTACCTTCCTGCTGTGCCAATACGCATCACTAGCCTTGATTGTCCTCCTGTTACAGTCCCCTGTAGTTATCCCCTTTGCACTGTGCATCCCCTGAGACTACAGCACGGGTCACATCACATCCCCCAGTGAAGCAGACCCCGGCCCGGTGCTGGGTACCACGGTTTCAGTGCGTCACAGACGCCAATGGTGACACAAGAAATCTCACTCTCTCCTAATCCAAAAAAGGGTACAGTAAAAGAAAATAGAAGAAATGACATCACATAACTCTTACCCATGTTTGCCTGCCCATCTTCTCCAGCGTGATCAAATGACGGGAACATACTTCTGGCGATGGACCTCCAAGCCATATTTCGCTGTCTTTCATCACCATAGCCAGGGTGGGTGGGCTGCCACAGCTGGGGCCACTCTTCAACCAGGCCGATCAGCCTCTCTGTATCACGTCTGCTACACATCTTTGGTGGGCCTGTGTGTGCAGATCTGATCGCCCTGTGTGTGCAGATCAGATCGCCCTGTGTGTGCAGATCAGATCTGCCTGTGTGTGCAGAATATCACATCAGCCTGTGCAGTAAATCGGTTAGCACAGGCGACTTCCTGTTTAGCTTCTAGCGTGATGTAGAAATGATTTTCTGTGCTTTAGGGATGAATTCTAAATCGCTAAGCTAGGGGCCACTTGCGAGAGTAAAGAGTAAAAAAAATGGCAGCACAGGAATCGCTGCAATACTCTCATCCCCATTCATTAACATTGGACTCGCTAGACTTGCAACGAATAGCGAGTTTCCGAGTCGGACTCGTTAGAGTCTAGCGATTCCGAGTATTTCAGGATTCGCCCATCCCTAATAGCATCATGTTCGGGTACCGATAAGTTGAAAAGCCGACCCTTGGGAAATTTACACCCGGGCAATAACTCAATTGCACAGTCATAACTCCTATGTGGAGGCAAAGATGCAGACTTACTCTCACTGAATACATCAGAAAAATCATCCAAATAGTCAGGAGTATCATGAGACTGGGGAGAGGTGGAGAAAACAGGAGTGTCACTAAGAACACATTGACAACCCCAACTCACCACAGACACAGATTTCCAATCCAAAACAGGATTGATTATGAGTTTGCAACCAAGGGAAACCCAGAACAATAGTATCATGCAAATTGTGCAACACCAAAAATTTACAATTTTCTTGGTGGTCCGGGGCGACCCGCATTATCACCTGGGTCCAAAACTGGGGTTTCTTCTCCGCCAAAGGAGTAGCATCAATACCCCTCAAAGGGATAGGAGTCCGCAGGGGTATCATGGGAAAACCACAACATTTAGCAAAGTCCAAATCCATCAGATTCAAAGCTGTTCCTGAATCAACAAAAGCCTTAGCGGAAAATGTAGACAAAGAGCAGTTCAGGGTAATCGCCAAAAGGAACTTAGGCTGTACACTGCCCACCGCAAATGCATGAGCAAAACGCTTTTCTCTTTAGGGCAGACAGAAATAGTATGAGAGGCGTCCCCACAGAAAAAACACAGCTAATTACGCCTTCTAAACTCCTGACGTTGCGCCCTAGACAAAACTCTATTACATTGCATGGGTTCAAAAATTCATTCGAAAGGCGGCAACGCCTCTCGTGTAGTTTTACGTTCACGTAAATGCCGATCAATTTGAATGGCCAATGACATGATAGAGTTGTCAAGACCAGAGGGAACAGGAAATCCCACCATAACATCTTTCTGCCAAACCCTTCCGAAAGAGAGCTGCTAGGGCATCCTCATTCCACTTAGTAAGGACCGCCCACTTTTGGAATTTTTGACAATATAACTCTGCAGAATCCTGACCCTGATTCAATGTCAATAAGGTTTTCTCAGCTTGATCAATAGCATTGGGTTCATCATACAATAACTCCAAGGCTTGAAAAAACGCGTCCACATTAGCCAGAATAGGATCACCGGGTGTCAAAGAAAAAGCCCCATTCTGGGGATCGCCGTGCAGCAGGGAGATGGTCATTTTAACCTGCTGCACAGAGCTCCCCGATGAGTTAGGTTTCAAAGCAAAAAATATTTTACAATTATTCTCAAAATTCAAAAATTTAGACTGATCCCCAGAAAACACATCAGGAGTAGGGATTTTTGGTTCAACAGCAGATGATTGAGCGAGAGCAGAAATTCCCCGCACTTCAGCAGCGAGCTGCTCAACATGATCAGACAATTGCTTAGTCTCCATTTAGACCAAAAATATCCTCCTACAGCCCCAGAAAAAAAAGAGGAAAAAATATATGAAAAAAAAAAATTCTGACACTCTTTTTTTTCGTAAATTCTTTCCTTCTTTAGAGTACCCTAGAGTCTACAGTTAGGCTGGTAATTCTGTTATGAATGGGTCACAGAGGAGGATAGCAGGCCCAGGCTAAGCCACAGAAAACCAGAGAGGTTGGTAACTAAGCGGATTGCAGACCCCTGATCCTGTCCACACAACTAGCAGTAGCTGTGGAGCGTACCTGCGATGATCCTAGACGCCTCGGCACAGCTGGAGAGCTAACTAAGCCTAAAGCAAGAAAGGGGAAATATAAACTGTCCCGGAGCAGACCCCAAAGGAATACATAGCCCCCAAACATATATTGTTGTTGAGACAAGATGAAAACACAAACACAGGCAGAAAAATAGACTGAGCAAATGATGGGGTCCCCACTGACTAGACAGGACAGGAAAGGAAAGACACTGTCTGCAATCACACAAAAAACCCTGCAAAAATTTCCAACACGTCTGATGCACAAAAACACTGAAGTCGCACAACTTCGCCCCCCACTATATCAGCACTCTGGTATATTCTGAAAGCAAAGCAAAAAGAGACCAATATAAAAGGGAACAAAACAAACTGGCACATGCAGAAACATATGGGCGGTGATTCAGCACAGCCCCAGCCGGAGCTGGCTGACCCGCACCAAACAGAGATAGACAAAACCAGATCAAATGCAAACAGAATAGCAAATGAACCACTTAGCTGAACATGCAGGGAAAGAGCAGGAGACATCAGACCTCAGCAGGAACAGGAAGAAAATCACCAGCAGGAATAGACGGAGTCAGCTGTCTTAAATCCCATTCAGAAACCCCAGATCTCCAATTGTCTTGCTTATTATCAGGTGGCAAGCCTCTGTCAATCAGATCAGCTCCACTACCTTCAGTAACCACCAGAAGGAAGCCAGAAAGAGAATTCACAGCAGCTAACTAAGCCTAAAGCAAGAAAGGTGAAATCTAAACTGCCCCGGAGCAGACCCCAAAAGGAATAGATAGCCCCCAAACATATATTGTCGGTGAGACAAGATGAAACACGAGCGCAGGCAGAAAAATAGACGGGGCAAACGATGGGGCTCAAACTGACTAGACAGGACAGGAAAGGAAAGACACTGTCTGCAATCATGCAAAAACCATGAAAAATCCAACACGTCTGATGTACAAAAAAGCACTGAATTCACACGACTTCGCCCCCACTATATCAGCACTCCGGTATGAACTGGGAGCAAAGCAAAAGAGACCAATATAACAGGGGACTGAACAAACTGACACAGGCTGTAACATATGGAGCGATGGTCCAGCACAGCCCCCAAAGGAGCAAGCTGAACCCGCACAACAAGCAGAGAGAGAAAAACCAGATCAGATGCAAAGGATTAGCAAATGAACCACTTAGCTGAACAAATGCAGGATCAGGGCAGGAGACATCAGACCTCTGAATGCACAGGAAAGCAATCACCAGCAGGGATTGCAGGAAGTCTGCAGACTTAAATACTCCAGTCAGTAACCCCAGATCTCCAATCGTCATCATCATCATCAGGTGGCAGGCCTCTGTCAATCTGGCCAGCTCCACTACCTCCAGTAACCACCGGAGGGAGCAGGGGGAGCTTCGGCTCAGAAGTCTGAGCCAGGGAATTCACAACACCTCTATATATACAGGGTGGGCCATTTATATGGATACACCTAAATAAAATGGTTGGTGATATTAACTTTTGTTTGTGGCACATTAGTATATGGGAGGGGGGAACTTTTAAAGGTGGGTGGTGAGCAACGCGGCCATTTTGGATCCAACTTTATTTTTTCAATGGGAAGAGGGTCATGTGACACATCAAACTTATTGAGAATTTCACAAGAAAACCAATGGTGTGCTTGGTTTTAACGTGACATTATTCTTTCATAAGCTATTTTATAAAATGTGTTCAAATTGCTACCCATTATGTTGGATTGTCAATACAACCCTCTTCTCCCACTCTTGACACACTGATGGCAACACCGCAGAAGAAATGCTAGTCTGGGTGGGTCAGATTCTTTGTAGGAATGCTCGGACCTGACACCCATAATGTGGTGGTGCACCAACTTGCTTGAAAATCTAAGGGAACGTGCCATCTTCAATGCATAAAGAGGGCAACACATCATCATGTACCAATTTCAGATATCCACGGTGTACGCAGGGAAATGCGTTGTACAGTATGTGGATCCGACCGTTAGCGTCATTTTGATGTGCCTGCAGAACGCAAGCCAAAGCAATATGTTGCGTTCGGAGAGCACTTCAAAAAGACGCACGCGGACGCATCCGCATACAACGCATGTCCCTGCGTACACAATGTTAAAGATAGGTATGCAGGACGCATGTGGGAATAGGCGAAGCTTAAGGAAAGAAGTCCGCAGCACCACGCTGCAGACTGAAACGCTAATGTGAACCTGGCCTTAATCAGTCAGACACCTCCTATTCCATTATGTTCCTTCATTAAGATCAATAAATCCAACGGGTACATGTTTAGCTAATAAACTTGGTCATTGAATCAGAATGAAAAGCACAGTGATAACTATTTGCAACTCCAAAAAAAGAATTTAATGCAAAACAAGAAAAAGGAGGTCTTGGCTAAAAAAATATGTACTTTATTAAAATTCTATTTACATATATAAAAAGTTATCTATAGAAGCACTCTCATCACATTATGTAGCACTGTGTACCTACAATTGCTCATTTTGCCTTTCTACACAGCTAATTCTCCTCTTTTCTCTGCTCTATGCAGAAAAAGGAAATTTTTTGTCCTTGCATTTATCATTCCTGTCTTTAACTCCTGATTTAGCCACTCCGCTTCACTACCCTGCCAGGGAGTTTTGCCGAGACTTATGACTAGTGTTGAGCGACTTTTGTTTTTTTAGGGTTGAGTTTCGTTTCATGAAACCCGACTTTTCCAAAAGTCGGGTCGAGTAAAATCGGCCGACTATAGGGAAAAGTCGGGGTCGTCCCGAAACACGAAACCCAATGTAAGTCAATGGAGAATTAAAGTCGGCAGTGAGAGGAGGAAACACACCAACAGTGCCCATTTGAATGCCAAAAGCATAAATTCTTGTTAGTGAAGCTTGTCAACCTTAATTAACTTCATAATACTAGTTCCGCAATGAAAAATGGGGGTTATTTGGCTACAGGGGAGGGCTGGCTCCTGGTTTTCGTGGGCCCAGGGCCAAAGAGCGCCCCTTTAACACATACCACAACTCATGATGCTCCGATACGGCAGAGAAATAGCAGTATAGTACAATGAAAAATACTTCACTTCTTACATCTCATGACTGATATCCATTTTAAATTCTCCAATACCTCCAAAAACGGACAGTATATAACTCCATACAGTATTATGGCCAGTGCTTAGTGCGCTATACAGAGTAATGAGGCCCATATATTTCTCCATATGGAATCATTATTCCCATATAATGTTTCAAACCATATATGATGAGCTCCACATAATGCTACAGTATATGTTGGTCCCAATGGATGAAGCTCCACTGTCTTATGGGCCCAAATAATGCTCCATATATAATGGGCCCCATTTCAACTGCTCTAGTGTATAATGGGCCCTGTAAATGCTGCTCCAGTGTCTGATATCCACCTTTGGAATGCTCCAGTGTATGGTGGGCCCCATATATCATTCACCAGAGTATAGTGCTCCCCAAAAATTGCTGTCCCAACATTGAAAACAATTACATAAGTCTCCTTGCTAGGGAATCCCTGCACTACTCTGAACTCCTTGTCGTCCCCATCTTCCATCTCACTGCACTTGGCTGTTTAGACCCTCCCACCGGCAGAGACACTTTTGCGTACTATGCGGTGCCCTGTGCCAGTGCTATCGCCCATGAGTATGCCCATGAGTATGCCCCCCACCTGCTCAAGGAACCTGCACTTTCATCTGCACCTTCCTCTTTGTCACCGTGTAAGGTGGTATAGTATGCAGGAAGGGGAACCTGAGTTTCCTCTGGGTCAGATCCTGGCTGTGTAGAGTGCGAGGGGAATGTAGTGGTCTGAGTCAATGTACCAGCAGCATCATCCAGCAGTGGCTGGGCCTCAGTGCACTTGTGGAGTCCCCAAGAGTACGGTTGCCACTGTGGCATTGCCTTCCTCCTAGGGAGTGTGTTGTCAAGCTTGGGAGCAACGAAGGATCTCTCTAGCAGTGAAACCAACACACAGCACATTTCCCACTCCAGGCCAGCAGGGAGACCTCTGAACCTGACTGCTGAGGAGCTGCTCTCTGTGGTCGGGAGGAGGTAAGTTAGGGCACTCTGTGCAGGGAAGGGGAAGTGTGTGGACGTGAGAAGGGGAGCTGGAGGATGAGCAGAGTTAAGGCTCACTCCTAGCTGGAGCGCATGGTCCAGATTCCGGTCTCCGAGTTTGTAGGGACACTGACGTTCCTGCAGCAGAAACCACGGTCCTGTGAGTGCTTCCCCCACAAGCGCTAGAAAGGAGACGTTCAGGAAGGTACATGTTGGCGGAGTGTTGGAAGGGAGCTTTCCATTCTGGTCCCGGAGGTTGGCACAGGTCCTGACCCGGAGGACACAGAACAGAGGCAGGCATCTGTGTAACCTGCAGACTGTGAGTAAAGCTTTGGAACTGCACGCTCTGGTGTCCTACAGTTATTCCAGCACCGCTACATCTGGGTACCAGCACCTACACCGCCTGTGCCTTTCCCCCATCACTACATCTACACTTCCCTGGGACTCCAGCTCCACCTGTGGGGAGCTTCACCATCTTTGCTGCACAACACCATCAGTCCCAGATGATCTGCATGCAGCGTCGGCCTAACATCTATGTTGCCGAACACCACAGGTGGCGTCAAACTATCTATATAAACTCTTTACCATTATACCACGCCATTTACATGTGCGCCCAGGGCCACCGTCCGGGTCACCGCTGCTGTGACACATCCCACTGACACCGGCCCGGTACCGAGTACCCCACAGCCCTGGGAGGGCGACCCATATGCCGACTGCTGATCGGGCGGCGTTATTCCCACAAACCTCCTAACAGCGTCCCTGAAGGCAACGTTTTTGGTTTCCGCGGGCAGTATGATTGCAAAGCTGAACCTTAAAGGAATGTCCAAAAGGGCACAACCAGGAGTGGAGCCTGTGGCTTAATTGGACTGCACCCGGGAAACCGCTACCATACAAGCTACAGAAAAGATGGACAGATTGCAAGCTTTGTCGATTCTGTGTGTGGTGTGGTATGTCCATTTGTAGTTGTGCTAGCGATTTCTCAGCTTTATTCCGTTAACGACCGAGACTCCGGCATGGCCCCGCGGTACGTGTCAAGCTTACTAGAGGGATACGCGAGGCTGTGGCACGTGAAATCGAGCAATAACAGGTCTAGCATTCCAGTACATGTCCGGGGCTGCATGCACGCTACACTGAAAGGACCAGCTTTTGTCGCTTAAAGGTGCAGATAACCTGCTGAACTCCGTTAGTGATGGGGATCTGGGATTCAGATTAATTCCCCGCGAACGATGATTTCCCAGTAAGTTCAGGTCAACCGCAATTCCGGAGTTAGGCCTAACCGTCATTCCTGAAAAAATTACGTGTCCAAACCACAGGTGTTGTAGCTTGCTTAACAGCTCGGCAGCCGTTCTCAGGCCCAGTATGGATTCAACAACATTGTAGAAAGTTGATAAAGGGTACAGTTTCACCGGATAACATGTATATATGTAGCCTAGTTTACACATTAAAAATATATGTCTATAGATCAGGAGGCAGACTCAGATGTTCTCAGGCCCAGTATGGATTTGACCAGATTGTACAAAGTTGAGAAAGGGTACTTTATCACTGGATAGCAGGTATATATAGCATAGTTTAAACATGTAAAATCTCCGTGTTCTTAGTATGGATTACACAGCAATCTAAAAAGTGGAAAAAAGGAAATGCATTTGAGGCGTACACAACTATATACTTTTGGTGTTATTTTTAAATCTTCATATATATTTCTGTCTCAGTAATACAGTCCAGCCTCTCCGCAATAGGAAATGAGATGCATACAATTAGTGACATAAAGGCTATTGATTGCAGAAATCTAAGAATTATTATTCACGGGAAAAACTTCCGTCACAATTCTCATAGGCGATGCTGACCCTCAATTAATTTGTGTGTTGAGACAGTGATAACATTTTTTTGTGAATAAAGTCTTGCTGTATCGCACTTCCGTTGATTCCATCACTGTTACTCAATCCAATTTTTATCACAGGGAGCGATGTAAACATGGTGCTCACTGGCTATCATGATCTGTCACGTAACTTTGGAGTGCAAAAGACAGAAGCCACAGGCCGTAGGCGATTCTATTTGATTGGCATGAGAGGGCACATTTTGAAATGTGCGCCGGAATGTCACACGTTTGTGAGTAGGAAAACTGTGAAAGCTGATGATAAACCACCACTGCATGTAATTGTGAGTCGACGTCCATAAGAAATGGAAGCCACTGATCATCTGGAGCTAGAGCCCGGCCAACAGGACAGGGCATAGCTACATCTTAACCATCATCTTTCAGTTCAATCAATTTGTAGTGGCAGTCCCAGTGAAGGATTTGACAGCCCAGACTACACAGCGGAGGAGCAGGGAGAGGTAAACATTGCAAATGCTGGGGCCCTGCCCAAGCAAGGGGGGCACACTCGTGGGCGTCGGTACTGGCACTGGGCCCCTCATAGTACGGCGGTGTGTCTGACGGCGGGTGTGCACCACCACTGTCAGAGACACTTGATTGCAGTATGAGGGACCCTATGCCAATGCCCGTGCCCAAGAGTCGGCCTACCCACCTGTCCAGGGCAACAGCACTCGCATGGTTTTGTGCGCTAGGTGGTGACCCCGGCCATGGGGGGGGCCGCCCAATTAGGGAGGTTTACAAAGTGGCATATGTAGATGTGGGTCATTCAGCTGATGCAAAAGGTGAAATAGGTCAAGTTCGCGGAATAGGAGGAGGACCAAAGCAAGCCATTTTTCTGGCAACCTATGTGTCATCAAGGGAAGGTGGGACAAAATCCTTGGAAACCCATGCATGGTTCATTTTAATGAAGGTTAGATCATCCACATTATGGGTTGACAGACGGGTCCTTTTTTCTGTCAGGATTGATCCAGCTGCACTGAAGACTCTTTCCGATAGCACACTTGCAGCTGGGCAAGCGAGCTCCTGTAAGGCATATTGTGCCAATTCAGGCCTGGTGTCCAGTTTAGCGGCCTAATAGTCAAAGGGGAATGACCTGTGCGGGAGAACATCGATATGGGAGGAAAAGTAGCTGTTAACCATAGTTGACAACTGCTGTCTCCTGTCATTTTCCATCGATGCAGTATTACCAGTTGTGTGAGCGGTCCGTGAAAAATCGGTCCACAACATTGTCATGAAACCCCTGTCTCCAACGCCACTTCTGCTGTGTGCACCACGAATACCTCTGCCAAGCTGCCCCCGGCCCGTACAGCTCGTGTGAGAACCATCACCGCTGCTGTGTGCTGGGAATGCCTCAAACAACCGGTTAACCAGATTTGATTGTTTAGTAGCCAATATTAGGTCAAGGTTCTCCTGTGGCATGATGTTTTGTAATTTGCCTTTATAGCGTGGATCCAGGATGCTGGCCAACCAGTAGTCGTCATCGTTCATCATTTTGGCAATGCGTGGGTCCCTTTTTAGGATCTGCAAGGCATAATCTGACATGTGGGCCAATGTTCCCGGTGTCAATGATGCACTGCGAGTGCTGGGTGGAGGAGCACTTTCTGGCAAATCCACATCCCTCCAGTCACGCACAAACCCTGTACCAGACCTTGCCACGCCAACAGTTTCACTTGCCCCATGAGATGCATCCTCCTCCCCTAAGTAATCATCCCCATCATCATCCTCCTCCTCCTCTTCTTCCTCCACCTCGTCCAGGAGAGGTCCCTGAGCAGACAATGGCTGAATGTCATCAAGGATTCCCTCCACCTCTTCCTCCTCGTCAACATTGGCTGCAGACGCCTGCTCCTTAAGGTGCATCAAAGTTTGCATGAGCAGACGCATAAGTGGGATGCTCATGCTTAGGATGGCATCATCTGCGCTTACCAGCCGTGTGCATTCCTCAAAACACTGAAGGACTTTACAGAGGTCTTTCAGCTTCGACCACTGCACACCTGTCAACTCCATGTCTGCTCTCAAAGTGCCTGGCCGTGTATCCTCCCACAAATGCATTATGGCCTGCCTCTGCTCGCACAGCCGCTCATCCATGTGCAGGGTGGAGTTCCACCTTGTTGCAATGTCGATAATGAGGCGGTGGTTGGGAAGGTGGAGCAATCGCTGCAGCCTCTGCATACGAATGGAGTGTACAGGCGACCGGCGGATGTGCACGCACAGTCTTCGCACCTTCTGGAGCAGGGCTGCTAACTCTGGATAATTATTGAGGAAGCACTGCACCACCAGGTTCAAGGTGTGAGCCAAGCAAGGTATGTGGCTGAGTTTTGAAAGGGCTATGACTGCCACAAAATTACGGCCGTTATCACTAACTACCTTGCCTGCCTCAAGATGTACACTGCCCAGCCATGACTCAGTTTGTCGCTGAAAGTACTCGGCCAGCACCTCGGCAGTGTGTCTGTTGCCCAAACACATCATCTGCAACACAGCCTGCTGACGCTTTCCACTAGCTGCTCGATAGGGGGACACCTCGTGTGCAACAGTGGCAGCTGCAGATGGAGTGCTCGTACGACTGCGCTCTGTGGACGAGCTTTCGCTTCTGGAGGAGGAGGAGGAGGTTCGAACGCCTACTGCCAACTGTTTCCTATACCGTGGGCTAGGCAGCACTGTCCCACCACCGCTGTGCCCTGTGGACCCTGCATCCACCACATTAACCCAGTGCGCAGTGATGGACACGTAACGGCCCTGGCCATGCCGACTGGACCATGCATCAGTTGTGAGGTGCACCTTTCCACTCACTGACTGCTTGAGTGAATGGACAATGCGGTCTTTCACATGATGGTGGAGGGCTGGGATGGCTTTGCGAGAGAAGAAGTGGCGACTGGGTAGGTCATTGCGTGGTACTGCATAGGCCATGAGTTCGCGGAAAGCTGCGCTTTCCACCAACCGATAGGGCATCATCTCTAACGAGATTAGTTTGGCAATGTGGGCGTTCAAACCCAGTGTACGCGGATGAGAGACTGAGTACTTTCTTGACCTACTCATAGTGTCTGGGAGGGTGAGCTGGACTTGAGAGCTGCATATGGTGGAAGTAGCGGTGGACAGGGCGGACTGAGAGAGGGTTGATGATGGTGATGGAGTTGGTGTTCTTTCTGATGGCCTAGATTCAGTCTTTCGTTGATATAACAGTGGTATTCCCTGACTGCTGTGGCCTTGCAACGATACCTCAACATTTGCTACTGTGCTAACCGGTGGGCTTACAGTGGGGGAAACAATGTAGCGTTGCTGACTACCATCTTTGTGATCAGTTGCACATGTGGTACTTGAGGTTTGGTGTTGTGTCCACGCTTGCAACTGCATGCTGGTTAAATGTCTAAGCATGCAACTGGTATTCAAATTTTTCAGATTTTTCCCTCGGCTAAAGGTCTTTACGCACTTCTTACAGATAACCCTGGTCTGATCATGAGGATTTTGTTCAAAAAAGTGCCACACTGCACTCTTCCTACTTTGGCAGACATTTTGCGGCCTAGCACGCTGTGATATTTTGACCCTCTGGACAAGCTGTCCAGCAATTCTTTTGATTTTTGGAACCTGTCTTTGGAGTGCTCCAGGCCTGCCAGTAACAGCTGTTACGATGTCAATGTGTGCTGTGGATGCTCCTCCTCCTCATCTGAGCTATTGGAAGCAGCACCCTCTTCCCCCAATGGATGCCAATCTGGGTCAACAACTGGGTCATCCATCACCTCCTCTTCAATGTCATGTGCACCTTCAATCAATCAATCAATCAATCAAATGTATTATCGCCAAGTACATATTACATATATACAAGGAATTCTTTGTGGCAAAGAGGCAACATAATATATAACAACAGATACAACAAGTAACATCTAACAAGACAGATACAGTATATAGTCTACACATGACGATTTAACTGTTGAACAGAGAGTGGATAGAAGCTGTTCATATGGTGGTTGGTACTGCATTTGGGGACTCTGAAGCGACGTCCTGAAGGGAGTAGTTGGAATGAGGAGTGTCCCGGGTGAGAGGGATCGGAGGAAATTTTCAATGCGTGGGATCGAATACTCTTATCATAAAGATCCTGGATTTTCTCTCTGCTGTTCTGAAAGTCCTTTGTAAGCGGAGTTTGTCATGCGCAGTGGCTCCCCCATACCAGACTATCAGAGAGGAACAAATCACAGATCTGATGACAGCATTAAAGAATAAGATCAGCAGATTCTTAGACAAACCATATCTTTTCAGCTGACGCAGGAAGAACATCCTCTGTTGTGCTTTTCTTATAACAGCATCCACGTTGTTCCCCCATTTAAGATCATGAGAGATGATAACACCAAGGAATTTGGTCTCTGTGACCCTAAGAACCACTTCGTCATGGATGTAGATTGGAAGTATCTCATGTTGATCTTTCCTAAAATCCACAACCATCTCAGCAGTTTTTTTAGTGTTGAGTACAAGATTATTGGCTTTACACCAGTCACATATTCTTTCCACCTCACTCCGATACAAGTCTTCAGCATTTCCCCTGATGAGACCAATCAGTGTCATATCAACGGCAAATTTCAAGATTTTTACTGAGTCTGCTGAAGAGATGCAATCATTCGTATAGAGAGAAAACAGTAACGGGGACAAAACACACCCCTGAGGTGCCCCGATGTTTGTGACCAAGGTGTCCGAAGTGAATGGTCCAACTTTTACACTCTGTATCCTGGCTGTCAGGAAGTTATAAATCCACAAGCATAAGTTGAGAGGGACTCCAAGAGCTACCATTTTCTTATGAAGTAAATTCGGATCAATGGTATTGAACGCTGAGCTAAAGTCCATGAAAAGAATCCGGACATATGAGTGCCGCTCATCTGTATGATCCAAAATGTACTTCAGTGCCAGATTGACAGTGTCGTTTGCCGAACGATTCTCCTTATAGGCAAACTGAAGCGGGTCCCATAGCTTCTGCGTGAATTTTATCAGGTGGGACATCATAATTCTTTCGAAGACTTTCATAGCTACAGATGTGAGTGCTACTGGTCTATAGTCGTTCAACTCAGAGGATCCCACTTTCTTGGGGACAGGGATAATTGTGGAATTTTTCCAACACTGAGGTACAACGCACTCTTTCAGTGACACATTGTATATATTTGTCAGTATAGGGGCAAGCTGGGTAGCACATACTTTCAGACACATTGGAGATACACCATCAGGGCCAGGTGCCTTTTTGACCTTAAGTCCCTTCAGGATGCGTATCACCTCTGCCTCGGAGATCACTACTTGGGTGTTGCACAATGAATGATCTTTATATGAACAGACTGAGGAGCTTAGAGATGAATAGCCACTGTGTGTAGAGCTTGCCTTCCTCTGTGTCACCGTGTATGGTGGTATAGTGTGCGGGAAGGGGCACCTGAGTCTCATCAGGGTCAGAATCTGGCTCTGTACACTGCGAGGACAATGTAGTGCTCTGAGTGAATGTACCAGCAGAATCGTCTATCAGTGGCTGTGCATCAGTGCACTCCATGTCAGATTCATCTTGGCCTGGGTAATTCACCATTTCACTTGATAATCCAGGCATGGTATGTGAAAACAGCTCCATGGAGTAATCATTAGTATGGTCTGCGTCATCCTTCAATCTTGGTTGGGGCGAAGGACACAAGGAAAGGTGTGGTTCATGAACATGAGCCTCCAATGACGACTCAGTGCTTTTATTTTTTACAACTTCAGAAGAGGAGGCGATAGAGCTGGAGGCTGAGTCAGCAATGTAAGAGAAAACTTTTCCCTGAAGCTCTGGCTTTAAAAGCGGTTTGCCAACTCCTAGAAAACTAAGCCTTCGAGGCCTTGTGGAGCCAGACGATGACGCAGGCTCAACACCTCCTGTATTCGGTCCTATTTTGCTTTTGCCACTACCATCAGATCCGCCACCAACACCATCATTACCAGCTGCCATCCCCCGCCCAATTCCACGGCCTCTTCCACCAGCCTTCCTCATTTTTGGTAGAAATGTAGACAAAATCCAACAAACTATATAGTAATGTAAAACAAGGTACAAGGTGTCTATAGGACAGGGGAGATTTTGAATTTCTGCACACACTTGTGGACACTGGACACTTTTGGATTGTGTGAGGCCCACTGAATATCACAACGCTATGTCACAGGCTCGATGTCGCAGGTGTGAAAAATGTCACTAGAGGATAATGGAGATTTTGAATTTCTGCACACACTTGTGGACACTGGACACTTTTGGATTGTGTGAGGCCCACTGAATATCACAGCGCTATGTCACAGGCTTGATGTCGCAGGTGTGAAAAATGTGACTAGAGGATAACGGAGATTTTGATTTTCAGCACACACTTGTGGACACTGGACACTTTTGGATTGTGTGAGGCCCAGTGAATATCACAGTGCTATGTCACAGGCAGAAATTGGCTAGTGTATGACAAACTACAAGGTGTATATAGAATTGGGCAGAATAGGAATCTCCCTAGAGTGTAGGTCTGTAAGAACGGAATAAGTCCTCGACTTATCCTTACAGAGCGACACTGTGGCCGTGATAACAGCCGTTACACGGTACTGAGAGAGGAGCGTGCACGTACACGGCTGTCCGGTGTACGTAAAATTGTCAAGCTCCGTGTTTTTTAAGTATACGGACTGACACACGCTGTCTCTCTATAGTTTTGAATGTGATCAAACAGCAAATATATTTAACTGTTTGAAAGCTAGACAAAACTAGAAGGTGCAGGTCTGTAAGAACGGAACATGTCCTCGACTTATCTTTACAGAGTGACACACAGATAGCTTCACTGTGGCTGTGATAACAGCCGTTACACGGTACTGTGTGAGGAGTGTGCACCGCTGTATGGTGTGAAAAAATGCACGCTCAGTACCTCACCAGGACAAAAAAAAAATTGGGATTGCTTTTAAAAAAGCAGTTTGCAGAGCAGTGGGTAAACAGCAATGCAGCCGTCAGGAAGCCTTAGAAGGCAGCCTAACAACCAACACCGCTGATCCAGCAAAATATAGCCTCCACTTGCACTGCACACACAGTGACTGGTGTGTTGTACAGGCAAAATCGCTAGCAGCAGAAGCAGTTTTTGGTGTCTTCTTCCCTGCCTAACGCTCTCCCTTCAAAATCATCATCAGCAGCAGCTTTTCCTATTCTGAGATCAGCATGAGTAACATGGCGGTCGGCGTGCATGCCCTTTTATACCCCCTGTGACGCCCACCAAAGCAAGCCAATCACTTGCATGCCCTTCTGAAAGATGGTGGTGACCCCTGCCTATGTCATCACGTTGCCCACAGTGTCCGTGGATCCTGATTGGCTGAAAAAGAGCGCAAAACAAACTTTTGAAACGCGACTTTGGCGCTTAAGTCGCCGACTGTCACGTCCGCCATGTCTGCCATGTCTGTTTGTCTCAAGAACTCCTGGAGCGATGTGCATGCGCATGTTTTGTCTGCTGTCCTGCATGTTCGCTAGAGCTGTGTGCAGACTCACCTCATGTCTGAGCTGCAGGATCCCTGCGTTTCTGCTCTGCCTTCTGTGATCTTCTCGTCATGTCTGGAGTCCTTGATCATGTGATGTTTCTTAAGATCCTGCACTGTCTGGTTCTGCAATCATCTCGTCATGTCTAGAATCCTGGATCATGTGTTCTTCCTAGGATCCTGCACTGGTTGGTTCGGTGATCATCTCGTCATGTCTGAAACCCTGATCATGTGACGTTTCCTAAGATCCTGCACTGTCTGGTTCTGCTATCATCTCGTCATGTCTAGAATCCCGGAAGTTCTCCCCTGGTCCTGACCTGGAGGAGGAGGTGCTATGCCCTATATCAGGCCGCCTCTTCCTATGCTCAGGGCCTGATTATTGTGTTGCTTCCCTGCAAGGCTCTGGGTCTGTGGGGTTGCTCCCTCTATTCTGTGCCCTTGCACTTTGCTCTGTAGTGCGTCTCTGCACACGCTCCGTGCTCGTATTCTGCCTCTTGTCTTGTGCCATGTCTTGTGTTGTCTCTCGTGCCATGTTTGTCTTTGCCTTGCTTTGCACCTAGTCTTGAACCCTGGTGTGTCCCCTACACACGCACCTAGCCTTGGACCCTGGCGTGTCCCCTACACACGCACCTAGCCTTGGACCTTGGCGTGTTCCCTAAACACGCACCCTGCTTGGATATCTGTCGTGCCTCCTTGCCTGAACCCTGGTTTGCCTGCCGGATGCCCGGAACCTGCCGACCGTTGCCAGAGGTCCGGAACCAGATGACTACGGCCTAATGTCCGGAGCTGACGTCCGCAGCCTGATCCCTGGACCCTGTCGGTTTGCCAGCAGTCCGGAGTCCGATGCCATCATGCCATTACCTGTGCCTAGGCATGCCATTTGGCACGTACCATGTTATGGACCTTGGCGTGCCCACGCGCGCACCTTGCACGTTTTGCTTGTTTTCTCTGTATGTGATCTTGTGTTATTCTAATGAAGATACCTTGCACCTACGTCTAGTCTCGTCTTGCTTCCTGCTCGTCCTTGTCGTCAGACACTCGTCTAGTGTCCCCTGAGCCGGCTGTCTGGTCCCAGCAGTCGTGGTGGCTCACCCCCTTGGTCTTGCCCCTGACACTCCCTGTATAGGGGGTGGATTCTCACAAGGTCAGCTCGCCCTCGGTGGGTGGGTGCCACGACCCAGAGGGTCCACTCAAAAAATGGGCTCAGCAGGAGCTGAGTCCGTCACAGTTAATCAGGCCATGGACTCCGCTGGTACCTCGGCTACCCGTCTGATGACCCGTCTGTTATAGAATCTGATCTGCTCTGTCTCCTGGACTCTCCTGAATATGGCGGTACCCCGGCCACTCTTCTGATGTAAATCAGACCTGGCCCTTGACCTCTGGACTCATTTGGAAATGATGGCAGCCAGAGTAAGAAGACTTGCTTGTCTAACCGCAGTCCTCCCCACTGGATCTTTATGTCTCGTTAGCGGCTCCTGTGTCTTGACCGGTGCAGGTGTCCGTTTCAGATGTCGGATCAACATTGTTGGAGTGGTTTGTACTAAACTCTGGTTTCTGCCGAAGAAATTTTTTTTTTTTTTCTTCTTTCCAGCCCCGGTGAGAGGGGGCTTAAAGAGGGGGGTACTGTCACGTCCGCCATGTCTGCCATGTCTGTTTGTCTCAAGAACTCCTGGAGCGATGTGCATGCGCATGTTTTGTCTGCTGTCCTGCATGTTCACTAGAGCTGTGTGCAGACTCACCTCATGTCTGAGCTGCAGGATCCCTGCGTTTCTGCTCTGCCTTCTGTGATCTTCTCGTCATGTCTGGAGTCCTTGATCATGTGATGTTTCTTAAGATCCTGCACTGTCTGGTTCTGCAATCATCTCGTCATGTCTAGAATCCCGGATCATGTGTTCTTCCTAGGATCCTGCACTGGTTGGTTCGGTGATCATCTCGTCATGTCTGAAACCCTGATCATGTGACGTTTCCTAAGATCCTGCACTGTCTGGTTCTGCTATCATCTCGTCATGTCTAGAATCCCGGAAGTTCTCCCCTGGTCCTGACCTGGAGGAGGAGGTGCTATGCCCTATATCAGGCCGCCTCTTCCTATGCTCAGGGCCTGAATATTGTGTTGCTTCCCTGCAAGGCTCTGGGTCTGTGGGGTTGCTCCCTCTATTCTGTGCCCTTGCACTTTGCTCTGTAGTGCGTCTCTGCACACGCTCCGTGCTCGTATTCTGCCTCTTGTCTTGTGCCATGTCTTGTGTTGTCTCTCGTGCCATGTTTGTCTTTGCCTTGCTTTGCACCTAGTCTTGAACCCTGGTGTGTCCCCTACACACGCACCTAGCCTTGGACCCTGGCGTGTCCCCTACACACGCACCTAGCCTTGGACCTTGGCGTGTTCCCTAAACACGCACCCTGCTTGGATATCTGTCGTGCCTCCTTGCCTGAACCCTGGTTTGCCTGCCGGATGCCCGGAACCTGTCGACCGTTGCCAGAGGTCCGGAACCAGATGACTACGGCCTAATGTCCGGAGCTGACGTCCGCAGCCTGATCCCTGGACCCTGTCGGTTTGCCAGCAGTCCGGAGTCCGATGCCATCATGCCATTACCTGTGCCTAGGCATGCCATCTGGCACGTACCATGTTATGGACCTTGGCGTGCCCACGCGCGCACCTTGCACGTTTTGCTTGTTTTCTCTGTATGTGATCTTGTGTTATTCTAATGAAGATACCTTGCACCTACGTCTAGTCTCGTCTTGCTTCCTGCTCGTCCTTGTCGTCAGACACTCGTCTAGTGTCCCCTGAGCCGGCCGTCTGGTCCCAGCAGTCGTGGTGGCTCACCCCCTTGGTCTTGCCCCTGACACTCCCTGTATAGGGGGTGGATTCTCACAAGGTCAGCTCGCCCTCGGTGGGTGGGTGCCACGACCCAGAGGGTCCACTCAAAAAATGGGCTCAGCCGGAGCTGAGTCCGTCACACCGACATCGTGGCCGACCTCATCCTAGGGTCGGGTTTCGTTTCATGAAACCCGACTTTTGAAATTTTTCGACCTGTTTCGCTCAACTCTACTTATGACTCATACAGGAAAAATTGAAATCAGTCAGTTTTTAATCATATGATGTCATGGACCTAATGGAAAAGAGAAGAGTTAGGCTAGTTTCACACTAGCGTTACCGAGTGCAGCGCACAGCCACCGCTAAGCTCCTCCCCTGGCCGCGCCCCTCCTGTCAGCTTCTCCTCTGATCGCATGGCACTGCATGCGATCAGCGTACCCTATATTTAGCTTTGGGTATGCTGGCCGTGCGCTGGTATGATTTTGCAGGCGCTTGCACCCTTTTGGGACTGTGCCGAGCGCATAAAAATGCAACACAGTGCGTTTTTGTGCACTCGGGGCAGCGCCAAAAGGGTGCAAGCGCCGGCAAAATCATACCAGCGCACGGCCAGCATACCCAAAGCTAAATATAGGGTACGCTGATCGCATGCAGTGCCATGCGATCAGAGGTGGAGCTGACCGTAGGGGGCACGGTCGGGGGTGGAGCCTAGCGGCGGCCGTGCGCTGCACCCGGTAACGCTAGTCTGAAAGCAGCCTTAGCTTGGTAGAAACGGAAAATGAGCAATTGTAAGTGCACATATTAGGGGGATGAAAATTTTCATGGAAGGAGGAGTGCTTCTTTAATGAATTGGGGCCATAATGTCACATGGAATTGCAGAACAAAGTAGAAATGATACTATATTAAAGTTCACTTGATAAACTCATGTATACAAGGCCATGTAACTGTTTTGGAAAAAAAAAACAATTAGTTTAGTTTATTTATTACAATTGCTCTAAGTTTGACTTTTGGAGAGTATTTACCAACCTGCATACAACATAACACAGAAGCTAAAAGCAAACTAAACAAGAAACATCTAAAGTTGATCATACAGGTTTCTTACTTCTGTCTGAATTGTGCCCAATGCAATATTATTATGCCACCATTTACGCATGTCGCAGCCACTGCCACTTTCTCCGAGATCATGATGGAAGACGTTGTCTTACAAATGCCACCATTGATACACGAGTCCCCACTGTCCCGAGCGCTTAGCGATTCTTCTTCTGTGTGAATGTATGCATTGATTTGCATTCCTGCATTAGGCATACACGCGCCCACATGCCCACAGACACACAAATGAACCCAAGTCTAACAGGCATACAAATAGTGTGATTTTGTCTTGATTAATCATGCACAGACAGCTCGCACAAGCAGATCCACCTCTCTCCCCTCCTTTCTCATCGGAGGCTCAACATTATACAGCTCCAGCTATTTAATAAGGCATCAACTGGACTTGACCATGACTAGAGCAAGGAGCAGGGGTGCCAGAGATGAAAAGGAGAAACATTTTTTCTCTGGATACTCATCATTAACAAATATAGCAATGAGAATAATTCTACAAAACCTCTGCAGTGTATAGACATATAATCAAGCATTGACAGCTTTGATTACTAGTGGCTTGAAGTGCCCTGGATAGCCCAACACCCCCACTTCAGTGCAATGGTTTGATCCAGTGGGTAGTATGCAGCCTGTAGTCCCTTGATGCTGTTACTTTGTATCCAGACTGGTACAGCAGCTGATACATTGTATCTGAGCATCTGCCCTTTTCCACACTTACTCCTCACTCTCCTCCTACCTTCCTTCTATTAACTCTCTTCTTCTTGTGACCTTTTTACCTCTGACATTTTCTTGCTCGGTGAGTACTTTTTTCCCTTTTTTTTACATTCTTTTCTTTTTCTTTTTTTTTCTCTGAAACATTGCCCAAAAATCAACCAATTTTGCTGTGTACTGTATTCTGATGAATGTCACAACTTTTAGGCTCTGAATTTTTTGTTTGTTCCTGTTAGGAAAAAAAAAAGATTTTTCCTTCCATTTCCCACATAATTATGGGCTCATTTCTTATTTTCTTACATTTTTAGAATATATGAATTCTGTTAAAATCTTCTCTGTTTGATATTTTTTTCTTTCCTGCCGTTTCGTTTTCTTTTCTTTGCTTTGCTCTTCTTTTCTTTTTTTTTTCTTTGACATTTTTTGATCTTGCTTGAAAAAAAAATGGAATTATAATTGTTTTATTTTTTTTCTGAACAATTATAAGTGAATGTATTTGTGTGAATACATGTGACTTACCAATGTGATTTTTTTTTTTTTTTTTTTTTTTGTGATGCCAAGTGATTTTAACATAATTTATATGTATTATCACCAGAACATTGACAATGTTGAATGGACACCTCTGGTGATATATACAGGCCTTCATTACGTTGATCAGCACTCAATTTAGAGTCTTTGCCCAAACGCTAAGGGTTAAGTCTGACAAATTATAGAACGAATGTTAATAATAATTGTATTGCTAAACCATTGGTGAGAATTGCAATAAATGATACATTAAACCGATAGCGCTTTTGTATGGATTTTTGCATATATTTGAGATTTTAGAGGTTATTGTGAATTTTGTTTGTTTGCTAAGGTGCAGTTTAAGCTTTGACGTTGCTGTTTTTTGTGGATAGATGTTTACATCACTTTGATGGATTTAATCCAGAAATATGCCAAACTAATAGCATTACCTAGTGGGATAGAGGAAAGACCAAGGAGAATTCTCCCGGTATTTAATTCAGTCAATATATAGACTGTAGAAATGCCTCTCATTGAATTATCCCTACAATGCACTGCGTTGCTGGGACTAGGATAAAAGCATCTATACATTAATATCACTCTCACCTTAGCGTTGTAAAGCAATGCATGTCCAATGTACTTCAATTAAATGATGGCTGAGATCTAAATATTTCAGTTTGACCATTGCTACGAGCATGTAAAGTGTGGTACGTAATGTCGCATCAGTATCAGGGTCTCTAGTTGTCAGATCTTGCGAGGTCCATCCTAGTAAGCAGGTAATTGGATTTATGTTGCTCTTTTCTCTCTGAGCACCAATTAAGTACGTGGGCGTGATAAAGGAGAAAAGGAAAAAAACGGCAGAAATGAACAGGAGGCATTGGAAAGTTCACCTTGGCGTTGTGTACCTGTAATTCCTATGGTTGCATAAGGGTGCATGTTAAGCTTATTTCGTTCATCTACAGTCAACTAAACTTTCTACGGCAATATTCAAACCAGTACAATGAAAACATGGAAAATTATATGTCTACCATGAAATGTGGAAATATCACTTAGACCACATCCACACGTTCAGTATTTGGTCAGTATTTTACCTCAGTAGCTGTAAGCCAAAACCAGGAGTGGGTGATAAATACAGAAGTGGTGACGTGTTTCTATTAGGCCACGTGCACACGTTCAGTATTTGGTCAGTATTTTACCTCTGTAGCTGTACGCCAAAACCAGGAGTGGGTGATAAATACAGAAGAGGTGATATGTTTCTATTAGGCCATGTGCACACATTCAGTATTTGATGAGTTTTTTACCTCAGTATCTGTAAGGCAAAACCAGGAGTGGGTGATAAATACAGAAGTGGTGACGTGTTTCTATTAGGCCACGTGCACACGTTCAGTATTTGGTCAGTATTTTACCTCTGTAGCTGTACGCCAAAACCAGGAGTGGGTGATAAATACAGAAGAGGTGATATGTTTCTATTAGGCCATGTGCACACATTCAGTATTTGATGAGTTTTTTACCTCAGTATCTGTAAGGCAAAACCAGGAGTGGGTGATAAATACAGAAGTGGTGACGTGTTTCTATTAGGCCATGTGCACACATTCAGTATTTGGTCAGTATTTTACCTCAGTAGCTGTAAGCTAAAACCAGGAGTGGGTGATAAATACAGAAGTGGTGACGTGTTTCTATTAGGCCATGTGCACACGTTCAGTATTTGGTCAGTATTTTACCTCAGTATCTGTAAGCTAAAACCAGGAGTGGGTGATAAATACAGAAGTGGTGACGTGTTTCTATTCGACCACATCCACACTTTCAGTATTTGGTGAGTTTTTTTTACCTCAGTAGCTGTAAGCCAAAACCAGGAGTGGGTGATAAATACAGAAGTGGTGACGTGTATCTATTAGGCCATGTGCACACATTCAGTATTTGGTCAGTATTTTACCTCAGTATCGGTAAGGCAAAACCAGGAGTGGGTGATAAATTCAGAAGTGGTGACGTGTTTCTATTCGGCCATGTGCACACATTCAGTATTTGGTCAGTATTTTACCTCAGTATCTGTAAGCCAGAACCAGGAGTGGGTGATAAATCCAGAAGTGGTGACGTGTTTCTATTAGGCCATGTTAATGTAATAAATTTTTGGCACTCAACTTGTTGCAAAGTGAAGATTTTTATTGCAGTCTCAATAATTAGACGTTTCGGCTTTCACATATAAGCCTTCATCAGTAAGCCAGACTGCTCTCTTGAAAGAGTCTGTAATGTATTCAATAGTAAGGTACCACTATATTAGTGGTGTGGATGATCTATTCCGTGTTGAGAATGATTCTCATTCATCTTGAAAGAGAAGAAAATTGTGACGATAAGGATTTTATGACTGGAGTAATCTGTGAGATACCGAAAAGAATCCTATATGAAGGGTTTAAAGCCAGATTAGGAATCAACTGTAGGTTTCAATACACTAGAGAACCCACACCACGCTGTATGCTGAAGCGTTGGTGGGTGGCGGCGTGGTGTATCAGGAAAACGCAGTATCCACCGCTGCATACGTTCAGTATTTGGTCAGTATTTTACCTCAGTATCTGTAAGCTAAAACCAGGAGTGGGTGATAAATACAGAAGTGGTGACGTGTTTCTATTCGACCACATCCACACGTTCAGTATTTGGTCAGTATTTTACCTCAGTAGCTGTAAGCCAAAACCAGGAGTGGGTGATAAATACAGAAGTGGTGACGTGTATCTATTAGGCCATGTGCACACATTCAGTAATTGGTCAGTATTTTACCTCAGTATCGGTAAGGCAAAACCAGGAGTGGGTGATAAATTCAGAAGTGGTGACGTGTTTCTATTCGACCACATCTACACGTTCAGTATTTGGTCAGTATTTTACCTCAGTATCTGTAAGCCAAAACCAGGAGTGGGTGATAAATACAGAAGTGGTGACGTGTTTCTATTAGGCCATGTGCACACGTTCAGTATTTGGTCAGTATTTTACCTCAGTATCTGTAAGCCAAAACAGGAGTGGGTGATAAATACAGAAGTGGTGACGTGTTTCTATTATACTTTCTTCTGATTGTTCCACTCCTGGTTTTGGCTTACAAATACTGATATAAAATACTGAAAGTGTGAGCGTGGCCTAAAATTGAATAATAAACCAGGTTTAGGGGTAAATGTCTTGTACATTAGCACATGGGTGCTTCAGTTGTCACTATTAAGGGTGGCATCACTAGCCATTATGACCTGAACATCTGAAGCATACACCTTAACCCTAGAAGTCCCAGGGGTCATTTAACATTTCTACCTTTGTAACCCAGAGACAGGTCGAATGACCTGAAGGATTTTATCTAACATCCTATAATCACCATCTTTTGTTCTGTAATTAAGGCCACTACTGTCACACCACAGGAGGTTGTTTTCCATTGAGTTTAGCCTTTTAGTTTCTAGTTAGTGCGATTCAGTTTATTGTATTTGATAATATAAAGACTATACATATTGTATTTAGTTTAGTTTGATTTGAGCAAAAAAGCACTGAAACAATGAATCATTTTTTATATATTTTAAATAGACAATTAGAAATTTTAGAGCAAGGTACAGCTGTGAGTAATGACCAGAATCATTTGTGTCTAAGTCAAAATGACTGAAATGTCAGTGTGAAAAATATATAAAAGAACAACTGTTATTTGTCTCCATGCTTTTTATTTTTTATATAAAAATAATAAAAAAAATACAAGGAATAAAACAATTCCACACATATTTACAATAGGCTGCAGTGGGGGCTGCATGTGTGTGAGTGAGTGGCATGTCCTTCTTGTGTGACTAGCATTTCAGCACTCACCGAGCAGTCTGTCTGCACTGTCGGAACATACCTGGCACTGCCTGGGTATGTCCCTGGTACATTTGCCACACGTGTATTTGTGAGTGGTTGAGTGGTGAGCCTTCTCTGCATTTTGTTTCTTGTGAACAAAATAGGTGAAGCAGTCACCTATTTATCCCCCACAGCACAAAAGGCTGCATGCAAATTTGCTAAGGTGTTCGCAACCTTATGCATATTCCCCACACAACAATGCAGCTGGGGGTGGGCAGACACACTCAGGAGCAGCTTACATTCTTTTTCTCTTTTACAAGACCTTTGTTGAGGTGGGATAACACAATTAATTTGTTTTGTTTTTGTCTGTCATTTTTAACCCACTTCTTTGACATCTTTTTTAAAAGAAAAACAACTAAATTCTTTTAGAAAAACTTGAAAAATTGAAACAGATTGTATGTTTTGAAAACTATATGTACATTTGGCAAAATGACCTGGATAATGCAGCACAACATCACGGATCAGCAGAAAAAAGTCACATCTCTCCCAAAACACTTCATGTGTGCTTCAAAACAAAATGTGTGGTTTATACAAATTGTCAGTTCCCTCAAAATGCAAAGTCTCTTGACCTGTGTTTCACACAGTGTTCTGAGGATGAATTCAGCTCTACTCCCCCCTGCAGATTCCTCAGACAATGGCCACATTTACAAATGAAAGGATGCTAATTGGAGCCATCAGAGTCGTCAGTTCAGACTAAGGGTCATTTGACCCTCTTTCGGGACTTCAGGGGGGAGCTCGAAATTTCTGGGACTTCTAGTGTTAATCCCAAAACTTGCACCTGAATGCTCAAGATACAACTGGCTGTCGGTGTCATTTGGTCACTATTTTCTATGGTTTGGTGCAGAAGGTATACTTGTATTCCTTGGACACAATTAAGGGGAAGACTTATGAGTTACTGAACAGGATGTTGCCAAACTCAAAGCACTAATTAAATCCCATTAATGTAATAATACCTAATGGTTAAAATCAGACACCTGATCAAGGCTCTATGTTGAAGTCCTCCAAACATACATAGGCTAATTCCTTACTGATTTGACTACTCATATGAGCAACTTCATAAGTATTGACCCTGCCAACAAAATGGCTACCCCCAGTGGCAGTAGAAGATTGATGCATCTTAAGGACAGTCACTCTAGCATGTGATAAGCTGTCATGATCACCATCCCCTGAGTTTTCCCAGAAACTCATGATCATAATTATGTAGTTAGGAACTTTATGAGTTGGAAATATCAGCAGAGTTTTGAGTAATTAATCACATAATGTGGGCACCAGGGATTATTGTTATAGGAACTCTGTAATTCTGTTCCCATTATATTAATTCCTATTCCTACTGGGTTTCAGGGTCTGATATTACACCTGCTTCCTGTTGTAATAAAGCATAAAGTAGCTCATTACATGTATAGCTCATGCTATATGGAGCCTATATGTATAAAACATCATGAAATTTGTGATATACAGCAGAGTCCAGACTCTACCTGTTATAATGGACAGGAAAGCCAGAAAAAAGTATTTCATTGAGAAAATGGCAAAAACTTAAACATATTTATTCCTTATGCCCAATATTAACCCCTTAATGACCGCCGATACGCCTTTTAACGGCGGTAGTTAAAATTACTTAAACCACAGCGCCATGAATTCACGGCGCTGTGGAAAAAGTGTATAGCACCCCTCAGAGTCGGATTTTCTCCGGGAACATGATTCAAGTCGGTTTTTACTTACCCCACTTTTGCGATCGCCGTTATTAACCGTATAACGGTGAAAGCAAAAAAAAGATGCAATTTTGCATTTAATTTCTCTCTCCTCTGATGTGATCGCATCCTCCGGTGGGCGCCACCATCTTTGTCTGGGAAGAAAATGACGGGCGCATGCGCAGTGTGCCCGCCAAGTCTTCCTACTGGCAGATTCCATTCATTCATTCAATGTATATTTTGATCACTGTGATAAACCCTATCACAGTGATCAAAATGAAAAAAATAGTAAATGTCCCCCCTTTATCACCCCCTTAGTTAGGGAAATATAATGAAATAAAGAAAATATATTTATTTTCATTTTTCCATTAGGATTAGAGTTAGGGTTAGGGTTAGAATAAGGGTTAGGGTTGGAATTAGGGTTATGGTTAGAATTAGGGTTAGGTTTAGAATTAGGGTTAGGGTTGGAATTAGGGTTAGGATTAGGGTTAGGGTTGGGATTAGGGTTAGGATTGGGACTATGGTTAGAGGTGTGTTGGGGTTAGGGTTGGAGCTAGAATTGAGGGGTTTCCACTATTTAGGCACATCAAGGGGTCTCCAAACGCAACATGGCCCCACCACTGATTCCAGACAATTTTGCATTCAAAAAGTCAAATGGTGCTCCATCCCTTCCAAGCCCAAACGTGTGCCCAAACAGTGGTTTACCCCTACAAATAGGGAATCAGCGTACTCAGGACAAATTGCACAACAACTTTGGGGTCTAACTTCTCCTGTTACCCTTGAGAAAATAATTGGGGACTAAAAAATCACTTTTGTGGAAAAAAAGATTTTTTATTTTCACAGCTCTGCGTTACAAACTTCTGTGAAGCACTTGGGGGTTAAAGGTGCTCACCATACATCTAGATAAGCTCCTTGAGGGGTCTAGTTTCTAAAATGGGTTGACTTGTGGGGGGTTTCTACTGTTTAGGCACATCAGGGGCTCTGCAAATGCAACATGACTGCAGAACATTTCATTAAAGTCTGCATTCCAAAATGGCACTCATTCCCTTCCGAGCTTTCCCATGCACCCAAACAGTGGTTCCCCTGTTATATGTCATATGGGGTATCGGCATACTCAGGACAAATTGCACAACAACTTTTGTTGTCCAATTTCTCCTGTTACTCTTGAGAAAATAAAAGATAGCGGGCTAAAAAATCATTTTTGAGGAAAAAAATGATTTTTATTTTCACGGCTCTGAGTTTAAAAACTTCTGTGAAGCACTTAAGGGTTCAAAGTGCTCAACACACATCTAGATAACTTCCTTAAGGGGTCTAGTTTCCAAAATGGTGTCATGTGTGAGTGGTTTTCACTGTTTAGGCACATCAGGGGCTCTCCAAACACGACATGGCGTCCAATCTCAATTCCAGACAATTCTGCATTGAAAAAGTCAAGCAGTGCTCCTTCCCTTCGGAGCTCTGCCGTGCTCCCAAACAGTAGTTTACCCCCACATATGGGGTATGTGCATACTCAGTACAAATTGCACAACAACTTTGGAGGTCTAATTTCTCCTGTTACCCTTGCAAAAAATAAAAATTTGGGGGCAAAAATGTCATTTTTGTGGAAAAAAAATGATTTTTTATTTTCACAGCTCAACATTATAAACTTCTGTGAAGCACTTGGAGGTTCAAAGTGCTCACTACACATCTAGATAAGTTCATTAAGGGGTCTAGTTTCCAAAATGGGGTCACTTGTTGGGGGTTTCCACTGTTTAGGCACATCAGGGGCTCTCCAAACACAGCATGGCATCAAAACTCACTTTCAGCCAATTCTGCATTGAAAAAGTCAAATGGCGCTCCATCCGTTCCATGCCCCGCAGGGGCTGGAGTAAGTTTTGTGGCGAGGCTCACACAGAGGTGTACTATACACCACTCTCCAGGCACTCTCGATTCATGAAGAAGCATATCTTTTCATGACTCAGGAGCTTCGGACTTCAGCATGCCCTTTCATCAAGACGGGTGTGAACAATGCCGGTCTTGATTACTCAGGCCTTAAGTGTGTAGAATGATAGATATGTATTGAAGGGCATTCTATATAACTACTGGATGAGCAAATCAATTGGACTTAATAGGTTTTTTTTCCAATTTTTATAGCTATGCAATCATTTATTTACTGTATTTCCTCTTGACCAATTTGTCATCCTTTCATGCATATATAATAACACATTTTATTAATGAGAATGTAGTAAAAATATACAGAGGTATGAAGTTCAAGTAATTGGACCACCATTTGAAGTTCTGTTACATGTTATGTTTGAACAACTCTTCCTAGGAAAACACATTGCTAGAAACTGGTGAAAATGAAAAGTGGAGGAGTTATCCAGGACACGTTCAAAGCAGTCGCCCTCAGCTTCAATTGCTTATGGGAGCTTAAAAGCTAAAGTCTCATGCGAAAATATTATTATTATAAATGGCACATGTTAGGTAGCGACCATGATTCATATTTTGCATTCGGCATATTCCGTAGGTTGTTGCTTTCATTTTCCAAAGATTAATTGAAAAAATGAAAGGTTGAATCTAGTCTACTGCTATAAGCAGTTAGTTCATACTTAAAAGGGTTGTCCACTACTGAGACACAAACCCTTCTTGATCTAAATGTTTAGCCCCCATAAAATAAAAATGCTTTTACTCACCTCTCATGCTGGCGTCGTTCCAGCGGTGTCAGTACTCACAGTTCCGGGGCTCTCATGTGGTGGTTGTAACATGTGATCTTAGCGCCCAATCTGCATCGGCTTCACTGTTGCCGCCTTCGGGCAAATCAAACATGAAGAGGAAGAGAGGCTGCAATTGATCCCTGACTTCATCTTCATGTTCAATAAAATAGGAGGTGGGGACAGTGACGCCGATGCTGATTGGATGCAGGGGTCACGTATCACAACAACAGTGCAGGAGCCCTGGTGAGAGCTAGCGCTGACAACACAGGAACGGCTCCAGCATGGGAGAGGAGTATAAGCTTTAAATTTGATCGGGTCCAAGCATGAGGTATGAAAAGTATTCTTTAAGTCCTTCAACTAGAACTAATACCAGCCCCTAAGCCTTTCTATTGTAGGTCTTGAAGATGAGGTATAGAGTTATAAATTCTGTTTAATTCCATTGAAAAATATTTAGTGGTAGGTTTCCTATAATTAGTAGTTAATGAATGCCTTGAAAAGAAAATCAAATACCCAAAGGGGACATGGTATTGCAATGAGCTGGAGCCATAAGCTTAATGGCTCTCTACTGCCTACAATAGATGTCTGTCTCTGACATGTAAATAATGGACAGAATTGCTTCTCAGAGATATTTTATGTTAGTTTCTTTTGAAGTGGAAGCACATATGCACATTAAAAGGGTACGCCATGGTATATTAGCATTGGATTTCTGCTAAATTAAACTCAATCTCAAAATGTCTTATTTACCAGACTTGGTTATAGTACAGCATAATGAAGTGGAGATAGATCGTCCTTTGCTGGAAATAAAGCAGGGTGTCCCTCATATGCTTTCAATGAGGTATAATATAAATAGTTGTCATCATTTTAATTTTTATTTCATTGAAAATAAGCAACTTTGTAAAATATCTTATCAGAAAAATCTGCTTAGTTCTCTTCTTGAATTGACATTTAACTTTTAATTCATGGGTAATATCTGCAAAATCTGTTTTCAATGAAGATAGATTTTCCCATTACTAAGATAGGAGATGACTCTTGGTGCTTTTAAAATTCTATTGAGGAAGAGACATTCTGCTGCAAGTTGTCCTGAAATTACAGTTACAGTTCTCCATGGAACTTCTATCAGTACTAACTGTCACCTGCCATCTCATTAATGGGAAAAGCTGAATTCACTAAAGACAGATTTTACCAATGAAATGAGAATATTGAGAAGTAATGATCAATTCTAGAAGAGACAGAAAAAATATTTTCTTAATTAGATATATTACAAAGTTTCTTATTTTCACATATTCTATTAATTTCTGAAAAAAAATAAAATCCAGATACTCTTTAACTCTACTACTTCTATGTATGCTCACAATTTATGCTATTTGGAAAATGCGTTTGACTAAACCAGAAAACTGATTTTTCATTATCTAGTTCAATAATCACTAGGTGCCAGGGCAAAATCTGGACCAGAGTCCCCCATTTATCAAGGGTCCTCATAAATTGTAGAGTGGCCGTTCCCTCCATCAGTAGCCTGGTTGCTTGCTGCGATTTATGAGCCGAGTTGCTTATAAAGATACTATCCTAACTATAAGGACCTATTTACTTGCTGACTTGGGTCCTAAATATTAACATACTCTAGTGTACTGGGCTTTCTGTTGTGCTCTTTCTGGTTTGTTTGGATTTTGTCACAACTGTTGGATTCTTTGAAATGTAATCATTTTGGTAATCTGTGGTCTATAAAGTACATCAATATATTTCAAAGTAATCGCCTCTGTAAGATGTAATCTCTTACTGCACTTATTTCTGCCTGTTAATTGTAGGCCAACATAGGCTGAATTGTAGACAAAATGCTATTCACCTCACTTCTGGTTCCCGAAGTGGTTACATTTTTTAGCTGAGGCATACAGTCTCATAAGCAGTGTGGCCATTTTACTAATACACTAACTGACCTGTTCAAGAACTATAAGGTAAACCAGAGACGTAATTTGAAGCCTCTGGGCCCGAATGCAAAATTTGAGCCCAGGTCCCTCTATGACAACAAGACCCGAGTACAAATTGCAACATCAGCTTTTTTTTTTTCATTATGTCTCTAAGGTATTGAAAACTGGACCAATAAAAAAAAAGCCTACATATACATAAGGAAAAATAAAAATTTCAATTCACAATCCAATAACATCAGTAGCATAAATTAAAGGTCCCAATAAACATAAGATACATTTTAGGAAACATCTGTTTTTCCTAAATCCAGCATACATGGGAATATTGGGATTGTCAGTGAGATCATGTGTTTCGCTAAAAGACTCGTGCATCTTTTTCTCCCCCAATATCTGTAGACGGAGAGTTAGGCCATGGTCACACATTGAGTCTTTGGTGAGTTTTTACCTCAGTATTTGTAAGCCAAAATCAGGAGTGGAACACTCAGAAGAAAAGTATAATAGTGTTTCTATTATACTTTTCCTGTGATGCACCACTTCTGCAACTTTCATCCACTCCTGGTTTCGGCTTATAAATACGGAGGTAAAAACTCACCAAATACTAATTGAGTGCACATGGCCTTAGGAAGCCCCATACACATTACACTGTCAGCCAATAACGCCAAAATCAGTGACTTTGGCCAACTTTAGTCTACTGGGTATGTTGATTATTAAAGCTGTCACATATTGTTCCTCCTACCTCCCTTTTTTTATTAGTATCACACCTGATTTACTAGCATTCATAAACTTTCCATTTTGGAAAAGGTGAATGTGACCTGCCATCCTATATACTATTCATTTAATAAAGATATCCAACCTATTTCTACATAGACCAGAGGGGGGGAGCTATATCCATGTGCTGTGTTGAGTAATACCGCACAAGTTGCACTATTACTCAACAACAAAAGTAAAGAGAAAAGGGAAAAATGGAAAATGGATGGAGCTCACCACACTGTGAGGTAATCAATGTCAAGGATGGAGATACACGTGGAGGGTGCCACCTCTTAGTCTTATGACTAAGGGTGCCTGTGTTGCATCAGGTTTTATACGATTTTCTTAGATCTTTGTTTTTAGTGGATTGTGAATATACTGGAGTTTAGCATTGGATGGTTGTGAAGGATTCCTTCCTTCCTTCTCCTATTACTCAACAATATGGCAAAAAATAATATTGGCCTCATTTATGAGAACTATGCTCATTGCATCCAAACACAGCTGAGCTTTGACCTTGCTCTGTAAATGGGATAAAATATGTAGTATAGATGAGCCATTGCATTTGAGTAGAATAGAATTTTACTAACTTTTAAAAAAAATCTGCATTTGAAAAAATGGGGCTTTTTTGTAATTTGATTCTGCGCGGATTCAGTGAAAAAAAATCCTGAGGCTCACACCTCCACATCACCAGTCTTGTCCTCATCAGATTGCCTCGACTCACGCTGAAATCCCTATGCTTCTTACACTGGGCCAACACTTTAGACTTTGATGAGGGCCTGTGAAGGCTCTCCGCAAAAGTTCACGCATTACTTTGCAGCATTAGCCATGACCTTGCATACGCTTGTGCAGAACCTTTCCAGGCACCATCAGAGCCAGAAGTACCAGCCTAGCGTGAGAAGTCCATGGATTTCAGCGCAAGTGTTGGCAATCAGAAGATGCGATGACGACCAGACAGGTGACAGTGGGGCTGGAGAAGTGAGCTGATCATGAAAAGGGTCTTATTTTTACATCATACGTTTATTATGCTCTGGATTCTGGAAAGACCCCAGAACACAATAAGGGACATTAAATTCACAGAGGAGAGCTTCTTTGCAAATCAAATTTCTCAGGAAAAACATGCAAACTGGTAAATTTGAATCTTGCCAGATATGCTTATTTCTAGTCTGTAGTGAATCTACAGCAAAATCATGACTAAATAAAATATGCAGATTTTGCTGCAAATTTTTGTGTAAATCCATGGTAAAATCTGCACCTGAATTTGTTTGATTGCAAATGAAAGGTTTTGTCCAGAGTGTGATATTGACAAACTATTGTTAGAATAGGTCATCAATGTCAAACATTGTTCGGAGCTGGTAAAGTGCAGCTGTGTAGTGGCTGCTGCTGAGTACTGCAGCTCAGCTCCTATGTGAGAAAAAATAATTCAACTGCAGTACTTAGGGACGGCACTACACAATGTGCTGTTCTGGCTCCATATACTTTTTGAACCTGGCTGGAGTTGGTTTGGTAACATCTGATCAGTGTGGGTGGTGGGTGATGGACCCCCACCAAACTGATATTGATGAATAGCTGATCAATAGCTAAGTATTGGACATGTTTAGGCCCCATGTGGGTTTATGCTTTGATTGGCTTTATCCTAATCAATCTTTTCTGGCAAGTGCAGGGTATTGACATCTCAATATTTTAGACCATGTGATAAATAGGATTGTGTATTGCTTTATTATTGAGTCTAATGTCTCTTTAATGATGGCATCAGAAAAGAAGAATTATATAAGCTAATCTGTATGAGTGATTTGGATGTCATTATGAGTAAAAATGGATCTGCAAACACTATTTAAAAAAAATCAGTAAAAAATTCTGAAATTAGGGTGGACACTTATTATAAACATTATCTTAACGCTATCCCAGATATCAGATCAGGCTGTCTCACTGAATTAACTTTACTTTCCTCATCAGGACCAGACATGTATGGTTGGCTGGATATCCCCACTGCTCAGTAGAGGAGTGTGGAGTTATTGTCTTTATGGATCACTAAAACCTCCAAGTTTTTTGGACTCTTATGAAGTAGAAGAACAATCTATACTTTAGCAATTTTGCATCCACATTCTTTTCAGAGAATGGCTACATTTTTGAGCATCTTTCTAGACCATGGTCACCTATAGGAATTTTTTTGCTTATTCCTTCTGTCTGCAGGTAACAAATCTCAAACAAATCAAAAAGGCCTGGCGGTCTACGGTAATTTTTTATAGTTTCCACATAAAAGGTTGTTACTCATCATATTCCCTGCATTCCTTCTCGATGTCCCTAGCTCTACTTTGTTCTGTCAGTCCCATCTTGCTGAAACTCAATGTGTCAGAGGCAGCTGGCTTATTATATATGACAGTGATTAGATACTTAGAGCTTGGAAGAAGTATTGTCAACGACAGGGTCACTTGGGTTAGACGTCTCCCTGACCTTGAGTTTGTTTGCTGATCCTGAACATAACAGATATTCTTAACCCTTGGACCTGAATAAATGCCGAATAAGCTGTGAAACCAAGAAGAAAGGAACTAAGTGTTTCCAATGCAATTCTTTTAAATTCTTCATTTATACCTTCTAAATCTTTCCCAATTCCACTTAATGCAAGTGGCAATTCTTCAATCATACTACAAATATATAATACTATTACTTTCAGGGACATAACAAATATTCTTGGGGCTCTATAATCAAGCTTCTCAAAAAATAAAAATCCTATGTTCATTTTAGTCCTTCTTTCCTTGTATTTTCCGACTCTTACCTTCTACATTCAGAGTCACTATCACCAATAGTGCCTTATCTCTAAATTAAGCTAGGCTCCCATTATTGCATAGACTTTTAGCAAGTTGGCTGCAGACCTGGAATCACTGCTCAATACATTATAGTGTCATGATGCCAGTAATATGGCATGTGACTATTCTGACTACCAATTGGCTGAAGCAGTCATATGCCAACCGCTTGAAAACATAACTGGAAAGACCGCCAGAGCATAAACACTAAATCTCCTACAGAAAAAGGTAATGTTGTATGCGAGTAGATTTCTTACTTCAGAAAATGAGTTAGTAATTATATCTGCTTCTCCAAACATGTACAATTTTTCCAGAATGTTTGATACTCTGGCTCCTGCCAGGTCAGATTGATGTCACCTGAAGTAAGAAGTTTATTTTGTACTCTCTTAAATTCTTAGGGACCACAGACTAATTTGTAGTTGGTTGGCAGTCAAGTTGTATTTTTAATGTTAGGAATAAAATGTGACATTTAAAACTACTTGAATAGCTTAGTCTCTCTGTCTCGATAGTAGTAGCCTAAATATGTGATGCAAAAGGTCTAGAACATAGATTAGACTGATACTAAGGACAACAGGTCTTAACAAGTGGAGCTTGCTCCAAATATCACAACATGTCCATCATGTTTCAAGTGATGATCTGAAACAGGTTGGCAAGTATTATTATTTTATTTTTTCCAGCTTTAGTGACAGTTACTGCTCAATCCAAATCACTTTGAATGGGGCTTATCTGCAATACCAGACACAACCACATAGACAAAAGTGGTGCTGTTTAGAATTAAAACTGCAACTTTAAAAAATAAAATTGATGACTTTTTCTCCATTTTATCATCACGACCAAAAGCTATCCATATTTAAAATCAAATCCTTTAAACATTTAAAACATTTTTGACTCACGGAATCTGTGGTATTGAGGCACTAGCTAGAAATGGGAGGATCTTTTCAAATTCATGGTGATACCCTTTTAGCAGCAATGAAAAGTAAAAAGAAGGTGCTCATCTGAGCAGGTTGGGTGCAGGCACAACTCCTATGAGCGCCTGAACATATCAGCTGCTGCTGCCTCTTGGCAGGTTGATGATCTCTTCCAGGATAATAGACCAATTTGAACAATAACACGATATCAGGCTGTGCTGTTGTAATAAAAAATCTTTAGGACCAAGATGAGTTGAACAGTTTTTATTTCCACAGTGTGTTTCAACGTGTTTTCAAGTGAAAAAAACAATTGCATCTCTACTATGCAACTAATCTACTTCTCTACTATGTTGCGTTGCCAGAAAGGTGGATTTATACAGAGCAGATTTCAGGACGATATGTGGTTAATTGTTGATTACTGGAAGTCTCTCCACCAATATTCATAATAAAGAGTTATGGAGACCCCTGTATAAATTGAACAAAGGTTCACCCTAATTCATTCATTGGCTATGGGACTGCTGAAGATATAAAAGTGTAAGGAAGGGAAGGTCTCACCCACGTTCCCCCTTGAAGACATGTGTATTGCTGTAGTGCATTATGATGTGTAGTATGTCTAGTCATTTATATTGTTTGTTATGAAGTTATATTCTGCCCAACCACAGGTAGTTCGCAGGAAGAGATGGAATTAATTGTCAGGACTAGCCCAGAGTGGGAGGGGCTAAAAGAAGGGAGAGCAGGGAGTTTCCTGCCATGATGTTAGATAGGTACAGCCTGCAAGCAAAAGGACACCTCAGGTCTGATTAGTTGGCAGAACCGGATGTAGTGGGTGTCCCTGTGGTGAGAGGAGGACGAGCCAGAACAGAATGAAGAAAGTGTTAGAGAAGAAGTGATTTGTAAAATCAGAACAGAGAGAGAAAGGGAAGAAATGTCGGCACCTGAGACAGAAAGCCTAGCGGCATGGTACAGAGATCTAAGTCGAAAGGTAACTGAACAGAGCAGAGAAAGGAAAGTGAGATGAAGAGAGTGCCCCGTGCAGTAGTTTCACAACATAGAAAGAAGCTTAGTAGCAGCCATAGTAGCATTAGAAACTCCCAAAGGAGGAGAAAGAAGTGGAACTGCTGGTGGAAGTAAAGGACTCATGCTTACTGGACTGTAGTGTTGTTATTGGGGACTAGGGAAGCTCACGTACTACGTGCTGGGCTGTGGTGAAGGCAGAGGAACTAACTGAAGCAGAACAGAGCAAAGCTAGGAAGAAAAGAGAATGTATGAAGATGTTCTATGTTACAAGAGAAGCACGCATGAAGCTGTACACCTGCTATCTGCTTTATATTATTTACCCTAAGTTATTCTTTAGTAAAAGCCCGTTTATTTTGGAGTGGTGGTCACCGTCACTGAACTATGGAACAGTTTGTCCTGGACAACCAAACCCAATGGAACCATGTTTTCTACAAGGGCGTAGCTCCACCATAGCTAAGGTCCCCACACACCCAGGCAGGACCCCCATTTTCATGTAGCATGCCAGGGCATGAATTATGAGTACCTTGTACACGGCTATCGCCCCGCGCTACATTACGCAAATACGGAGAAACTTGCTGTATTTATACCTCCTCTTATGTTTTCAGCATCAACTATTGAACTAGTTAAACCTGGGTTATCACATAGAAAGGCAAAAAAAAATCTCTTTTAAGTCTTTATTCACAAAATTTTTGATTTATGAATTTGGCTGGTTTATACAGAGTATATTGGAGATTGAATGGAGTAAAAAATGATAAACTCTTTGGTCCTCTTTCGTGGCAATGCATAAAACTAAATGACGAGAAATAAAAAGCAAGAGACAAGCACTTGTGAGTTCTGGAATATGAGCTAATGTAAATTATGCAGTTATTAATTAATCCTTATACATACACAGATGTAAAGCTACTCTCTACTGAAACTACAGAAAGATATCAATACAATATAAGATTACAGTAGCATGACAGCAATTAAAAATGGAATATGCTGTTCTGGAGCTATTATCTTAATACAGATTTCAAATCAATCCTCTAACAGACATCTTAATAGATACTTTACTTTGAATTAATTAAATAAGCTTTATAATGGGTAATGCTTCTCAATAAGAGCCAATTTTCACTTTACCCCATGAACTGCCCTTTTATCTAATAATGATCAATCATGTGACGCACCTTCATTTGCATTTCAAAGGTTATTATCAAATGAAGAATGGGTAATAAACAACGTAATTATTACAGACACATAATACATAACACATTCTAGAGAAAAAAATTATAACTATAATAATAAGTCTACTAATATTTAAAAAGATAGAGGGTCAATGAAGTCATCAAAGTATGAATATCGATAAGAGAGTGGTGGGCACTAGAGATGAGCAAACGTACTTGGATAACGCGTTATCCAGGCATACTCGGGTGCTATCTGAGTGTCTTCAGCATGCTCAAATAATATGTTCGAGTCCCAGCGCCTGCATGTCTAGTGGCTGTTAGGGTCGGCGGAACGCACCAGATATAATTAATAGGAGGTGCATTCGCCGCCCGGGGTCCACCGTGCGGTAGATGGTAAGACCGCTGCTGGAGAATGGCAGATGCACCAAAAGGTAAAGTACTGCGCTCGGGTTAACGTCAGAAAAATGCTAAGAGCGGCTCTGTTAAGACACAGAGTCACCTTACAATAAAGAATGTAAGGACGCTGGCCCTGTTAGCCTCACAGGATGACCAGCGAGTGGCATTGCAGCCGCAACCGCCAATGGACGCTGCTGCCGCAGCGCGGCAGTAACTATAGCCGCTGCATGACGGCGCTGGAAGGCCGGACACCGTCGGATGCTAGCGTGCAGTGCAGGAGGCACAGTGGCGTGTAGCTTGCCACAATCTGACGCTGACTAACCAACACTCTGTCACCATTCATATTATCAGAGGGAAGGGGTTTCTTAATAAGTCACCAGTCCATGCATCCATCACCATACACACACAGCATAATATGCTACACTAGCGCATGGCCGAGCAGCCATGCAGGCTTTTTATAGCCATGCGCTTCTGAGACCTTCCAGTACCCTGGAAGGAACCAATCCGATCCGATGCAGGACCTGAGCACGTGACCTCTGCTCTCCAGTTAGAGGTCAAGTTGCGGGCATGCCCAGTAGCACGGCCTCTGGAGCGGTTCCCTGCTGAGCAGGTTGCGCTACCATTGCTGCACCAGAGGTGGCAGCAACATCCAGGATCACAGAACAAGTCTGAGCAGCACACCTGGCTCGCCGTGATTGCTGAGCAGGGCCCTGAGCGGTCAGAGCGGAATGGGAGACCACTGAATGTACGGTTCTGGAATCCTGCTGTGCAGAGCTAGAAATCCAACGCCTAACAGTGGCTGTTAGACAATTGCCACACATGCAGAGACTACCTGTTTGTTAGGCAATCTCAGCATGTGTTGCAGCTGTCTAAAAGCTGCAAGACATGCAGGCGCGAGGACTTTAGCATATTATTCAAGTGAGCCAAAGACACTCAGACAGCCCCTGAGCTTGCTCAGACAACACCATATCTGAGCACATTCACTCCCACTAGGGGGAGAATTTTTTGTTTTAGACCTCAAGCAGCTATAGTAAGACTTACCAGCTTTACTGTTAGCTGGAAAATTGGGGCAGTAACTGCTGACATCACCATTTCCCTCCCCTTTTGGGTGTTCTAGTATCCCTGGGGCAGAATGAAGAGTAGCATCACAGGGCAGTGCCATTTTGTGAGTGGCTGCCCTGTGATCTGCTATCACCAGCAGTTAAGGCCCCATCACACATAGAGATCTCGCTAGCGAGATCGCTGCTGAGTCACAACTTTTGTGACACAACAGCGATCTCACCAGCGAGATCGCTGTGTGTGACAGCGATCAGCGACCGGCCCCCCTTCCAATTGTCATACACGTAATGTTATTTACATCATGGTTTGCAGTTGCCCAAAAATCTAAGTTGGCCAAACAGGCCAAGAGCTCCGCTGACGTATACAACATAATTTTTCAAATATTATGTGTGCACGCAGGGACCATAGTTTGGGCAAACCCATCACTTCACTGGCCAACCATTATTTACTTTGCCATAATGGTTCTCCGGGGAAAACTCGCATCATGGTCATTGATAAGGTGGAGTCTTCCATAAGGGGTGGTCGTTGTACTGATGCTCTTCTCAGAAAGGAGTCAAGATGGATTTTCGATTTACATAGTTCGGCACCAGAAGGCCT
This sequence comes from Dendrobates tinctorius, assembly GCF_039654945.1. Lineage (NCBI taxonomy): Eukaryota > Metazoa > Chordata > Amphibia > Anura > Dendrobatidae > Dendrobates > Dendrobates tinctorius. The sequence continues at coordinate 24,828,538 of NW_027361890.1, forward strand.
CAACGAAGAATTGCTGTTTGCTGGTTTCTATAAGAAATACATTTTCTACGCCATCTTTGGCCACATAGTGTTTATTCTATCTTCACCTTTACATGCTGGGCTTTTTTGACTTAACACTATCATTAATTTTTTGAATGGATTGCTTCTATGTGTCTCACCCTTTTTTTGCCCCACCAGGCAATTCTATTCATTGTCAAGCCTCTCACCTGACTTCAGCCCTTGAGGGGTCCATGGTGGCGGACTTATTTCAGGACCTCCTGTCTCGGTATGGGAGCATCTGGCCCAGTGTTGCACTCATGGATCTATTTCATTGCATTGACAGTGTTGGCTCTATGGGTTTATCACATGGTGTGGATGGTTGGCATTTCCAGTCAGGTCCAATCTTTTGTGGCTTAAGGCCAGTCTATTCCATTCTCTCTACCCAGAGATGTATACTCATTAGGGTGGGGCATTTGTCATCAAGTAATGAAGGGAAAAGAAAGAAAGACAGTAGGAACAAGAAGAAGAAGGAAAAAGAAAAATGTTAACAATGTGATAATTCAAGCAAAAGGGATAAGCGAGAATAAGGACAAGATATAATATCATTTTGGGCAGTATAAAGCCATGTCAACTTCTTTTACTTTGTCTTTGTAATATTCGCCTTGCAACCAATGACCATGTGGGGGTCTTTCTGGCCTTGTGGTAATACATTGGATTAAAATTGCTCCCACATCATTTGTTGTCATTTGATGAATATTTTCATTGTCAGTGGATGTGTATAGGGCCCCCTTTTTGGGTGCCTTATTCTTTTAACGTCCACTTATTTTTTATCATCTGTATGATAAATAGCCTTCTACCATGACACAGGGCTTTAATTGTTTTTTATTGCATTTTTTTTGTTGCATTTTTTATTATTTTCATTATATTTGTGTATGCATTTTGTTTTTGCAATTGGCTATGAGGCGTTATGTTTCAAGCTACATCTGTCTCGAAAGCGTTACGTATTTATAAACATATACTATAATAATAAAAGTACTTTATAAGCAATATCAATCTATTTATAAGAAATGCGTGTGTTTTCACTAAGCGTGGGTACTATTTTCATTAATTTTTTTTTCATTTTTGTATATATGTGTTCCTCTGCTTCCTTTCTCCATATGGCGTCGTCCACCAGCATTGGATTCGCTTCTATGGCGCATACGCATGATTTAACTCCCCGTTATTGTCATCATCTTTTATTGCAGGGAGCGTGTGTGCTATATTTCTACATCAGTACCGCGTTATTTGTTAGGATGTGATTTTCATAGTTTCAGAACCATGCTTTGATGCTTTACTATTGCCATATGTCATTGGATGTTATTAGAGGGCGCTTGGCAACTCTGTATGTGCGGTCACACTTGTGTGTTTTTCATTCATTAATGCGACTGTGCCGTATTTGACTCTTAGGTCTTGGTCTTGATTCATCCTTGGCGCCTGCGCATTTATCCCTTTCTCTTGGTTATTGAATCAGCTACAATCTTACCTTTCTACACATGCACAGTTTTATTTGTTTGACACTCATACAAACTGCGCCTGCGCCGTTTCCTAATTCCTAAGTTTCGGTTTCGTTTTTCATCTCAGCGCCTGCGCCTTTGTAACTTCCGGACGCCAGCTCCGTGCACGTTGTACTAGTCTACCATATGTAAGTATTTTATTTACAATCTTGTGGCATATAAAAAGGACGGCACTTGTGATTAGGATTCACCTCGGTCTCCCCTGAGGAAGCCACGCCAGAGGTGGCGATACGCGTGGGGTGTACTCCCCCTCCTGGTATTAGATCTTGCGGGCATATGGCCTCACTTTAAAGACCTCCATTTGGATTACCTTTGTGCAGTCCACAGGCACTCTATCATCCTATTTGTCTCTCATTTTAGAGACATTTTAGCTTTTGTCTGTGGTTACTGCAATTCTATGCATACATTTGTTATTTTGCATATATTCATTTATATTTGGAGGCTCCATTATTTCCTTGGAGGCACTTTATTTCATGGATTATCCAGAGAGCTCTTTTTGGGCACCATATATCATATATTGGGTCCATATTTTTGTGTGCGCACTGCCATCTTTATAATTAGGGGTCCTTGTATGCATGATTATTTGTGGCTAATTGTAATTAGGGCCTTTTGTTTTCATGTTATATATGGCATGCAGTATATCCTATGCTGCATTTTTCTATATATTTAGACAGTCTATTTTGGGCACGATGAGTCAGACAACCCAGCTGATGACTCAGAAAACCGGGCCATGTGAACTGGTTTGAGGAGGGACACATGAAACACGTCCGAAATGGCTAAATGTGGAGGAAGAGCCAGGCGATAGACCACCGAGCTAATTCGCTCGAGGGCCTTGAAAGGTCCAATGTAACGCGGCGCGAACTTGGCGGACTTGACCCTCAGTTTGATATTTCGGGTGGAGAGCCACACCATTTCGCAAGGGGAGAAGCTTGGAGCGGGTCGCCGATGCGTGTCGGCGGACGCCCTTGTCCTTTCCTTAGATGCACGGATAGCATCCTGAGTGCGATCCCAAATGTCCCGAGCCTCCAGTGCCCAGTCTGCCTCCCTGGAGTCAATGGAGGACACTGGCATCGGGACAGGGACGCGTGGATGTTGGCCGTAGTTTAGGAGGAAGGGTGTCTGACCAGTGGAGTCAACCACCGCATTGTTCAGGGCAAATTCAGTCCAAGGTAGCAGGGATGCCCAGTCATCCTGCCTGGCAGAGACAAAATGCCGTAAGAAGGTGACCAAGGTCTGATTGGCTCTCTCGACCAAGCCATTCGTCTCGGGATGATAAGCGGAGGACAAATTTAGCTCGCTGCTGAGTAAGCTGCAGAGCTCCCTCCAAAACCGAGACGCAAACTGGGACCCTCGGTCACTCACTATTTTGTCTGGCATGCCATGCAAATGGAATACGTGCTTAATGAACAAAGTGGCAAGACCACGAGCGGAAGACAAGCGTGCGAGTGGCACCAGATGCACCATTTTGGAAAAATGGTCGGTGACCACCCAGATGACCGTACTGCCACCAGACTTGGGCAGGCCAACTATGAAATCCATGCCAACCATCTCCCATGGTCTATCTGCCACTGGCAAGGGATATAACAGCCCCACCGGCCTCTGTCTAGAGGGTCTGTTCCGAGCACACGAGACGCATGCTTGCACATATTCCCTGACATCTCGAGCCATATGCGGCCACCAATATAACCTTTCCAGGAGTTTGGTGGTCCGTTTATTACCAAAATGACCATCCACCCTGGAGGCATGTGCCCAGGCGAGGACCTCCGGCCGTAGCTGAGGAGGCACCAAGGTCTTGCCCGGTGGCATTGACTCGAGTGAAACTGGAGCCACGGTCGTAAAACTCTCCGGCGGGAGAATAAGCCGAGGCTCAGCCTCTCCCTCTTCCGCCGAAACCACCGAGCGTGAAAGAGCATCCGCATGGACATTTTTCTCTCCGGAGAGATAATGCAGGGTGAAGCGGAAGCGGGAAAAGAAGAGCGACCACCTAGCCTGAAGGGAGTTCAGGCACTGGGACGTCTGCAAATAGACCAGATTTTTGTGGTCCGTGTATACCTGGAAGGGAAACCGAGCCCCCTCCAGGAGATGTCTCCACTCAGTAAAGGCCAACTTCATGGCCAGCAGCTCCCTGTCACCGAAGGAGTAATTCTTCTCTGCCGGTGAGAAGGTCTTTGAGAAGAAGAAGCATGGATGCTTCCCACCTTGAGCATCCTTCTGGAAGAGGACTGCTCCTGCACCGACGGAAGAGGCGTCTACCTCCAGTATAAATGGCTTGTTCACATCGGGACGATGTAGGATGGGAGCGCCAGCAAAGTGGGATTTGATAGGCAAGAAGGCCTTGGAGACCTGTTCAGACCAAGCATTAGGATTAGCTCCTTTCTTGGTGAGAGCAACCAAAGAAGCCACCAATGTGGAGATGTGCGGTATAAACTGGCGGTAATAATTTACGAACCCTAAGAAGCGCTGCACCGCTTTGAGTGAATGGGGTTCCTGACAGTCCATCACCACTTGTAGTTTGGTCGAATCCATAGCCAATCCCTGGGCCGAGATGATGTAGCCCAGGAATGGCAAGGACTCCTGCTCAAACTGACATTTCTCCAGCTTGGCGTATAGAGAGCTCGCCTGTAGACAGTCGAAGACCCTGCATACGTCTCTCCGGTGAGTGGTCAAATCTGGCGAGAAGATGAGTATGTCATCCAGATAGACCACCACAGAAGTAAGGGGGCATGTCACGGAAGATGTCGTTGACGAAATCTTGGAAGACAGCTGGCACATTACACAGGCCGAAGGGCATGACCAGATATTCATAGTGGCCATCCCTGGTATTAAAGGCTGTCTTCCATTCGTCTCCCTCGCGAATACAGATCAGGTTGTATGCCCCCCGTAGATCTAGTTTCGTAAAGATCCGGGCCCCTCGCAACCTGTCAAATAGTTCAGAGATCAGCGGAAGAGGGTATTTGTTCTTTACTGTTATGGCATTGAGACCTCTGTAATCAATGCAGGGACGTAACTCTCCGCTCTTCTTCTGAACGAAATAGAACCCTGCACCAGCCGGCGACACCGACTTCCTGATAAAACCTCTAGCCAGGTTCTTCCGGATATATTGTGACATAGCTTCTGTTTCGGGGAGTGATAGGGGATACACACAACCCGTAGGAGGTTCTGTGCCTGGCATGAGGTCTATCGGGCAATCATATGGACGGTGTGGCGGGAACGTCTCTGCAGATTTTTTGGAGAAGACGTCCGCGTACTGATGGTAGGATTTAGAAAGCGCGGAGAGATCCGCAGGCACTTCAGTGGAAGCCACCTGAAGACTGCCATTCAGACACCCTCCCTCACAATCCTTGCTCCAAACCAGTATTTTCCCTGATGCCCACTTGACATGAGGAGAGTGGCAACCGAGCCAGGGAAGACCAAGTAGCACCTGGTCAATACTATCAGGCAAAATGAGCAGGGACAAGATCTCTCGATGGGAGGAAGAGATAGAAAGCCTGAGTGGAACTGTCTGATGGGTTACCTCAGTGGGCAAATGTGCCCCATTAACCACCATGATGGTCAGTGGTTGAGGCAGCAATGCCTGAGGGATAGCGTGTTTCTGGGCGAAGGTTGAGGACATAAAATTCCCTTAGGCCCCGGAATCCACGATAACCACTGCCTCCCAGGTAAAGGGACCACTGTCTAAGGTACCCCAGAATACCGGTTTGGGTGAGAAGGGTTTCATGCTGGACTGACCACCTCCTATGACAACAGGACGTAGGCGTTTTTTTCGCCCGCAAAGGATACGTGCTAGCCGAGTGACCAAATTGTCGGCACTGATAGCAACTAATATAGCTTCGCACCGGTGGTGACGGAGTCGGTGCGAGACACCTTCATAGGTTCAGAGGGTACGAGCTCCTATGCAGGATATCTCAGCGGCTCGGTGAAAGTGGGAGTCAAATTGACCCTTCGTCTGCATTATGCACGTTCCAGCCCGTGCTCCGTAAACCGGAGATCAATGCGGGTGGAAACTGCAATCAATTCCTCCAGACTTGTTGGGACCTCTCTAGTAGCTAGAGCATCTTTTACATGCCCAGCCAATCCTCTCCAAAACACCAGGACTAATGCTTTGTCCGGCAACTCTAATTCGGAAGCCAATGTCCGGAACCGGACGGCATAATGGCTGACCAAGAGTGACCCCTGTGTTAGTGACAGAAGTTGAAGAGAGGTGTCATGTGTGATCCGTGGTCCCAAAAAGACCTGCTTCAGGGCTGCGAGGAACTGAGCAGCACCCTGAACCATAGGATCATCACGTTCCCACAATGGTGTAGCCCACTGTAATGCCCTGTCAGATAAGAGTGACACAATAAAGCCCACCTTAGCCCGCCCTGTAGGAAACCGTGCAGCCAGTAACTCGAGCTGAATTGAGCTCTGGCTCACGAATCCCCTACAGGATAGCGCTATCACCCGAAAACTCGTCGGGAAGTGGGAGGCGAGAAATTGTCAGCATGGGCAAAAGTGCAGGCACACGTGTGACAGCCTCAGCAACTGTCTGAGCAGCAGCTAGTGCAGTATTCGCAGCTGAGTTGGCACTCTCAATAGCCGCCAACCTGCTCTCCAGCTGCCGAATATAGCGCTGCAACTGCTGCACGTCTGCCATTACCAGCCAGATCTTGGCGCTGGTGTAATGTTAGGGTCGGCGGAACGCACCAGATATAAATAATAGGTGTGTTCGCCGCCCGGGGTCCACCGTGCGGTAGATGGTAAGACCGCTGCTGGAGAATGGCAGTTGTACCAAAAGGTAAAGTACTGCGCTCGGGTTAAGGTCACCCGAATGCTAAGAGCAGCTCTGTTAAGACACAGAGTCGCCTTACAATAAAGAATGTAAGGAAGCTGGCCCTGTTAGCCTCACAGGATGACCAGCGAGTGGCGTTGCAGCCGCAACCGCCAATGGATGCTGCTACCGCAGCACGGCAGTAACTATAGCCGCTGCATGACAGCGCCGGAAGGCCGGACACCGTCGGATGCTAGCGTGCAGTGCAGGAGGCACAGTGGCGTGTAGCTTGCCACAATCTGGCGCTGACTAACCAACACTCTGTCACCATTCGTATTATCAGAGGGAAGAGGTTTCTTAATAAGTCAGTCACCAGTCCATGCATCCATCACATACACACACAGCATAATATGCTACACTAGCGCATGTCCGAGCCGCCATGCGGGCTTTTTATAGCCATGCGCTTCCGGGACCTTCCAGTACCCTGGAAGGAACCAATCCGATCCGACGCAAGACCTGAGCACGTGACCTCTGCTCTCCAGTTAGAGGTCAAGTTGCAAGCATGCCCAGTAGCACGGCACGAGGACTTAGCCTCTGGAGCGGTTCCTTGCTGAGCAGGTTGAGCTACCATTGCTGCACCAGAGGTGGTAGCAACATCCAGGCTCACAGAACACGTCTGAGCAGCATGCCTGGCTTGCCGTGATTGCTGAGCAGGGCCCTGAGCGGTTGGAGCGGAATGGGAGACCACTGAATGTACGGCTCTGGATTCCTCCTGTGCAGAGCCAGAAATCCAATGCCTAACAGTGGCTGTTAGACAATTGCAACACATGTAGAGATTACCTGTTTGTTAGGCAATCTTGGCATGTGTTGCAGCTGTCTAAAAGTTGCAAGACATGCAGGTGTGAGGACTTGAGCATATTATTCAAGTGAGCCAAAGACACTCAGATAGCCCCTGAGCTTGCTCAGACAACACCATATCTGTGCACATTCACTCCCACTAGGGGGAGAATATTTTGTTTTAGACCTCAAGCAGCTATAGTAAGACTTACCAGCATTACTGTTAGCTGGAAAATTGGGGCAGTAACTGCTGACATCACCATTTCCCTCCCCTTTTGGGTGTTCTAGTATCTCTGGGGCAGAATGAAGAGTAGCATCACAGGGCAGTGCCATTTTGTGAGTGGCTGCCCTGTGATCTGCTATCACCAGCAGTTAAGGCCCCATCACACATAGCGATTTGTGACACAACAGCTATCTCACCAGCGAGATCGCTGTGTGTGACAGCAACCAGTGACCGGCCCCCCTGCCAGTATCGCTGATCGCTGCAAGAAATATCTGGACATTTTTTTTCATCGCTGATCTCCCGCTGGCCAGGACGCATCGCTGCGTGTGACAGGCGGGAGACCAGCGATCAGCTGTAAAATAATAAAAAAAATAAAAAATATTGTTATTATTCTCACCTTCCGACGTCCCGCGCAGCATTCCCGCCTCTCTCCACGCTCCGGTCCCAGTAATCCTTTGCAAGAATGACCGCGAGACTTCGCGATCCCGCGAGAACGGACGTCATTGCGGTCATTCTCGCAAAGGATTACTGGGATCGGAGCGTGGAGAGAGGCGGGAATGCTGCGCTGGACGTCGGAAGGTGAGAATAACAATATTTTTTATTTTAATTCTATTTTTTACATGGATCCATGACATCAGCGCTAACGAACACGGCATCACTGTGCTGATCGCTGGTGAAGCTGTCTGTTTGACAGCTCACCAGCGATCACATAGTGACTTACCAGCGATCCTGGCACGTTGATATCGTTGTCGGGATCGCTGGTAAGTTGCTATGTGTGACTCCAGCTTTACTGTCTATTTCTCTCATATAAGTCTTCATATGTCTCTGTCACCCAGACTACATGTATCTTTCACCCCCCTTCTCAATGTCTGGCCATTCACTGCAGACTTGCAACACCTTCTTATCTTATCTTACTGTGGGGAGGAATCACAGCTCCTGTGAACAACTCCTGCTCCAATAATGCTGATGGTACACTGTTCCTTCTTGATGTCTTTGCAGTCTCTGATATTCTGCCCATGCTTTTCTCCTGCATTTTACTCCTGTCAATCTAGGATCTGTTCTGCTGGAAGCAGTACTGCTTATGTTAGCAGATCCGAGGGCTCCATGAAAATGGCAGCAGAAAACTCCAACTACTGTGAATTGTGCAGCCCTCAGAGGCATGCCCAGTTCACAGCAGTGACAGTTGCCTTACAAATAGATAGGGTTGGAGTCCACCTATTATCTCCTATGACCATGAGATGCCGTATTAGGACACTTAAAGTGTCATGCTACTACTGTGAAAGCAAGATGTCAGCCCCCAGTGCATTCCTTAAACTCCTATAACCGCAAAATATGTTTCACATGCAATCAAAACTTCATTATAACAGCATGTTATGCTTCATTACATTGATTTATTAGTGATCTACAAACGCGGTACCTTCCCTTTAAAGGGTTTGTCTCATCATCTTTCTTCAGGAACATACTGGTCCTCTGCCTCCCAGCTTCATGGTGGCAGGGGGTGTGGCACTCATAAAGATTAACAGTTTGGACCAGCGGCTTGGTTGTTCCGTTGGTCCGAACTAATGACTGTCTCATACTGCTAGCAAAGGCCTCTTAGCAAGGTTTAGGATAAAAAAATGCTGAGACTTTATAATATCTTTTGAAGTTTTTTCCCAAAGTTGAAAGTTATCCCCTTACATAGGAGAATATAGCACCTGGTTATTTCCAGCAGTCTCATTGACACTGAGTGGAACGAAGGCTGAGCATACACATCTCTGCTCTATTTAAGACGGGTTTCTGCAGAGACCCATTTTCTGGGTTCCGGGATCATTAGTAGTCCTATTGGTCAGACTCCTAATTTTCCAAAAGTGGAAAACCCCGTTAACTATTATTGTACGGTTCTCATCGAGTAAAATCCCTTTCCAACTTCTTCTGCTACTTTTTTCAAACACTCAGAATTAATGAAAGTTCTTTCAGAGAGAACAGTGTGTACAATAACATTCAGTAAATGGAGATCAGATATTAAAATTAGCTGCTGAATATTTGTTTTATGCCTGTGCCACACAATATGATAATGGTTGCTAGAACCAATTTGGAGTGAAAAAACTGCAGGTCATGTTAATAGGCTTTTTAATTAAAGAGCAACTATACGACCAAAGTAACATTAAATACCATGAAAAAGGAAGAGTCAGCATTTAAACTTTACTACTTTAACACTGCTGTGCTTCCTGTGCAGATTATACACAAACTCAATGTCATAATAATTATGGAAAATCTTTACTAGATGCTTAGGTTAAAAACCAGGTATATTATAAAATTGTAATTATTTTCGTAATGTAGAGTAAAGCTGCAAAAATCTAAAAAGCATGTGTAGCCAACTTCTTCTAAGCCTAAAACGTGTGGGATCACTGAGCATACTCTTCCTGCGGAACAATGGAGTGATACCTACCTTACCACCAGCCCAGATGTACTTTTTTTTAAATAGTTTATAGACCCAGGCCTTCATATGAGTTTTTTTTCCTTAAGCCCAAAAAGTTCAGGCGTCATCATTTTCAATTTCACAAACTCGCATATTATTTTGAATTGTTGCTTAAAAATAGAAGCAGATTTTATAACCACAGGCATCACCTGGGGAAAATGTGTGTGGGTTTACCTTTATCCTGTGGTGGCCTACAGTATATCTGACATGGTCTTCTCTATATGACGTCCATATTACACGTAATATAACTTCATTTACCGCTTATAAAGAGGTTTTCCAAAATTTGTTGAAAGTCAGAAAATGCTATAAAATGACAAATGATCCTATACTCACCCCTACAACCAACCCCCTGTTGCTTTGCACAACTGCTGTGGTGGTCTTCATTGTGACAGGAAGTAATGATATCCCATTCTTCAGTTACCTGACTGCTGAAGCCAGTGATTGGCTACAGTGATCAGGTAAGTTTTGATAGAAAACAGGAATGTGGATGGGCACCACAGACCAATGTCTAAGAGCTCATGCAGATGTCTGTGCAAATCAGTCTGATACCGGGCCACAATGTGTAGCCTGGTCACGGCTCTCCCGACCCGAGTGTGAAAGTTTAATGTATTTCTATGAGGCTGTCATGCTCGGGTTGGGAGAGCCGCGGACAGTTCATGCATTCCAGTCTGTGATCAGACATGGCTGTCGGACACCTAGTGATTGGGAGGTAAACTTGAAGTAATGCTTTAGTACATATTGGACGAAAAGGGGTTAATTGGCCATGACAAATTGACTGTGAGCAGCTGATGGGTTGGGAGAGACTGGCGCTCACCATATCTCCATCCCTGGGTGTTGTTCACTTTGTAAATTGAGAGCTGTTTGTCTCACACATGAATATGTGTATGGAGGTGTGCAGATCTCCCGGAGTGAATACTACTGCTAAAGGACTAAGAAGCTGGATTCCAAGCCAGGTGGGCTAATCAGCACTATTGTATGGACTTTATGCTTTCTTTTGTACTTTGAGCCGAAAAAGGGCTGTATTTGAGCTTCCTGTGATGTGGTTTATAAGGACTGCAATGAACCGATTGGATTTTAAATAGAAATAATTCCTGTAATACCTCAGATAACTCCCAAGTGAGTAGCATTGATACATTTGGTGTTAAAAGTGCGGGCAACGTACCCAGGGAACACGTGTCTGCTATAGAACTATTGCATGTCGTGGGTGAAAGCAGCTGTAAAACAGAGTGCAAAGTTGGGAATTGATGAAGCAAAATTGGGACCTGTTCTCAGATTTGCCAGGGTGTACAAATATCATAGAACATGAGGTTCTAAAAGAATTGCATGTGCGTATGAATTCGAAGCCCTATCGAATTCCAAAACCTGATGGAGAATGGAGATTCAGTATTGATTATCAGAAGCTTAACAAAGTCTCCAAGTTCAGCACAAATCCCCATGTCAGAAGAAGCCAAGGAGAAAACAACTTTCTCTACGGCCATTGGTTGCTTCCAATATGTCCTGGTGCCGATTGGACTGCAGGGTTCTGCGGCCACCTTCCAGAGGGCCATGGACTGGATCCACGCACCCCATTAAAATTACGCTGTAGCATATGTGGACGATTTAAATCCAAAAAAAGTGCCACAAGGAAAGAAGAGGCAAAATAACTTGGATATGTAGTAGGCAGAGGTGAAATGAAACCCCATATGAATAAAGTGGATGCCATCCAGAACTAGCCAAAACAACTCGTAAAGAAGCTATTTAGGGCCATTCTGAGGATTGTGGGTTACTACAGGAGGTTCATTCAAAACTTTGCCATGGTGGCCACACCCCTGACCAACTTCTTAAGGGGATAAAATTAGTCATTGCCAAATGGACGTTGGAGACAGAGACGATCTTTCAAGAACTGAAAGTAGCTCTGTGTAAGCAGCCAGTAATGATTGCTCCGACTTTAAGAAGGAATTTGAACTCTAAATGATCTCCTCAGACGTTGGATTATGACTTTTCCTGTTTCAGGAGAACACGGAGAGAAGCATCCTGTTCTCTACCTGAGTAGGAAACTGGATGTGAGAAAAATTATTCCTTGGTAGAAAAGGAATGGTTCACTTTGCAAATTGATAGTTGTTTGTCTCACACATGCCTGTGTGTGTGATGGTGTGCAGAACTCCTGGATTGCATGCCTTAGCAAAAGGACTAAGAAGCTGGACTCTAAGCTAGGCGGGCTAATCAGCACTATTGTATGGACTTTATGCTTTATTTTGTACTTTGGGCCACACAAGAGCTGTATGTGAATTTCCTGCTATGTGTAAAAACACAAAAATGAGGACTGCAATAAACCAGCCAGACTTGAAATAGAAATGGTTCCTGTAATACCTCAGATCGCTTCCAAGTGAGTAGCATTGTTACAATACATATGAAATGGAAGCAAATCAGCTGATAAAATACAATGTATCTCAGAAAGACAATGGGAACAGTTGTAAATGAGCAAAAGGGCACATTGTAAAAAGAGGCAATGTAAAAAACAACTACTTCTGTAAGAGTGGGGAGGGTGAAAGACCTAGGTGTAGCAGAAAAAGGCCTTTTTTTGCATTACCTCTTTTGTATTGTGCCCTATGCTCGTTTACAGCCAGTGTTCCCATTTTTACGCTGATACATTGTAGTTGAGGTGTGCATGGATAATAGCCAGGGAAGCCACCCACACATAACCCACCGCTGTAACCACTTTGTCAAAGATGAATAAAATGGGAAATAAAATGGGAAAAAAACAATATGATATATGAAATTATATGAAATGGAAAGGAATAACCAAAGAAAATTACTAAACCTGATGTCATGGAAATGGCTCACAGCTTAGCGAAGGGAAGCACTTCAATTGTGAAAATGGGACACTCTCACAATGAACTTTTGTCATCCAAAATGAGCAAAGACAGAATGTGCTAGGTCCTTCCAAATTTTATGAGATCCCCAACTTACATGATATCTTTGTCCTTGGAAGTATCAGGTGGTAGATATCATTGTCATATTTCCTATCCTGATTTTATCTTTTTATGGAGATGAAACATGACATGTATGGCACCATCCATAGGATCAATATTAAGTTGAAAGGGTTCTAATGGCCCTACGATGATGTGATTGCATGCATGATGTTCGTCCCTTCGCTGTAACTCCAAAAATATATATTTTGCATAAATGTCAGATCAATGTAAAACCCAAATATTCATATCTGGACACCAGAGGCTAAAGTCTCAGGACAGTTCTTTGATAAAAGGAAATTCTGTCCCTGGAACTGGTACTTCTCTGCCTCTGATTTAACAAATCTCAGACTTGCTGTCTTTTTTTCAAAGCATGTCTCTGCTGTAACTGAAGGCGGTCCCTACTTCAATGGAAGTTGAAGTGCTAGCTCACTTTCTCACTTCCTAGTTATAATTAGTTTTTCCAGCTATAATTAATCCTATATGTTCAATGTTGAGTTCTACTTCAATGGAGGCTGAAGTGTTAGTAAGTAATGCCATATGTACAATATGAGAATGATATGTTTCCTCTCTGGAGACGTCTGATGGACTTTAATTATTCTCTATGACAGTGTGTTTCCATTTTGTATGTATATTTATTCACATTTGCACTTTGAATTGCTTTGCGTATTTATGGTGGCTATTCCTATTCCAGTATTGTGGAGGTTTTGTATATTCTATTATTGCTGTTTTGTATCATAGCTTGCAGGGTCCTGCATAAGGGATGACCCATATTCTTTGGCCCTCATCTATTACCATTGGGAAGAGTAGATAGTAGTAGGACACCATTACTTATTTGCACCAATAAAGAACAGGTTTATTTATTTTTTAATCGTCGTTTTTGACCTTGTATTTGAATTTTTGCTAAATAAGTTGATATCAATCCATTAGTTTATGCACTTGGATGTGCACATAGCTATTTTTTAATGCGTTTCTTTAATTTTTGTTATCTTATTGTTCTTGTAATGTCATTACTTCTGCTCTAGGTAGAGACCACCAAAGTGACAGCATTTAGAGCAAAGGGGGTTTGAACTGATGATTCATTTGACATTCCATGGACATTTTTTTAAGTCAGACAAGCCCTTAAACTTTTTTTTGTGAAAGGAAAATTGGTCTTGCCCTGTAACTTCGTAAGGCAGTATAAAACTGTTAGGTGCATCTTGTAAGAGAGAAAATGTTGTAATTCATTTTTCTATATTAATAAGTAAAATGGATAACCCTGCATTTAATGTCAAAGTTACATTAAAATACTATTATGCACAATTGCAAAATGCATGTTAGTATAAAACATTAGGATTAGATTACTGACCTCACTGAGACATATCTTGTTTCAAGGTGCAAGTTAAAATAATAGAATACTGATCCAAGTGTTATTACAGTATAGGATTACATACCAACTGAGTTGTGTACAAAGACGTATGCAGAGACCAAAGCAGCTCCCCATTATAGTGCCAAGTTTTACCATCCAGAACAAAAGGACCTGGTGTTTATCCCATTTCTTAGTCCTATTCCATAACCCTTTGGCCATTTATAAAGATGGTATTTACCCCTTTGGCCTGTTTCACACATCCGTTTTTCCCCATCAGTCAAAATCCGCCGTTTTGCAAAAAAAACGGATTCGCCATTTTTCTTGGCGGATCCGTTTTTTTCCCCATTGACTTGTATTAACGGCGGATCTTGACAGATGATCATCCGTTCGATCCGTTTTTTTACGGATCCACCAAGATTTTGCTGTTCACTGAGCGGACAGGACGGACAATGAAACTTTTTTTTTCACTGGCCGGATCCGCATTTTCTATTGCGCATGCCCGGGAGAAATGCCTGTGTCGGAAATTTAACCCTAAACTCAGTTCTGGCGTCTGGAAAAAATTCTCTCTCTCTCTCTCTCTCTCCCCCGGACAGCGGTGCCTTTAAAATTCTTCCTTCGCCGGTTCCGTTAAAGCAACGGTCTGGTGTCAAACGTTGTGGTCAGTACAGGAACGGATCCGTTGTCCGCCATTTTAGCGGATTTTAACTGACGAAAAAAACTGATGTGTGAAACAGGCCTTTATCCTCTGTTAACATAATGCCGTTATTTTTTTCATTCATCCACTTCTACTGTTTGCTAGGGATAGATTTACGGAGTCGTCCTCGGCTCTCGTTATGTCTGTTTTATTAAACTTAGGTATTCTATAGGAAATATTAATTCAACAGAATTTTTTTCTTAGAACTTTGTGCTGTGCTGTTGTTCAATTATCCCTCCTAGAAATTTAGGAATAAATTGACACTAAGGTACAACCACCTGAGACCCTGTCCCTAAACTGGAAATCGATACATTAATCCAGAACCAGGCCAGAATTAATAAAATTAATCTTTATTAAACATAAAATGGACAGGACAAAATAATTAAAACAATAAAGACAAGACAAGCAAAAAATAAAGGTAATACTGGTGGAGTCCAGTGCATGGATAATGACACTATAAACAAGATAAAGAGATATAAATAAAGTGAAATGACCTACACATTTATGCATGACTGCAAACTATATAATAAACACAAGTTCATGGACAAAAGGTGTAAGGACTATAAGTTCATCAATGTACATGTAATATGTAAATTAAATAGATGGATGGTCATAAAGAAGAACTGTACATGGATAAATAGAGTGAAAGTGCATAATAAATAACATGATCATCAATCTATAATGGAATAAATAGTGCAATATAAATTCATGAGGCAATAGAAGGCCATATCAGTTAAGTAATACAGAAGAGCACTTAGATAATAAAGGGCTACAAACCCAGGTTGTCCAAAAGCGCTACTCATCCTTCCCCCTCCAACATACCTTTCTCCAATGCTTCTTCAGGGAGTGATGTGGTAGGGTAAGACACATATATATTTGTATGGTGGAGCAATTAAGAAAATAAGACCTAGATGCAAAACAAAGTTGACACTTTTACATGGCAATTGCAGTCCGTTGGGTCGCCGACTGCCAGACGTAGGTGGATGTCTGACACTGTCTGATACACTGTTAATCCTGACTGGACAGTAAGACCTGTGTGGGACATACCGCTTTGTGAAGTTTAATAATAATATTTAGTTGTTAATTTATTTATATTTTTTCAGGAAAAATAACAGATTAACAGATGAGCGAGTGTAATCGGTGCTCGGGTTTTCCCAAGCATGCTCAGGTGTCCTCTGAGTATTTTGGCGTTTCTTTCGATGCAGCTGCATGATTTGCGGCTGCTGGACAGCCTGATTACATGTGAGGATTGCCTGTTTGTTAGGGAATTCCCACACGTATTCAGGATGTCCAGCAGTCGCAAATCATGCAACTTAGGCGACAAAAACTAAATCTCCGAGCACGCCAAAATACTTGGAGGACAACCAAGCAATGAGTATACTCGCTCATCACTAATTAACAGAAAAGTGCAGACTAAAGATGCGTCAATTGTGATGCGCCAGAATTTATAGGAATACAAGTTTTTGCAAAGGTAGTCTGTCCTACGTACTCATGGCCATGTTGGCATGATTAGAACTACAAAGTAAGGTCAAGTGATCTGCCAAATAGCTGACCAAGTTGATTAGATGCAAATCAAACTAAGTTAAATAAAATTAAAACATGTTTTCAGGTCCCAGTGAATTGGAATAATTTGCGATTCAATTTAAGCAAATTGCCAAAAATGTGCCCGCTGGCTTTTTCCACATTGCAAAATATAGCATCAACCACAGAAGGCTGACATGACCTGAAGTGAGACCGCACAGGCTTTTCCGATAATGCTTTGTAGCGATGAAAAGTCCTACACCAATGGATAAATACTCCAGTCATGTTCGGAATAACTGCAGTAGCCAAGATGATAAGTGTGGAAACCTGTAAATAATAGAGAGATTCATTTGGTTTGGTTGGATGCAGAGATCATAAAAATTATAGAAGCAGAAGTAGCAGACTCAATGTGATTCATTAGTTATATGGTGTAGATGGTACCTGTTCTGCTGCATTTGGATTAAAATTGCACATTTTTTTTCTTTATTGATAATGCACTAGAAAGCAGCAGCAAGGCCACTCAGTATTTTTTGCAGATTAAAGAAAGAGAAAAAAAGAAAATCATTGTCATCTAGAGACAATGTGCTTATTAGCAATATGAAGCTGTTCTGAATTTTTATATTTCTTGTGCAATTCTTTTTTATGACAAGGGGAACAATTATTTTTTTAAAAATACAAACAAATTCACCAAAGCCCAGAAATATAACTATGATTACCTACATCACAAAATCTGCATGTCACAAACAATTTTTTTTGCACATCTGTTTTACTAGTCAAATACTATAACTGTACATGCCACATGAATGGAGTACCCTGCTGCAGGTGCTGACTTCTTGAATGTGTACTTACCTATAAATTCTTATCCCATTATTTTGGAAAAGGGGTTTGAATTTTGTTAAAAAATAGTAAACAAAGGTTTAAAAAAATGTAGATGTATACCTGTGCATGTCTGTTTTTGCACACCTATTTTATTAGTCAGATTTGGCAGCTATACACGACACACTGTTGCCACATTTGTATACCTAGCCAGCATTTATTCTAAGTTTCTTTTTGGCAAGTTTTGCTTGTCAAAAGTTAATTATCAGACTGTACAAAATGTTTGGTAAAATAAAAAGTGGCAATGGCCACAGACAAGGAAGTGTAAAATAAAGAAAACCCATATGATGGCTAAAAATGTAAGAGCTGCTAGTTGCAGCAGAAGCACCACCATTGGTAACATACATCCAGGCAAGCACAGGCCTCAATCGGTCCATTTTGTTTGCGGCAGCATAGTGTCGAGAAAATGGAGGATTGTTATGCAATATATGGCCAATCACTTGTCTCAGTCACAGCAGGATCATGTTACCTTTCACAGTGACCCCTTCAGTTTCTGTTAGTGTTCTGCAAAGGATAGTCTGTCTTACCAGAAATTGCCAAGCGGCATAATTTTTGGACGATTTTTTATTTTAAAAAGGTTGATAAGCCTCTCAGAGCACCATCTAATTAAATGGGCTGTTAGTTGTTACAGGTTACCATCCATTTCTATGGTGCGGTGACTTTGACATAACTAAAGCTGTGTTTGTGTTAAAGAGCTTGAAATGGGTTGGAAATAGTCATAGGAGACATCATGTTACACATATTTTCAACATAATTAAAGTCTGTGCAGTATTGCAATTCACGGCAAATTGGCAATTGTGAATCAAATTTTTTAGAGAAAAAATTGACAAAACAGGCAAATTTGGATAAAATGATGATCTCTAGTTTGTGTGTATCCAAACTATGCTTTTCTCATTACAGCCATTTTTTTTTGTAGAGAAAGAAAAAACATAGTACTGTGCGAAAGTTTTAAGCTGGTGTTAAAGTTTTCTTTTTATACAATAGCAAAATGGAAAGTGAATGAAGAGCATAGAAATCTGAATGAAGTTAATATTTGGTATGACTGCACTTTGTCTTTAAAACAGCAACAATTTTTCTAACTTTGCACGCAGTTATTAACGGAATAAGGCATGGAGGTTGTCCCAGACATTTTAGGAGAATTAATCCCACACGGACGTAATATCAGACAGACTTGATGATGTTGAGATCAGGGCTTTGTGGGATCTATATTATCACTTCAAGGACTCTTTATTCTACTTTACTCTGAATATACAGTCATATGTTAAAGTTTGGGCACCCCTATTAATGTTAACCTTTTTTCTTTATAACAATTTTGCTTTTTGCAACAGCTATTTCAGTTTCATACATCTAATAACTGATGGACTCAGTTATATTTCTGGATTCAAATGAGGTTTATTGTACTAACAGAAAATGTGCAATCTGCATTTCAATAAAATTTGACCAGTGCAAAAGTATGGGCACCTCAACATAAAAGTGACATTAATATTTCGTAGATCCTCCTTTTGCAAAAATAGCAGCCTCTAGTCGCTTCCTGTAGCTATTAATGAGTTCCTGGATCCTGGATGAAGGTATTTGTGACCATTCCTGTTTACAAAACAATTCCAGTTCACTTAAGTTTGATGGTCGCCGAGCATGGACAGCCCGCTTCAAATCATCCCACAGATGTTCAATGATATTCAGGTCTGGGGACTGGGATGGCCATTCCAGAACATTGTAATTGTTCCTCTGCATGAATGCCTGAGTAGATTTGGAGTGGTGTTTTGGATCATTGTCTTGCTGAAATATCCATCCCCGGCGTAACTTCAACTTCGTCACTGATTCTTGCACATTATTGTCAAGAATCTGCTGATACTGAGTTGAATCCATGCGACCCTCAACTTTAACAAGATCCCCGGTCCCGGCATTGGCCACACAGCCCCAAAGCATGAAGGAACCTCCACCAAATTTTACTGTGGGTAGCAAGTGTTTTTCTTGGAATGCTGTGTTTTTTAGCCTCCATGCATAACGCCTTTTTGTATGACCAAACAACTCAATCTTTGTTTCATCAGTCCACAGGACCTTCTTCCAAAATGTAACTGGCTTGTCCAAATGTGCTTTTGCATACCTCAGGCGACTCTGTTTGTGGCGTGCTTGCAGAAACGGCTTCTTTCGCATCACTCTCCCATACAGCTTCTCCTTGTGCAAAGTGCGCTGTATTGTTGACCGATGCACAGTGACACCATCTGCAGCAAGATGATGCTGCAGGTCTTTGGAGGTGGTCTGTGGATTGTCCTTGACTGTTCTCACCATTCTTCTTCTCTGCCTTTCTGATATTTTTCTTGGCCTACCACTTCTGGGCTTATCAAGAACTGTACCTGTGTTCTTCCATTTCCTTACTATGTTCCTCACAGTGGAAACTGACAGGTTAAATCTCTGAGACAACTTTTTGTATCCTTCCCCTGAAAAGCTATGTTGAATAATCTTTGTTTTCAGATCGTTTGAGAGTTGTTTTGAGGAGCCCATGATGCCACTCTTCATAGGAGAATCAAATAGGAGAACTACTTGCAAGTGGCCACCTTAAATACCTTTTCTCATGATTTGATACACCTGGCTATGAAGTTCAAAGCTCAATGAGGTTACAAAACTAACTTAGTGCTTCAGGAAGTCAGTAAAAAGTAGTTAGGAGTGTTCAAATCAAGAAAATGATAAGGGTGCCATACTTTTGCACCGGTCAAATTTTGTTTAAATGCAGATTGCACATTTTCTGTTAGTACAATAAACCTCATTTGAATCCAGAAATATAACTGAGTCCATCAGTTATTAGATATATGAAACGGAAATAGCTGTTGCAAAAACCAAAATTGTTATAAAGAAAAAAGGTAAACATTAATAGGGGTGCCCAAACTTTAACATATGACTGTAGTTCATAATGACATTGGCTGTATGTTTGAGGTCAGTGTCCGACTGCAAAATAAATTTGGAGGCAATCACATACATTCCTGATGGCATTGCATGGTGGATAATTATCTGCCTGAATTGCTCAGCATTGAGAACTTCATTAATCACAACCAAATCTCCATCTTCATTGCTGAAATGCAGACCCAAATTTGTAAGTAAACTCCACCATGCTTCACTTTTGCTTGCAGACTCTCAGTATTATATGGCTCCTTTGCCATTCCGCAAAGTGCCTTCTGTTATAGCCAAATATTTCACATTTTGATTCATCAGTTAAAAGCAGCTGCTACCATTTTTATGAAGACTAATTCCAACATTTTTGTGCATAGTTGAGTTCTTGGCCTTTCTTCCTTGTTGAAGGTAGGGTTTTTTTGGCTGCAATTTTTCTATGAACAAAACTTCTGGCCAGACTTCTCAAAACTGTAAAAAGGTACAGTTGGGCCACATTGGTTGCTGACAGTTCTAGGCTGATGCCACTGCTGGACATCTTCCCATTTTAGAGGGAAGTAAGCATAATGTGTCTTTCATCAGCTGCACTAAGTCCCCTTCATTGACCTCTAAGTCAGAAGTCCTCAACAATTCCCATTGTTTGTGCTTCTTCCAAAGAGCTTGAACAGCACATCTTGAAACCCCAGTCGTTTTTAAAACCTTTGCCTTGGAGACACCTTGCTGATGTAGTATAATTACCTCATATCTTGTTTCTGTGCCAAGACAAACCATGATCTATGCCCTCTGACATGACACAGTCTTCCCCAAACTCAATTTGAATTTGGCTGTTACTCACCCAGATTTTAGCCTCTTATGTACAGTGGGGGAAAAAAGTATTAGGATAGTATAGGATAGTGACCGCACCTGTATTTTTCATGTGCAAGGGGTGCTTATTGACTGTTGCTTTAATGGACTCGGTCATGACTACTACCCCGTGCCACCTCGCTATACCAGCATATGAACTGGACAAACATATTGTCTCCCCTCCTACCCCCTCAGAACCATACTGTGGCACAATACATGAGAATTATTGTGACGAGCGTCAGCTTACGCTGAGTCGTTTCTTCTTTGAATGAGTGGACCCTCTGGGCCGTGGCACCCACCCACCTAGAGCGAGATAACCTAGTGAGAACCACCCCCTATACAGGGAGTGTCAGGGGCAAGACCAAGGCGGTGAGCCACCACGGCAGCTGGACCAGACGGCCGGCTCAGGGAAACAAGACAAGGCGAGACGAGACGTTGGTTCAAAGAAACTTCATTTAAGGAAGTCTTCAGGGATAACATCAGGTACAAACAAAACCAGAATAAGGACAACATAGCAAGGTGCGTGCAAGGGCACGCCATGGTCCAAGCATGGAACGTGCAAATGGTAGACGGAGGCACGATGACATCAGACTCCGGACAGCAAGCTAAGATCAACCGGAACATTAGGTTCTGAAGCTCTGTAGGCAATCATCAGGATCCGGACATCCGAAAGTCAACCAGGGTTCCATGCAAGGAAACAAGACAGGGTTAACAACATGATGCGTGTCAACAGACATGCCAGGTTTGGGTTCACAGGACAAGACCTGCGCATGCCAAGGGGCATGGCAGGGAGAGACACAAGGATGTTGGCCTGCGCGTGCGAGGGCACGCCAGGGAGTGACACAAGGACGGTGGCCTGTGCGTGCGAGGGCACGCCAGGGACAGGTACAATGGCATCGGAAACCGAGGTACTGGCATCGACCGACAGGATCCTGGTATCTTGCTACGGACATCAGCTCCGGACACCAGGCCGCAGTAATCTAGGTCCGGACCTCTGGCAGCGGTCGGCAGGTTATGGAATCCGGCAGGCAAACTAGGGTTAAGAGCAGAGCAAAAGAGGCTAAAGGCTTTGTGCAAGAGTAGCACGAAAAGGCACAGTGTGAGAACCAGCGTGCGTGCAAGAGAGCACGGAGACCACGGCGGGGGCACTGGCAGGTGGTACCGACGAAGGCAGTTGCAGGCGGGCACGACTAGAGGCGACACCGCTGCGGGGCCACACAGCCGGGAACCACTTTAGCACTGGATGGGGGCATGACTGAGGCACACAGGCGAGCATGGCTGAGGCACACCAGGCAGGCACAGGCGACCAGGCACGTGCACGGAGGCACGGAGCCACAAGGCAGGGCTAGGCAAAGGTACAGGACAGAGACGCGTGTGATACCGCACGGCAAAGCCTAGTATGAAAAGTGCAAGAGGGCACAAAACATCAGGGAAAAGACAAAGAACGAGGCAGAGACCTGCGCATTAAGAGAGCATGCCATGGACAGGGACAGTCTAGCAGCAGAGCGTAGGCCGAAGCCCAGAGCCGGGCCAAGGCAGGGCCTTGGGACTAGACAGGGTACAGAGCGAGGCCTGCACATGTAGAGACACACCAGGGAGAGGTTCAGAGCGGAGGCCTGCACGTGTAGAGACACGCTAGGGACAGGGTACAGAGACAGGGTACCTGAAGCCACAAAGCAAAGCGAGACAGGAAACATGGAAAGAAACACGGAACAGAATCAGAGCAAACAAGGACTACAAGGCAAAGCAAGGCAAAGACAAAACATTGCACAAAGGACAAACACCAGACAAGGCACGAAACAAGAGATGGAATATGAGCACGGAGCGTTAGCAGAGATGCATTACAGAGCAGAGTGCAAGGGCACAGAACAGAGGGAGCGCCCCACAGACCAAGCAGCCATGCAGGGACACAACACAATACTCAGGCCCTGAGCATAGGAAGCGGTGGTCTGATATAGGGCATAGCACCTCCTCTTCCGAGTCAGGACCAGGGTAGAACTTCCTAGTTCAGATGCTCCAGGATCACAGTGCGCAGTCACATGATCAGGGTTTCAGACATGACGAGATGATCACCAAACCAGACAGTGCAGGATCCTAGGAAAGGTCACATGATCAGAGTTTCAGACATGACGAGATGATTGCAGAACCAGACAGTGCGGGATCTTAGGAAACGTCACATGATCAAGGTTTCAGACATGACGAGATGATTGCAGAACCAGGCAGTGCAGGATCTTAGGAAACGTCACATGATCAAGGTTTCAGACATGACGAGAAGATCACAGAAGGCAAAGCAGAAACGCAGGCATCTTGCAGCTCAGCAGACATGAGGTGAGTGTGCACACTGCTCTAGGGAACAAGCAGGATAGCAGACAAGATATGTGCATGCATATCGCTCCAGGAGTTCTTGAGACAAAACAGACATGGCAGACATGACAGACATGGTGGACATGACAATTATAATACATGTGGGGGATTATAAACAAGGGGGAAAAATAATTTAGCCAGCCACCAATTGTGCAAGTTCTCCCACTTAAAAAGATGAGAGAGGCCTGTAATTGACATCATACGTAGACCACAACTATGAGAGTTAAAATGAGAAAACAAATCCAGAAAATCACCTTGTCTGTATTGGAAAAATTTATTTTTCAAATTATGGTGGAAAATAAGTATTTTGTCAATAACAAAAGTTCATCTCAATATTTTGTTATACAGCTCTGGCAAAAATTAAGAGACCACTGCACAGTTTTATAAAAATCAGCTTCTCTACGTGTCTGACAGCCATTCCATTCCAATGTCAGTTGAATTCCAACCAGAGTACACCTCATCCTACTTAATGTGCTTCTGACTAGGTGATCACCAGAACCAAATCATATTTAATGAAGGAAAGTAAACTGCTCAAAAATATAAAGGGAGCACTAAACAATACAATGTATTGTTTAGGGTTCCCTTTATTTTTTTGAGCAGTATATAAAAAACTCTACTGTGGTGGTCACAATCCTCTTGCAATAGGACAAGCTGGATGGCAAAACAAGGTTTAGTAATATCCCAAATGTAATAGAAATGAAAAAATAACTTTTAACCATGCCAAAGGAGTTGAAAAGAAAAGTCTTGAGTGAGGAACAGAAGGGCTCAATTGTGGCTTTACTAGCAGAGGGATACAGTGAGCATCATGTTGCCTACATCCTTAAAATTTCTAAGATGGCAATCCATTACAACATGGTCAAGCAGCAGACATGGGGACAACAAAGCTACAGACCGGCAGAGGGTGAAAAGACTCTCCACTGACCGGGATGACCGTCATCTTATTTGAATGTCACTCAGCAACCGCAGGATGATATCAAGTGACCTACAAAATAAATGAGCTGTATTTCCTTTGTTGGCAATGACAGAGGTCAAGCGTTTTCTGTAAGTCTTCACAAGTTTGGCACACACTGTTGGTGGTATGTTGGCTAGTGTTGAGCATTCCGATACCGCAAGTATCGGGTATCGGCCGATATTCGCTGTATCGGAATTCCGATACTTAGTTCCGATACTTTTTTCATATCAAATACTGGAATCAGAAGTTCCCATAATGCTAGGAACCCGCTCGATTTGATTCAGCCAAATGGGGATCCTCAGAAGTGTAGACACATCCTGTTAGGCATGTAGGCATGTTAACTACTGGCATTGCTGTGATTGGCTGCTGAAATGATGTCATGATGCACTATAAAAACCACTGCAGCCGCCATTTCTGGTCACTCTGCTGTCAATTCAGTTAGGGACAGGCTGCTGTTGAAGACTGTGAGGGACAGTTAGAAATAGCGATCATCAAAAATATCTATTGCTCTACCCAGGCTACATAATCCACCACCCTAGCATTTTTGTAGCCCAGCAGCGCTGTTTTAATAGCTGTCTGCAAGGGCTGTGTGAGTGCAGACCCACGCTGTGTAGTGTGTCCTGCAGGCACGTCTGCTTGTAGGCCGCCCAGCGTGTGTCTCTGCCTCATACACATTTTTCTTTTATTGCTGCTTTTTTTTTCTCCTGTATAGTGTGCTTCCATACGTATCCATATACGTTGGTTGCAAACACTAAAGGAGTGGACAGCGGAGCCTTTCAGCAGCCTTTCAGTGCTATAGCCCATTTCTCTGCACTGTTTTTGGCTGTCTGATAGGTCTCTCTGTGTGTGAGTGCAGCTCACGTTGCATTGTGTTCTACAGCCACCGCTAGCTGTAGTCCGCTCAGCGTGCGTCACTGCCTCATACATAGTCCTTTTGTTTGCAGCTAATTTATCCAGATTTTTGTTCCTATATTAGTGTGCTTCCATCCGCATCCATTGTCATTGGTTGGTTGCAAACACTATATAGGATTAGATAGAGGAGCCTTTTTGCTGGCTTGTGCCCTTCAGGGCCAGGCAGACTAGTATCACCCTATTTTTTGGAGCCTCATCTATTGCATTGTAGGTTAGCTTCCTGCATTGTAATCGCTCCAAAAAGTTTGTGATACTATAGCTTTCAAACTTTGGTCACATCCTTTTCTTTCCCCCCCCCAAAAAAAGGAAATAAAGTTCACCAAACACTCCACTTTACAGTTGTGTAGGCCACATTAGATCATATTAAAGTGTAGTACACACAGTCTTAGCCAAATTAGTGTTTCTTATACTGGTTAGCAGGTGTTCAGGAATAAGAACACTAAGCCACCCTTTTTTTACTTTTCTGCCTATCTTTATCAGTCTACCAAGATGAAGAAGGCAGGGAGTAAGGCATGTGGTCGTGGCCGTGGAATTTCAGCAGGGAGATGACAGGGGGATTCAGCAGGGAGAGGACGTGGGGATTCGGTGTCTGCTGCGGCCACCAGTGACCCGGCATCCCCCACTTTTACCAGGCAACAGTCCTTCATGCGCAGCTTTGTAGGACCTCGCCGTACCCCACTGCTGCGTGAAGAACAAATTGAAGCCGTTGTCGGATAGATGGCAGCTAACGCATCCACTTCAATGACTTCCGCATCCTCCCAAGGCCAGAGAACTGAAGAGCAACCATCTGTCTCTTCACCACCTGCCAAATTGCCCAGGCAGTCTGAGAGCCCTGGACAGGAGCCATCTCAATCTTTACTTCTGTTCTCAGAATCTGTTGGCTTGGAAAGAGGTGGCCAGCCAAGCAGCATTCTAGAGTGTGAAGAAGAGGGAGTATGCAGTGATGCGCAACTGCTTTGTCCCTCTGAATCTGAAGAGGCGGGTGGGCCAGTGCCTATTGTCAGCACACCTCAGTGCTCATCTGATGATGATGAGACTCAGTTGCCAATTTCTTGTGCGTACAGTGCTGGCGAGACAACCCAGGACCAGCCGGTGCTTGAAGAGGGGAGTGGAGATGATGAGGTCCTTCCTTGACCCATCATGGCATCAGCCACAGGAAGGTGGTGGGAGCAGCTCTGAGGAAGAGATTCCCCGAACGGCCAAAAGAGGAGGGAGAGGGCGGGGGCAGACTTGGTTGCCTGTAGCCTCCACTTTGGCACCCGTGAGGAGCAATCCTCTTCCAAAACACAAAACGGGCGCTCCCAGGACTTGCAGTGCGTGGTCTTTTTTTGACACAGTTGCAGATGACATTTGCTTTGTCAAATGCAAGCTGTGTCATCAGAAAGAGAAGCGAGGGAAAAATGTGAGCAACCTCAATACCACAAATATGTGGAAACATGTGCGTACCAAGCACGAGGTGGAGTTACACAGACACACTGAAGATGTAGGCCAACCTTCAGCAGCACCTACCACCTCTTCAGCTCGTGTTGGGGCCTCTTCCTCCAGCTCACACACAGCTGGTTCGGCTTCCTCACTGGAACGCCATGGAAGAACCACTGCCACTGTTGTCCAGAGACCCAGTGAAATTCCACCCACTGAACCACGTTCGCAGTCATCAGCACACTCCCAGGCCACTCACCAGCAATCGGTAGCACAGGCATGGGAGAAAAAGCGGCCATACTCGGCAAACCATCCCCGAGCACTGGCTCTGAATGCCGGAATTGCCAAACTACTGGCCCTTGAGATGCTGTCATTCAGGCTGGTGGAGACTGACACCTTCCGGAACTTGATGTCATTGGCAGTTCCACAATACAATGTGCCCAGCCACTTTTATTTCAGCAGGCAAGCCGTCCCTGCCCTGCAAAAGCATGTGGAGGGAAAAATTAAAAATGCGCTACTAAACGCCGTCAGTAGCAAGGTCCACCTGACCACCGATGCGTGGACCAGTAGCCATGGACAGGGACGATACCTTTCCCTCACTGCCGATTGGGTCAATGTTGTGGAGCCGGGTACAGATCTGGAGAGTGGCTCTGTACGTATTCTGCCAACTCCAAGGATTGCAGGAATGCAGTCTGTACATATTGAGTCCTCCTCCTACTCTAGTTCCTCAGAATCAGCACTGCATGAACCTGTTAGGCCAGATATGAGCACAGGTGTGGCCAAACGTCAACAGGCTGTCCTTAAATTAATTACTTTGGGGAATCTGAGCCACACAGCACAGGAGCTCTGGAATGCCATCAAGCAGGAGAGCGATGTGTGGTTTGTGCCAGCGAATCTCCAGCCAGGTTTGGTAGTGAGTGACAATGGCCGAAATCTAGTGGCAGCTCTGGGCCTAGGCAACCTCACTCACATACCATGTCTGGCACACGTGCTCAATTTGGTCGTGCAGAGCTTTCTGAGGGACTATCCGGATCTTGATGCACTGCTGCACAAGGTTCGCCTAGAGTGTGCTCACTTGCGGCGTTCCGCCTGCCAGAACATCGCATCATATGTGACCTCCCCACCAGGTGGAATTCAACGTTACATATGTTGGAACGGTTGTGTGAGCAGCAGGCAGCAGTAATGGAGTACCAGCTGCATCAGGCGCAAACAAGTCGCACTGTGCGCCGGACACACTTCACCACCACTGAGTGGGCCACTATGAGGGACTTCTTCCAAGTTTTGCGTGCCTTCGATGACACCACGCGGATGGCCAGTACAGATGATGCACTAATCAGCATGACTGTCCCCCTCATCTGTCTGCTTCAAAAAACCTTACAAGCACTAAGTGAGGAGGTTTTTGAAGAGGTCGAGGATGAGCAGTCAGAAATGCCATCTGCTTCTGGCAAGTCTGCGCAACCTGCTTCCACACAAAGGCCCAGGCAGGGGACACTTAGTGAGGAGGATGACGAGGAGTCAATAGAGGAGGAGGAACACATCTCTCCAGAGGAGGGAGGTACACAAGGCTCTAGTAGTCAGTGTGTACAGCGAGGGTGGGGTGATGCTGAGCAGGCAGAGATGCTGCCTCAAGCTGGGGACAACGTTTCCGGTCCAGTTGGCAGTCTGCAGCACATGGTTGATTTCATGCTGCAGTGCTTGTTAAATGACCGCCGCATCGCCAACATTCTCCACACGGCTGATTATTGGGTGTACACCCTCCTAGATCCTCGCTACCGGGACAACTTACAAAGCCTCATACCACAGTTGAACTGGGAGCAAAAAATGCGGGAGTGCCAAGAAACACTTGTGCAGGCCATCATGTTCTCCATTCCCCCCGCAAGTGTTGCTGGTAGTGCTTTTCAAAGCAGCCATGTGGGTAGAGGCAGTGGAGGAAGCTCTGCAAAAAGAGGTAGCAGAGGCAGTGCCGCAGGACAAGGCAAGGCCAGTATGGCCCAAATGTGGAAAAGTTTTGTGGGACCGCCACAAACGGCTACACCATCACAGACGGCTCCAGTCAGCAGGAGGCAATGTTTCCGTCAGATGGTGACAGACTACTTGTCTTGCCCTGTTAGTGTACTCCCAGACGGCTCTTCCCCGTTCAAGTATTGGGTCTCTAAGCTGGATACATGGCCAGAGCTTAGCCATTATGCATTGGAGGTGCTGGCTTGCCCTGCTGCCAGTGTATTATCGGAATGTGTCTTTAGTGCTGCAGGTGGTGTGGTAACAGACCGTCGCACGCGACTATCGGCCGATAATGTTGACCGGCTTACTTTTCTGAAAATGAACAAGGCCTGGATCTCACCTGAATTTGCCAGTCCTCTTCCAGAATAAATAATTGGCTGGCAACAGGATCCAGGTCTCCTGTTGTGTTCATGTTTCTATGACCTGAACTTTATTTCCTGGGCTACAGCAACGCCCGTTGTTGCTCAGAAGTGCTGTCCACACAGACAAAACACTCATGTGTAAGTGGGGTTCGGTAACGTCAGCTGATCCCCTGCTGTGTGTACGGCAAACTCTCCTGCTGCCTACAACTTCTGACTACCTCTGATTTAATATGTTCTCTGATTTGCCCTGTCTCCACTCTGTTTTGAATATTTCCTCCGGCCTACAACACCGCCTGTTTCTGCTCTCAAGTGCCGTCTGCACAATCCACACTTGTTCCTGTGTTACCTGGGTCCTGTAACTTCTGCTCATCTCCAGAGGTGAGCACGGCAATGTCTCCTGCTTTGTCTACATTCCCACTACTTGTAGTGGAAATGTGGACAGAGCAGGAGACATTGCCTGACTCGCCTCTAGGGAGAAGCTGCTGTTACAGAACCCCAGTAACACAGGAACAAGTGTGGGTTGTGCAGACGGCATTTCAGAGCAGCAACTGGCGTGGTTGGAAGCCAGAGGAAATACTCGAAACAGAGTGAAGACAGAGGCCTAATTGGAGTACGTTGACAGTTAGTAGTAGTCTAGAAACAATCGCAAACTGCCACCAAGTAGGCCTCGGCCTACTACCTGATTTTCCCTGGGCTCCGACACCACCAGTTGTTGCTCAGAAATGCTGTCCGCACAGACAAAACAATCGCTTATGTGTAAGTGGGGTTCGGTAACGTCATCTGATCCCCTGCTGTGTGTATGGCAAAGTGTCCTGCTCCCTCCACAGTCAAACAACCTCAGATTTACACCTGGCTCCAAGTAGGCCTCGGCCTACTACCTGATTTTCCCTGGGCTCCGACACCGCCAGTTGTTGCTCAGAAGTGCTGTCCGCACAGACAAAACACTCGCTCATGTGTAAGTGGGGTTCGGTAATGTCAGCTGATCCCCTGCTGTGTGTATGGCAAAGTGTCCTGCTCCCTCCACAGTCAAACAACCTCAGATTTACACCTGGCTCCAAGTAGGCCTCGGCCTACTACCTGATTTTCCCTGGGCTCCGACACCACCAGTTGTTGCTCAGAAGTGCTGTCCGCACAGACAAAACACTCGCTCATGTGTAAGTGGGGTTCGGTAACGTCAGCTGATCCCCTGCTGTGTGGAGGGCAAAGTGCTGCTGCCTCCAAATTGTAACTACTTCAGATTTAAACATTCTCTGATTTGGCCTCTGTCTCCACTCTGTCTCTAATATTTCCCCTGACCTCCAACACCGCCAGTTCCTGCTCACAGTTGCCATCCAGGCATTCCACACGTGTTCCTGTGTTCCTGGTGTTCTGTTACGTGAGCAGATCCCCCAATGTGTGTCTGGCACTGTCTCCTGCACTGTCCACCTTCCCACTGCAAGCAGTGGGAAGGTGGACAGAGCAGGAGACAGTGGCAGACACACATCAGGGGATCTGCTGACATTACAGAACCCCAGTAACACAGGAACACGTGTGGATTGGGCAGACGGCTGCTGTACGCATAAACTGGCGGTGTTGGTGGTCACGTGAAATCCTGGAAACAGAGTGGAGACAGATGCCTAATTGGAGCACGTTGACAGTCTGTTGTAGCCTACAAACAATCTAAAACTGCCACCAAGTAGGCCTCGGCCTGCACCATGATTGTCCCTGGGCTCCAACAACGCCAGTTGGTGCTCGGCAGTGTCTTTGGCACGGGTACTCCCTGTTGCCCAGCCTGGTTCCAGCACACCAGCTGTTTCCGGGTAGTGTCAAGGTCACTGTGCCACCAATCCGTTGTCCTGTCGTCTTGCGGCCGGGTTAGCCGACTCTACGGTGCCTGCAGTTTAGGTGACTCCTATGTGGACTGCGGGAACTGGCACAGAAGGCTGGATCCGTAGTGCCAATGGGACATGGACCCCCTGTAGGACTGTGGGTTTCTGTAACTGCGGCCGGCTTGCGGCCTGGCTACTTTGCTTTGAATGGGTGCCTTCTGCTACCCACCCGGGTTCCGGCATTGTCAGCTGGTTCTCGCCAGAGCCTTTGGCCTAGGTGCCTCCATCTTAGTATCCGAAGGTCCAGCACCGTCAGCTGGTCCTTGGTAGTGCTTTCAAGCACAGGTACCTCCTGCCTAGTAACCGTGGTCCAGCACCGTCAGCTGTTCCTCGGTAGTGCCATGGGCTCTTGTAGCTTTTGCTACCCATCTGGGTTCCAGCACCGTCAGCTGATTCTCGGCAGTGTCTTTGGCACGGGTTCTCCCTGTTGCCCAGCCTGTTTTCAGCACGCCTGCTGTTTCCGGGTAGTGTCAAGGTCACTATGCCACCAATCCGTTGTCCTGTCGTCTTGCGGCCGGGTTAGCCGACTCTACGGTGCCTGCAGTTTAGGTGACTCCTATGTGGACTGCGGGAACTGGCACTGAAGGCTGGATCCGTAGTGCCAATGGGACATGGACCCCCTGTAGGTCTGTGGGTTTCGGTAACTGCGGCCGGCTTACGGCCTGGCTACTTTGCTTTGAATGGGTACCTTCTGCTACCCACCCGGGTTCCGGCATTGTCAGCTGGTTCTCACCAGAGCCTTTGGCCTAGGTGACTCCATCTTGATATCCGAAGGTCCAGCACCGTCAGCTGGTCCTTGGTAGTGGTTTCTAGCACAGGTACCTCCTGCCTAGTAACCGTGGTCCAGCACCGTCAGCTGGTTCTCGGCAGTGTCTTTGGCACGGGTACTCCCTGTTGCCCAGCCTGTTTTCAGCACGCCTGCTGTTTCCGGGTAGTGTCAAGGTCACTATGCCACCAATCCGTTGTCCTGTCGTCTTGTGGCCGGGTTAGCCGACTCTACGGTGCCTGCAGTTTAGGTGACTCCTATGTGGGCTGCGGGAACTGGCACTGAAGGCTGGATCCGTAGTGCCAATGGGACATGGACCCCCTGTAGGACTGTGGGTTTCGGTAACTGCGGCCGGCTTGCGGCCTGGCTACTTTGCTTTGGATGGGTACCTTCTGCTACCCACCCGGGTTCCAGCACTGTCAGCTGGTTCTCGCCAGAGCCTTTGGCCTAGGTTCCTCCATCTCGGTATCCGAAGTCCAGCACCGTCAGCTGGTCCTTGGTAGTGCTTTTTAGCACAAGTACCTTCTGCTTAGTAACCGTGGTCCAGCACCATCAGTTGGTCCTCGGTAGTGCCACTGGCTCTTGTTCCTTCTGCTACCCATCCGGGTTCCAGCACTGTCTTCTGGTTCTCGCCAGAGCCTTTGGCCTAGGTGCCTCCATCTCGGTATCCGAAGTCCAGCACCGTCAGCTGGTCCTTGGTAGTGCTTTTTAGCACAGGTACCTTCTGCTTAGTAACCGTGGTCCAGCACCGTCAGTTGGTCCTCGGTAGTGCCATTGGCTCTTGTTCATTCTGCTACCCATCCGGGTGCCAGCACTGTCTGCTGGTTCTCGCCAGAGCCTTTGGCCTAGGTGCCTCCATCTCGGTATCCGAGGTCCAACACCGTCAGCTGGTCCTTGGTAGTGCTTTTTAGCACAGGTACCTTCTGCTTAGTAACCGTGGTCCAGCACCGTCAGTTGGTCCTCGGTAGTGCCATTGGCTCTTGTTCCTTCTGCTACCCATCCGGGTGCCAGCACTGTCTGCTGGTTCTCGCCAGAGCGTTTGACCTCGGTGCCTCCATCTCGGTATCCGAGGTCCAGCAACGTCAGCTGGTCCTTGGTAGTGGTTTCTAGCACAGGTACCTCCTGCATAGTAACCGTGGTCCAGCACCGTCAGCTGTTCCTCAATAGTGCCATTGGATATTGTTCCTTCTGCTGCCACTACGGGTTCCAGTACTGTCAGCTGGTTCTCGCCAGTTTCTCAGCCTTCTTGTACTTTCTGCTACATTTCCAAGATCAAGCTTTTTGAAATTGTCTTTGGTAATCCTTATTGATCTCCATGACGACGACCCTGATGACGACGACCCTGAAGACCACACCAAAGAAGACCAGAAATATGACCCTAAATAATAAGACCAAGAGGACAAAGAACATGAAGACAACCACCAAGATACAGAACAAAAGACAGAAGAACAAGAAGCAGAAGAAGCAAAGCGAGAAGAACAGAAAGCAGAAGAACATTAAGCATAAGACTAAAAATCAGCATAGAAGAAATCAAAATTATAAGCAGAAGAAGACTAAGCAGTAAATGGGGGTGAGTCCGTTCCTCCTCGTGGTGCCCCTGGAAAATGCCTGCTGCTGCAGGCCAAACTGAACGCGGACAAATCCTGTTGTAAATCTTTAGTGACAGGCAGAACGTAAGGTGTAATCTTATAACTTTTATAGATAAGTACTAAGGAATGCCTGTCACCATAAGAAAATGAAGAAAAAGAAGAATAGGAAGAAGATGAAGAAATAGCATATTAAAATTAATAATAGCTGAATAAGAAGAATATGAAGAATGGAAAAAAAAAATTAATGGGAAGAAGATGAAGAAGAAGAAGATGAATAAGGTGAAGAAAAAGTTGATGAAAAAAATGCTACTGCTGCGGATCATGAAGGAGAAAGTGTGGGAGAAGTACAAAAGAAGGTGAAGAGCATGGAAGTTGTGAAACATACATATCTGACAAAATATAAAAAAGGTTAACATAGTCAATATCTTTTTAACTCCGAACGTCTTGAAAAAAAAAATTGGAATTAATGCTATGCCATGTGATTTGAATAAACCACTATGCCTTTAATGTCTCCTCCACCTCCCACAATACATTCTACATGATTCTTATTTGTTTTCAGTTATGTAGAATTAGCCAACAAGGAAATAAAGGGCTTTTTTAAATTCCGATACCGGAAGTCCCATTGACTTGAATGGGACTTCCGGTATCGGAACCGGCGATACCCGATATTTTTTTCGTATCGGGCGATACCATCCGATACGATATTTTTGGGTATCGAACGGTATCGCTCAACACTAATGTTGGCCCATTCCTTCATGCAGACCTCCTCTAGAGCAGTGATGTTTTGGGCCTGTCGCTGGGCAACACGGACTTTCAAATCCTAATTACATCAATGTCCATTGTTATATTACCGACACTGAAAGAAACACATAAAAATAAAATGGTTAGTAAAAGAGAGAAATTCGTGTCACTTGAAATAAAATTTGGAAGCCAGCCGCATGCAATTATTCTTCTGAGTGTTGTAAAGAATACAAAACCTGATAGCTGAAGGGTGATGTTGTACTATGGTTAATGCCAATTTGAAGCTTGAGATAAAGTGACTCTAAAATGCCACAACAATGTTGAGCTTAACATTAGAAGAGCCTTGACATCCCACAATGCAGCGTCAATTTGTATTCTACTCTCTCGCAAACAAGAGAGAGTTTTGCAGTCAAAGGTTAGATATCATTTATATGCCTGCCTATGAGTCATGCACAATAATGTGATATGGAACCTTAGATCAGCTTAGATGTTCTCATGTTCCAAAGTAGGAAACTGAAATGTGTCTGGTGACAAACACTCTGTGCTTCAGACACACACCACTATATAACAATCCTACTGTTGCCTGGGGCATGTACATTTCAATAATACAAACTCAGCCTCCATGTCTCTGAAGTTCTGTCTTCACAGTATGCTGCTGATTTAGGAATTTAAATGACCTGTCTTAGTTAACTCTGTAATGCTCAGGTTTGCTTAAAAAATAAGAAGCGCTAAGTTGCATTTACAATTGCATGCAGTAGCCGATAAATGACTGCCAATTGGCTACATAGAAGCTAATTTGAGGTCATTTAATGGCCTGTTTAGACAGACTAACAACACCTGCATGCACACAGAACAATCGTTAATACATTAGTTCTGTGCACACACATCATTGCTTTGGGCAGCACATCTGGCTTACACAGGATAATGTGCTGCCGAGAACAATGATTTTTGGGCAGGCTTTAAAATCATTTCAACACACAATAAGCATTTTGTTTGCTCGTCCTGTGGCGGGCTGCCTGTTTAGACTGACCAATAAACAGGAATTTGAGCCGATAATTGTCCAGTGTAAATGCACTAGTGTCAAATAATAGATCATGATCATGAATGATCAATCAGTATGTCTCAGAGCTAGGACTAATAGATCTTAGTGTTAGGGCACCAGGCTTTTCTCTTGTTGTTCCTCATTGATTAAAGTGTTAATTCAAAAGTCTCTCTTAACCATCTCTTGGAAAATGCTCATCAGTGAATATGTTGACTTAACCTTATAGAATTCCATTTCAAATAATGTTAGCTGGTGTGGGTATTATTTCACTAATAAACCTGCAATATACACTAGACAAAGTCAACCTAAACAGCTGGTTTAGGTGGGATTGATGGACTAATGGCTTTTTCACAAAGAGATATGTAAAAATGTGACCCTCTCTATTTAAAGGATTAAGTGTACCATATATTATTAGAAATAAAAAATGAGCGGAGTTATCATTTATATGCTGCTGAGATGCAATATCCTTAGAATAAAAACATATATTAGAACAGGTTAAAAGTCAACGCTCTTCGATGTTCATGCAGGACCTCTTCATAAGGACGAACCTGATATAATGCTGTAGATAAGCCCCCGAACCGACCTGAAAAATAAGAAAAATATGTTTTCTTATACTCACCCACGGGGCAGTCCGGTCTGTGGGGTGTCGCTGGTCTTGGTCTGGCACCTCTCATCTTCTTTCGATCGACGTCCTCCAGCTTGCTTCATGTGGACGACGCATCCCTGCATAATCCACACAGGCTCCCCAGCATCGCGCTCCTATGCAGGCATACTTCTCTGCCCTGACTAGGGCAGAATAAAGTACTGTAGAGCGCATGTGCCGAGGATCTTTGACCTTTCCCAGTGCCTGCGCAGTGCAAGACTTTGATCTGCCCTCAACGGGTCAGACGAGTATGCCTGTGCAGGAGGGCGATGCAGAGGAAACTGTGTGGATGATGCAGAGATCATCATCCACATGAAGCAAGCAAGAGGACGGCGATCATTAAAGATGTGAGGCGCAAGACCAGGACTTGCAACACCCCTCTGACTGGACTGGCTCGCAGGCGAGTATAATAAAAGTTATTTTTCTTCTCCTACAGGTCGGGTTGGGGGCAGATATACAGCATTATAGAATGCTGTATAACAACCCCGAAAGGTGGTGCCCTTACTTTATAGCGGCCAAAACTGGTGACAGGTTCCCTTTAAGATGAACGTGCATTTTTTTGCCTTGATTTTCCAAACACATAATAAATGCAACTATTTTACCACATTTTAGGAAAATTGCAACAACAAAAACACATCTGTAACACATTGTGTGCACACAGCATCAGAGCCACATCCATCTCCTTTGAAGATATACAAGATGATGGAATTCTTTTTTAATCAGGAGAATGTTCTAAGTTCCTTTATTTCTCATTTTAGAAATATTAAACCAATAAAAGTCTTGACTGCATCATTGTATAAGCCATAGAAACACTAATATATCTGTTAGGCATCGGATTCCTGACTCTGCACAGCCGGAATCCAGAGCCAGACATCCAGCGGTCTCCCATTCTCCTCCAACCACTCCGGGTGCTGCTCAGACTTGCTCTGACAGCCTGGATGTTGCTGCCACCTCTGGTGCAGCAATGGTAGCGCAACCTCTTCTGCAGGGAACCGCTCCAGAGGCTAAGTCCTCGTGCCGTGCTACTGGGCATGCCCGCAAGGTGACCTCTCACGGGAGAGCAGGGGTCACATGTTCAGGTCCTGCGTTGGATCTGATTGGTCCTTTCCAGGGTACTGGAAGGTCCCAGAAGCGCATGGCTATAAAAAGCCAGCATGGTGGCTCGGCCATGTGCTAGTGTAGCATGTTATACTGTGTGTGTATGGTGATGGATGCATGGACTGGTGACTGACTTATTAAGAAACCCCTTCCCTCTGATAATACGAATGGTGACAAAGTGTTGGTTAGTCAGCGCCAGATTGTGGCAAGCTACACGCCACTGTGTCTCCTGCACTGCACACTAGCATCCGACGGTGTCCGGCCATCCTGCGGCTATAGTTATTGCCGCGCTGCGGTAGCAGCGTCCATTGGCAGTTGCGGCTGCAACGCCACCCGCTGGTCATCCTGTGAGGCTAACAGGGCCAGCGTGCTTACATTCTTTTGTAAGGTGACTCTGTGTCTTAACAGAGCCGCTCTTAGCGTTCGGGTGACATTAACCCGAGCGCAGTACTTCACCTTTTGGTGCATCTGCCATTGTCCAGCAGCGGTCTTATCATCTACCGCACGGTGGACCCCGGGTGGCTAACGCACCTTCTATTATTTATATCTGGTGCGTTCCGCCGACCCAAACATTATGCTAGCGCCAGGGTCTGGCTGGTAATGGCTGACGTACAGCAGTTGCAGCGCTATATTCGGCAGCTGGAGAGCAGGTTGGCGGCTATTGAGAGCGCCAACTCAGCTGCGAATGCCGCTCTAGCAGTTACTCAGACAGTCGCTGAGGCTGTCTCACGTGTGCCCACTCTCTTGCCCTCGCCGACACTTTTCCGCCTCCCGCTTCCCGACAAGTTTTCGGGTGACAGCGCCACCTGTAGGGGATTCGTGAGCCAGTGCTCTATTCAGCTCGAGTTACTGGCTGCACGGTTTCCTACAGAGCGGGCTAAGGTGGGGTTTATTGTGTCACTCTTGTCTGGCCGGGCTTTACAGTGGGCTACACCATTGTGGGAACGTGATGATCCTGTGGTACAGGGTGCTGCTCAGTTCCTCGCGGCCCTGAAGCAGGTCTTCTTGGGACCATGGATCACGCACGACACCTCTCTCCAATTACTATCCCTAACACAGGGGTCACTCTCGGTCAGCCACTATGCCATCCGGTTCCGGACATTGGCTTCCGAATTGGAGTGGCCGGACAAAGCTTTAGTCCCAATGTTTTGGAGAGGGTTAGCTGAGCACGTTAAAGACGCTCTAGCTACCAGAGAGGTTCCCGCAAGTCTGGAGGAATTGATTGCCGTCTCCACCCGCATTGACCTCCGGTTTACGGAGCGCGGGCTGGAACGGGCACAATCCAGACATAGGGTTAACTTGGCTCCCACATTCACCGAGCTGCTAACGTACCCCGCCCAGGAGCTTTCACCCTCCGAACCTATGGAGGTGTCTCGCACCGGCTCAAGGCCACGGCCGATGCAAAGCTCTGTATGTTGCTTTCAGTGCTGAAAGTTTGGTCACCCGGCTAGCACGTGTCCTCTGCGGGCGAAAAAACGTCCACGGCCAGTGGCCGTAGGTGGTGGGCAGTCTAATATGAAACCCTTCTCACCCAAACCAGTGTTCCGGGGGCATCTTAGACAGTGGGTCCTCCACCTCGGAGGCAGAGGTTACCGTGGATTCCGGGGCCGAGGGGAACTTTACGTCTTCTACCTTCGCCCAGAAACACGCCATACCCCTGGTACTATTACCACAGCCTCTGACCATCAGGGTGGTTAACGGAGCCCCGTTACCCTCTCAGGTGACCCATCAGACAGCTCCACTTGGGCTCACTATCTCACCCTCTCATCATGAGACACTGTCCCTGCTAATCCTGCCAGATGGCATCTATCAGGTGCTGCTCGGGGTTCCCTGGCTTCGTTGCCACTCTCCTTATATCGAGTGGGCGACAGGGAAGATACTGGCCTGGAGCAAGGACTGCAAGGGGATATGTCTGAGGGGCAATCTTCAGGTGGCTTCCACTGAAGTGCCTGCGGATCTCTCCACGCTACCTAAACCCTACCACCAATACGCGGACATCTTCTCCAAAAAATCTGCGGAGACGCTCCCGCCACACCGTCCATACGACTGCCCGATAGACCTCATGCCAGGCACAGAATCTCCCAGAGGCTGTGTGTATCCACTATCTCTCCCTGAGACAGAAGCTATGTCACAATACATCCGGGAGAACCTGGCTAGAGGCTTTATCAGAAAGTCGGTGTCGCCGGCTGGTGCAGGGTTCTTCTTCGTTCAGAAGAAGAGCGCAGAGTTACATCCCTGCATTGACTACAGATGTCTCAATGCCATCACGATTAAAAACAAATACCCTCTACCGTTGATCTCTGAGTTGTTTGACAGGTTGCGAGGGGCCCGGATCTTTACTAAGTTGGATCTGCAAGGGGCATACAACCTGATCCGCATTCGCGAAGGAGACGAATGAAAGACAGCTTTTAATACCTGGGATGGCCATTACGAATACCTGGTCATGCCCTTTGGCCTTTGTAATGCGCCAGCTGTCTTCCAGGATTTTGTTAACGACATCTTCCGCGACATGCTCTCTACCTCGGTGGTGGTGTATCTGGATGACATACTCATCTTTTCGCTGGATTTGACCACCCACCGGAGAGACATCTGCAGGGTCTTCGACCGTCTGCGGGCAAACTCTCTCTTTGTCAAGCTGGAGAAGTGTCAGTTTGAGCAGGAGTCCTTGCCGTTCCTGGGCTATATCATCTCGGCCCAGGGGCTGGCCATGGATCCTGCCAAGCTACAAGCGGTAATGGACTGGCAGGAACCCCATTCACTCAAAGCGGTGCAGCGCTTTTTGGGGTTCGTGAATTATTACCGCCAGTTTATACCACACTTTTCTACATTGGTGGCTCCCTTGGTTGCTCTCACCAAGAAAGGAGCTAATCCCAATTCTTGGTCTGAACAGGTCTCCAAGGCCTTCTCGGCCATAAAATCTCATTTTTCTAGCGCTCCCATTTTACACCGTCCCGATGTGAATAAACCATTCATTCTGGAGGTAGATGCCTCTTCCGTCAGTGCAGGAGCAGTCCTTTTCCAAAAGGATGCTCAAGGTCGGAAGCATCCATGCTTCTTCTTCTTAAAGACCTTCTCACCAGTGGAAAAGAATTACTCCATCAGTGACAGGGAGCTGCTAGCCATGAAGTTGGCCTTTTCAGAGTGGAGACATGTCCTGGAGGGAGCTCGCTTTCCCTTCCAGGTATATACTGACCATAAGAATTTGGTCTACTTGCAGACGGCCCAGCGCCTGAACTCTCGTCAGGCTAGGTGGTCGCTTTTCTTTTCTTGCTTCCGCTTCACCCTGCACTACCTATCAGGGGAAAAGAACATCCGTGCGGATGCTCTCTCACGCTCGGTGGTCTCAGTGGAAGAAGGAGAGGCTGAGCCTCGGCTAATTCTCCCGCTGAAGAGTTTTATGACCGTGGCTCCAGTCGCTCTCGAGTCAGTGCCACCAGGCAAGACCTTGGTGCCTCCTCAGCTGCGGCCGGAGGTTGTCGCCTGGGCACACGCCTCCAGGGTCGGTGGTCATTTTGGCAATAAATGGAAA
The DNA here is from genome assembly GCF_039654945.1 of Dendrobates tinctorius. Taxonomy (NCBI): domain Eukaryota; kingdom Metazoa; phylum Chordata; class Amphibia; order Anura; family Dendrobatidae; genus Dendrobates; species Dendrobates tinctorius. Next base: position 24,868,734 of record NW_027361890.1, read on the forward strand.
ACCGAACTCCTGGCTAGGTCATATTGGTGGCCACATATGGCTTGAGATGTTAAGGAATACGTGCAAGCATGCATCTCGTGTGCTCGGAACAGACCCTCTAGGCAGAGGTCAGCAGGGCTGTTGTATCCCCTGCCAGTGGCGGATAGACCATGGGAGATGGTTGGCATGGATTTCATAGTTGGCCTGCCCAAGTCTGGTGGCAGTACGGTCATCTGGGTGGTCACTGACCATTTTTCCAAAATGGTACATCTGGTGCCACTCGCACGCTTGCCTTCCGCTCGTGGTCTTGCCACTCTGTTCATTAAGCACATATTCCGTTTGCATGGCATGCCGGACAAAATCGTGAATGACCGAGGTCCCCAGTTTGCGTCTCGGTTTTGGAGGGAGCTCTGCAGCTTACTCAGCATCGAGCTAAATCTGTCCTCCGCTTACCATCCCGAGACGAATGGCTTGGTCGAAAGAGCCAATCAGACCTTGATCACCTACCTACGGCATTTTGTTTCCACCAGGCAGGATGACTGGACATCCTTGCTATCTTGGGCTGAATTTGCCCTAAGCAACGCGGTGGCTCATTCCACTGGTCAGACGCCCTTCCTCCTAAACTACGGCCAACATCCACGCGTCCCTGTTCCGATGCCAGTGTCCTCCACTGACTCCAGGGTGGCAGACTGGGCAGTGGAGGCCCGGGACATTTGGGATCGCACTCAGGATGCTATCCGTGCTTCTAAGGAAAGGATGAGGGCGTCCGCCGATACGACTCGGCGACCCGCTCCAAGCTTCTCCCCTGGCGACATGGTGTGGCTCTCCACCCGAAATATTAAACTACGGGTCGAGTCCCCTAAGTTCGCCCCGCGGTATATTGGACCTTTCAAGGTTCTCGAGCGAATTAGCTCGGTAGTCTACCGCCTGGCTCTGCCTCCACATTTAGCCATTTTGGACGTGTTTCATGTGTCCCTCCTCAAACCAGTTCACATGGCCCGGTTTTCTGAGTCATCAGCCGGGTCATCAGACTTGTCGTCTGACGAGTTTGAGGTTAATGCCATCGTTGGGCGCAGGATTGTCCGTGGCAAAAAATTTTATTTAGTGGATTGGAAGGGTAATGGGCCCAAGGTTCGGACCCGGTGGAAAACATCCACGCACCGCTCCTGATCGCGGCTTTTGAGCGCAGTGGGGAGGTGGCCATAGGAGGGGGGTGATGTTAGGCATCAGATTCCTGACTCTGCACAGTGGGAATCCAGAGCCAGACATCCAGTGGTCTCCCATTCTCCTCCGACCGTTCAGGGTGCTGCTCAGCAATCACAGCGAGCCAGGCGTGCTGCTCAGACTTGCTCTGACAGGCTGGCTGTTGCTGCCACCTCTGGTGCAGCAATGGTAGCGCAACCTGTTCTGCAGGGAACCGCTCCAGAGGCAGGGCCAGTGTGCTTACATTCTTTTGTAAGGTGACTCTATGTCTTAACAGAGCCGCTCTTAGCGTTCGGGTGACGTTAACCCGAGCGCAGTACTTCACCTTTTGGTGCATCTGCCATTGTCCAGCAGCGGTCTTGTCATCTACCACACGGTGGACCCGGGCGGCGAACGCACCTTCTATTATTTATATCTGGTGCGTTCCGCCGACCCTAACAATATCTACTAAATAATAGTTTCCTAGTTTCTTATTGTTTATAAATTAAGCTTGGAAATAGACCATTATTTTGATTTGAATAGTGAAAAGTGTCAAAAACTATAAACACCAGTTAAAATTAGTCAGCACTGTACTATGGAAGGTGTCACTTGGACCTCATAAGGTGGACCTTATTACAACCTATGACATGGATGTACAGAGCTGTATGTCATTGGACACCCTTGCGTTGCTTTAATATGAAGTTTTTTTCTGTTGAAATTTGGCCATGTTTAATTGGATCATCAGATGCTTTATTCTGAGACAATTTCACTTATAAATTGTGATTCGAGAGATCATTACCATGCAAATACAGTGACCCATGGAGTATCTGGTGACACTTCGTATGTCACAGTACCGTCTTCTTCTCTAAGCTATGCTATGTGTATGAGACTTAAAGAAGGCCTATCACCAGGTGAAAAGTGAAATGGGCTGTTTTATTTAATGCTAATTTTTATTATCTTTACCAAGGGGTTGTTGCTCATTGGATTTTTTGGGGCTGTGTCTTTAGGCTGCTCTGCATTATTGCCCTGTGAGCACTGCCCCTTTGGTGAAGGCCATGAGAATTAGCAGTAAATAAAAAGGTCCATACAGTGATGAGCAAAAAGGTAACAATGTTTTAAATTTTTGACTTCCAGGCACCGTACCTCCCCATTCACTACTACTTCAAACATCAGGCTACCAACATTTTATAGACAATCATCTTGGCTATCGCATACATAGATTTGACTTGCAAGTATTTAGGATATGATTACTTATACAGTATTTTGCTATATCATTGCATTATTACTGTTTTGCTCTTAAAAATTTTGATTTCAATTTTTATTATTTTGATAGTATTTTGTAAATCCACCATTGGCTTTTAACACTGCCTGAATCCTTCTGGACGTGATCTTGATCAGATTCAAACATGTCTTAATCGAAATCTGCATGTTGCCAAAGTTGGTACATACTAGTCAACTCACTTGGGAATGTATACAGTTTTTTCCTCAACTCTACCCAAAAGTGCTCGATTGGGTTGAGGTCTGGAATCTGTGGGGGCCAATCCACCACCTCTACTTCATTGTCATTGAACCATTTCTTCACCAATCTTGATGTATGCTCCAGGTTGTTGTTCTGCTGGAACATTATGTATAAAAAGCAGGAAACATTATTGCAAAAATATTAATTATTAAAGGAGGAATTCCTATACCTCTATTGAGGTCCGATATTACCTATGAACGTTGAACTTGACTAATAATAATTAATATACAGCTTAGTGACGCTCTCTCTCTATATATATATATTCTGTATATACCGTATATACTCGCATATAGGCAGAGATTTTCAGCCAATTTTTTGGGGCTGTAAGTCCCCCTCTCGGCTTATGCAAGAGTTATATACGCCAGGGGGTCGGTAGGGGAGAGGGAGCGGGGGTGTCAGATCATACTTACCCCCTAGCGTGGTCTCTACAGTCCCCCTGCTTTTGCCACGGTCTCAGGCTCCATATTTCAGCGGTCACGTGGTACCACTCATTAAAGTCATGAATATGCGCTTATTCATGACTTTAATGAGCGGTACCACATGACCGCTGAAGGAAGGAGCCTGAGACGTGGGAGAAGCGAGGCTGCAGAGACCGCGCCAGGAGGGGGTAAGTATTTGCAATATTTACCTGTCCCCTGTCCACCACTGCGCACCGCTCTGTCTTCCACTTCCTCTGGCTGTGATGTTCAGGTCAGAGGGTGACGTAGTTAGTGAGCGCCATGCTCTCTGCTGCCTGAACGTCACTGACAGAGGATCCAGAAGACAGAGCGGCAGCGGTGGACCAGGGACAGGTGAATATCTCAGCTTATGGGAGCATAATCTATGGAGCATTTTATGGAGCATGCTATAGGGGCATAATCTATGGACATTTTATGGGGCAGCATATGGGGCATAATCTATGGAGCATTTTATGGGGAATAATCTATGGAGCAGCATATGGGGCTTAATCTATGGAGTATTTTATGGGGCATAATCTATGGAACATCTTAAAGGGCCATAACCTTTATGGAGCAGCATATGGGGCATGTTATTATATGGAGCATCTTATGGGGCAGCATATGGGGCATAATCTATGGAGCATCTTATGGGGCATAATCTATGGAGCATCTTGTGGGGCCATAATCTTTGTGGAGCAGCATATGGGGCATATTATTCTATGGAGCATCTTATGGAGCAGCATATGGGGAATATTCTATGGAGCATCTTATGGGGCCATTATTAACCTTTGTGCAGCATTATATGGGGTGTATTTTGTATGGAGCATCTTATAGGGCCATCATGAACTGTATGAAGCATTATATGGGGCTCCTGATTCAATATGGATATCCACAAACATTTAACCTACTGATGTCTCAATTAATTTTATTTTTATTGCTATCTATTTTTATTTTTTAAATTTACCAGTAGCTTCTGCATTTTCCACCCTAGGATAATACAAGAGTCAATAAGGTTTCCCAGTTTTTTGTGGCAAAATTAGGGCGGTCGGCTTATACACGAGTATATACGGTATTTAACTTCACAATTACTTAATAATAATTTCCACCCTAAAATCACCTCCAGTAAGCAGCCCTCCCACCTAACATTGCTAACTGTCTTATATATAACTCAAGGGTATGCAGGGCCCAGTAAGTAAGGGATTACAGAGGAAGATACTTAGACCAATGTGATCTTTAGGCTGTCTATGGTATAAGAGAACGTGAGCATGTGTGTCTGGGAAATTTACGTCCTGCAAAATAGACATGTCCAATTTCAGATGTGAGGGAATGATGTCACTAGTCTATTGTATATTTCCCCACCCACTGGCTAAGGTTCACAACCCATCCGGTTTAAAACCTGTTCCAGTGTAAGAAGGTGGCGGGGACCTTCAGTTCCTCCCTCTCTCCTTTATGCTGGGCAGGTGTCCCTCATGTGGTGCCCTGACGGTTTGGTTATAACTATTCTCTGCTAGGCAACAAGTTTTCCCCACTGCACAGGGGAAATCTCGAGCCATGTCCTCTGCAGCCACAGAGATTCCTGCTCAGCAAAAGACGTCAGTCCAGGCATCTTGCCCAGGCTGATGCTAAGTGTCTGGTTGCTTTTTCTGGCTCTGCTATAACTCCATCCTTGAGTCAGCAGCAAGTAGATGCTTCTGGGACTATGTCCTGTCTTTTGGGTACTGAGCATGCCCGTGGGACGACCTCTCATTGGAGGCCGGAGGTCACATGTTCAGGTCCCGTTCCTGCTCGGATTGGTCCACTACTGGGAAGGTCTTGGAAGGACGCTGCTATAAAAGAGCCGCATGGCCGCTCTGCCATGCTCTAGTATAGACTCTTATTGTATATTGTGTGAGTGATGATGGATGCATGTATTTGGTGACTGACTCATTATGACTCCCCTCCCTTGGATACGTATGGTATAGGGTTATAGAGTTAGAGTCAGCGCCTATTAGTGGCTTGGTCTGCGCCACAGTGCTTCCACATCTCAGCACCTCTCTCAGCGCCATATGGTGCCATCCAGAGCTGGGCACCTTCAGTACCGCATTAAGCAGCTGCATCCGCCAATGCGACGTTGTGCGCAAGTCTAGCGCTTTCCTCCATTCTTCCGGGTGGTTAGTGGCATCCACCAGAGCGGTGCAGTTCGCACATACTGCACTTTAGCTATTTAATTTATTTCTTCTTGGCACCACTGTTGCAGTGCCAAGCACTAGTGTGACTAGAGGGACTCTAACCCAGTGTCTCAGTGGTAGAGTCCTGTGCCTATACACCAGGGCTCACATTGCCAAGCTCTGTGAGAATAACATTTGTGTTTGGTGGTCGGGCAGCTCTATGAGGTAACAGAGACCGCCTCTGTACACACTAGGTGGGGTTAACTCTCTGTGTTCTCTATTATACCGCCATATAACGTCCTCCATTACCGAGAGCAGTTTGTCATCTCTCCACGGTGGACTCCGGGTTGCGATCACACTTTATTATATTTTATATTTAGTGCTTTCCGCAACCATAACATTCTGTAAATATGATGTTTTGCTGTTATTCATGTGCTGTGTTTGCATGTCCTATATTGACTTAACGTTTTACTATTGTGCATTGCAATATACCATATGCAGATGTTAGACTAGGGATAGTAAAAGGTTAACTAAGGAGGCTGGATCAGCAGCCTCAAAGGGACAGAAAGTGTCTGTCTCCCAGTCAGGGACTGGGCAAGCTTGCCCCTGGCAGGATGCTCCACACAGCCAAGAGCTGAAGGTGCCCCGGACGAAAAGACAAAGCTGCCGCAGACTGCTGACTCAGTCTGCCAGGCAGTGTAGACGGACCGTGGGACAGAGCAGGAAGCAATGTATCATGTTCAGTAGAGTTTTCCCTGTTGGATCAGGACTGTACCTGGTGTGTTTTCCTGGATCCTCATCCCCAGTGGCTGCAGTGAGCGTGGAAAGAAGGTAACTGACTGTGCTATAGGATTGAGACCTCACCTGTATTTTTCTTGTGCAAGGGGCCTCGGTTGCTTATGGACTGTTGCTTTAATGGACTCGGTCATGACTACCACCCAGTGCCACCTTGTTATATCAGCACATGGACTGGACATACCAATGGTCTCCCCTCCTCCCACCTCAGAACCACACTGTGGCACAATACATGAGAATTATAATACATGTGGGGGATTATACACAGTGGGGAAAAAAAATGTAATCAGCCACCAATTGTGCAAGTTATCCCACTTAAAAAGATGAGAGAGGCCTGTAACTGACATCATAGGTAGACCACAACTATGAGAGTTAAAATGATAAAACAAATCCAGAAAATCACCTTGTCTGATTTGGCAAGAAATATTTTGCAAATTATGGTGGAAAATAAGTATTTGGTCATTAACAAAAGTTCATCTCTATATTTTGTTATATATCCTTTGTTGGCAATGACAGAGGCCAAACGTTTTCTGTAAGTCTTCACAAGGTTCACAAAAGAAGCAACAAAGATCAGCTCACCTCCTCTATAGTCCCACTGCACGGATCATTCAGTGCTGCAAGCAGTATGAAGGTGAAGCAGAAGTCCAGCGTGGGTGATATCCATAAAAACTAACTTTTAGGCTGTGTGCACACGATGCAGATTTGCAGCGGTTCTGCAGTGGATTTTGCTGCGCAGAAACGTTGCATTTCTGCATTGTGATGTACAGTAGCCTTAAAATCAATGTAAAAAAAAACCGCCGTGCAGACGCTGCGGATTTTTCCGTGCGGTTTTCCCGCGGTACAAAATCCGCAGCATGTTACTTCTTTTGTGCGGTTTTCCATCTCCCCTGTCACCAAATCCGCAGGGGGAAAACCGCGATGGAAAACCGCACAAAAACCGCATGAAAACCGCATGAAAAATGGAAGAAATCCGCAGGAAAAATGCAGGTCATTTGACCTGCGGATTTCTTCCATTCTGCGCGGAAAAATCCGCAGGGCCAAAAAGTACGTCTGCACTCAGCCTCATTCCATTTTCATTAAAAGCACATAAGTCCAAACTCTATTTTTATATCCAGAGACACAAAAACGGGTGATTCTTACTAATGACAATCACAGGCTTAAAGTGCATTTAAAATCATACGCGTTTCAACGGTCCTGCCGCCTTAATCATTGATCATTGTAAACCAACACTGATGTTAGAATACCAAGCCCTCACAATTGTGGCACTGGATAACCTCTCATATTTTATGCTTCTCTGTCCCATCAAATTGCAGATTTGAATGTAGTGGGGGGGGGTACTGGGTTAAATGCACTGTTTTGCTAAGCATTTCAAGGTATATAAATGAATACTACCGTATATACTCATGTATAAGCCGAGATTTTCAGCCTATTTTTTGGCGCCGAAAGACCCCCCCTCTCGGCTTGTACGTGAGTCATATACCGGGGGTGGGCTCGGGAGGGGGAGCGGAGGAGTCAGAAACCATACTCACAACTCCTGGCACATCTCTGCAGCCCCTGCTTCTCCCTCTGCTGTCTGCTTCTTACGTTCAGCGGTCACATGATACTGCTCATTAAACTCATGAATATGCGTATATTTATGAGTTTAATGAGCGGTACCACGTGACCAGCTGAATGCAGGAAGCAGTCGACAGAGGAAGCTGGGGCTGCCGCTGCAGTGAAGACCTTGCGCCAGGAGGGGTGAGTATGACGGGGCAGAGTAATATTCACCTGTCCCCGTTCCAAGCCGTGCACCGCTGTGTCTCCAGGTCGTCCTGCTGTGATGGCAGAGGGCGCGATGACACAGTCTGTGCACGCCCTCTGCTGAAAGTCACTGCAGAGACCCGGGAGACACAGCGGTGGATGGCGATGGAACAGGGACCAATAAATATCGCCGGTGCCAGGGGCTCAGGACACGGCACCTGGTGCCCAGCGACGGAGAGGTGAGTATGTAATTTTTTTTATTGCAGCGGCAGCAACAAATAAGGGGTATTTATGGAGCATCTTATGGGGCAGCATTAACCCTTTTGCAGCAGCATATTATGGGGGTATTTATGGAGCATCTTATGGGGCAGCATTAACCCTTGTGTAGCAGTATATTATGGGGGGTATTTATGGAGCATCTTATGGGGCAGCATTAACCCTTGTGCAGTAGCATATGGGGGTATTTATGGAGCATCTTCTTGGGCCACCATTAACCCTTGTGCAGCAGCATATGGGGGTATTTATGGGGCAGCATTAACCCTTGTGCAGCAGCATATTATGGGGGTATTTAAGGAGCATTTTATGGGGCAGCATTAACCCTTGTGTAGCAGCATATGGGGGGTTTTATCTATGGAGCATCTTCTTGGACCACCATTAACCCTAGACTTATACGCAAGTCAATAAGTTTTCCCAGTTTTTTGTGGCAAAAATTAGGGGGGGTCAGCTTATACACGACTATATACTGTAGCTCTCCCTGGAGCCATCTTAGTCACCCTCGTTGTCCATTCTTCTTCCAGGAACGCCTTTTCCCAACCAACTGGACTTGAGAACAATGACTACACCTTGGTACAGATCACCCAAAACTCTGAGAGATTACTTTGCAAAGAAGCAGAAAAATGTTAATACTAGTGATGAGTGAGCACTTAAATCCTTGGGTGCTCGTTGCTCGAGTTGAGCAAATGCTAATGCTCTCTACCTAAGTAATGAATATAATAGAAGTCAATGGGAAACTCAAGTATTTTTCCAGCACCTCGCACTCTTCCCCGAGATCTGAAAAGGGGCTAAAAATTGCTGAGATCAATGGAAGCTGATATGAAATGGCATGGGAACAGCTTGGGGAAGAGCACTGAAAGCATCTCTGAAGCCCAGGTTGCTGCTGGGAACAATGTTGTAAGAGTATTATGCCACTTTTACCGACTGACAATAAAACATACAAAACGAAAGATAAAAGATAAAATGGATTTTACTGTAAAAAAAAGTTAAGAAACATTCTTTCCAGGATAGTGACTTGTATATAAGGCAATGTAAATAAGAATAAAAATTTTCCTCAACAACTCAGGGCTATGTTCAAACGTAGTGTTTTCACTGCGTTTTTTCAAAAGCATTCTACAGGAAATGTAATTTTAACATTTTACTACCTTGTCTTGCCATGTTGTGTGTGAGACATGACCAGACAAATCCTGTTTAGTTAGTGAAGGTGGGATTCTGAAATCACAACTTTTTTTTCAATGTCAACAGGTGGCCACCACTATTTGTAGAGGACCCAGGCAGCCCTTACTATTGTTCGAGGGCCATCACTCGGCCCTCACTATTGTTAGAAGGCCAGCATGTGGCCCTCACTATTGTCAGAGGTTCATCAGGTGGCCCTCGCTCTAATTTAAGAGTGCCAGCAGCCTGCCCTCACTAAGCATTTTCGAAGGGTTAGCAGATTGCTATGCAGTGCATAGCCATAAATTACTACTGCAATATAATTTATTCATCTGAGGTGGGCAAGTTTTCTTTTTTCGCATTAATACTTTAAAGTTTGAAACTTGGAGGGCTAGCAGGCAGCCCACAATTTTTTCAGAATCAGTAGGTGAACAGATGAGACCAAAATGGAGCCTTTTGGTAAAGCAGATCATTCTTTTGTTTACTGGAAATGGAATGAGGCCTACAAATAAAAGAACACAGTAGTTACAGTCAAATATTGAGTAAGCTCAAACATTTTTTGTGGTTGTTTTTCTGCCACTGGTACTAGGTACCTTGACTGTGTGCAAGGCATCATGAAATTTGAAGTTTCTTAAAGGATTATTGTTCACAATGTTGTTCCCACTGTCAGAAAGCTGGGTTTACATCATAGGTCATGGGTCTTACAGCAGGACAATGACCCCAAATATATTTCAAGAAGCCCCCAGAAATGGATGGAAACAAAGCACTGGAGAGTTCAGAAGTGGTAATTCCAGCTCTAGTAATGTAACGTCTCCCACCACTACCTCTTACATACAGATACTACAGAAAAACTGTGAATGAACCCATCAAATCAGTTAATTTCTGAGTACAGATTACCATAAAAACACAAATTGGTCAATGAATGAATGTAAAAGAGCTGCAGCAAGGATTATAATTTATAAGGCAATAATCCCTGACTAGATACCTGTAATACACAATCCCTACTGCCACACTTCACTGTTGATGAATTGCTTATCAGAGCGGTGTTATTGTAGAATATAGAAGTGATTTGAACCAGCCCTAAAAAGATTTTTTTCGTATAGGGCAGCAACAAGTTTTGAAGGAATGCAAGCACTACAGCTAGCTTTGATGAATTTCTGAGTGTATATCACTGTAAAAAAAAAAGAATCTGCTAATGGATGTATGGAAAATAGCAGTAGCAAAGATTATCATTTATAAGGCAATAATCCCTGACTAGACGGCTGTAATATGCTATTCCTACTGCCACACCTCACAGTAGATGAATTGCAGATGAGTGGTATTAGTGTAGAATATGGAAGGGATTTGAATCGGACCTGAAAAGCTATTTTCTTATAAGTGGCTGCATCAAACTCTGGAGGAACGTAAGCAACACTGCCAGTTTTGATAAATTTCTGTGTAGAGATCGCTGTAAAAGCTGGAACCGGTCAATGGGTGCATGGAAAAATGCAGCAGCAAGGATTAGAATTTATAAGGTAATAATCCTTGACTAGATGCCTGTCTTATGCTATCCATACTGCAGCAGCTCACCCCACATGAATTGCAGATAAGAGCGGTATTATTACAGAACAGAATCTATTTGAATTAGTCCGGACAAAACAATTAGTTTAGCGCAGCAGCATCAATGACTGTTATTTAATCAACCCTGCTGGGGAATAAATTGGAGCATTTCTCAAATACTTTAACTGATTTGGACTAGACTAGGATTTTCTTTACTTACTGTACAAAGTATCCTGTCCCAGCTGTGAAATTCTGTATGCAGTGTGAGAACTCCCTATGTGACGACCACCTGACAGCCCGTAACAATGCACTGGATCATATAATAATAGAACCCACTGGCTCTTTTGCTTTCCAAAAATGTCCCATCAACTAGAAGATGGAGCCTCAGAAAAGCATTTTTTCACATTACTAAGGAAGTGGAGGGCCTCAGAAAACATTCTTTTCCCGTTTTTAAGGAGTGGGTATTCTTGACTGGTAATGCACATGCACTAAGTGCATGGGCTGAAAAACATTTACCTCTTGGGGGTATACATATATATCAAAATATATCAAAGAATATTAGAGGTAGGCCTCTTAAAATTCTTAATGTGAGCACCATAAACACCCTTAAAATATTAATAGTGAGGGAGACATCATCACCCTGTTGACATGGTGGTGGTGGTGGTGGTGGAGGAGGAGAAAAAGGAGGAGGACACAAAAAAGGCAAAATCCTGAAGCATATAAACATGTTTGGGTGGGAAATGGTGCATAGGAACAGACCTATAAAAACACTGGATTTGAGTTTAAGTTCCGCTTCTGTCATCTGGTTATGTTGAGAAGTCTGGGCAAATACAGCCCTTTTCATTTTGATACGAGTCAACCTGTCAGTATTGACAGGCAGATGCGTCTATTTGTTATAATACCCACAGTGGCACTAAAGACCAATTCTGACAAAACGCTAGCAGCGTCAGAATGTCAGAGTACCCCGCACATTAGGGCCTGGGTGATGGCAGGGTCTGAGAAATCTGTCCCAAACCTTTGATAGTGTTCCCCTGCCTCTGCTGCATCTGTTGTGTGTCTTCCGAGTCTCCACTCCTTGGTTGTCTAAAGAAATGTAACCTCTGCCACCAGCATTGTCATATGGGAATTTTTTTAAATAATTCTTCAGCTAGGGCCTTCTGGTACTGCAACGTTTTATTAGACCTCTCTGCTATGGGAAGGAGGGATGTAAAGTTCTCCTTGTAGCATGGGTCTAGAAGAGTGACCAGCCAGTAATCAATGTTGGCCAAAATGCATACAACACCAGGGTCCTTGGAAATGCAGCGGAACATAAACTCAGTCATGTGTGCCATGACTGCTAACAGCCAAGACTTCCATGTCACCACCAAGAGGAATAATGTCCATGTTGTCCTCCTTGTCCTCCCTCTCCTCCTTGTTTTCAGGCCATCCACCCAGAACAGACGGGATGGGGTGGTGTGGATACTATCATCTGTAGCACAGGCAACCATCCCCTGTTTCTCCTTCTCCACCTCCTCATTATCACTCAATCCATGTTGAGAAGATAAGATGAGGTTGGACTGTGTAGCATCAGCCAGTGTAGTTTCTTGCTCCATTTCAACTTGCTCTGCCTGCAAAGCCTCCTCTTTAATTGTGAGCAGCGAGTGTTTCAGTAGACAAAGAAGTGGGAGGTTGACGCTGATTATGACGTTATCAATGCTCACCATCTTGGACGAGTCCTCAAAGTTTTGGAGAACTGCAGAGATGTCAGACATCCAAATCCACTCACTAGCTCTTATGTGCAGAGGCTGACCGGAATACCAATTGTCATGGTGTAGCTGGTAGTCAACTACTCTGCTGCTCACATAGCCTTACCAACATATGTAATGTTGAGTTGTAGAGGTGAGCGACACTGCTTTTTTTATGGTCGAGTCGGGTTTCATGAAACCCGACTTTCTCAAAAGTCAAGTCGAACTAAATCGGCCGACTATAGGGAAAAGTCGGAGGCCGACTGAAGCACGAAACCCAATGCAAGTCAATGGGGAAGCAAAGTCGGCAGGGAGTGGAGGATAGTAAACACACCTACAGTGCCCATTTCAATGCCAAAAACATCAATTCTTATTCCTGAAGCTTATCAACCTTAATTTACTTCATAATAATAGTTACGCATTGAAAACTGGGGGTTATTTGGCTAAAGTTGTTGGGGGTAGAGCTGGCTCCAGGTTTTCGTGTGCCCTGGGCCACAGTGTCAGTGCGCCCCTTTAACACATACCACAACTCATGATGCTCCGATACGGCACAGAAATATAGGTTTAGTACAATGACAAATACTTCACTGCTTACATGACATGACTGATCTATTTTAAATTGTACAATAGCTCAAAAAAAGGACAGTATATTACTCCATACAGTATTATGGCCACCACATTGTGCGCCATACAGAATAATGAACCCCATATATTTCTCCATACAGAATAATTGGCTACATATAATGTTCCATACAGTATATGATGAGCTCCATATAATGCTACAGTATATGACGGTCCCCATGGACGATGCTCCAGTGTGTTATGGGCCCAAATAATGCTCCACATATAATGGGCTCCATTTCTAATGCTCCAGTGTATAATGGGCCCCGTAAATGCTGCTCCAGTGTCTGATGTCCCCAATCAGAAATGCTCCAGTATATGATGGGCCTCATGGATGATGCTCCAGTGTATGATGGGCCCTAATAATGCTCCATATATAATGGGCTCCATTTCTAATGCTCCAGTGTATAATGGGCCCCGTAAATGCTGCTCTAGTGTCTGATGTCCCCCATTTGGAATGCTCCAGTATATAATGGGCCCCATTTTTAATTAACCCAGGCATGGCATGTCAAAAGAGATCCATGGAGTAATCTGAAGTGTGTGCTGCCGCATCCTTCACTTTTGGTGTGGGTGAAGGACACAAGGAAAGTGGTTGCTCCTAACCAGTAGCCCGCACTGATGACTCAGTGCTTGCATTTTTTTTTAAACTTCAGAAGAGGAGGCGATAAAGCTGGAGGCTGTTTCAGCAATGTAAGCCAAAAACAGTTTCTGATGCTCCGGCTTTAAAAGCAGTCTTCCTACCCCCAGAAAACAGAGCCTTGCAGGCCTTCCAGAGCTACACCATGACGCAGGCTCAACACCTCCTGTCTTAGCTGCGATTGTGTTTTTGGCACTACCAGCAGATGCACCACCACCACCATCAGTACCAGGTGCCCCCCCCACGTCCACGTCCTCTTCCACCATACTTCCTCATGTTTTAGAAAATTGACCCAAAATACCAGCAGATATATGGTACAGTACAGAAGCGTACAGCTCTATACAGTCTAGGGATAACAGTAAATCTCCGTATATATTTCATGAGTCATACACAGAAGCTCACAGGCTCAGTATGGATTACCCAATAAAATAAAAAAGTGAAAAAGGGTACAGTATCATCAGATACAAGGTATATATAGTATAGTGTAAACATTGTGATTCTACATATACATTTCAGGAGGCGGACACAAACGCTCTCAGGCCCAGTATGGATTACACAAGAATATGAAAAGCTGTAAATGAGTAATGTAACACAAGCGTACAGCCGTATACAGTGTTGGCCAAATTTAAAATCTCGGTATATATTTCCGGAGTCACCCTCAGACGCTTACTCAGGCTGGGTTTGACCATAATAAAAAATGTTGTAAAAAAGGTACTGGATAACAAGATAGCAAGTATATATATTAGAGGGTACAATTGAAATCTCCGTATACATAGTCCCATAGTCAGTCTCAGACGCTTACTCAGTATGGATTTGACCGTAATACTAAATGCTGAGCAAAGGTACTGTATAACAAGATACAAGCTGTATCGAGTATAGGGAAAAAATTGGTATCTCCGATTCACCGTGTATATAGAAGACGCAAACAACACACGCTCACTCACAATGGATGATACCGTAATACAAAATTTTGAACAAAGGTACTGTATCAGCACATACCAGGTGTATCCAGTCTAGGGGTAATTTTAAATTTCCGTCTATACTTCCGGAGTCAGACACAGACACTCACAGGCTCAGTATGTATTACACCAGAATTTAACAAGTAGAAAAAGGGAAAGGTAGTCGAAGCGTACAACAGCATACAGTGTTGTGGTAATTTTAAATCTTCGTATATATTTAAATCTCAGTAAGCCAGTCCAGACTCTCCGCTACTGGAAACTACATGGATACAAATACAGACAGAAAGTCGAGTGTTAGCAGAAATTTGGGAATTACTCATCGCGGGAAAACCACCCGGTACATGTTGCAGAGGCGATGCAGACCCTCAATTACTGTATCTGTGGAGACAGCGAAAATGGTTCTTTGTGAAGAAAGGATTGCTTTATCGCAATAGCATGGATCATATCACCGTTACTCGTCTCCATCAAATTGTGATCACAGGGAGAGATGTAGACATGGTCCTCACTGCCTATCATGATGTGTCTGGTCATTTTGGAGTGCAAAAGACAGAAGCCACAGACCGTAGGCGATTCTATTGGATTGGCATGAGAGGAGACATTGAAAAATGGTGGGAGGAATGTCACACGTCTGTGACAATCACAACTGTGAAAGGTCATCATAAAGCACCACTGCATCCGCTTGTAAGCTGACGTCCATTACAAATGGTAGCCATTGATCATCTGAAGGTAGACGCCAGCAGGAAAGGCCATAGCTACATCTTACCCATCATCGATCAATAAACCAAATTTCTAGTTGCCGTCCCTGTGAAGGATTTAACTACCCAGACTACACAGCGGTGGAGCAGGGAGAGGTAAGTATTGCAACTTGCAAGTGCTTTGGCCATGACCAAGCAGGGGGGGCACACTGGTGGTCGACGGTACTGGCACAGGGCCCCTCATAGTACACTGGTGTGTCTGACGGCGAGTGGGCCGCTCCCACCGTCAGAGACACTGTATTGTACTATGAGGGGTCCTGTTCAGAGCAATGGCACTTGCCCGGGTGCGCCAGCTGTTGACCCGAGCCATTGGAGAGGGGTGAACAGGCCACTTAGTGAGGTTTAAAAAATGGCATATGTTGATGTGTTGGCTGGACATTCAGCTGCTGCAAAGGGCGGAATTGGGCAAGTCCGAGGAAGAGAAGGACAAAAGTGAGGCAGTTTTCTGGTAACCTATGTGTCATCAGGGGAAGGTGGGACAAAATCCTTTGAAACCCATGCATGGTTCATTTTAATGAAGGTTAGATCATCAACATTTTGGGTAGACAGACAGGGCCTTTTTTCTGTAAGGATTGATCCAGCAGCACTGAAGACTGTGCCAATTCAGGCCAGGCGTCCAGTTTAGAGGCCCAATAGTCAAAGGGGAATGACCTGTGAGGGAGAACATCAATATGGGAGGAGAAGTAGTTTGTAACCATAGTTGACAACTGCTGTCTAATGTCACTTTTAATCGATGCAGTATTAGCAGTCGTGTGAGCGGTACTTGAGAAACCATTCCACAACATGGTCATTAAACCCCAGTCTCCAACGCCACTTTGGCTGTGTGCAACACGAACACTTATTCCATTGTGCCCACTACGTCTCGTGGAAGAACCAGCACCGCTGCTGTGTGCTGGGAAAGCCTCAAACAAACGGTTTACCAGAGTTGCTTGTTTGTTAGCCAATATTATCTCTAGGTTCTCCTGTGGCATGATGTTGTGTAATTTGCCTTTGTAGCGTGGATCGAGGATGCTGGCCAGCCAGTAGTAGTCATCCCTCATCATTTTGACAATGCGGGGGTCCCTTTTTAGGATCTGCAAGGCATAATCACACATGTGGGCCAATGTTCCAGGTGTCAATGATGCACTGCCAGTGGTGGGTGGAGGAGCACTTTCTGGCAAATCCACATCCCTATAGTCACGCACAAACACTGTACCTGACCTTGAACACCAATATTTTCTCTTGCCCCCTGAGAAGCATCCTCCTGCCCAAAATAATCATCGATCTCATCCTCCTCCTACTCCTCTTCCTCTTCTTCCTTCACCTCATCCAGGATAGTTCCCTGACCAGACAATGGCTGATGGTCATCAAGGCTTCCCTCCTTCTCCTCCTCCGCTGCAGACGCCTGATCCTTAATGTGCATCAAACTTTGCATGAACAGACGCATATGTGGGATGCTCATGCTTAACATTGCGTTGTCTGTGCTTTCCAGCCGTGTGCATTCCTCAAAACACTGAAGGACTTTACAGAGGTCTCTCAGCTTTGACCACTGCTCACCCGACAATTCCATGTCTTCCCTCAAACTGCCTGTGTATCCTCACACAAATGCATTACAGCCTGCCTCTGTTCGCACAGCCTCTCAACCATGTGCAGGGTGGAGTTCCACCTTGTTGCAACGTCTATGATTAGGCGGTGCTTGGGGAGGTGGAGCAATCACTGCAGCTTCTGCATACGAGTGGAGTGGACGTTTGAGCGTCGGATGTGCGAGCACAGTCTTCGCACCTTATGGAGCAGGGATGTTAACTCCAGGTAATTATTAAGGAAGCACTGCACCACCAGGTTCAAAGTGTGAGCCATGCAAGGTATGTGTGTGAGTTTTGCACGGGCTATGGCTGCCACAAATTTACGGCCGTTGTCACTGACTACCTTGCCTGCCTCAAGATGTAGACTACTCAGCCATGACTCAGTTTGTCGCTGCAAGTAGTCTGCCAGTACCTCCGCAGTGTTTCTGTTGTCACCCAAAGACATCATCTTTAACACAGCCTGCTGACGCTTACCACTAGCTGTTCGATAGGGACAACTCGTGTGCAACACTGCCTGCTGCGGAAGAAGAGCTCATGTGACTGCGCTCTGTGGACGAGATTTCGCTGATAGAGGAGGAGGAGGATCGAAAGCTTACAGCCAACTGTTTCCTATACCGTGGGCTAGGCAGCACTGTTCCACCGCCGCTGTCCCCTGTGGAGCCTGCATCCACCACATTAACCCAGTTCGCAGTGATGGACACGTAACGGCCCTGGCCATGCCTACTGGACCATGCATCTGTGGTGAGGTGCACATTCCCACTCACTGATTGCTTGAGTGCATGGACATGCAGGTGGAGGGCTGGGATGGCTTTTCGAGAAAAGAAGTGCCGACTGGGTAGGTCATAGCGTGGGACTGCGTAGGCCATGAGCTCGCGGAAAGCTTCGCTTTCAACCAAATGGTAGGGCATCATCTCTAATGAGATTAGTTTGGCAATGTAGGCGTTCAAACAAAGTGTATGTGGATGAGAGGATGAGTACTTTCTTGTCCTACTCAGATTGTCTGGTAGGGTGAGCTGGACTGGAGAGCTGCATCTGGGGGAAGTAGCGGTGGACCGGACGGAGTGAGAGGGGGTTGGTGATGGTATTGGTGGTGATGGCCTAGATTCAGTGTTGTGTTGCAAAACCATTGTGATTCCCTGAGTGCTTTGGCCTTGCGACGACACCTCCACATTTAGTGCAGGTGGAGTGCTTAACGGTGGCGTTGGTCTTACAGTGGGGGAAGCGATGGAGCGTTGCTGGCTACCTTCAGTTGGCGCAGGTGCACATGTGCTACCTGAGGTTTTGTAGTCCATTCACGCTTGCAAGTGCATGTTGATTAAATGTCTAAGCATGCAACTGGTATTCAAATTTCTGAGTTGTTTACCTCGGCTAAAGGTCCTTCTGCACTTCTTACAGGTAACCTTTGCCTCAGCAGTTTTTGGACAAAGAAGTGCCACACTGCACTCTTCCTACTATGGTATACATTTTCTGACCTTGCACGCTGTGCTAAGTTGACCGTCTGGCCAAGCTGTTCTGCAACTCTTTTAGTTTTTGTTCCACGTTTTTGGACAGCTACAGGCCTGGAAGATAACCGCTGCTGCGATGTCAATGCCTGCTGCGCATCCTTCTCCTTAACTGAACTATTGCCAGAGCCACCCTCCTCCCCCAATGGATGCCAATCCGGGTCAAGAACTGGCTCATCCATCACCTCCTCTTCAAAGTCATCTTCACCTTCCTCTGTGTAAGGTGGTATAGTATGCGGGAAGGGGAACCTGAGTTTCATCAGGGTCAGATTCTGGCTCAAAAGACTGCGAGGGCAATGTAGTGCTCTGGGTCGATGTATCAGCAGAATCATCTAGCAGTGGCTGTGCATCAGTGCACTCCATGTCAGATTCATCATGGAGTGGGGGACTGAGGAATTCTGGATTTGACTGGATAACCCAGGCATGGTATGTGAAAAGAGCTCCATAGTGTAATCTGAAGTGTGGGCTGCCGCATCATTAACTTTTGGTGGGGGTGAAGGACACAATCAAAGGTGTTTTTCCTGACCAGAACCCTGCACTGACGACTCCGTGCTTGCAGGTTTCGAACGATCAGAAGAGGAGGCAATAGAGCTGGTGGCTGTTTCGGCAATGTATGCCAAAACCTGTTCCTGATGCTCCAGCTTTAAAAGCGGTTTTCCTACTCCAAGAAAAGGCAACCTTACCGGCCTTCTTGGGCCAGACGATGATGCAGGCTCAACACCTCCTGCCTTCGCTGCTATTGTGCTTTGCCAGAACCAGCCGATGCACGACCACCATCAGTACCAGCTGTTCCCCCCTGCCGACGTCTGCAGACTCTTCCACCATACTTCCTCATGTTTGGGAAAATGTACCAAAAATACCAGCAGAGAGATGGTACTGTATGAGGAGCGTCCAGCTGTGTAAGGTGTATTAAAAAAATTAAATCTACGTATATATTTTGCTAGTCACAGACGCTCGCCCAGTATGTATTGGACCGTAATCCAACAAGCAGATATACAGAACTGTATCAGAAGTGTACAGCTGTGTACATTTTTTGTGCAACTAACAATCTCCGTCTATGTATTTACGGAGAGTCTCACACACACACGCTGACTCTGCATAGATTTGACTAATGCGAGCGGCACATATACAATACTGTTTGAGAATCGGACACCGCTATATGGTGTCTGTATGGAAAATTGTCAATCTCCGTCTATTTGTATAGGGACTGACACATGCTGTCTCTGTCTAGTTTTGACCGAAATCCAACAGCAGATATACCAAACTGTTTGAAAAGCGGACAGCACTCTAAGGTGTAGGTCTGGAAAAACGGAAAAGCTCTTCGGCTTTTTCTTCCAGAGTCACACGCAGATAGCTTCTATTTGTCTGTGAATCCAGCCGGTACATGGTAGTGTGTGAGGAGCGTACATCGCTATACGGTGTGTGAAAAAATGAATGCTCAGTAACTCACCAGGACAAAATAATAAAAGTTGGAGTGCTTTGAAAAAAGCTGTTTGAACAGCAGTGTGCACACAGCAATGCAGCTAGCAGGTAGCCTTAAAAGGCAGCCTAATCACCACTAGCGCTGCTGCACACAACAAAAATCCTCCCCTTTCACTGCACACTAACTGTGCAGTGAAAAGCGCTATCAGCAGAAGCAGTTTTTTTCTTTTTCCCTGCCTAAAGGCCCTGTCTCACTAAGCGATCTCGGTAGCGAGATCGCTGCTGAGTCACAACTTTTGTGACGTAACAGCGATCTCACCAGCGAGATCGCTGTGTGTGACAGCGACAGCGATCAGCGAGCGGCCCCCCTGCCGGTATCGCTGATCGCTGGAAGAAACCTCTGGACATTTCTTTGGTCACTGGTCTCCTGCTGGCCAGCACGCATCGCTGTGTGTGACAGGTCCCGACCAGCGATCAGGTGTAAAAAATAATAAAAAGAATAAAAAATATAGTTATTCTCACCTTCCGACGTCCCGTTCAGCCATCCTGCCTCTCTGCACGCTCCGGTCCCAGTGATCCTTTGCACGAATGACCGCGAGACTTTGTTATCCCTCGAGACCATGACATCTTGCGGTCATTCTCAAAAAGGATCACTGGGACTGGAGCGTGGAGAGAGGCAGGATGGCTGAACGGGACGTCGGAAGGTGAGAATAACTATATTTTTTATTCTTTTTATTATTTTTTACACCTGATCGCTGGTCGGGACCTGTATTTTGATTCTATTTTTTACAGGGATGGCCAGCGATGCCGAGCGCTCGGCATCGCTGTGCTGATCGCTCGTGAAGCTGTCTGTGTGACAGCTCACCAGCAATCACATAGCGACTTACTAGCGATCCTGACACCTTGATATCGGTGTCGGGATCGCTGGTAAGTCGCTTAGTGTGACGGGGCCTTAAGGCTCTCCCTGTTCAGAATCAGCAGCAGCATCTCTCCCTATTCTAAGATCGGCAGAAGTAAGATGGTGGTCGGCGGTCACAGCCTTTTATACCCACTGTGACGCCACACAAAGCCAGCCAATCACTTCAATGCCCTTCTCTAAGATGGTGGTGGCCGCTGCCCATGTCATTGCGTTGCCCAGAGTGTGCGTCCACCTTCATTGGCTGAGAAAAGGCGCTCTGATCGGCGACCTCATGGCCGACCTCACACTATGGTCGGGTTTTGATCAGCGAAACCCGACTTTAGCTAAAGTCAGCTATTTTTGAATTTGACCGACCCATTTCGCTCAACTCTATTGAGTTGCAACACATGGTGACATTGCACATCGGTCAGTGATCTTGAAGTTTCAAACGCTGCTGCAGCACTGCCAGGGCAGCAGCACATGTAGCTAATTGGCACACACGTGGCATACTTTCACAAGCTCAGGCAGATCTTGGTAGGTTTTCAGAAATAAGTGAACTACTAAATTGAGCACTTGGGCCAGGCATGGAACGTGTGAGAGGTTGCCAAGCTTTAGAACTGCAATCAGGTTATGGCTATTGTTGCCATTATTACACATGACTATGCCTTGTTGTAGATTTAGGGGTGAGAGCCACAGATCAGTTAGGTTTGTTAAACCTTTTAACAACTCAGTGAAATTGTGTGGTTTTTCACCAAAGCAGACTAGCTTCAGCAGAGCCTGTTGCCGCATGGCAGTGGTGCACTGCTTCCAGCTTGAGACTGATCCGTGTCGGTAGCACATATTCTGTCCCCGGGTCTGATTGAGTCCTGGCTTCTGCATTGTTCACCCAGTTTGCACTCAGGGAAATGTAGAGTCCCTGGCCACAAGCACTTGTTCATGTGTCCGTGGTTAAATGGACCTTACTAGTAACAGCGTTGGTCAGGGCATGGTTGATGTTCTGGGACACGTGCATGTGAAAGCCGGGAACATCACACCATGAGAAACAGTGCCGACTGGGGACCAAGTACCGAAGGACGGCTGCCTTCCATGAGATTGTGGAAAGCGTCTGTCTCCACAAGCCTTAACGGCAAAATTTCCTGAGCAAGCAGTCTGAAAATGTGGCCTTTAAGCATTGTGGCCTGTGGATGAATTGCTGCATATTTACGCTTGTGTTTCAAAGACTAGGGTACAATAATGAAGAGTAACATCCAGCGAATGATCAAAAGATAAAATTTAACTTTTAATGCAAACAATGGTTAAAATTCCATCATGATTAAGACCCACAGGTCAAAATGCCTTGATCATTAGAGGCATTGAGCCAGTCTGTGTATTGTGCTGGACATTAGCTAAATGGAATTTTAACCATTGTTTGCACTAAAAGTAACATTTTATCTTTTGATCATTCGCTGGATATTACTCTTCATTACTGGATCCTGCTGTGGTTACTTCACCCTTGTCCGTGCGGAGTACTATCAAGCAAGCTGGACATCTAGATGGACTAAAAGTGGTGATCTGACTTCTCGTATGGACTAGGGTAGGGACAAATGAATGCTGCGCTGGTACAAGGATATGGACACTGACGGTTGTTGCAAATATGCAATGACAGGTGCGGGGTGGGAGGCATGGACAGGGATTGGCATACACATTGAACAGTTGAAGAGGCAGTGTTGTCGCACGCAGACACAGTTTTTGTACCCTGGCATTTGACCCAACTAGTCGGGTGCTTTGCTGTCATGTGCCTGAGCATGCTGGTGGTGGTCAGGCTGGTAGTTGTGCTGCCCCTTCTGATGCTGACATGGCACATGTTACAAATAGTATTTTTTGGGTTAACTGGGCTGTCTTTAAAAAAGTGTCAAGACTCGCGAACACCTAAACCTTGGTTTGGCAAGTTCACCCATGTTGGTGCTCTGGGAAACACTTGCCTGCCTTGTGTCTCTGGCAACCCCACTGCCTCTTACTGCCTGCTGTGGTGCTGCGGATCTCTCCTCCTGTGCGCTGCTATCCTCTCTCTTCATGTCACCTTCCCAGGTTGGGTGAGTGACTTCATCGTCCAACACCTCGTTTTCCACTTTCGCACCCTGGTCCTCCTCCTGACTTTCTGACTTAACAACATCCCTTGTTGGTGATTGTGTCTCATCATCATCCACCTCTTGCAACAGTAATTGCATTTTCTCACCATCATCTTCTTGTGAACATGGCTGCGCAAATATTTGGGCATTCCTACACGCGATCTCCTCATTTCCCGCTAGAAACAGGCAGGGCTAGAGGCCAGAATCTATAAATGGAAATGTGAACAGCTGTTCAAAGGGTCCAAATGTGGGATCACTTGTCTCCTTTGGCTACTGAGTCTTTGTGTAGCTATAATATTGCCCTTTTCTCTTGCATTCCCCTATTGCAGCAAAATTTACTATTATCCTTATAGATCTTCTTCCACTGGTGTCTTAAAGCATATCCACCGTTTCAATTTTTATTTAATAAATCAATAGTACACAATGAAAATAAGAAACTTTGTAACCTATCATATCAGAAAAATCAGCTTCTTTCCCTGCCAAAATTGATCAGCCATTATCAAAATTCTCAATTCTGAGGTAAAATCTGCATTCAGTGAAGACTGACTTTCCCATTATTGAGATAGGAGATGGCAGCTGCTACAGATAAAATTCTATGTAGATGGCGGGAGAGAGGAGCTAGAGCCAGAGCTCCTCCCTCCTACTCTTCCTCCTATCTACTGTACATAATAGCGCTATTAACCAGCAGATTAACCCAATATCTGCAGGTTAATAGTGTTTTTTTACATGACAGGTTCCTTTAAATTAATTGATCCTTTAATGTTTGGTATCCCAGTAGACATGCCACTATCAAAGGTGTTATCAGCTCGGGGTCTGAGTGTCTTCGGCGTGCTCGAAAAATATGTTTGAGTCCCCGCGGCAGCATGTCTCGCGGCTTGTCTACTAGGATAATGCCTTACCTGAGCATGTTTGCTCTTCACTAATGAGCACAAATTTTGTTGTACCATTATTGTAAAATGGAACCATATATGCGGTTTCATACTACCTGCTGCTCACCTATAATTTCGCTCTTTGTCTATACTACTTACTTTGCTTTTCAGTTATAGAGAAGAACACATTTTAAATTCTATTCACTTCTAAATAAAGACCAAGTGTGTAGAGTTGAGAGTCTGATCATACACACAGATTTTGAAGTTTTCCCACATGGGACTATCTGCCAGGAGTAAAATTAGAAACCATTAAAACAGTAGCAGAATCCAGGGGAGGGTGAGGACAGTTTCTAGGACTCTCGATAAAGGCCGATGCTTGGTAATGTGGACATTGGGAGATCAGCAGTGATTTCTCTGCTACTTTGAATTAGGCATATTCTTGAAACATGTACTTTCAGAACACGGTGCAGAGATATAAAAGCCTAAATAGCTTAGATCTTTTGTGAGGAAGACATCTCTACATTGCAATGAAAAGAAATTGAATAGGCAGTTTTAGGATAACAGATCATGTCCTTCTTTAACATCAAAAGACCATCGCTTTTTGCCCCCACATGAAAGAAATTTGTTCTTAGCATGAAAGCCCCCACCCAATCCTCTGGAGGTTCACTCTAGAATTTTCTGCTGTGTCTCAGACACCCTGCAGGGCCTGACATGGAGAGTTTGTGTCTCCCACAGACTGTGTATCCTGCTGTCTACCGACATCAGCATCAGAAACCAAGCGTATTGCAAAGCACAACCTCTTCTGATCTGCAGAAAGGGCCGCCAGGAAAAAAAAACGTCAACCTCTAACCAGCATAAAATATGTCAACCCATCCACAAACCAATGCGTGTATAGTAATGTAATTTGCATGTCGTGTTGGTTTTCAATGAATCATTTCATTACGCACATCATTTAAAGGTAACGAATGCATATATCTCACTGCAAGAAATTATATTTCTTAAAGTTGTAGGAAGATATTGATTATGTTGCCCAATGGTGATAGCATACCTGACCATTAAATTTAGTGCTTTAACATTGCTTTTACCATTGCCTATAAGATGTGCTGTATCCATGATATTGTGATGTAGGTATATTTCTTTATATGTTCATTCAATTAACTAGAAACGCTTGAAGTGGTCCTTTAAATGGCCTGTTAATTTTTCCGATGCATGAATCCCTTGCATTTTTAATCAAATAACAGTTGTTGAGTGCTTATTTGCATAACTCAGCATTGTGAGGTTCTCCTGATTCCTTATCTATTAATTGACAACTGGGAATTACCATTCACCTTGCCAATTGGATGTGTACCTATATATTTTGCTATGAAGAGAGAGGAAACATCCAGGATCCTTGGAGACTCCAAAATGCAATCCAGCATGAGTGAGTAAAATTCCATTTGTTAAAATGGGCCAAAAACAAATAATGGCTATAGTGACATATTCAGCAAAAGGTGATTCCTACGCGTTTCGAACAATATGGTTCTTATTCATGGCATTATGTAGCTGTAGTCATGATTTGTTTTTGTCCTATGTTAACCAATAAATAAGGAAATTTTACTCACGTGCTGGATTGCTTTTTGGAGTCTCCCAGGATCCTTGATGCTTTCTTCCTCTTTATAGTTTCATCTGCAAGCTGGCAGGTTCCTTGCACCGTGCATGAGCTTAAGCAATTATACTGATGAGGTACTGTGGCATCTAAAAGATTTGGGCAGGTTTGCCCATATACAGTCACACTTAAATCTGTGCTGACCATAGCAAATTATATTAAAAAAAAAATGAAGAAGGATATACAGTGGCATGTAGAAGTTTCGGCACCCGTGGTCAAAATTTCTATTATTGTGAACAGTTAAGCAAGTTAAAGATGAAATAATCTGTAAAAGTGCTAAAGTTAAAGATGACACATTTCCTTTGTATTTAAAAAAAGTCATTTTTTTATACTTTATAAAAAGGAAAATGGGCTGATGCAAAAGTTTGGACATCCTTTGAGATGTGTGCTCAGATAACTTTGACCAAGGTTTCAGACCTTAATTAGTCTGTTAGGGTTATGGCTTGTTCACTAACATTGTTAGGAAAGGCCAGGTGATGCAAATTTCCCAGCTTTATAAAAACCGAGCCTCCTGTAACCTTGTGCCAAAAACAGCAGCCATGAGTTCTTCTAAGCAGCTTCCAAGCAAAATTTCAGTGAGAGCTGCTCGTAGGATTGCTAGGGAGGAAAAGCCCCTCTTGACTGCAAAAGACTTTCAGAAAGATTTAGCAGACTCTGGAGTTGTGGTACATTGCTCTACTGTTCAGGAACACCTGCACAAATATGGTCTTCATGTTAGAGACATTAGATGGAAACCTCTCCTGCATTCTCACCATAAAATTCAACATCAGAAGGATGCAAAAGAACACCTAAACAAGCTTGATGTATTTTGGAAACAAGTCCTGTGGACCGATGAGGTTAAAATAGATCTCTCTGCCCACAATGATCAAAGGAATGTGTGGAGTAAAGGGGGTCCAGAAATTATGAAAAAGAACATTTCGACAAGCTGAGGGTGGATCAATCATGCTTTGGGGTTGTGTTGCAGTCAATGGCACAGAAAACAATTCACGGGTAGAGAGAAGAATGGATTTAATTAAATTTCATCAAATTCTTCATTCAAACATAACACCATCTGTTAAAAAAAAACTGAAGTTGAAAACAGGATGACTTCTACAAATGAATAAGTATCCTAAACACATGTCAAAATCCACAATGGACTATCACAAAAGGCTCAAGCTGAAGGTTTTACAATGGCCCTCACAGTCCCCTGATATGAGCATCATTGAAAATCTGTCTCTAAAAATAGCAGTGCATGCAAGATGACCCAGGAATATCACAAAACTGGAATTTTCCAAAGAAGAAGGGATGAAAATTCCTCAAGCAGGAACTGAAATATTGTTGTATTTACAAGCTGTGATACTTTCAATAGGGGTCTACTAGGTACTAACCATATAGGGTGCCCAAGCTTTTGCATCAGCTCATTTTCCTTTTTGTTATTTTTAAAAATATGAATATATATATATATATATATATATATATGTATTACAAATCTGAATAGATATATTAAAAATATGAATGTATAGTATATACATATATATACTGCTCAAAGAAAAAAAGGGAACACAAACAGCCTGTTGCAAAAGGAATAGTGTTCCCTTTATTTTGCTGAGCGGTATATCTCTCTCTCTATATATATATATATATATATATATATATATATATATTGTGAGGTAGCACTGTCATTCAAGTAGGGGATCACTCGCTTGGCAGCCACAAAATCAGATCCAGCACAGGTTTTCCATAAACCAGTATAGTCCATGCAGTTTATTAAACATCATAAACCATGACCAGCAATATATAAACGGCATAGCGTACATGACAGAGCTTCACTCTGTTAGCAATGTCCTATACGCAGGCTTTTCAGCCTCACAGTTATATCTCACCCCATCAGGGTTCTCTCATGGCTGCTTCTCCATACTGCAGACATTCATTCCCTCCAGGGAACTCTCAGGCACTTGCAGCCATTACTCACAGCATCCACACGTGCTGTCAAGCATTCACCACCTGTGACCTACCCTGGCCACATTATATGGTTCATAGCCATGCCCACCGGGTCACATGACTCTGACCTCATCACAGTTCCTTCAGCCATTTACACACTCTTTACAACAGTGCTTTAAACACACCCCCTGGGTGGGTTTGTAGGTAACCTGGAGACTTCTCCCTTACACATTGAAACAACACCTCAGCAATATCATTGCTGAACAACACATTAGTCTCCATCCCAAAGCCACCCACTTTGGAATACATAACGGCCATTCCGTATTCTGCCATTCATCCTTTCTCCTGGGACATCCACACAGCACCCCCTAGTGGACTCAGTGGTTACTACACCACATACCTCCCCCTCTGTTCAAACTTGTGGGGTTGAACACACATTACACCAGGGTCTCGTGACCGGGCACTCACTACACCTTGCCCCACAGGTCGAGAGAACCGTCTCCATCTGTCATACGGCCTCGTTCCTACGTTAGACCTCCCCGGCCTCCAGCAGTCAGAATATCGGTCATTGGCTTTGACCCTCCAGTCACGGTCTGTCTGCCTCGTCAGACACTGGTTAGTCACCATCCTTTCTCTAGCTAAGCGTCTTGTAACAAATGGTACCCTACCACATCTAAGTTTACTTTTCAGTGCATTAATCTCTGGTTCTTTGCATCTGCTGTCTCTGTAGCAACCTCCAGTTCACACTGTAATCTACGGTGCAACGTATTGGCACATTGAGCCTCTTTCTCTGCTTCTTCCACCTGGCGTTTCAACTGTTTCAGACGCACATCATTTGCCTCCGCCTGGTCTTGGTACTGCTCAGAATTACGCCTTTCATCATCCATTTGCCTTAGTACAACCTTCAGTTTTTTCTCCGTACGATGTACTTGTTTGCTAGCAGATTGTCGCACTTTAATTTCTACATCAAGCTGTTCATCCAGTAGTGCAACCTTTGCTTCTAAGTCCTTATTCTGGCAAACTAATTGCTGATGGGCATTCTCATTCTTCTGAGCATTGCTATGTTCTGTCTTCAGATCAGCATCCATCTGGCCAACCTGAAGTGTGGCCTTTCTCAGCTTGTCATTGGCTAATTCAATGTTGCTGTGCTCTTCCTCCACTTCTTCTTCAAACTGAACAATGCGAGACTCTATCCGCCTCTTTTCTTCCAAAGCCAGAGCACCTTCACCTCTGTTGTTGTTAATCACATCAGCCAGTTCATGTCTTTCCTGCTGTGCTTTTCGTTTAGCACACTGCAGCAGCAAGCTCCGTCTGCAAACGAATCACCTCTGCTTCCATACTTTTCAGTTTCTTTTTGTCTTCACACTGTTCCTCACTCAGGCCTGGCAGCTGTAAGTCTTCTTCCCACTTCTTCTCCCCCAGAAGACCTCTTACAGTTTTTGTTAGTTCTCCTACCTCTTCTCTCAGGGACTTATTCAGACCTTGCCACAATGCCAGGTGACCTTTGAGCTCGAAGACTTCTTTCTCTAGCTCATCCAGCCTGTGCTCCCTTTCTCTCTCAGAGCCACAGTCACCCCTAGAGTCTGAGTCACGCCGATCATCCGAGTCAACCCTCCAGTTACCCTCTGACCGTGTGTCCACTCCAGTCACCTCATTTCCCAGCCCACCATCTGTCTTGTCACAAGACGTCAGGTCCGTCAGTTGGGCAGATGTACTTCTTTTCCCAGTCAGTTCTACTTCTGACCTGTCCACTTTAGGAGGCGTCACTGTCTCAGCGTCCTCTGGCCTCACAGTCGAAATGTCTCCATCGTCCGACCATATGTCATCAAACAACACAAAATCATGGCCCCTCTCCAAGGCATAGACTGTCTCGTGGTATCCCGCACCATTGGCACATACCACCTTTGGTCCCCTCAAACATTACACGGTCTACTGCATAGTTCACTGTGACCCCATGTTTACAGCGAGCCCTGGCATTTTTCTCGGTCAGAGATAAAGCGAGAGGAGTTCCTGTCAGAGTCACCTGACTCTTTGAGTCCAGTCTACCAGAGACTCCTTCATGGTGCAACATCACGGTACACACCTGTGGCCTGTCATTATCCGGAAAATACATGCCGCACTCCTCAAAACTCATACAGACACACTGCGGTTCCCCAGACATACCCACTGAGGCAACCAGTGCTGCCATTTCCTGAACCATCCTAATTTGGGTCACTGCCCCCTCCCGGGACTCCACCCCTTTTTGGGTTACCACCCGAATTTGAGTCACCGCCCCCCTGTGGGACTCCACTTCTTTTTGGGCTACCACCCCAATTTGGGTCACCGCCCCCATCTGGGACTCCACCCTCTTTTTGGCTACCACCCCGATTTGGGCCGCCGCCCCCTATCGGGACTTCCCCATGTCCGTTATAGCGGTCTTCTCAGACCACAGTTCACACAACACAGTTTATGTCTTTTAACGATACCACACAAGTCCTTGCTGGCACCACCACAGCTCCTGCTGTCACCGATCACCGACACCACCGGCTGCTGTTCACACACAGCAGCTGGTGTCCTCTTCGTAACCCTGCCGAGATACCGGAAGCCGCTTGTCACCTTCTTGACTCCCACTGAGCCACCGCAGGCTGAGTTGAGAAAAGAAGAAAAAAAACACACCATACAAAAACTCACGTGTCCTGTCTGTGTGCTATACAGGACGTACTGTCTCCGCCTGAGACCGTCCAACACACAGGGCGCACCGGGTGCTATTCAGGGAGCCGACCCTCTTCCCAGGGTTTCCCAACACACCGGCCTCACCAGGTCCAGGGGCTCGGCGGGTGCTATTCAGGACATCCGTCTCCACCTGAGACTGCCCAACACTCACGCCTCACTAGGTCCAAGGTCATACCACGTGCTCCTGGGATCCCATTCTTCTCCTAGAATCTCCCAACACTGACCCTCCAGGACCTTGCTCACTGAACCCTCCAGGTACACAGTCTTTTTCACTGACCCCGGTCAGTACAACACGAACACCCGTCCGTTACCTGTGTCGGCCACACAGGTCCTCGGGTACCTCATATCCGCAGAGGCACCCTAGCAATCACCAGTCTCTTTCTCACTGACCCCGGTCAGTGCAACATAGTTTTCACGACCATCACCTGCTGGCCGCGCAGGTTCTTGGACCCCCTCTACCGCAGAGGTATCCTATAAGTCTCTTTCTCCTGGGGAAATGGCTGCACTGGGCTCACCAACCAGACAGTGCCTTACTCACTAGGCCGCCCCACGGTTCCAGAACCACAGCCGGGCAGTGGCTTCCCCAACCGTCAGCCCTCCTGGCGTTGCCCTTAGCAACCAAAACTTTGCAGTCCTTTTCCAGTACCCCTAGCAACAAGGCTACAATATTGCCCTTTGCAATTCTCCACCACATGTGAAGTAGCGCTGTCATTCAAGTAGGGGATCACTCGCTTGGCAGCCACAAAATCAGATCTGGCACAGGTTTTCCATAAACCAGTATAGTCCATGCGGTTTATTAAACATCATAAACCATGATCAGCAATATATAAATGGCATAACATCCATGACAGAGCTTCACTCTGTTAGCAATGTCCAATACGCAGGCTTTTCAGCCTCACAGTTATATCTCACCCAGTCAGGGTTCTCTTATTGCCGTTTCTCCATACTGCAGACATTCATTCCCTCCAGGAAACTCTCAGGCACTTGCAGCCATTACTCACAGCATCCACATGTGCTGTCAGGCAGGAAGCCCCATCTCAGCGGGACTTTCCACACTGGACCAACCGGGTCCAAACATTCACCACCTGTGACCTACCCTGGCCACATTATATGGTTCACAGCCACACCCACCGGGTCACATGACTCTGACCTCATCACAGGTCCTTCAGGCATTTACACACTCTTTACAACAGTGCTTTAAACACATCCCCTGGGTGGGTTTGTAGGTAACCAGGCCCACCCATCTCTCTAGTTACCTGGAGACTTCTCCCTTACACATTGAAACAACACCTCAGCAATATCATTGCTGAACAACACATAAGTCTCCATCCCAAAGCCACCCACTTTGGGATACATAACGGCCATTCCGTATTCTGCCATTCATCCTTTCCCCTGGGACGGCCACACAGTGCCCCTTAGCAGACTCAGTGGTTGCCACACCACTATATATATATATATATATATATATATATATATATATTGCTTAAAATGCAAAGGAAATGTGTCAGCTTTAACTTTAACCCTCTTAGATATCATTTCATCTTCAACTTGCTTAACTATTCACAATGACAGTCATTTTGACCAGGGGTGCCCAAACTTTTCCATGTCACTGTATATCTATTTTTTTTTAGAATTTGCTATGGTCAGCCCAGATTGAACTGTGTCAGTCTGTATATGGACAAATCCACAACTGTTAAGTGATTGTGCAGATGACCGTAGTGGATGAGTGCCATCTGTAGTTTGATAGAAAGCATTCGTACCCATGATATTATACTGAATGGTCCAAGGAATAAAATAACAGCATGCACAAAATGCCTCTGAAAGTCAGATAGCACTCACCCATTAAAGTCTACGGGGTTCTTGAAAAAACTCAGACCGCACTCTAACATCCAAGTGCGATTACATTTGGATGGAGAAGATGGAGAAACTTTTTATTTTCTCCCATTAGATTTGGATGGAGAAGATGGGAGAAACTTTTTATTTTCTCCAAACCTCTGCGAATATCGGACCTTACTTGGATCAGTCTGATTAGCATAATCAGACCGATTTCCTCTGATGGAGAGAAAATGGTGGTCTGCACCTGCCTGAACACTCAAGTGTTAATCTATTTATTCATTTCTAGCAGAAATAACTGAGCGGCATCATAACACAGTTTAAAAAAACATGCTCCAAAACTGCAATTTAATGTAGAATATTAGTAAAACAGACATGTCAGAGGTGGTGACAGGTCATCTTTAATAATACCATTTATCCATTTTTCCAGTGTAGGAGAATTAATTTACAGCCCACTTTTTATATTGTTTCATTTAATGCGTGAAAGCAGCTTATCTTGGCTCCGGCACTAAAACTGTGCTGTCATTCTGTCACTTACGTCCTAGATGGTAGTGATAGGGATCTGATAATATTTAGTATCAGAGTCTACCGTTAAAGTAGAAGTTTGTCTAGTGTGAGCATAGTCTTTTACCCTTACATTTACCTATGTTTTTTAGCATTAATTAATACAGACGGGCAACAAAACATCAAAAACACATCTGTTGGGTAATGATTACTGATGTGTTTGCCATTTTACTTTTATTTTAATGTGGGTTTATCTAGGCTCACTATTGTTCACTAAAATTTGATATTTTTAAAAAAATATTTTTAGACTTGCAAAAAGTCGTATACCAAAATAACATAGGCTGTGCTGTGAAAAATTGGTTGTATACCAAAATAAAATAGGCTATGATTTCTTATAGTCAGTCATGTTGACGGAGTCATTTACGCTCCATGGTTTTTAATTATTAAAGATCCCATACTCTACTGTTAGTTTGCCCTGGCATGATTTGCTATCTACACATGACACAAATCTATTATCATAGTGAGGAACTCTCTTCTCCAGTCAGCTCCTGCACCATTATGTGTCACCATCAATTATATCTGATGTCCTGAATAAACAGCATTAGGATATCCACTGCCCTCACCTGACAAGAAGAGCAGATTGATGTTAGCACACCGTACTGTACATACCATTGCATTTCCAAGAGAAAATGATCAGAGAAAATGGAAATTTTCCGATGCCTCATATTTATTTAATTAGCAACTCCCCCGGCGAGCAGAATGACTCACGAAAAGAAAAACTTTTGCGTTGCAGCAAGGATCATTTGGATAATGCAGTGACTATTTTTTTTCCTTACATTGGAATGGTAGAAAACATGAAGGAGAAATTTACAGCAAATTTGTATTTCATTTTACAGGTTTACTAAATCTCACAGTTTTGTACTGTAGCTGAACCCTTATGTTAATTTCAGGAACATATTGATAGGAAATAACAGAGGGACTCTTGAAATTTGAATTCACCAGCTTCATCAAATTTGAAAAAAATTGAATTCACAGCTCAGCAATTTGCAAATTGCATTACATTTAATCCTTTAGTTGCCCAGAAAGGATGAGTGTAGCACCCCTAGGACTGTGCTAAATCCCCTTTATACCACCATCAAAGCCTTAATAAAGTGACCTCATCATATAAAGGGATGGTAACCCAATAGTAAGAGGTTTCAGGTGCTTTTTCACCTGGTATCCATTTTCTGTGGAACACATCCAGATAGTCTATTTAACTTCACGGTGCTCAGTATGCACTATGCCATGACTACGAATGCATGTTGCGTTTATACAAACAGAATAAAAACCAACATGTTGCAATCATCTTAATCATGGAATTTTAACTTAATATTGGAATAAATTGTATGATTTTATCCTCAAGATCTGAAACATGTTTTACTTTCTCTTTTAACCCAGTAATCAAAAGCATGTTTAGCACACAACACAGACAGACTTTTCATGCTTTAAAAAAATGGTCCAAAAACTATCCCTTTTCTGTCTTTTGTGATCAGAACATTCTGTCGCTGCCTGTAAGTCTAGGAGAACAGCTAAAATTTCCTGCACAGGGGCCTTCTGAGAATTCACATGCCTATGGACCAGTGGACTATGCTAAACCTGGTTGACCATGCATTTTATAAACAGTGCATGCAGGTTACTGGACTTAATGACATGAATTCCTTCCTTGTTTCACTGTCTTTGTTTTAAATTCCTATTTTGCATCTGTGTTCTCTAAAAAAGCAAATGTAACAAAAACTCATCTTCACCATGCTACTGAGGAAATAAAATAATCCATACTATCTACAAAGAGAAAGATGGTGAGGGAAAACTAATATACCGAATAGATAATTTACAAGAACTTAAATCTCCTGGTCCAGGTGAATTACTTCCTAGGGTGCTGAATGAGATAGCAGAGGAAATTGCAGAACAAGTAGCCAGATAGCCAGAATCTTTGAAAAATCCTGGAGAACAGGAGAAGTTCCAGAAGATTAAAGAAAGAAAATTGTTGTCCCTATCTTGAAAAAAGGGAAAAAAGATGGTGCTAGGAAAATACAGGCCAGTGAGCCTTACCAGGAAACATCTTTGAACAAATTATTAAACAGCATGTATGTAAGTACTTGGATAAGGAAACAGTAATTAACCAAAGCCAGAATGGGGTTGTAGCAATCAAGTCATGCCAGACTTATCTAATTTCCTTCTATGATGGAATCATTGGGTGGATCTGCGATATACAGTAGATACAGTAAATATCGACTTCAGCAAAGGTTACGGTTAGATGGATTCATAACTGGCTCAGTGAATGTAACCAAAGAATGGTAATAAATGGCTGCACATCCAATTGGAAGTGTTTTTCAAGTGGGGAACCAGAAGGCTCTGTCCAGGCCCCAGTGTTGTACAACATTTTTATAAATAATCTAGATAAG
Source organism: Dendrobates tinctorius (assembly GCF_039654945.1). Taxonomy (NCBI): domain Eukaryota; kingdom Metazoa; phylum Chordata; class Amphibia; order Anura; family Dendrobatidae; genus Dendrobates; species Dendrobates tinctorius. The sequence goes on from NW_027361890.1 coordinate 24,903,612, forward strand.
GGAACTGAAGGTAAACTATTACAATTTGCAGACAATGCAAAGCTAGAAGGATATTGAACACTACTAATACTAGAGAATACAGATAAAGGATTTAGAAGGATTTAGATGAGTATAATAATAATATAATAATAAAATGGTATTCAACAGGGAGAAATGCAAGATTCCACATCTGGGTATTAAAAGCGAAAATTACATCTGAAGAGTTTGAAGAATAGAACTAAGCAACCTCCAGTGTGAAAAAGGCTTGGGTATATTAATAGATCACAGACTAAACATGAGTCAACAATGTGATGCAGCAACCACAAAGGCAAACACAGTTCTGGGATATATTAAGAGAAGCATAGATTCTAAACCATATGAAGTAATTATCCCACTCTATGCCTCCTTGGTCAGACATCATCTGAAATTATCTGAAATACTGTGTCCAGTTCTGGGCATCACATTTTAAAAGAGATATTGAAAAGCTAGAGTAGGTTCAGAGAAGAGCTACCAGGATGGTGAGTGGACTGCAAACTATGTACTGCGAGGTACAGTTAAAAAATCTGTGACGGTTTAGCTTGCAAAAAGAAGGCAAAGTGTAGACTATATAGCTGTCTGCAAATATATTAGGGATGCCACAGTATAGAGGGATCATCCTTATTCTCATTTGCACATAGAAACATGAGAAGCAACGGAAGGAACTGAAAGGAAGAAGATGTAGATCAATGAGTGGAACAGGCTGCTACGAGATGTGATAAATTCTTCTTAAATGGAACAAAGGCTGGTCAGACATCTGTCTGAGATGGTTTATTGAATACTGAATTGAGCAGGGGATTGGACACGAGGACCCTGGGGGTCCCTCCCAACTCTAACATTCTATGACTCCATGATTCTATAACATCGTGTCTGTGTGCCCTATCAGCTTTGGTTGTTACTTTTCATGCCTTTCATTGTGCACAGACCATGGAAAATTTAGAGAGAGGCTTCAAATCCTGCTTTTATCATACTCTGCAACCACGTGAATTAGAGACTAAAAATAACACTAAAAATAACAACCTTTTATGTTCCCTGGTCTGGGCAGGGACTAAATCCTGCTGACGAAGTCCACACCAGTTGAAATACACAAAAACTCTTCATTTTACAAAAAAATGAGAATTTGGTTAAAGAAAACTGTAGTCACAGAAAACCAAGAATATTTATTTGAAAAAATGTCTGCCTTTTGTCTCAAGCTCTGTACAGAAGCCAAGTCCAGTGCAGGGTCCTATTGAAGAAATAAACCCTAGTTGATGCCCAAAAGCATATTATTCTTATTCAGCTATAGTGTTTTTTTTTTCTTTTACCATGTAGTTCGGGCAACACTGTAATTAGCTTTTGACAATCTTTCCAACCTCAATAATGCAACTCTTGCTAAAAAGCATGCAACAATAAATTTTAAGTAGGTACATGTCCCAAAAAAATGGTGTAACAACAGGGCCCATGTTTTACTTAATGCTGTTGTATAAACGGGTGTCAAATTGGACTATTATTTTAAAAAAAAACAATTCCCTTTTCAAAAAATCAATGGCGCAAGAAATGTAAAAGTTCAGTACAGTCATTGATTTCAGATTTTGTTTCTGAAAAAAAATTACACAGGCTTACCACTGCTTTCTAGTGCATTAAGAATGAAGAAAAAATGCATAACTAAAATGCAGCAAGATAAATGCCAGCTACACTATATCATCAAATAATCACACTGAGTGTTACTTTAGCTGGTGGCACTTCTATCTCTTTGTCAAGTTAACAATTGCATCTCTGTATTCACAGACTACTACACTCATCCTCTGCAGTGTTGCATTTGTACAACGCATTAAAATCTAAAGCATTGATCTAATGTTTTAGGAGTTGTTTGCACTTTTCTTTATTGCTTAGTGTGATATACTCTCACAATCTTAAATCACCATATATAGTGGCAGCTGCATTCCCAGCCTTGGTTTATATACAGGCTTAGATAAACCCCCATAATTGGCTGCACTATACCATGTGATATGATAGCTGCAAAACATTATGGGGATGCTCACGTGGCTGTGCCTAAGATCATGTGAGTCTTCTGTGGCTGATGCAATCTTCTGCAATGAGTAAAATGGCAGCTGAATTTTTGATGATTTGTGAGAGTCGAATTGCAAGTTTCCTAAAATTCATCAAGAATTTATTTCTCTCATCTCTATTAAATGACCAAAACAGGTCAAAGATGACACATTGTCACACATGACAATCCAACACAATGGGAATCACTTAGAACACATTTTGCAAGTGGTCATAAACTTGTAAATAACCCATGAAAGAATAAAGTTAGGTTAAAACCAAGCACACCATTGTTTTTCTTGTGACATTCTCAATAAGTTTGATGTGTCACACGAACCTCTTTCCATTGGAAAAAATAAAGTTAGATCCAAAATAGCCGACTTCAAAATGGCCACCATGGTTATCACTCATCTTGAAAAGTTTCACCCCTACCATATACTAATGTGCCACAAAAAGGAAGTTGATATCACCAACCATTCCCATTTTATTTAGGTGTATCCATATAAATGGCACAGCCTGTATAAAAAAAACCCTGCTGTGGTGTTCACAATCCCCTTGAAATAGGACAAGCTGGATTGCAAAACAAGTGCTTGTAATATCCGAAAAGTAATAGGAATGAAAAAATAATGTTTAACCATGCCAAAGGAGTTGAAAAAAAAAGTATTGACTGAGGAAAATAAGGGCTCAATTCTGGCTTTACTAGCAGAGGGATACAGCGAGCGTCATGTTGCCTCCATCCTTAAAATTTCTAAGACTGCAGTCCATTACAGCAAGGTCAAGCAGCAGACATTGGGGACGACAAATCTACAGACCGGCAGAGGGCGAAAACGACTCTCCACTGACCGGGATGACCGTCATCTTATTCAAATGTTACTCAGCAACTGCAGGATAACATCAAGTGACCTACCAAAGGAATGGAAAATGGCAGCTGGGGTGAAGTGCAGGGCAAGAACATTTCGTAACAGGCTCCTAGAGGTAGGGCTCAAGTCATGTAAAGCTAGAAAAAAGTCTTTCATCAATGAGATGCAAAGGAGAGCCATGCTGAAGTTTGCCAAAGACCATAAGGATTGGACCATAGAGGACTGGAGTACGGTAATCTTCTGTGATGAGTCTAATTTTCAGCTTTGCCCAACACCTTGTTGTCTAATGGTTAGATGGAGACCTGGAGAGGTGTACAAGCCACATTATCTTGCACCCACTGTGAAATTTGGTGGAGGATCGGTGATGATCTAGGGATGCTTTAGCAAGGCTGGAATTGGGCAGGTTAATCTTTGCGAAGGACGTATGAATCAAGCCGCATACAAGTTTATCCTGGAAAAACAGTTGATTCCTTCTGCTCAGGCAATGTTCCCCAACTCTGAGGACTGGTTTTTCAAGCAAGACAATGCACCATGCCACACAGCTAGGTCAATTAATGTGTGGATGAAGGACCTCCACATCAAATTCCTGTCATGACCAGCCCAATCTTCAGACCTGAACCCCAATGAAAACCTCTGGAATGTAATCAAGAGGAAGATGGATAGTCAAGAGCCATCAAGCAAAGAAGAACTGCTTACATTTTTGTGTTAGGAGTGGCATAAGGTCACCATAAAGCAGTGTGAAAGACTGGTGGAAAACATGCCAAGATGCATGAAAGTTGTGATTAAAAAGCATGGTTATTCCACAAAATATTGATTTCTGAACTCTTCCTGAGTTAAAACATTAGTATTGCTGTTTCTAAATGATTATGAACTAGTTTTCTTAGCATTATTTGAGGTCTGCAAGCACTGCATGTTTTTTGTTATTTTGACCATTTCTCATCTTCTGAAAATAAATACAAAATTTAGTGCTTGGAAATTCGAAGACATGTTGTCAGTAGTTTATAGAATAAAAGAGCAATTTAAATTTTTATCAAAAATATACCTATAAAGGGAAAAATCAGACAAACTGAAAATTTTGCAGTAGTCTCTTAATTTTTGCCAGAGCTGTGTATACAGTGGGGAAAAAAAGAATTTAGTCAGTCAGCAATAGTGCAAGTTCCACCACTTAAAAAGATGAGAGGCGTCTGTAATTTACATCATAGGTAGACCTCAACTATGGGAGACAAACTGAGAAAAAAAAAATCCAGAAAATCACATTGTCTGGTTTTTTTTTTCATTTTATTTGCATATTATGGTGGAAAATAAGTATTTGGTCAGAAACAAAATTTCATCTCAATACTTTGTGATATATCCTTTGTTGGCAATGACAGAGGTCAAACGTTTTCTGTAAGTCTTCACAAGGTTGCCACACACTGTTGTTGGTATGTTGGCCCATTCCTCCATGCAGATCTCCTCTAGAGCAGTGATGTTTTTGGCTTTTCGCTTGGCAACACGGACTTTCAACTCCCTCCAAAGGTTTTCTATAGGGTTGAGATCTGGAGACTGGCTAGGCCACTCCAGGACCTTGAAATGCTTCTTACGAAGCCACTCCTTCGTTGCCCTGGTGGTGTGCTTTGGATCATTGTCATGTTGAAAGACCCAGCCACGTTTCATCTTCAATGCCCTTGCTGATGGAAGGAGGTTTGCACTCAAAATCTCACGATACATGGCCCCATTCATTCTTTCATGTACCCGGATCAGTCGTCCTGGCCCCTTTGCAGAGAAACAGCCCCAAAGCATGATGTTTCCACCACCATGCTTTACAGTAGGTATGGTGTTTGATGGATGCAACTCAGTATTCTTTTTCCTCCAAACACGACAAGTTGTGTTTCTACCAAACAGTTCCAGTTTGGTTTCATCAGACCATAGGACATTCTCCCAAAACTCCTCTGGATCATCCAAATGCTCTCTAGCAAACTTCAGACGGGCCCGGACATGTACAGGCTTAAGCAGTGGGACACGTCTGGCACTGCAGGATCTGAGTCCATGGTGGCGTAGTGTGTTACTTATGGTAGGCCTTGTTACATTGGTCCCAGCTCTCTGCAGTTCATTCACTAGGTCCCCCCGCGTGGTTCTGGGATTTTTGCTCACCGTTCTTGTGATCATTCTGACCCCACGGGGTGGGATTTTGCGTGGAGCACCAGATCGAGGGAGATTATCAGTGGTCTTGTATGTCTTCCATTTTCTAATTATTGCTTCCACAGTTGATTTCTTCACTCCAAGCTGGTTGGCTATTGCAGATTCAGTCTTCCCAGCCTGGTGCAGGGCTACAATTTTGTTTCTGGTGTCCTTTGACAGCTCTTTGGTCTTCACCATAGTGGAGTTTGGAGTCAGACTGTTTGAGGGTGTGCACAGGTGTCTTTTTATACTGATAACAAGTTTAAACAGGTGCCATTACTACAGGTAATGAGTGGAGGAAAGAGGAGACTCTTAAAGAAGAAGTTACAGGTCTGTGAGAGCCAGAAATCTTGATTGCTTGTTTCTGACCAAATACTTATTTTCCACCATAATATGCAAATAAAATGAAAAAAAACCAGACAATGTGATTTTCTGGATTTTTTTTTCTCAGTTTGTCTCCCATAGTTGAGGTCTACCTATGATGTAAATTACAGACGCCTCTCATCTTTTTAAGTGGTGGAACTTGCACTATTGCTGACTGACTAAATACTTTTTTTCCCCACTGTATATAGACACACACAATTTGTCATCTTTTAAAACAAAAAGGAAAATTGGCGGATGCAAAATTTTGGGCACCAGCATAGCGTGAACCTATTATCACCCACCTTTTGTAAGTATCACAGCTTTTGTAGCCAGCCAAGTGTCTTTTGATTCTTGAATGAGGGATTTTAGTTAATTCTTTCTTGGAAAATTCTTCCAGTCCTGTGAGATTTCTGGGTCGACCTGCAGGCACTGCCATTTTGAGGTCTAGTCACAGATTTTCAATGATGTACAGATCACAGGACTGTGAGGTCCATTGTAAAACTTTCAGCTTAGCTTAGACACGTTGAGGTAATCTACTGTGGATTTTGACATGTGTTTAGGATCATCATCCATTTGTAGAAGCCATCCTTTTTCAAGTTCAGCATTTTTTTTTACAGACGGTGTTATGTTTGCATGAATGTTCCTCATGCCATTTCCTGCAACACAACCCCAAAGCATGAATGATCCATTCCCATGCTTAATGGTTGGCAAGATGCTCTTTTCCTGAAATTCTGTGCCCTTTTTTCTCCACAAATAGCATTGATCATTGTGGCCAAAGAGTTCCATTTTAATCTGATCAGTCCACAGGACTAATTTCCAAAAATGCATCAGGCATGTTTAGATGTTTTGTTGCATACTTCTGATGCTCAATTTTATGGTGAGGACTCAGGAGAGATTTTCTTCTGATGACTCTTCCATGAAGGCCCTATTTGTGCAGGTGTCTCTGAACAGTAGAACAATGTACTACAACTCTAGAGAATGCTAAATCTTTCTAAAGAGCTCTGCAGGAGTTCTTATTTGCATCTCTAGCAATCCTACGAGCAGCTCTAACTGAAATCTTGCTTGGTCTTCCAGACCTTATCTTGACCTCCACTGTTCCTGTTAACTGCTATTTCTTAAGTTCATTTCAAACTGAGGAAAGAGCAACTTGAAAATGCTTTGCTATCTTCCAATTGCCTTCTCCTGCTTTGTGGACCTCCAACATTTTCATTTTCAGAGTGTAAGGCAGCTGCTTAGAAGTACCCGTGGCTGCTGTTCTTTTGGCACAAGGTTAGAGGAGGCAAGGTTTTTACAAAGCTGGGAAAATTGCATCACCTGGCCTTTTCTAATGATGATATTAAACAAGTCATAACCCTAACAGGCTAATTAAGGTCTGAAACCTTGGGTCAAAGTTATCTAAACTCAGAAATCTCCAAGAGCACATAAGCTTTTGCTGTGGCCCATTTTTCTTTTTATAATGTTTAAAATGTAAAAGGTATGAAGGAAATATGTAATCTTTAACTGTAGGCCTTTTAGAGATGTTATCATCTTCAACTTAATTATTGTTCACAATAGCAGTCATTTTGACCAGGGGTGCCCAAACTTTTACATGACATGCCATGTAACTCCTTTTGGAGGCTTGTATGTATCTAACAAATATTCCAAATCCAGGGAAAACCTCTTATTAGACTCTTTATATAATTTTCCTTGGACAGCAGTAAAATTAGCAGTGATTGGGCTTATTAACCTTCATTAATAGGTTACTTTAGCTATTTACCTTTAGAGTGCCCTGCTTAGAGGGAATAGTGGCAACAACTTTTTGCTATGTGAAATAACTATTTCGCAAATTATGGGTCCCGACTCCAAAGGCCATTTTAAGTGGGCCACAGACCCAACGTTATACTCTCCAAGTACTAGTCCAATTATTCTTCTGCAGAAAACAAGCAACTATAGCCCACAGCCTACTTATGTCCCAATGATAAGCAAGCGCCTCATTTACTTCAAGCTCAAGAGTGCAACTCTAGTTGACAAGCCCCAGACTTACTGTAGGCCAGTTGCATCATGTCTTGGCATTACATACAGATAATACACATTATGTCCAAAACCACTCCATTTATTTTCTACTGTCTGTCCCTTCTTTTAGCATTGTGATGCTTACAAATATACATTATATTCACATTAAATGTACAGAGTAATAACAAAGGAACAATAAAGCAATTTTTCTTCAAGCAGCTGAGAAGTCTCTCAGGAACTCAATAGTCTCCAGAGGGTTTCTACTTTTCCAATCATTAAAAAAAGACTCAGAATGGTATAGAAATAATTGATACCTCATCGATACTCACTGCACCCAGTTACTTACTGTTCTTTTTAACCAATTCTGAACATTATGAAAGAAAAAATATTTGTCGAAGACCACCCTTTATAACGGGAATGTAATGCTTAACCGTCTTACACATCAATATTTCCATTTTATAAAAAGTATTCAAAAGATCAAAATGTATTAATTAAAGGGATTCACTAGAATTTAGATATTGATTACCCATCTTTATATAGGATGTCGTCATGATCATATCATTTGGATCAATCAACTTTTTGCAGGTCCCGCGATGTTCAGAAATGAACAGTGTATGCAGCCAAGACTCCACAGCGCTTACACTGTGTAGTGGCCATTCTTAGGTACTGCAGCTTACTAAGAACAGCCACTAAATAGTGTATGGAGCTCAGCTTTTCGGCCTCTATACACTGTACATATGGTTCTTGCAGGAGCTGTAAAGAGCTGATTAGTAGAAGTGTCGGATGTTGGACCTACATGATCTGATAATTATGATCTATCTCAAGTAAAGGTCATCAGTGCCTTAGAATGCATTAATAAGATCACAGTAATGTAAATGGGAGCATCTGTTCACATAAGAATATGATATTTGTATATCTTGGATATTTGCAGTGTATTGATAATATAGAAACTATGGGGTTGATTCATAAGATTACTTCAGTTCTTTGGCATAAAACACTGCGAAAAGCTTTAAAATATTTTGGTAATGTGAAGCTGTTCAAAAATTTAGTGATTTTTGTCATTTTCAAACCAGTCCCGGCCAGTTGCACGAAAGTGGGGACTGGTGACTTATTCCTGACCAGATGTGGAACACCTTTTTCCAGCAATGTTGCTCCAGTCCTAGACTGGAATAAGATTTCTGCCAAGGTGCACAGAAATTAACACCACTTCTCAGATGCGCCTGACTCATTAAGTGGTGTGCATTTCTTAATAAATCAAGGTCCTCTTACCATTTTCCTCACACCATTTTACAACACCAGCCACAATGAATGGGGTCTGTGAGGTAGCGCTGTCATTCAAGGTTGGGGGACACTCACTTGGCAGCAAATAAATCACTTCCAGTACGGGTTTTCCATAAAACCATATCAGCCCGTGAGGTTAATTATTCAGCATAAACCAAAGGAAGCACCACAAAGTTCATATCAGCATAGCATCCATTATATAGGCTATTCAGCCTCATCATTATCTCACCCATCAGGGTTCCTTATGCGGCTTCACCATCACATACGTTAGTTCCCTCCAGGGAGCTCTCAGGCACACATCGCCATTGCTCGCACACAGCCGCTCCACAGGCTGTTAGTGAGGAGATCCTTCGCCTCATGGGACCTTCCAAACTGGACCAATCAGGTCCCAGCATTCACCCCATGTGACCTACCCTGGCCACCATATATGGTCCATAGCCACGCCCACCGGGTCACATGGCTATGACCTCATCACAGGTCCTTCACATACTCACATAGCCTTTTACAATAGGTGTTATCAGACACACCCCTGGGTGGATTTGTAGGCAGCTAGAACCCGCCCATCTCTCCAGCTGCCTGAAGGCTTCTCCCTAACACATAGGCACGAAAGATCAGCTCTGCTGATCAGCACATAACCAAGCCTTCATCTCAAAGCCACCCACTTTGAGATACACAATGGCCACTCAGTATTCTGCCACTCATCCTCTCTCTTGGGACATCCACAAAGCGCCCCCTAGCAGACACAGTAGTCATTACACCACATACCCCGCCCCTCTGTTCAAACTTGTGGGGTTGAACACACAATCTTACAACAGGATCTCGAGACTGGGCACTCATTACACTTTGCCCCCCAGGTCGAGAGAACCGTCTCCATCTGTCATACAGCCTTATCTCTGTGTTAGGCCTCCCCCGCCCCCAGCGGTCAAAATATCGGTCATTGTCTTTGACCCTCCAGTTGCAGTCTGTCTGCATCATCAGACACTGTTTAATCACCACCCTCCTAGAGTGCGCTTCGTCACCTAACCGTTCTCCCACTGACCGGCTCTCCCGTTTGGTACAGTCATCAGTCTTAAACGGTCCTAATGTCTGGCCTGAGTCTGACTCATTCAGCGTCTCACAGGAACTAATGTCTCTCAGCTTCGCACGGCCCATCGAACTGCCACTTGCTGACATTCTTCGGCCATCTGCCCTGTCACTTCTTGGCGGAACTCTTCGGGTCCTTACATCTTGTTGGGTTGCAGGCGACCGCCACCTGGTATTCCGTACTTCTTTATTAATTCGCTGACGGTCCAGCCTCAACTGCTCAATTTCTCGCAGGTACCCCACTCGATACTCCATGAGCATCCGAAAGTCTCTCAGGCTCTCCATGGAGCCAACCACGATGATGGGAATTCTACCCACTTCACTAGATACCTGGTCTTCATCATCAGGAGGGATCCTCACCCTCACCACACCGGAGATAATTACAAGGTCTTGCATTACCTTCCCGGATCTTCCAATGATTCTCCCAATCAGAGCTTTGGGTACCGGAACCACGTCTTTCCGCAAACCCAGCCGATCCATAGCCTCCCTGGCTAACTCCAGGCGTCGAGCAGCTTTCACATTACTCTGCCTTACCAACCATTTGACGTGGAGACACTGCAAATGCATCTCTTTCAGGACAGCTATCAGGTTTGCTGTATCTTCTCCGGCGGATATTATCACTAACTGCCGCGTCTCAGGTGCCCAGTGCACCTCACACGCCTTGACCGCCTCTTTGAAAGCCTCATGTACACCTTCCTCCACACAGGCATCTTGCATGTCTTCTGGAATGTCAATCACAGTCTTGAAGGACGTGGTCTTGCTCTCTTCCAGGCCAGGAGTCTCTGGCCTTACCACGGACACTTCCCTCACTACAGTTGACCCGACCGGGTGACTGTCTTCTTCAGTTCTTAACTCATCAACTTCACACGATTGGATCACTTCATGACCCTTGGCCACTATGGCTACTGGCAGTTCTGTCTTATCACTCACGCTCACCCGCGGTAAGTCTTCGTCCAATTTCTCCCGCCGAAGACTGTTAACTACTCCTCTGAGTTCCTCCATCTCTTCCTTGAGGTTCTTGTTCATACTTTGCCAGGTGGACAGGTGACCTCTGAGCTCCAAGATCTCTTTCTCGAGCTCATCGACCCAGTGCTCAGCCGTTTGTCTCAGGACTCTTTCTCGTTTGACACATTCATCCACCTCCTCTCTGAGAGCCTTATTCAGTCCTTGCCACATTACCATGTGGCCTTTGAGCTCAGAGATTTCTTTCTCTAGCCCTTCTATTCTGTGCTCCCTTTCTTTTTCAGAGCCACAGTCACCCCCAGAGATTAAGTCATCCCTCCAGTTACTCACTAACCGGGTGACTACTTCCGCCGTCTTACCCACCAGGTCAGCGTCAGTTTTGTCACGAGTTTCAGTCAGCACAGCACTAGATTCTGTCCTAGTGGTGGCTAGTGGCAACAACACGTCACAGTCACACCATATCGTACAGTGAACCCCCAAGACACTCTCTATCGGTGTGCCAGCTCCGCTCTTTTTGTTTACCACACCATTCTCATTCACACTGTGGTACCCTTCAGGTGACATCAGGTTAGTAAATTCATCTAACGCAATTCTTTCTCTGGTCGCCCTTACGTCTGGCCTGTCCACGTTAGGAGGCGTCAGCGTCTTCGTATTGGTTAGTCCAACAGTAGGAACGTCTCCACCCTCATGGCATATATCATCAAACATGACAAAGTCATGTAGTAGCAGTAAATGACTGCCCACTCTCCCCAGTCCCACAAGCTCGCTGCCTCGGAGTAATCCTTGATGCTGATCTCTCCTTCAAACCACATATCCAAACCCTTTCCACTTCCTGCCGACTTCAACTCAAAAATATTTCACGCATCCGTTCATTCCTCACCCAAGAATCTGCAAAAACCCTAGTCCATGCCCTCATCATCTCTCGCCTTGACTACTGCAACCTCATGCTCTGCGGCCTCCCCTCAAACACTCTCGCACCCCTCCAATCTATTCTAAACTCTGCTGCCCGACTAATCCACCTGTCCCCCCGCTATTCCCCAGCTTCTCCCCTCTGTCAATCCCTTCACTGGCTCCCAATTGCCCAGAGACTCCATTACAAAACCCTAACCATGACATACAAAGACATCCACAACTTGTCTCCTCCATACATCTGTGACCTCGTCTCCCGGTACTTTCCTGCACGCAACCTCCGATCCTCACAAGATCTCCTTCTCTACTCCCCTCTTATCTCCTCTTCCCACAATCGCATACAAGATTTCTCTCGCGCATCACCCCTACTCTGGAACTCTCTACCACAACATATCAGACTCTCACCTACCATCGAAACCTTCAAAAAGAGCCTGAAGACCCACCTCTTCCGACAAGCCTATAACCTGCAGTAACCACCGATCGACCAAACCGCTGCACGACCAGCTCTACCCTCGCCTACTGTATTATCACCCATCCCTTGAAGATTGTGAGCCCTCGCGGGCAGGGTCCTCTCTCCTCCTGTACCAGTTATGACTTGTATTGTTTAAGATTATTGTACTTGTTTTTATGTATACCCCCCTCACATGTAAAGCGCCATGGAATAAATGGCGCTATAACAATAAATAATAATAATAATAATAATAAAGTCCCGGCCCCACTCCAAGGCATACACTAAGTCTGATCGTATACTGCCCCCTTGGCACTCACTGCCTTCGAGCCCCTCAAACATTATTCTGTCTACCGCATAGTTCACTGTGACCCCATGTGCACAGCGAACCTGGACCATTTTCTCGGTCAGACAGAAAGTGAGAGGAGTTCCTACCAGCGTCACCTGACTCTTTGAGTCCAACCGTCCCGAGATTCCTTCCCGGTGCAGCATCACAGTACACACCTGCGGCCAGTCATCACTCAGAAAGAATATCCCACACTCTGGAAATGACATACACGAACACTGCAGTTTCCCAGACATACCCACTGAGCCAACCCGTGCTGCCATTTCCTCCCACTCGGCCCCTTTCTGGACCACCACCCCAATTTGGGTCACTGCCCCCCTCTGGGACTCCACCCCCTTTTGGGCTACCACCCAAATTTGGGACTCCATCCCCTTTTGGGCTACCACCCCGATTTGGGTCACCGCCCCCTTTTTGGACTCCACCTCCTTTCGGGATCTCCCCTTGTCTGTTATACAGGTCTTCTCAGACCACAGTTCACACCACACAGTTTATGTCTCTTACGATACCACACAAGTCTTTGTTGGCACCACGACAGCTCCTGCTGTCACCGATCACCGGCACCACCGGCTGCTGTTCACACACAGCGGCTGGTGTCACTGCAGCTCCTGCTGCGCCATCTTCGTGGACCCGCCGATCCACCGGAAGCCGCTTGTCACCTTCGTGACTCCACTGAGCAACATCAAGCCGCTTGTCACCTTCTTGACTCCCACTGTCGAGAAAAAAGAAGAAAAAACACACCACAAAAAGCTAAAAAACTCACGTGTCCTGACTGTGTGCTATTCCGGACGCTCCTGTCTCCACCTGAGACCGTCTAACACACAGGGCACGATTCAGGGAGCGACCCTCCTCCCAGGGTCTCCCCACACACCGGCCTCACCAGGTCCAGGGGCTCAGCGGGTGCTCTTCAGGACATCTGTCTCTGCCTGAGACTGCTCAACACTCGCCCCTCACCAGGTCCAAGGTCACACCACGTGCTCCTGGGATCCGACTCTTCCCCCAGGCTGACCCTCCAGGACCTTTCCTCACTGAACCCTCCAGGTACACTGTCTTCCTCACTGACCCAGGTCAGTACCACAAGAACACCAGTCCGATACCTGTGTCGGCCACACAGGTCACCGTTTTACTCATTGACCCAGGTCAGTACCACACAAACACCAGTCCGTTTGTCCTGTGTTGCCCACACAGGTCCTCGGGTACCTCTTCTCCGCAGAGGCACCCTAGCAATCACCAGTCTCTTTCTCCTGGGGAAGCAGCCGCACTGGGCTCACCGATCCGGACAGTGCCTTACTCACTAGGCCGCCCACGGTTTCCAGAACCACAGCCGGACAGTGGCTTCCCCACTTGCAGGCCGTCACAGGCTCTGCTCACACGTGGCCGGTCAGCAACACATCACACGGCTTCCACAACCGTCAGCCCTCCTTGCTCAGCGTTGCTCTTTGCCACCGAATTTTGCAGTCCTTATCCATTGCTCCCAGCAAAAAGGCTACACCACTGCCCATAGCCTTCTCCACCAATTGTGAGGTAGCACTGAGATTCAAGGTTGGGGGACACTCGCTTGGCAGCAAATAAATCACATCCGGTACGGGTTTTCCATAAAACCATATCAGTCAGTGAGGTTTATTATTCAGCATAAACCAAAGGAAGCACCACAAAGTTCATATCAGCATAGCGTCCATTATATAGGCTATTCAGCCTCATCATTATCTCACCCATCAGGGTTCCTTATGCGGCTTCACCATCACATACGTTAGTTCCCTCCAGGGAGCTCTCAGGCACAAATCGCCATTGCTCACACACAGCCGCTCCACAGGATGTTAGTGATGAGATCCTTCTCCTTACGGGACCTTCCAAACTGGACCAATCAGGTCCCAGCATTCACCCCATGTGACCTACCCTGGCCACCATATATGGTCCATAGCCACGCCCACCGGGTCACATGGCTATGACCTCATCACAGGTCCTTCACATACTCACATAGCCTTTTACAATAGGTGTTATCAGACACACCCCTGGGTGGATTTGTAGGCAGCTAGAACCCGCCCATCTCTCCAGCTGCCTGAAGGCTTCTCCCTAACACCTAGGCACGAAAGATCAGCTCTGCTGATCAGCACATAACTAAGCCTTCATCTCAAAGCCACCCACTTTGAGATACACAATGGCCACTCAGTATTCTGCCACTCATCCTCTCTCTTGGGACATCCATGCAGCGCCCCCTAGCGGACACAGTAGTCATTACACCACAGGTCCTATATTTTTTTTTTTCCATATTGTTCTTCTTAAAGTTGCATCCTTTTCTTACTTGTTAAATACTTTAAAAAATATTCAAAATTGAACCTATAGTTGTGGGAAAAATGTGGTACTCCCCTACTGAACTGGGACCACTCCACCAGCTTCTTCTTCTTATGGTGGGTGAGATCACATGACTGCTGCAGCCAATCTGTAATAGGTGTTTGGCTGCAGCCTTCTCATTCCGTCCAAGCCGGAAGAGAGACTGTACATGACTTCAATGGAACTGGAAGGTTGCAGCCCAACAAGAGGAGGAGTAGGCATTAAAACAGTGGGCATTGTGTGGACTAGTGAAAACTTTTGTCAGACTGGCAGGTAGTCATCATTATTTTCCCCCAAGTAATGCTTGTCTATGTCAGTCCATACAAATGCAAACAGGCCAGAACATTGTTGTGTTGTCCAAGTCAGAAACCTAACACATGAATGGTTTCTTGGAAGGATCTTTAGCACAGTTTTCTCTTCGGCCAAGATCTTTGATGTGTTATGGCCTGCCGGGTCATGTTGCCATGGAAACTGCTACTAGGTTTTAGATGTTTGTGTGGCTTTATTACTGTAGTTTTGCTTATATTAATGGTTAATATTCGATGACATGTATTATCGAAAGCACATTATCTACAATCACTAATGGTCAGGATAACTAAAATTAAAAATGAACTGTCTAGTTGTAGGACCAATTAAAGATCATCATACATATGCCTGCAGTTTTTCTATATTGAAACAGTAAAAGCCCTCATTCACTAGACCGTCATTGTCCCCAGACTGATGATTGTTAGAGGAATTATGGATTTAGCTTGTCCCATTTCAGACTGCCGTTCCTTTTGTTCCCTAGATGAGCCACAGATTCTGGCAGCGGCTCTTTTGTAGAGAACACGGACGCACTCCTGTGTATGGGAGAGTCGAGTGAGGTAGCTGTCAGCCGAACAATCAGGAAAACCATCACTCGGCCGACATTTATCTAACCTGTATGGGCGAGGCTTAAGAAAATCTGCCCCAGAGCTCTATGGTAGAGCTCTTTGCAACAGTTTTTCACTACGTGTAAAGCCTCTTTCGGATATCCATGTACATGCTGTGATGCATGGACCGGCTGCTAGTCTCCTGATCTGATCCTGACAGCTTCATATTCTGCTATGAGGACTATAGTAGACCCATGGCCGGTCTGTGCATCCCAGTCTGTACATGGATCATGGTACACGGACATCTGAAAGAGGTTTCACATTGTAAGCTTTAACAAAACCAAAACTTAGCAAATGTGCTCTTGTTTTATAATGGCTGCTAAAGTGTAACAAAACTTTGGTAACATTTTTTTTTATATCTTTAGTCCCTTAAATTCTCTGCAGATCATTGGGAGTCAAAGTCCTAAAACTTCCACCGATCACTCCAAGATTGCTCAGAAGTGAGTAACTTAAAGGGGTGGTCCAGTCCAAAATCGATAAGCCTGCAGTCACTCTGTCACTGCAGACTTATGAATCCCCGCAGCACAGGGACTGCAAACTTATGGATTTAGACTGGACATCCTCTGTTTGGTGAGGACTCCAGCCCTGAACACACACCTTTCTGGGCACATGTCAGCTGATCTATGCAGCTGACTTGTGCCTGCAACAGCCGCGAGTGGAATCACAATCCACCCACGGCTGTTAACTAGTTAAATGCTGTTGTTAATCTCTGAGAGCGACATTTAACTCACGCTTATTGGAAGCGTGTCCTTTATCCCGCCCATCGGTGACCCCGTCACATGATTGCGGGTCATCGATGGGTCGGCATGACAACCAGAGGTCTCCAGCAGACCACATAACAAGTGAGCATTTCCGCTACACACAGGCAATCTGATCATTGCCTGTATGTAGCAGAACCGATCGGACAACTGCAACTTATAGTTTCCCATGGAAGCATGCAAAAAGTAAAAGCAAAAATGTTTTTAAAAATATTTAAAAAAATGAAAAATATATAAATGTTCAAAACACCTCCTTTCACCCCATTCAAAATAAAACAATAAAAAAATCAAATATACACATATTTGGCATCGCCACACTCAGAATCACGCAATGTATCATTACAAAAAAGAATTAACCCTATCGATAAATGGCACAATGAGTAAAAAAGTCAAAACACCAGAATTAAGCTTTTTTGGTTGAGGAGACATTGCATTAAAATGCAATTTCAGGCTATCAAAAGATCTTATCTGCACCAAAATTATATCTTTAAAAACATCAGATTGGTGCGCAAAAAATAAGCCCTCACCCAACCTGAGATGATAAAAAATGGAGACGCTATGGGTATTGGAAAATGGTGCAATTTTTTTTTAAACAAACTTTGGAATTTTTTTTACAACTTAAATAAAAAAGAACCTATACATGTTTGGTGTCTATAAACTTGTAATGACCTGTAGAATCATATTTGCAGGTCAGTTTTAGCATTTAGTGAACCTAGTAAAAAAAGAAAAAAAACAACTGTGGGATTGCACTTTTTTTTGCAATTTCACCATACTTGGAATTTTTTTCCCATTTTCCAGTACATGATATGCTAAAACCAATGGTGTCGTCCAAAAGATCAACTTGCAAAAAATAAGACCTCACATGGCTGTATTGAATGATAATAAAAAAGTTATGGCTCTGGGAAGAAGGGAAGCAAAAACGCGAAAACGCAAAAACTGGAATACCTCTGGTCGTTAAGGGGTTAAGCTACAAAAGCACACAACTCCTGTCTCTGCATGAGTACTAACGTAAGCACGAATTAAATTCTCTTTCTCAGAACCCACGCCCCACAGATATGCAGGAAATTTAGGGGCCTAAAAAATATCATCAAATTTAGTTATAGCATCTGTAACACACTGAAAACAAAACCAGACAGTGTGACGATGCTTGATGGATATGTTCCACTACTATTGGCACAGAAGGGTAAATCTGCTGTTATGAATTCTCTGTCCCTCTTGTATTGAAAGAAGCTTGTTTTTACACTATGGTGCGTAAAGCGTTAACCAAGAGGCAGTGAAAACTGCAATTAGCTGCACCATTCCAATTACCAGAGCTGCACAGCAATTAGTTCCAGTGTGCTCATTAGCTGTACAGCAGGGTAATTAAATTGCTGTAATTACTTGTATCCGTGCAGATTGCCATCACTAGCCTTGAAATATGCACACTGCAAAACACACGGCACTGGCTCATCTGGATGGAACTGGAGGGATTGAGCAATACTGTATCATGGGGAATTCCTGTTGCCACCAAAGACACAGCGGTTAATAGGAACAGACGTTTCAGATAAGAGTTAATAGGCACATATTAACAAAATGGATCTTTTTTTGTCACTTGATTTGGCTACGTTGTTGCATGTCCGTTGCCACATATCAGCCCATCTCACAACTACTATTCCGTCTTACAGTATAATGTCATTGTTATGGACAATCATCTGTTACCTGTACCTTTCCCTAAAGCAACTACTTTTACCCCTATAATGATGAACTGCAATGCTAAACACAACCTATGGTGATGAGTGGAGCTCCCTGATTTCCAATATTGAACATCCTAAACCCTTTTCTGACATCTTTTCTTTGATGTGGGCTCTGTAGCTGAGGCCACATTTTTTCAGGCACATGTCAGCTGCTTTGAACAGCTGACATCTGCCTCTAACAGCTGTGGGTGGAATCGCGATCCACCCGTGGCTGTTAACTAGTTAAATGCCACTGTCAAACTCTGTAAGTTTCCTATATCTATAGTTTAGTATCTCAGGAGTTCAAGAAAAAAATGTTCTTGCGTCAGTGCAGTTCATTGTAGATGTGTTATATAAAATGGTTTAACACAAGCGAAAAGCAGGTTGTTTTCTAGTGTAAATTTCAGATCTACTAGTTATTTTTATCATGGCATGATGCGCCTGTGAAAACACAAATGCTCTGAGACATCTCTGCATCTCTGCTCTACTAAAACAGCTAAATGCCCATTTTATGGGGGTTATATACATGTCAAAGCGATGGCAAAGCTCAGGTATCACTTGTGCTGGAGCCACCGGTGGGACAGCGACTGTATAGACTTGGAGGATAACCTACGAGCTGCATCATTTCTACATTCAGGCTCACAGTGACGCTGTGAGGTCGGGGATACGAATCAAGTCTCATATTAGTTTAAAGGGATGTTAGATATTTGCTTTTAGAGTTAAAGAGAATCTAACACATATTAACAAATAACAATGGGAAGAAAGTTTTTAAAATTTTCATTTTAGACTGATCCCCAATTTTTGTGGGAATAATCGGCACCAAATGACCTGTCTGCAAGTTTATTATTGAGAGTGCTTATGTGGCAGATGCACAATTTGTATGATTGGCCAATTTTAAAGGCTATTGTTCATTTTTCCACTCCAAAGAATCTAAAATAAAGAAAAGAGCAGCTCTACAATAGTCTTAATTAAAGGTATGCTTCCATTTTGTGTTTAATGCTCCTATGCAGTTTTTGTGTCACCAAGGTAACAGACTACAAATAACCTTGTGTAGTCTGACCCTGCAATCAAACTCACCGGTAAATAATTTGTAGCTAGGAAGAAGTGGTACAGATGGAAAGATCAGAAGAATGATTATAGGAAAATTCCGCACAAAATGGTAGGATATATTTTGGTCTACAGTTTCTTTAATTTTAGATGCTTTTAAGCTGTGAAAAATAACTACAAAGGTCTGAATTACAACAGATTTATACTAAAATACGCAAATTTAAAAAAAAAAAAAAAACATCCCTATTTAGTGAAGAGGTTGATCATCAGAAAAATAATTTCAATAGAGTTCAGACTGGTTAAAAAAAAAATAAAAGTTAAACTTACCCTCCCCTCACAGCTACATCCCCGTGTCTTCATTGGCCCCTACGTTCTGGCAGAAAGCGCCTGCTTAACCAGTCCATCACCACAGCCGGACCCACCTCAGCCAGTGATTGGTAACGCAGGCATTTATCCCCATTTCCAGTGTATTGTGTTTCGGACAAGGAGCTGCGGTAAATTTCTTCTTACATTCTTTTCAAACCAAACAGAGCTGTTTGAAAAAAAATACGCATTGCACAACCCCTTTCAGTCCACTATCATTTCAGTTTGAAATGTAAAATATCACCAGTTCTGTAGTTAGGCACTAGAAGAGTGGAACTAATACAATAGATTCCAATAATATTCAAAGGCAAAGTGAGAAGAGAAATAAACAAAAAACAAAATGTAAGAGCTCGCTCATAGGAGCGTTGTGAGGTAGCGCTGTCATTTAAGTAGGGGATCACTCACTTGGCAGCCACAAAATCAGATCTGGCACAGGTTTTCCATAAACCAGTATAGTCCATGCGGTTTATTAAACATCATAAACCATGACCAGCAACATATAAACGGCATAGCGTCCATAACAGAGCTTCACTCCGTTAGCAATATCCAATACGCAGGCTTTTCAGCCTCACAGTTATATCTCACCCAGTCAGGGTTCTTTCATGGCTGCTTCTCCATACTGCAGACATTCTTTCCCTCCAGGGAACTCTCAGGCACTTGCAGCCATTACTCACAGCGCCCACACGTGCTGTCAGGCAGGAAGCCCCATCTCAGCGGGACCTTCCACACTGGACCAACCGGGTCCAAGCATTCACCACATGTGACCTACCCTGGCCACATTATATGGTTCATAGCCACGCCCACATGACTGACCTCATCACAGGTCCTTCAGGCACTTACACACTCTTTACAACAGCGTTCTTTAAACACACCCCCTGGGTGGGTTTGTAGGTAACTGGCCCATCCATCTCCCTAGTTACCTGGAGACTTTGCCCTGTCACATTAAAGCAGCACCTCAGCAGTTTCACTGCTGATCAACACATAAGTCTCCATCTCAAAGCCACCCACTTTGAGATACATAATGGCCATTCAGTATTCTGCCATTCATTCTTTCTCCTGGGACATCCACACAGCACCCCCTAGCGGACACAGTGGTTACTACACCACAGTGTATACACTGGACGAGTGCTATTCGACTTTTTATCAGACAGCACTCGGAACGATGTTATTCTATGGGACCGTGCTGATGACCATTTCTTTCCCAGAATTTGTCAGTGAATAAAATCTCTGTGTGCTGCAATTTCATTTTGAAATAGAATGCCAATCCAGTCTGCGTTTGCTTGGGAAACGTTGGACTACACTCGGGTGACATCTGAGTGCAATATGATTTCCACAGAATGGAGATCGAGACATTTTGTTCTCCATCTTCTCCTCTCACCTGTGCTATGGATCTCTCATCTGAGAGAATCAGATCACACCAGGTTGTCACTCTGTTCAGACTTAGATCAGAGTGTCATTTGCATAACTGACCCTATATTCTCAAATGATAGAATCTACAGTCATGTGACCAAAGCCTTTGTCTCTTTGATGCCATCACAGAACAGTTTTTTGTGTCAACCTGTTGGAGTCCCCCCAACAATCAGTTATGGGGGAACGTTGCAACAAGTGTTCAATTTCTTTGCAGTGCCATGACAGGGGAAAGAAAGCATTAGAGTATGTTCACATGTGGCGGTTTTCCAGCTTTTTTATGCAGGCAAAATCTTCAGGGTATGTGCAGACGTTCAGTATGCCGGCTTTTGAATGCAGGTGATTCCACATGTGCTCATTGAACCGTGTGGAATCACCGCGACCAATGCACCGGGACGGGTGAAATTTATCTTGCGGAGAATCACACATGTGATTTGTCTACAATATATTCATAAAATTAGTTTTATTCACCAAAGACGCTGCAAAAAACATTGCAAAGATGCAGCACAAATGTTATGCTGCATATTGCAGCATCTTTACATTTTCTCATTGCTTTCTATTGGTGAAAAACACTGCAAAAATGCTGAAAAAAATGACATTCTGCAGATTTAAAAAAATACTGCAGTTCTGAAATTTATTTAGGAAAGCAAAAAAGCTACGTGTGGTTTAGGTTTCAGAAATCTCATTGCCTTTGTCTGTACTGTAAAACACGGCTTCTTTTCTGGAAAAAAAACAAGCAGTAAAAAACATTGCAAAAAAGGCACAAAAATATGAACATAACCTTACACAGTACTTCGAATTCGAATTAGTAACCTGAGGCCACAAGCTTGAAAGACAGACTTGGCACAAGCCACTCCGTCTGGCAATCTCCAGAGAAATAGCAATACCCTTTAACCTCTGTACAAGAATTTGGTTTTACAATAACACTCTGTGGAATGCTACCATTGAAGGACTGCTGTCCAGAGGTAGGAATGGTCGCCAAGCAAGTTCAAAGCCAAAAAGGTCACATCAAGGACAGGATCCATAGGAATAGTTAGCGACAGGTCAGGGTCAAAACAGGAATACACTAACCCAAACAGGAGCAGAAGATGCACACCAATCCAGGGAAGCACTTAGCTATAAATGGCAGCTTCAAGCAACAACCTTAAGGCATTAGTTGGGTGTGGTGCTCTCCATTTGGCTGGAGCAGGGAGCTGATACATTCAGCTGGACAGCACACATCCATACTGCCAGATTGGATGGCACTACAGGTCACTACAGGTCCCAGCCACTTTAACCTTAGTGGCTGGACAGAGCCTGCCATCAAGAGCTTTTGGTTCTGACATCTCCTCTACCATCAGGTTCTGCAAATCAATTCGCTCAACTCTATCTCGCTCATCCCATGTTGATGCTCTTAACCCCTTTCCGACATCGGGCGTACATTTACACCAATGTCGGATTCCCCCCTTTGATGTGCACTCCAGCAGTCAGCCCACATCCTTCCTGGGACATGTCAGTTGTTTTGAACAGCTGACATGTTCCCGAAACAGCCGCAGATGGAATCGTGATCCACCCACCGCTATTAACCCGTTAAATGCCGTTGTCAAACTCTGACAGCGGCATTTAACAAGCTCTTCTGGCCGTCATGTGATCGCGGGTCACCGATAGGTTGGCATGACAACCAGAGGTCTCCTGGAGACCTCTATCGTTGTCACTGCAGGATTGCTATGAGTGCCACCAGGTGGTTGGCGCTCATAGCAAGTGAGCAAATCTGCTACATACAGGTGATCTGATCGCCGCTTGTATGTAGCAGAGACGATGGCGGCAGGACAAAGTCCACCTCCTAATGGCCAACATCCTCTGCTCCTCTTTTGATTTGTAGTATTGGTGCTTCATTATAATTGTATGCATGACATTGCTTGAGGACTACAAATCAAAAGAAGAGCCCGAGATGTCTACAGGTAGGAAGTGTCTTGCAGGGCTCCCGTCCGGAGGCTACGGACTAACGACGTGACCACTGGGCTATTGTCCTGCAAATTAATTTGCTCATCTCTACTTCAACATAATTCTGATTGGTAATTGTTGGCCAATATTGCCTGTTCACCTTATCACTGTGCATGTAGAGTTCCTACTGAACTTTCTATAGAATGCACTAAAACTAAAATCATTATTTGCTTTTCTTAGATTGTGAACATCATTAAAAGAAACTTCCCTGCACAGACTGTTGTATATGTTACAGAAATCATTGACAATGACATTTGCTTGCATTGTGGGGAGAGGGATTTATTCTTTTTCTACTCTAAGGTGGAACTACTACAATAACAGACAATCCTGATCCCCAGGAGGAATGAATGCAACGTATTTATAACAAAGCAGATAACATTTTCCTGTTTACAGTTCTATGTGCACTGGACAGAGAAAAAATGAAGATGGACACTTTATAATATCTCCAGATAAGAGAAGAAAAGAGCATATGATACCCTCAGGTCAATAAATACATAACAGATTAAAACAAATGCCTCAAAAAAGGGAAAGTTGGTATTTAAAGTGTAGTTCCAAATAATGGAAAGCTTTCATATCAGCTGCTGGGAGGCGAATCATGACAGAATAAATCAATGTTATAGGGTCTATCTAGACTACATCCATATCCTCACACAAGTCGTCTTTACACATTTGGCAGATGCTCATAAAATACACACAAGCAGTCTCATAGCATGTATACAGTAAATGAGAGGCTACAGGGGACTGATGGTACTATCACTGTAGTCAATTTATTGAGATATCAGATATGTCATTTTACAAATTCAATGACATTAGGCAACTTTTTGTCCCCAGAAATATCGCCATTTATGGGCTGTATCTGGTGTTGAAGCTCAGTCACATTCAAATAAATGGGGCTGATCTGCAATACCAGATGCAACCCCTGGACAAGTATGGCAGGTTTTTTTTAAAAAAAGCGCACTCCCATCAAAAATATGATCCTCTTAATATATTGCCGTTGTCATATTATATAGCACTGTGTACTTGGAACTGCTCATTTTGCCTTTCTGCCCAGCTAATTCTTCTCTTTTCCATTAGGTTTATAACATTACGTGATTAAAAATTGACTAGCTGAATCCTTCTAAGCTCTGTGTAGAAATAGGAGGTCAATTTTCCCTGTATGAGTCATAACAGTAAAAGTTCTTGGCAGGGGTGAGGAGCAGAGCAGGTGGGTCAGAAGTTGAAGAAAGGGATAACTCATGCAGGGGAAAGAGACTTCCTGTTTCTACATAGAGCAAGAGAAAAGAGAATAACTGGGTAGAAAGGCAACATGAGCAATTGTAAGTACACAGTGCTATATAATATGATGATTGCAATATATTAAGAGGATAAAAACTTTGATGGGAGGAGTGCTTCATAAGTATAATCTATTGTTTAATGTAAAACAACACCTTTAAGAAATACCTTTAACTTTGAGCTTTAAAAAGATGCACTACACTTTACTCTTCATATGCTCATTAAGTGAAATATGAAGGACAGTTGGTGTGAGTGTGTGTAAGACCGGGATCACACATGCGAGAAACTCGAATGAGTCTCGCACATCAATACCCGGCACTGCCGCCGGCTTTCGGGAGCGGAGCGTGCGGCTACATGTATTTCTATGTAGCCGCACACTCCACTACCGAATGCCAGCGGCAGTGCCATGTATGAACATGCGAGGCTTGTCTGAGTTTCTCGCACGTGTGATCCCGGCCTAAGCGGATATCTCAGAGGGAACACAAGAGTGATCAGCCAAGCCAAGACTTCCAGTGTATTGGAAAGTTGGGGAAAAACGCTGTCAGGCTAGTTTCACACTAGCGTTCTCAGGTGCAGTGCAAGGCCGCCACTAAGCTCTGCCCCTGACCATGCCCCCTCCGGTCAGTTCCTCCTCTGATCGCATGACGCTGCATGCGATCAGTGTACCCTTTATTTAGCGTTGGGTACGCTGACCATGCGCTGGTCATGCGCTGGTGTGATTTTGCTGGCGCTGCGCCCAGCGCACAAAAGCGCGCTGTGTTGCATTTTTGTGCGCTGGGCGCAGCGTCAGCAAAACCACATCAGCGCACGACCAGCGCACGGTCAGCATACCCAACGCTAAATATAGGGTATACTGATGGCATGCAGCATCATGCGATCAGAGGAGGAACTGACCGGAGGGGGCGCAGCCGGGGGTGGAGCTTAGCCGCGGCCCTGCGCTGCGTCCGAGAACGCTAGTGTGAAACTAGCCTCAGACACACAAATTCAGGAGACAGCTATCTAATATGTGCAAATATCTTTTTGACCAAGAAATCCTCCCTGGGAAAAAGTAATGCATGTAGCTTATTCAAAGAGAAAGAAAACAGAGTCTTAAGTGCCACCTATTTTATATATCGATCCTAGAAGTCAATATTAACCCTTTAAAGAGCCTTGGCAAATGATTTGTGACATTAAGCCATACTGGAATAAGTTCCAAAAGGAGAAAGATCTATTATTGCCAAGAGCTGTTTTGGAAATTTACCAACCAGACCTCCATCAAATGTTTTTCTCCCAGCGAGCCAGTCTTCTACCTTGCACTGATGAGTGATAAGAACCCTGAAACAAGTGTCTGCAAATTAAAGTCTTCCCTTTTTGGAAAAAAAGTTTTAGGTCATGTGCAAACATTGAGTACCTTTGGTGAGTTTTTTACCTCAGTATCTGTAAGCCAAATCCAGGAGTGGAGCAATCAGAAAAAAGTATAATAGAAACACGTCACCACTTCTGGATTTATCACCCACTCCTGGTGTTGGCTTACAAATATTGAGGTAAAAAACTCACCAGATGCTCAGTGTGTACACGACGTGAAACTCGGGCAAACCTGCCAAGTTTTACAAGTAGAAGTCTCTTCAGGAAAATTCCAGAGGCTATTTTACTTAGGGGAGAGTCACATGGTACATTGCTCGGATTGGCTGATTGCTCTCCTAACCCGAGAGTTGCAGGATGTATTTCTATGCAGCTTTCAGTTCGGGAGAGCCGTTGGCAACCCCTATAACAACCTGCACTTTTCTAGTACAGTGCCTAAGAAAATAACGTTTAATTCACATGCAAATGATGGGACTTTGGTGGACATTTGGCATGGTCAAGAGTTTGTTTCACCATTATTTCTACTCATTTGCATGTTGGGGGTTTTCCCCCACATCTGATGGACAGTGCTCACTTCCCAGAGCGAACACTGTCAGAATACTGAATGGATAAGGCTAGACATTACAAACATTAGCCAAATACCAGTAAGTAACACATCAAAATATATAGTTGGTTTCCCTTTGAAAAAGAAAACAATTGGTAATTAAATGAAGTTAGAAAGGTTTTCCAGTTACAACAGCACTTCAGCCAATCACTGAGCTTTGTCAAGTTAAGGTCATGAGCTGCTCAGAAATGCTGAGCTCACTGATTGGCTTCAGTGCTGTCAATGTGACATCAGCATTGCCAATAATAACATCTGGAGCAGCTGCGGAGACTCAGTCCCAACCTGCTAAAAGTGATCCGATTCCACACCACTGCTCTCACCCACACTGGTTCCACATGTGGTTAAACATTCAGCAGTCTCACAGAGCTGACCAAACAAGCTAGCAATACATTACTGGTTAGATAGAAAGATACAAGCGGTGGTAGAAAGGGTTCATGGGATGAGATGTATGCTCACCTTATGGGGATGTGTAAGGCACGCCACCCCCTTAAACCCATAAAAAATCAGGTACTGCAGCCTCACCTGCATGTAGAAGGAATGACTGCCATGCAGAAGTAAAATCACTGGATCCAAGCACTTGGATACCATTAAAGTGGTATTTGTTACACTTTTCTGGACCGGACAGGTCCCTTTTTCTTTTTCAGATAAAACAACATACAAGGGTTAAACAGGACAGGAAAATATATATTCCAATAAGGGTGCAAATGTATGAAAAAAATCACATTGGAATGAAGGAAATACATAGCGTTCAGGGGTGACGAAAAACTAAAAGTGCCCCTGGAAAAAGCCAAAACAATCAAATACAAAGCAGAATAGTGCATTTTAAAAGGTGAGTGGATATTTATACAGATAAATACCTAAATATATAAATAAATGAATAAATAGGGAGATACATTAAGAAATAGGGTCCTCAAAAGTGGAACCTCCCATTATGCTGTCAAAAGTCAGCATGAGCCGGCTGAGTCCAAGGCCACTGATGGGACAGTTCTCTCAATGAGTTACTCAGTAGGCCACTCTTGGCAAGACAGCCAAACCATCCTCTACTTTGAGGTCGGCTTCTCACAGACCAGAAGTCATCACACTACAGCTTCACAAGCTCTTAATTGCTCGAGTTTCTGCCTTACCAAGAGGGTCAAGTTTCCCCTATAATTTCAATGTTTTTTTAAATCAATAATACAAATTGGAAACTTTGTCATCTTGCTAGAGAACGTTGCTTTTTTTTAAATAATCAGATTACCAGCTTCTTCCTCTTGCCTTCTGAACTGATCACTCACTCGTAATTCACTAATACAATGTTTATTCAGAGAGGCAAAGATGAAGGCAAATTATCAGCTCACTCAGAGATCAGATTCTAGCTGCTTGCCATAGAAGTTCAAGGAGATAAGAGGAGGGAGCAGCTTCAGAGAGAAAGAGAGCCATAGTGAGGCAGCTGCAGCTTAATGTGAGTGTTCTGTATTGCCCAGTGCTGGATTCACAGTAACACTGCTCAGTTTAGTGGTATAATGTATTCAATGCTGCATGGAGGGAGAAACAGAGGAGCAGGATCTTCTCTCCTATGTGATGTGTTTGGAAGAAATCAAAGCACTTAATCAATGCTCACTCTGAAGCTGAGCTCAGGAAAAACTTACAATTAGAAATAAAGGTGGCAGTCGTGAAAAGAGTTGATAAATGCCAGCAAAAAGTCATAAATAGTATTATTTGTTATGTACACACTCGACAATTTAATCTTCAAATTCATGCGTAATAACAGGTAGATCTTATCAGAAATTCACCTTAGATAAACTAGGAATCTTTGAGATCAAAGGTTATGTTCCATGAAATTGTATTACAATGGGATTTTTTTTACAAGTGTCAGGTTTTCTAATCATATTCTTTTTGCTGGTTAGATTTCATTAGGAATTTAGTGTATGGAGATCCAGCAGGGAGACACCAGCCTCCAATGATTGAGGTCATTGCCTCATATGTTTCACAGTGGGGATGCCACGCTGCTTTCAAATTTACAGAAAGGTGCAGGAATCACTGCTGGCACAAAAGAATACTGACGAAAAGCAAAAAGAGCTGCCAGCTGAGCACATTTATTTAATTCTCGGAATCTGCATTAACTCCACACAAATACTTTATTATTCTTGTCTCCCACCCTACTATATGGCAGCATTATTATTGCTGTCTTCTTATGTGAGGGCTTTGGGTCCACTCAGGAGACCAGGACCCAGGAGCCACTTCTAACTCTGCACCCAGTATACCTATTGTACAATTACTAGAAGTACCCAGAGAAATTAGATGTATGATTTCAGAATGCTGGTGCCCCAACAATCAGCAATAACTTGTGTGGAAATCCTTCAGCAAGAATAGGATGACATCAAATGAAATGAAGTACCATATTGCATGGTCCAAATTGAAATCAACTGTCTTTCATGTTCATGGTCTTTTACTAATATTGACTGTGTAGAACAATGGACTCAAAAGGTTGATGTTAAAGAAGCACTCCTCCTCCCATCAAAGCTTTTATCCTCTTATTATATTGCAATCACCATATTATATGGCACTGTGTACTTACAATTGTTAATTTTCCCCTTCTCTCCAGTTAAATCTTCTCTTTTCCATTCGATATATGACATCACATAATTAATAACTGACTAGCTGAATACTTCTAATCTCTATGTAGAAATAGGAGGTCAATTTTCCATGTACAAGTCATAAGTCATTGCAAAGGTCCTTGGCAGATTAATGCAGGGCAAAGACTTCCTGTTTCTATATAGAGCAAAGAAAAGAGATTAATTACTGGGTAGAAAGGCAAAATGAGCAATTGTAAGCACACAGTGTTATATAATATTAGCTATTGAACCCGTTCTACTCCTGGGTGGTGAGCATTTTTATTGGTACTTTTATACAGTGTCTTTAATAAAATGGCACCAGAGATTGCGGTATGCGCATGCACTGACTCCACCATTTTATTGAAGTAATGTACTACAACGTCAACATAATATGTTGTAGTACATTACTTCAACAAAATGGCACAGGAGTCAGCGCATGCTCATACTGCTATCTCCCGGGCCATTTTATTGAAGTGATGTACTACAACGTCAACATAGTAGTGCTGACACTCCTGTAATAGGCATAATGGCGATGGCCGGTGCGTGCGCACTGCTATGTTGATGTTGTAGTACAGTTCTTCTATAAAATGGCTCCAGAGTCAACCCGAGCACATCCCACGATTTCCAGCGCCATTTTGTTGAACACACTGTGCCTGCGAATTCGCATACAAAGTGTCTTCAATAAAATGGCACCGTAGTGCAGTATGCGCATACGCTGACTCCAGCCCCACACTGCTCAGGCACTGCCCATCCCGGCTTCGGACAGAAGGATGCATCCACCATTATATATAGGATGATGGCTGCAATATATTAAGAAGATAAAAAAAGTTGATGGGAGTGCTTCTTTAAGCTACATGATGTTATGCTGCAAGCTGTCTTGGCATACTAGCAGTTTCAGGTTTTCAGCAGTAAGAAAGCGCTGTCATGATTTACATCATGATCTGTATGTTTCAAGTAGTATTTATTGGGGTTTCTAAGCAATTTATGGCAGCATTCTGCCAATTGCCTCTTGCATTGGACCAGAAATAAAATAAAAGATAAAGCATATATAGATAACAAGACATACAAGTTTATTATACATTTGGTGCATATTGATATATCTTGAAGTCTGACATAGAAGAACACGAAATAATGACAATTACGTATAATTGTTTAGGTTGTAGTACATATGATACTCAGAAGGTACAATTATGAAATAGCACAATCGTATCCTTTCACAAGTCCTAACTTCTATCAACAGAGATGGCAGTTTCCACCACTGTGATACGTGTATACTAGATACAAAAGTGATATGCTATAGAAGATTAACGGAATAAGAAATTAGATTTTTTTTACTACTGGATGACAGGACCAGTTCTTAATTTCAGAAGGTGTGTGCCATTTTTTCAGTAGGAGTCTAGCAGCATGGCACATCTACAACTGGAAATCTTTGTCTACTCTCTCCTTGCAATACCGCTCCAAATCTCTCAGGTTGTAAGGACATTTCCTATGTGCAATGCTCTCTTCAGGTTAACTCACAAATTTACAATTGGATTCAGGTGTCAGCAGTAACTGGGCCATTCCAAAAATGTGATCTTCTCTTAGTGACGATATTCTTTTCCTGATTTAGAGATAAGTTTATTGCGGTTGTCTTGCTGAATGGTGAAATTTTTCTTCATTTTCAGCTTTTTAGCAAAGGCTTGAAGGTTTTGATGCAAAAATGACTGATATTTGGAACTGTTCATGATTCCCTCTACAATGAGTAAAGCCCCAGCTTTAACAAAAAACAGCCCAGAGTATAATACTGCCTCCATCACAATTCACTGTGGGTATGATGGTCTTTTGGATATGTGCAGTGTTGACTTTGTGCCAAACATACCTTTTAGAATCATGGCCACAAAATTATACTATTGTGTCATCAAACCAAAACATGGTTTCCCACAAGCTTTTGGCTTGCAGGTTTTGGTACAACATAGCCAAGTTTGGATGCTTTTCTTTGTGAGAAAAGGCTTCCATCTGGCCACTCTATCCCACAGGCCAGACAAATGGAGATAAGGGAGATTGTTGTCACATGCAATACACAACCAATACTTTCCAGAAATGACTGCAGTTCATTTCATGTTGCAGTATGCCACAACCATTGGCATCATCCAGCATTTTGGACTAATGTTCTTTTTGTCTTTTCATCAGTTTTTTTAGGGACGCCTAGTTTTAGGTACTGTCACTGTTGTGTCATATCTAATCCACTTGATGACCTTCTTAACAGTGTTCCATGTTATATCTAATGCCTTGGAATTTTTTTGTACCCTTCTTCTGACTTTCAATTATGAAATCCCTAAGAAAATGTCAAGAAAATCCTATCAGAACAGCTACACTTTATATGGAGTTAATCAGAATTACTTTAAGTAATGGCAGCTGTGTGCTGGCTACTATGTAATATGAGTTAAGTGATTGGCTAATTCTGGACACTGCTAAATCTCCAATTATATTTATAACTTATGTAAAAATGTTGCTTTAGCTTTTTTATTTTTATTTTCTCTCTGACAATGATTTCCACTTCTTTCCAAATGAAATTGTACAAATTATGGGTAACATTAAATGTGGATAAAGTTCTGAAATTATTCTTCTTTGTATGATTTTTTTTACGTGACAAAACCTGTCATTTTACCAGGAGTGTATAGACATTTTATAGCTACCAAATATATAGTGTCTGAATATTCCACAGCTCTTCACAGACATCCTCACTGTCCTCAATTGGTTCTCACAATCAAAATTCCCTACCGGTATGTGCTTGGAGTGTGGGAGGAATCCGGAGAACCCACAGATATACATTGAGAACATACAAACACCTTGCAAATGTTGTCTACGGTGGGATTTATCATTGTGATGTGGTGGTGTCAATGCTAAAGTGATAGGGTGGCATTCAGATCAACCTTCCATTGAAGCATAAAGGATAGTTTCCCATCACTTGGCAAATCATTCATAGCGCTATGCAAGAAAGATAAGATCCTAGGGAATGTTGGATGGAATCTACAGTTCTATTTTTTCAGACCAGCTAGTAGGAGAGAATATGTAATGTAAAATCAGCGGTTTTCACCACCATTCCCCTGGGAGAGGAACCTCATGATCTTTAGAAAATATCCATGTGTTAGGCAGAACTAGGCACTTTATTATGCCAGCAACTAAGATCTGGAGAGGATCTGAAGTTTTTTGGTTTCACTGCAATTTTGAATGAGTGTGACAATAAAATAAAGTTACTTATTGTAAAGCCATAATGAATTCACCCTGACATACAGTGATGCAGTCTGTACCCATTTCATACTGTTCTTTTTTAAAGGTCAGTTTAAATGGCCTGCCCAGCAGACTGCTCGCAACTATGCATTGTGGTTTTGGAGAGAATGTGTCCTCAGGACAAGTTCCATCTCCATTAGGGGGAAAGCGAGATGTACATGGCACATTTCAGAATCAGGAGCCTCTTTCAGCGTTGTTTTTTTGGTGGAGAGTTGAGATGGTGTTCACTTGCTATTATCCAGTTCTCTTTTTTCGTTCATATACTGCTGTAATAAATGTATAAGGGCCGGTCATTGTCATTAAATAATGCAAAACATCATCATTATTACTCTGAAACATTGTAGAGTTTCAGAGATACCTTGGATTAGCAGTCTAAAGCAGTTCTCTAGCAGCTTCTCCTCACCTAGTTCCCTAGACTTACAGTTCTCTCTATGTATGTGCATATAGAGGAAAACCTTGACTATTCATCTGTGACACATAGTCCCTGTTTTTTAGAAATATGCCCCTATGTATTTTAATTGTTCACCTTTTCCAAAATCTCGGCTTTCTGCCAGTGGATGCTAAGTTTAATGTTCGCATTCAAAGACTGAAAAACAATGTCATGTTTACTACTTCATAACATTTGCTTGGCAGCCATCTCGCTCGACTCTCCCATACACTGGACTACGCGCTCTACCAATCGCTCTATTAGAGCAGCCAGTCAGACATGTCTGGGGACAGCTTATCTCTTAGAGAACAAAAAGATTGGCTGCCTAAAATGGGACATGCCAAATTAATAACTTCCCTGATCTGTTCGGGGCTCCCATACATACGAGACTGTTGGTTGAACCTATTAATATCGGTGAGTTAGTCTAATGTGCATGGGGTCTTTACAGCTGAGGGGTAATTATCTAGTTAGGCAGCAGCATCAATAGTGACATTGTTGTTTGCAATGTAGCAATATTCAGAGGTGTCAGAAAAGTGTATCAATCTGAGTTTTTGGCCAGGTTTTGTCCTGATGAAGAGGTCCTGCTTGACCTTGAAACGCGTTGACTTTTAAACCTGTTTCAAGAAAAGTATTTTATTTCACCAACAATTCACTGTCAGCAGCGCATGAGAGATACCTCCGTTTTCTTTTCCAATCTCAGTTTAGCTTTCCAAGCATTTCCTATACAGGATATATTGTGTGCACCTCTCTGGCAACAGCAGGACTAGATCTTTCAGCTTTTACATCATCCAAAAAGATTCAAACCTGTCGAATCTTCGGATACAAATCTCATGCGTCTTCGCCTCTTACACTTCCACATAAGTTGTGTTACTTTGACTTGTGTTTTTTACAGCCAAAGTGGTAGGTCCTAAATAGTTATAGTCTCAACCAAATCACTCAGTTGTTCTTGGTTGCACAGTCCTCACCTATCCCTAAACTAAGATTGGTTTCTCATTTTGTGAAAAAGGAAACTTTAGAATTCTTAAAGCGAACCTGTCAGCTGTTTTGGCTGCTATAAGATATGGCCGCTGCCTTTCAGGGCTTATTTACAGCATTCTATAATGCTGTAGATAAGCCCCCGGTCCCACCTGCAAGATAAGAAAAATAACTTTTATTAGACTCACCCAGGGGGCGGTCCGGTCCAATGGGTGTCGCAGGTCTGGGTCTGGCGCCTCCCATCTTCTTGCGATTCCATTCTCCAGCTTGCTTCATGGCTCCCCGGCATTGCTCTCCTGCGCAGGTGTACTTTTTCTGCCCTGTTGAGGGCAGAGCAAAGTACTGCAGTGCGCAGGTGCCGGGAAAGGTCAGAGAGGCCCAGTGCCTGCGCACTGCAGGAATTTGCTCTGCCCTCAACAGAGCACAGAAGTACGACTGCCCTGGATCGCGATGCTGGGGAGCCATGAAGCAAGCAGGAGGGCGGTGATCATAAGAATATGGGAGACCCGTACCTGCGACATCCATCGGACCGGACCGCCCCAGACTGCCCCCCCCCCGGTGAATATAATAAAACATATTTTTCTTATCTTGCAGTTCGGATC
Organism: Dendrobates tinctorius; assembly: GCF_039654945.1. Taxonomy (NCBI): domain Eukaryota; kingdom Metazoa; phylum Chordata; class Amphibia; order Anura; family Dendrobatidae; genus Dendrobates; species Dendrobates tinctorius. The sequence goes on from NW_027361890.1 coordinate 24,937,648, forward strand.
AGGGGCTTATCTACAGCATTATAGAATGTTGCAGATAATCCCTGAAAGGCGGTGGCCGCATCTTATAGCGGCCAAAAGAGCTGTCAGGTTCCCTTTAAGGCACAAGACAAACAGGTGTTCCCTCTACCCCCTAATTGTGATTCCCAATGTCACTGATGCATTACTTAATGTCAGTGTTGGTCTAGGTGCCAAGGGCCCACCACTATCCAACTCCAGGGCTCCTCTTTTTGCAAATGTGACATTATCCTCAATCACAAATGTACATAACAATGAAGTGGGTAGATTGGTTTGGTAAATGAATAAGAAGCTGCCTTTGTCTGTACGTAGTGATTCAAGAATATTGTGCCAAGTACTGCTCATATAAGAGGGTGGTGGCACACTCTAGCAGAGGGGCCCACCACAGGATTCTCCTGTTCTCCTGTGGGCCAGTCCAAGGTTGCTTACTGTGGCTAATTACATTGTGCCACATTTAGATATAAAAAAATCAACATAAATATAGTTCATGGAACAATAAGTAATGTGGGACACTAAGAGCGCATAGGAGCAGAACGCCTGTGATCCTAAAAAAGGCAGTATATAGCCAAAAGTATTTTACCTAAGCATGCTGGGATTTGGAGAAAATGAAATGAAGTGCTGACAGATAGGCAGCTTGGTTCTCCTGTAAGAAGCTGACCTTTCTGCAAAGGGAGCTGTGTGAAGGAGATAAGAATATTTAACAGCAATTAATGTCATGTCAGATGGGAAGAAACAAGAGCCAGAATCAGTCAGACAGAGCCCAGACTTCCCACCTGCAGATACCAGAAATGTCACCGAGGCCCTATCTGCATCATCGCCTGGGGACACAGTAGAAGAAATAGGGCTGAGCTTTCAGAAGCTATGAAATTCAGAGCTCAGATTCGGGGGCATATTTCATATATGAGATGCAGAATGGCATAGTTATGGGGTAGAATCATAGGAGAGCAATGGTTATAACAAGGGATACAACAAAAAGACAGCAAGGGATAGAAATGTCTTGTGATGGCCTTTGAAAGGAAAGGCAAGCAATAGACTACTCGTTACAGGGCTCTAGCCTGCCCGTGCAAAACAGTCTCATAGAGTCTACTAGCTTACATGGGGTTTCTAAGCTCCCCATGGCTGTTTATGAATAGTTGCTTATTCATATACATAATATTTTATGCACTGCACTTCTATTCCAGAAGGAGGCATGGTTTTCTTGGGTAAATCAAATAATCTGCTTTTTAATTCCCCAGAACTGGATTATTCTTGTCCATGGGTCATATCTTGTATTATTCTTACTCATTTAGGGGATGAATAAGGGTGATGATGGGGGATTTGTGGGAAAAAAAAATGCAGGTCCTTTTGCTTCCAACCAAGAACAACTCATTTAATCGCCATGTAGTATATCTTTGTGGGACAGTCAATCTTAACTGCAGAAGATTGCTTATAAATCTGAGAGAAAATAACCTTTGCGTGGCTCATTCTGTATTTATGATGCATATTGGTACTGTATGGTCCCAAGGATTTTTGTGGACACTATAACATGGCTCCATATAAGACAGGTTCATAATACATGTGTCAGACTAGTCACAGTGCAATTAGGCAGTGATCAAAGTCTTTCATAGACCAAAATGTTGGCTGCCTTTGTTTTGTTTTTACGCCGTCACATAACAGCAATACATGATGAACTGCAAATATCAGTGTGCCATAGTTTTCTTCTTACTATGAAGTTGTGTTTACACAAGCGTATGTTCTCTCATGCGAGAGAACAGGGCCAATTTTGCTACTGACGCTTGGCTCAAACTTTGTCAAAGTATCAACTTACTATGATGCTATTTTCTCGCATGAGAGAATCGCAGCTCAGGTGCGAAGAAGAGGGAAAAGTTACTTACTCCATCTGCTCCATGATCTGTGTCCATATAAATCAGGTTGCACTCTTTTGACAGCCAAATGCCGCTCAATGTTTTACACGCACCCATAGACTTGTAAAAGAGTTACTTGCTGAACCATGCTGAGATTTTTTTTACTTGCCAAATCGGCATAAAGATGAACGCAGATCTGTACTATCCCATAAAATAATATTGGTCCAAGTGATATTCGAATTGCACTTATCCCATGTATATGCTCGTGTGAGCGAGCCCTATGAATTGGACTGTAACATACTGCTGAGCGCCACAAGCTCAGCCACAAGTGCAAATCAGACCTTGATGGGTATGTGTAACAAGGTGGCACAGGGTGGTAGTCGTGGGCGAGTTCACTAAACAACAGTCAGTGAGCACCCTGGCACCTTGTACATGAAAAGATAAATAAAGTCTCTTGTACTGCATGTGCAGCATGCACCACAGCACACTCATAGGCTCTGTCAGATTCCCCTCAGCTCTGCAAATCACTTCAGAGACGAGGTCTTTCTCCAACAGTTGAACTTTACGAAACAGCAGCCTATTCATCGCGTAGGCAGCACAAGTCAAGCACAGAGATATCTTCTTATCTGCATTTTTCACACAAGCAGCACAAGTTAATCACAAAGTCATCTTCTTATTTTTCTTTGTCATCCGGACAGACTCTATCTTCTGCATCAGCTTCCCTTTCCCGGCAAGCTCAACTATATCCCTGGATAATCTGTGTCCCACCTATTTCCTTCGACAATCTCTGTCCCTCTTCTGGACAATCTCTGTCCTATTCGTGCTCCAGGCCCACCAGCTCCCTGCTGGTTCCTTGGTCCAGCTGCAAGTTATAAGGTAACGGGCTTGCTGACTCAGCTGCTGCCTAATCCCAGCTGCTAGTGTCACGTCGGCAGTGACCGCCGCCATTCCAGCAGCGGTGGGGCCCGCCACCGCCTCCACTTACTCGCCCATGGCTCATCGCGCTGTGCCTGTCCTCCCGGTGCGTGGCTGTCCCGCGCAGGTGCCCTAGGCCACGGCGCGCACTCTGCAGGTTTCTTAACCCAGCAGTGCCCGCCCAGAGGCCCTGGCCGCCCAATCATCCAGCAGCGTATGGTATATCAGGCGTCTCCAAGATGGTAGAGACACCGGATTATTGTGTGCTACCCCTTGCGGTATTCTGGCCGAGTTTAGGGGACTTCCCTACAACTTCTTTCTCTACTCAGTCTAGTACTCCGTCCTGTACTCTGTACTCCACACTCTGTCCTGTACTCCGTCCTGTACTCTGTACTCCTCACTCAGTCTTGTACTATGTCCTGTACTCTGTACTCCGTCCTGTTCTCCTCACTCAGTCCTGTACTCCGTCCTGTACTCCGTACGCCATCCTGTACTCTGTACCCCATCCTGTACTCTGTACTCAGTCCTGTACCCCGTACTCCATCCTGTACCCCGAACTCCATCCTGTACTCCGTACTCTGCCCTGTGTTCCTGATCCGTCCTGTATCTCTGGTTCATCCTGTGCTCTGGTTCCCCCAGTTGTTCTCTGGTCCCTTGAGCCACCCCTCTTGGTTCTAGCTGTCGCAGTATCTGTCTTCCGAGGGTCTGCCCCTAACGGTCCCTGTATAGGGGTTGGCTCCACCTTGCGCGCTCGCCATCGGGAGCTCCAGTTCCGTGATCCAGAGGGTCCACTATCGGACGTTGCCTTCCTTGGTCGTCACAGCTAGCTTCGGATCCTTCCTTGGAACGGTTCTGTGTAAGCTGGTGAACACCTGCATGATTCTCAGCCTGGGGTCCCTTACTGAAACAGCTTTATCCCCACGGCCTGTAATACTCTGCTCACATGTCCTGGCCTTGGGCAAGGTGCCCAGGCATCTGAGAGAACCAGGAAGTATCTGCCCTATACTCCACTGCTCTGTGCTGCTCTGCTCTGTGACTCCTCCTATCTGCTTAACCCCTATGCTGCCTGTACTTAACTAACACTTCTATCTATTCTATGCTCTCTCTACTGTGCCCCCTCTATTCTAATCCCCCTATGGTCCTGCACTACTAATCTATCCCTAAGCTAAAGAACAATACATCACATTACAGTACATGACAAATACATTACAGTGCACACAATAGCAGAACATTAATAAAACATCAGGATACCGCATGTGACACAGGTGAACAGCATTAAGGAGAGAGAAGGTACATGAGGTTCCCTATCACCTCCTTACACTCCTCCCTCCTAGAATATGGTCATCCCCCACCATGGCAGCACCTGTCAATGTAAAACTGTTAGAAAACATTTTTTTAACATGTTTACAATATAAGACAGTCTATATCTGATAACTTTTGTTGGGTTAACCATGACCTCGACTCCACTCGGTTGGATCCCTGGAACAGAAAAGTTCAAGTATCTTTTAGCTCAGGTCCGGCGGACCCCAGTCCCCTTACTCCAGGGACTCAGACATAAATGGTGTCGCACAACAATCATTCAGGCCTATGGGCCAGTCTTTTCATGATCCAGGTAGCCAAACATAGGAAATTACTATAAACACAAGGCCCAGTGGCCCACTTAGCAACAATCCATTTAGTCCTGACCCGGCTCGATCTTTGGGTCCTCCTGCACAAGTTCTTCCCCCTCTCTCCTTTTAGTGGATCATGGGCTCCTAAACACAAATGGGTGGCTTTATCAAGGAGCAGTTCAAGGTTAAAATAGGTAAAATTTGGGGCAAATGCAGGTAAGATGTATGGTTAAAACAACACAGTCCTTAAAGCAGCCGCACACATAGTCCATAGTGATTAACCCTTTCAGGTTTGCAGTCCCGTAATCCAGCAGGGGTTGCGCAAATGTGCACAAGTGAAATTTGGATGAGGAAGGGGGAAAACAAAAACAACAGTCCTTTATCCGTGACCATTCGGGTCACCCACGATACTCAGTCTTGGTGTAGTTCAGGGCTCCCTGCCCTTCCAGAGATGGGGAACAGTCTCTTCACACATTTTTCTGTTACTTCGGTGCAGCTGGCACAACGCTCTAAAAGGGGCCACATAAGACAATACAGGGCCGCTAACCAGAGTAGTGGGCCGCAATCGGGCCCCAGTTAACAATAGAAGTATGGCCCGAAGGTCCACTGGAGGACAACTCACCACTGTTCTTCCGATTTGTTTCCTTCGGCAACAGCCGACTCAGCAGACTTGGAGCCTCCCGCTCCCGTGACCCGCCTGTGGCCATTGCTTCCTTTAAGGGCGCCTCTTCCCTCTGGCTTTCTGTGGGGCCGTGTGTCATCCAGCTGGACATGGTTCCTTCCCCAGGGTGCTGCTGCTCCTTTAAAACTTGGCACTCCCGCTGTTTCTTCTCCTCAATAACCTTCCTCACCCACCGAGCTTCTCTCGCTGTATGGACCCGAGTCTCATCTGGGTACCCGCTCTAGGGAGATGTGAGGACCAGAGAAGATGTCTGGGCTTGAACAGGTGCAGGGACTGGGGTGAGGGCCGGTGTTACACTTAGCGAAGTGGAAGCCAGCTGCAACGGTCCTCCACTGCGGCCGCCCAAATTTGGAATCACGGCCATGACAGTCCCTCTCTCCACAACTTTCGGTTTCTCTATTTTTTATTCTGGTTCCAGCCTCTCTGTGTCCGCGGTCTCCTCGCTCTCAGTGATCTTCATCTGCACAGGTGTTGTGAGTTCATTTTCCCCTTCATTACTGAGGCCCGAGGAACTCCCTCTTCTGGTAAAGAAAGGTAGTGAGCCTGATTATCAGACACCTGAGGCTGATGATGATGACTGGCTGAGTGGAGTTACTGACTGGATATAAGGCTGCCGACGCCCTTCTGCCCTGCAGGTGATTTCTCTGTGGGATCCTTGAGACCAGTCTGAATTCCTGCTCCTCTAAAGCTAAGTTTGCTGCTCGGCCTTTTGCATTGGTGCTTTGACTTTGTTTTGCTTTGTTTTTCTGGATTTCTGCCATTCCCTGCTGGGGTGTGCTGAATTCCTTTAGCTCTGTCTTCTGAAAATACCTGAGTGCTGATTTAGTTTTTGAAGCCTAGCGTCTTCAGGGCCTTTTTCATATCAGCTTGTTGGCTTATGTCTTTGATAGGGTTTTGGCAGATTGCAGACAGCAGCCTTCCTGTCCTTTCCTATCTAGGTAGTTTTGGGCCCCGTCTTTGCTCAGTCTATCTTTCTGTCTGTGTTAGTGTTTTCATCTTGCTTCACCGTCATTATATGTTGGGGGCTGCCTATTGCTTTGGGGTCTGCTCTGGGGCAGTTTAGATTTCCCCTTTCTTTCTTTAGACCTATTTAATTCTCCGGCTGTGATCGAGGGGTCTAGGGCATCGTAGGAACCCCCCACGGCTACTGCTAGTTGTGTTGATAGGTTCAGGGGTCTGCAATCTGATAGTTGCCAACTTCTCTGGTTTTCTGGACTTAGCTTGTATTTCTGTTTTTGCCTCCTACTGACTCATTCATAACAGAATCACCTGCCATACCGCAGATCCTAGGGTACTCAATAGCAGGAAAGAATTGTAAAAAAAAAAAAAAAAAAAAAAAAAAAAAAAGTGTGTATATTTTTTCCTCTATATCTCTGAGGCCGTAGGGGGAATTTTTTTTTCCTCTCAATGGAGATAAAGCAATTGTCTGATCGTGTGGAGCAGCTCGCTGCGGAAGTGCGGGGAATTTCCGCCTACCTTGCTCATTCACATGCTGCTGAACCAAAAATTCCTACACCTGATGTATTTTGTGGTGATCGGTCTAAATTTTTGAATTTCAAAAATAATTGTAAATTATTTTTTGCCTTGAAGCCTAACTCGTCAGGGAGCTCCGCGCAGCAGGTTAAAATTGTCATCTCTTTGCTGCGTGGCGATCCCCAGGATTGGGCGTTTTCTTTGAAACCAGATGATCCTATTGTGACTAATGTGAATGCATTTTTTCAGGCCTTGGGGTTGTTGTATGACGAACCTAATGCCATTGATCAGGCTGAAGAGACCCTGCTGGCATTGAACCAGGGTCGTGATTCTGCAGAATTGTACTGTCAAAAATTCCGAAAGTGGGCAGTACTTACTACCTGGAATGATAATGCCTTGGCTGCTCTCTTTCAGAAGGGGTTGTCAGAAGCCGTAAAAGATACTATGGTGGGATTTCCTGTTCCCTCTGGTCTTGACGATTCTATGTCATTAGCCATTCAGGTTGCGTTTGCGCGAACGCAAAGCTGCACGAGAGGTGTTGCCACCTGTTGAACAAATGTCTGAACCTATGCAATGTGATAGAGTTTTTTCCAGAGAGCAGCGTCAGGAGTTCAGAAGGCGTAATAAGTTGTGTTTTTTCTGTGGAGATGCCTCGCATATTATTTCTGTCTGTCCTAAACGAGAGAAACGCTTTGCACACACGTTTTCTGTTGGGGGTGTTCAACCTAAGTTTCTTCTGGCTATTACTCTGATCTGCTCCCTGTCCACATTTTCCGCCAAGGCTTTTGTGGATTCGGGAGCAGCCCTAAATCTAATGGACTTACATTTTGCTAAACGTTGTGGATTTCCAATGACACCTCTGCAGACTCCTATCCCTTTGAGGGGGATTGATGCTACTCCTATGGCTAAAAATAAACCTCAGTTTTGGACCCAGGTGGTAATGCGGGTCGCCCCAGACCATCAAGAAAATTGAAGATTTTTGGTGTTGCATAATCTGCATGATACTATTGTTCTGAGGTTTCCCTGGTTACAGATTCATAATCCAGTTTTGGATTGGAAATCTGTGTCTGTGGTGAGTTGGGGTTGTCGGTGTGCCTTTAGTGAGGCTTCGGTGTTTTCCACCTCTCCTCAGTCGCATGATGTTCCTGATTATTTGGCGGACTTTTATGATGTATTTAGTGAGAATGAGTCTGCGTCTTTGCCTCCTCATAGGAGTTATGACTGTGCAATGGAACTGAGCCCGGGGTGTAAATTTCCCAAGGGTCGGCTCTTCAATTTATCTGTACCCGAGCACGAGGCTATGCGATCCTATATTAAGGAGGCGTTGGAGAAGGGTCATATTAGACCATCCTCGTCACCCTTAGGTGCCGTTTTTTTTTTTTATAGCCAAAAAGGATGGATCATTAAGACCTAGTATTGATTATTGTGCCCTCAACAAAATTACTGTTAACTATCAGTATCTGTTACCCCTGATTTCTGATCTATTCTCCAGAGTTAAAGGTGCTTGCTGGTTTACCAAGCTTGACCTCAGGGGGGCGTATAATCTTATTCGCATTAAGCATGGGAATGAATGGAAGACGGCGTTTAATACTCCGGAGGGACATTTTGAGTACCTGGTGATGCCTTTTGGGCTCACTAATGCCACTTCTGTCTTCCAGTGCTTCATGAACGATATTTTCCGAGATTTTGTCGATATATTTTTGATTATCTATCTGGATGATATTTTGATCTTCTCCAAGGATTGGGATTCTCATGTGGAACATATTCGGACTGTGTTCCGGATCTTGAGGGAGAATTCCCTGTATGTCAAAGGATCTAAATGCCTTTTTGGAGTACAGAGGATTTCTTTTTTGGGATTTATTTTGTCCCCGTCAGCTATTGAAATGGACCCGGCCAAGGTACAGGCCATTTACGATTGGGTTCAGCCCACTTCTTTGAAGGCCCTCCAGAAGTTTTTGGGTTTTGCTAATTTTTATCGGAAATTTATAGCAAAATTTTCTAGTATTGCCAAGCCATTGACTGATTTGACTAAGAAGGGTGCTGATGTGTTAAATTGGTCTCCGGATGCTGTTTCTTCCTTTCAGGAGCTGAAGCGAAGATTCACCTCTGCCCCGGTTTTGCAGCAACCTGATGTCTCACTTCCATTCCAGGTAGAGGTGGATGCTTCTGAGATTGGTGCAGGAGCTGTTTTGTCCCAAAAGGATCCTGTAACATCTAAAATGAATCCCTGTGCTTTCTTTTCCCGAAAGTTCTCTCCATCTGAACGTAACTATGATGTGGGGAATAGGGAACTGTTGGCCATGAAATGGGCATTTGAGGAGTGGAGACATTGGTTGGAGGGAGCTAAGCATCAAGTCGTGGTCCTCACTGACCACAAGAATTTGATTTACCTAGAGTCGGCTAAGCACTTGAACCCTAGACAGGCTAGGTGGGCCTTGTTTTTTACACGTTTTGATTTTGTGGTTTCTTTTCTTCCTGGAACGAAGAATGTCAAGGCAGACGCCCTCTCTAGGAGCTTCTTTGCTGATTCTCCTGTGGTGACCAAGCCTGCTACCATCTTAGGCGAAGGGGTAGTTCTTTCTGCCATCTCGCCCGATTTGAGACGTGCTCTGGAAGAGTTCCAGGAGGACAAACCTGAGCGTTGTCCCAGTGGAAAGTTGTATGTTCCTGACCAGTGGAAGAAGAGAGTGATGTCTGAAGTTCATTGCTCTGCTTTGGCTGGTCATCCAGGTATTTTTGGTACTAGAGATCTGGTGAGTCGGTTTTTTTGGTGGCCCTCCTTGTCTCGTGATGTCAGTAATTTTGTGCAGTCCTGTGGGACGTGCTCCCGGTCTAAATCGTGTTCTCGCTCTAGTGGGTTGTTGATGCCTTTGCCTGTCCCCAAGAGGCCATGGACCCATATTTCAATGGATTTCATCTCTGATATGCCTGTCTTTCAAAGGATGACTGTTATTTGGGTGATTTGTGATAGGTTCTCTAAGATGGTTCATCTTGTACCACTCCCTAAGTTGCCGTCTTCCTCTGAGTTGGTGCCCCTGTTTTTACAACAGGTGGTTCGTTTGCACGGGATTCCTGAGAACATTGTATCTGACAGAGGAGTCCAGTTTGTGTCTAGATTTTGGAGAACTTTCTGTTCCAGGCTGGGAATTCAGTTGTCCTTCTCCTCTGCTTTTCACCCTCAGACCAATGGGCAGACAGAGAGAACAAACCAGACCTTGGAGTCATATTTGAGATGTTTTATTTCTGCTGATCAGGATGATTGGGTTTCATTTTTGCCCTTGGCCGAATTTGCTTTAAATAATAGAGCTAGTTCTGCCACTTTGATGTCACCTTTTTTTTGTAACTTTGGGCTTCATCCTCGATTTTCTTCAGGGCAGGTGGAGCCCTCTGCCTGCCCAGGTGTTGACACTGTGGTGGAGAGAATGCACCAGATCTGGGACCAAGTGGTGGATAAGTTATCTCTCTCCCAGGAAAAGGCCCAGCGGTTTTCCAACCGACATAGGACTATTGGTCCCCAGTTTAAGGTTGGTGATATGATGTGGTTATCATCAAAAAATATTGCTATGAAGGTGGCTTCTCCTAAGTTTAAGCCTAGATTTATTGGACCTTACAAGATTGTGGAGATTATTAATCTGGTCTCTTTTCGTTTGGCTCTTCCTGTCACATTTAAAATCCATAATGTGTTCCATAAATCTTTGTTGAAGAGGTTTGTTGAACCTGTTGTTCCGGGGGTGGCACCTCCAGACTCTGTATTGGTTGAAGGTAACATGGAATATGAGGTAGAGAAAGTACTGGATTCCCGTCTGGCTAGACGGAGACTCCAGTATTTGGTTAAGTGGAAGGGTTATGGTCAGGAGGATAATTCCTGGGTCTCTGCCTCTGATATTCATGCCAAAAGATTGGTGCATGCCTTTCATCGGGCTCACCCTGATCGCCCTGGTGGCGTAGTTGAGGGTTCGGTGACCCCTCCTCAAGGGGGAGGTACTGTTGTGAGTTCATTTTCCCCTTCATTACTGAGGCCCGAGGAACTCCCTCTTCTGATAAAGAAAGGTAGTGAGCCTGATTATCAAACACCTGAGGCTGATGATGATGACTGGCTGAGTGGAGTTATTGACTGGATATAAGGCTGCCGACGCCCTTCTGCCCTGCGGGTGATTTCTCTGTGGGATCCTTGGAGACCAGTCTGAATTCCTGCTCCTCTAAAGCTAAGTTTGCTGCTCGGCCTTTTGCATTGGTGCTTTGACTTTGTTTTGCTTTGCTTTTCTGGATTTCTGCCATTCCCTGCTGGGGTGTGCTGAATTCCTTTAGCTCTGTCTTCTGAAAATACCTGAGTGCTGATTTAGTATTTGAAACCTAGCGTCTTCAGGGCCTTTTTCATATCAGCTTGTTGGCTTATGTCTTTGATAGGGTTTTGGCAGATTGCAGACAGCAGCCTTCCTGTCCTTTCCTATCTAGGTAGTTTTGGGCCCCGTCTTTGCTCAGTCTATCTTTCTGTCTGTGTTAGTGTTTTCATCTTGCTTCACCGTCATTATATGTTGGGGGCTGCCTATTGCTTTGGGGTCTGCTCTGGGGCAGTTTAGATTTCCCCTTTCTTTCTTTAGACCTATTTAATTCTCCGGCTGTGATCGAGGGGTCTAGGGCATCATAGGAATCCCCCACGGCTACTGCTAGTTGTGTTGATAGGTTCAGGGGTCTGCAATCTGATAGTTGCCAACTTCTCTGGTTTTCTGGACTTAGCTTGTATTTCTGTTTTTGCCTCCTACGGTGACTCATTCATAACACACAGGTATCTCACTTGGTAATGGCGTCTCTCTTCCAGGCACGCCGTCTTGCTCTTCTGGGCTCCACCCGTTCATGGATGGAGTTACTTCTGGTTGCCCCACTCATTCCTTCAGATCCTGCTGCAGGAATTGGGGCTTCTTCTCCTGCCGTGCCCATCTCAGGCGGACACCAGTCACTATGGGAATTGGCCTCTGCTTCTTCTGTCTTCACGTCCTTTTCTTCTTAGGATGCCCACGGCACCGCTCTCAGCTTTCGCACCTCTGACCGCCATCTCCTTGACAGTGTTTGGCACCATCTTGAACCACAATTCCGTCATCAGACCACAAGTCGCTGGAATCTTTTCCACCAGCTCTGCAGCTGCAGGGCTTCTTGATTCGATCCTGCCAACTACACCAAATATAGCAAGGTGGCACGGGGTGGTAGTCATGAGCGAGTTCACTAAATAACAGTCAGTGAGCACCCCGGCACCTTGTATATGAAAAGATAAAGTCTCTTGTACTGCATGTGCAGCATGCACCACAGCACACTCACAGGCTCTGTCAGCTCCACAAATCAATTCAGAGACGAGGTCTTTTTCCAACAGTTGAACTTTACTAGACAGCAGCCTCTTCATCACATAGGCAGCACAAGTCAAGCACAGAGACATCTTCTTATCTGCATTTTTTACACAAGCAGCACAAGTTAAACACAGAGTCATCTTCTTATTTTTCTTTGTCATCCGGACAGACTCTATCTTCTGCATCAGCTTCCCTTTCCCGGCAAGCTCAACTATATCCCTGGATAATCTGTGTCCCACCTGTTTCCTTGGACAATCTCTGTCCCTCTTCTGGACAATATCTGTCCCACTCGTGCTCCAGGCCCACCAGCTTCCTGTCGTTCCTTGGTCCGGCGTGAATTATAGGGTAATGGTCTCACCGATTCAGCTGCCTCCTAATCCCAGCCGCTAGCTTCGGATCCTTCCTTGGAACAGTTCTGTATAAGCTGGTGACCACCTGCACGATTCTCAGCCCGGGGTCTCGTACTGAAACAGCTTTATCCCCACGGCATATAATACTCTGTTCACATGTCCTGACCATGGGCAAGGTGCCTGGGCATCTGACAGAATCAGGAAGTATCTGCCCTATACCCCCCTGCTCTGTGCTGCTCTGCTCTGTGACCCCTCCCATCTGCTTAACCCCTATGCTGCCTGTATTTAACTAACACTTCCCCCTATTCTATGCTCTATCTCTACTATGCCCCCTCTATTTTAATCCCCCTATAGTCCTGCACTACGTACTAATCTATTCCTAAGCTAAATCACAATTCATCACATTACAGTACACGACAAATACATTACAGTGCACACAATAGCAAAACATTAATAAAACATCAGGATGCTGCATGTGACACAGCTGAACAGCATTAAGGAGAGAGAAGGTACATGAGTGTTCCCGCCACCTTCTTACATATGTACCTTAGGGGGCCTTCATAACACACTTTATATGACATAGTGTGTTCATGGCTTCAAATGAAAATTATCGTTTCCCCCAGACATCACTAGGCTTGTTTGCATCCAAAGAAATTCAATTCCCTTGGTTAAGTCATGTGTGGTTTGGGCAGATCCCCATTTTTCTCTTGCTTCTTTCCATGAATTACAGACATCAGTACAATGTTCTATAATTACACCAAGTACTTGAGTGATTTCAAGCTGTTACCAACAATGGACTGAACCATAGAGCTGATTTAGTGACCCTAAGAATGAAGCACAATCATTTTCTGGGGCTGTTGTTGGGTCTCTTGAAGTGTCATTTACGTGCCTGTTTTGCGTTGCACACATCTCAAACACCCGTTAGTGCTTTTTCTCTAAGTAGGATCTTTGGGGAAGTTGATTAATGAGCCGGACAAGTGATTACACCAGGGATTAATTAGTGTTTGCCGTTTGGTGATAGAGCGCTGGACCCAGCTGGTCTTCAGATGTTTCCTGCTCATCCATCTTCCGCTGCTGTGATGCGTTGGCAGACAAAGGGAAGATCCCTCTTCATATCGCATGATTATCGGAGGCCGCTCATTGCCTGGCGGCACTTATCTATAAGCACTAGTCAATATCCATCTCTCTTCATAATATAGAGGAGCAGTTCTGGATGTCATTACACCGATATTGTTGGCACTTCTGTCGTAATGACTGCAAGAATCCAGGAAAAAAATCACTCAGAGTTCATGGGGTACAGTGCCACTATTCTCTTATAGCATATTGACGTATATCACCCACTCATCTTAGAAGAACGAGCATCTGTTGCATTGGATTCCAGTTATTGAATGGCTAGACGCGAGACACCGGACGAGCAGCCTTGACATAAAATATTCGCCGATGTAGGTTACCATACAAAGGTAGGACGGAGAGTAATGGAAGAATCTACTGTGCTTCCATTAGCAGAGATTTTTCTTGCTCGCTTTGTGCATGTAGGTTATTTAGCAGGAATAGTTAATATGGAAAAGCTAAGAGCAATGCTTCTTTCACGTAAACAGCTAATGTCAGGAATTAAAGCAAGATGCTTTTGTGTTACTGTGAAACTGCTCTTTTGCAAAAACTTTATGTGTAATAGCAATTATGAGATTTATAGAGAGTAGTAACTAAAAAGCTTCACTCCCTTCCACATCACTCTCATTGTCTGACTACAGATACCCAGCAAAAATATCCAAAGTGGTGCTTCATCTTAAAATGATATAGTTACTAGTTTGTTTCTTAAATGGATTATTTGGGATTAGAAGTGCATTACTTCAGGAACAGCACCACCGTTGTCCATCTGGCAGTTACTGGTATTGCAGCTAGCAATTTTTAGACTGAGCTGCAATATTAGACAATGGAGGAGCTGTTTATGGTAACATAGATCGATTACTCTAACACATTTTTAAGGTACTTACAATGTATGGAGAAAAGTATCACATTACAAATACAGGAGCTTTTATGATCTCCCATCCTAAATCCATAGAATTTAATATGGAGTTGGTTCTCCCTTTGTGGTTATAAGAGCTTCCAGAACTCTTGGAAGATGTTCTACGAGATTTTGAAATATGTGTGCAGGAATCTTTGCCCATTCATCTGTATGAGCATTCGTGTTGAGATACACTGATGTTGGACAAAAGGTCCTGCCAGACAATTTCCATTCTAGTTTTTCCCCAAGGTATTGGATGGGGTTGAGATCAGGACTCTGTGGTGGTCAAGGCAAGTTCATCCACACAAAATTTTCCCAACCATCCGTTTATGTGTAAAGAGGTGGCCGATCCCCTCAGTTGTTCCCCCTCCTCCTTCCTTGTGACCCTCCGTGCACTCGATATAGATATGTTCATTATTGCAATGTATGTGATGTACCCTGCATACCGCCATATGATGCACCTGTAAGTTATATTGTCATTATGCTGTATGTGTTATGTACCTGTAATGTATTGGGATGTTTACCTTTAAGTGCTGTATATGCAATGTATAATGTTCCTATATGTGTCACTATTGCAGAGTTAGGGACAGGTAATAGTTAAAATAGGGGTTGGTCCAGCAGCAGCAGAGAGGCTGGACTTGCAGCCACAAGGGGATAGGAAGCTGTTCCTTCCTCAGAACTGCCTGGATACGTTGACCCGGGCAGATGTGTTTTCAAGATGGGGCATTGCCAGACCCCCCCACCCCCCACCCCTCCAGACAGGAGGGGTCTGTTGCTCTGGACCAAGGACTGGACAAAAGGGCTAAGGACTGCAACACAGGCCCCAGAGACTGTGGAAGGGCCCCTGCTTCTGAAGGGGTTATCCCGGCACGTGGAATTCCTCTAATATCTGGTTGCTGCAGCTGTTGTGGGTGCAGTTGGAGAGCATGACAGGGAGAGAGTAGGAAAACCAGTGTTGTATTCGTGCCCTTCTTCTTCTTCTTTACCACTGTTCATTAAAGAATTCCTTTTCCCTGTTGGACAACAGTTGACTTTGTGAACTTCGAATCATCTGGACCGCTGTCAACAGAAGAGAAGGTAATCTGTGGGGAAAAACTGCATCAATCCCGTATTACATGTACAAGGGGCCGGGGGGTACTCGCCGAATGTGTGCTCAGTGGACTCTATGTACTGTCCCTTTAAAGAACTCGCCACAACTACCCCCCCACACACACACACCGGTTGCCGTTGTTACATGTTACTTGCTTTGTACACTGAGGCACAACCATGCTAGAACATAAAAGAGTCTTTCGCCTACTGTTCCCACAAAGTTGGAATCTACAATTGTCCATATTGTGTTGATATGGTGAAGAATTAAGTTTTGCCATCACTAAAACTAAGAGGCCTATGCAAACCTCTCAAGAACCCCATAGAGATATTCCTCCTCCAACAAACTTACAATTGGCATCACACAGTTCTCCTGGCATTCACCAAAAACAGATTCCTTTATCAGACATAGATAGAAATAGAGAAGCATAAACTCCTGTCATGAAGTTCGAAGGTCATAGTCTGAGCACTAATATGGATGACAGATGAGGTTTGGGCTTTTCATTTTGGACTCTTGAGTCAGTAGAGCATTAGGGTCTTTTATGCACTATGCACCTCAGCACTTGGAGACCCGGCTCTGTAGCTTCACATGGTCTGCCATTCCTTTCCTGCTGTTCCTAAAATATAAAATAGCCAATTATGCCACAAATGTGTATAAAGGCAGACTGCATGGCTAGGGACTGGATTTTATTCAAATGTTGTAATGGGACTACACGAAGGACTGAATTCAGTGGAAAGGAAGAATGTCCCAATCCTTGTACACGTGTGGGGTAATTCTTGGAGAAATTTCGGGGAGGTGCCATTGCTTTTCATAGTGGAAGAATTGAGATAAAGAAACAACAGAGCTTGCTTGGTTGGCAATTGTTGTATCTCCCATAGACTATAATCGATAATAAGTTTCTAGTAGCTCCATAATTCTACTGGAAATGGAGGGTATGGGGCATTGAATATACTGTAATAGTGCACATCTGATTCCCCCATAAAGTGGTAGGTTGACCATCAACGGTCTAGGAATAGGGCAGGGTGATTAAAAGGTATTCAGGAAAGATATATATCTTCGTACCGTGTTAGCCAGTCTCAAAAGCTTGCAATGTGTTACCATCTTTTCAGTTAGCCATTAAAAGGTATCAACCACTGAGGACTCTCAATTCTGAATATTTTTAAAAGTTATTCAGGCATATTAGCACTTGTATGTTGAACCATGACGGGATTTAAGAAGTATTCCCATTTCAGCATTTTATGACACCTTTGTAGGTGGAGAACGGAGTCCCATCTCGCTGTCAATGCAGAAGGGCCTACGACTCTATCCATTCATGTCTGTTGGAGCTGTTTTAGAAACTCCCATAAAATTGAATGGAGAGAGAAACATTTCCAATTGCATTGGCTCAAGAGCCAAAGGAGATGGGAATTCTGTTTTATGACTTTGTGTTGCAGATCCCCCACAGGAACAGCACACAGCATAGTACACAACATCGTACGTCTAGCTGTACTCTATGCCGATAAGATGCTCCTGATGGTCAATGTATCAATGTAATAAACTATGTATCCATATAAAGAACTAGGCCAAACTACCAGTTAACTATTATTTGATCTGGCTCATAGCAGATATAATAGCGGGCCCAGTCTCCCAGAGCCCCGTCCCCAATGCAGCCAATGCAGACGCATAGAGGCCCCTTTTCAGTCATTCTGAGTTGTGTAGAAAGCCAGTAGCTTGAATCAACTTATTGCATTATTAAAAGGGGGTGGCCTACTATTGATACGTGGCTGTAGCCTCGTGGTTAATGTGGTGGCAGTATTAGTGGTGTTAGCTGAAGATAAAAAGATAAATTTGCAACATTCGGGTGAATGTGATTGGCTGGTGTCTAAGGCTATGGTTTTGCCAAATGCAACATGTTACTTCTTTCAGTTTTTTTCACCTATTGAAAGCAATGGGTACTGAAAAAAACGATGACAAAAAGGCAGGTATTAGGTTTTGTTGCATTTTTAGGGCCAAAACCTGATAAAGTAGAATCATATTTTTTTATGCACTAAACTTTTTCAGCATGCACAAGAGACAAATGCATTCTGACTAGTGATGAGCTAGTATACTTGTTGCTCGGGTTTTCCCGAGCATGCTCTGGTGTCCTCCGAGTATTTTGGCGTGATCGGAGATTTAGTTTTTGTCGTCTCAGCTGCATGATTTGTGGCTGCTGGACAGGCTAAATACATGAATGTTTGTTAGGGAATTCCCACATGTATTCAGCCTGTGCAGCAGGCTATGGGGTATGGGGTAGCGCCCAACAGACGTATATTTCTCACCCGTATTGTACGGTCTGTGACAATCGCAGCATGCTGCGATTGTCAGCGTACTACGCCCGTAGTACGCTAATGCAAGTCTATGGGTGCGCAAAAAATACGGATTACACACGGACCACACGTGTGACCTGCGAGAAATACGCAGATCTTTTGACAGGTGACAGGAAATGGGCCAATCCATCATCAGGAAGCTTAGACATGCTAATTAGCTCAAAAAGCACTCCAGACATCCAGGAAGTACGCCTCCACGGAGTCCTGCAGCAGCATGGCACCATATTTCCTCAATGTGGAGATGCTGATTGTACTAGTGCAGGAGCGACCGGAAATCTGGGACCAACGTGATGCCCATTATGCCAACTGGGCAAGAAAGGGGGCGTCATGGAGGCGCATATGTCGCCAGATGTTCCACGATTTTGGTGATCGGCCACGTGAGGAGCAGCAGCAAATGAGTAAGTACAACCCAAAAAGTGTTTAAAATTACCTCACATCAAAAAAGGCATTTAGAATCAGGGCCACCCCCCTTCCTGTGCTTGGACTTTTTGCCTCATGAGACGGGTAGATTTTTATGTGACCCATGGTTTTACACTGACATAATTTGGCCCAGGCTACAAGCTCCTCATCCTCCTAGCCAACCAAGTTATTAAGTGTAGTTACTTGATGCCTGAACTATTGTGACCCTGTGTATCTGGCCTGGATGCCCCAATTATATATGCCACCCTGGGTAGAAAGCACACCCTAGAAGGCCACATGCCTAGACTACTGGTAGCAAATTTGACCTAGCAAATGTGTGAAATTGAGAATATTTCCTGTCACATTGCAGTGGAAGATGTGATGAGACGCTGGCGCAGCATCCGCAACCAATACAGGAGGGAATGTCAGCAGCGGGCCAGGAGTGGTGATGCAGGCCACACAAAGCGAAAATATATTTATTATGATCACCTCTCCTTCCTCGCTCCTATTCTGGATCTGAGACCGTAAGTAGATACCTCACACAACATTACACAGATACTTTACAGGGCCAAAAAAATTGATTTATTTTTGGCACTGTTCTATTTCATTAGAGAACTCAGACCAACCTTACGGAGAGAGAAACTTGCTCAGATACCGAGCCCATCATAGATCCTGGGTCTGTAGGGGAAGAGGTGGCTGGCCCATCTTCTCCCCCTCCAAGAAGCATGGGTGAAGATTCCTCTCAGGAAAACCCAGTGCCTGCACCACAAACCACACCACCAGGACCACATCCACAAGCAGGACCGTCTGCTGCTGCAACATCAGCCATACAGGAGGAGCAGGGCAGCATCAGCAGAAGCCCAACTGCCCAGATCCGGGGCTCCTCACAGCCTGCTGGACCAAACCGGCGAGGAAGAAGAAGTCGCCATATCCCTGCCCAAGATACCTGTACCAATGTTGACACAGGGGTACTGAACTATCTGGCTTGAGTCAATAATGATGATGGCGAGGTGGCATACTCACGCAGCCTGGCCCTTTATCTTCGTGCCCTTTCCTGTGAGGTGAGGCTACTTATTCCAGGATGCTTTCAGATCCTGTTTGATGCAAGCACACACACCAGTACCCCATATGAGTTATTTGAATATCTGGAGAGGTGGCAGATTTCACCCAGGAATCTGATGCACCTTAGACACCCCACACACATGCTTGCTCAAGCAGGCTCTGAGGATCCTCAAATATGTGGGTCTACACCTCACCCCCTTCCTCCCCCTACCCAACCTTTCCAACAGCAGCCACATATGTCTGGCTCTAGCCAACCTCACCAATATGGCCACTTGTTCCCACCCAGTGTTGGAGGCTGGTCCCAACCTGGTTGGGGATGACATGGCTATTTTGGTGGGTATGAGACACGGGCCTACCAGCCCCAACAAGAGGCCCCTCTCCAGTATCACTCTGGCCTGTACCAACCACAATCACAGGAGGCAGTACACTACCCACATCATAGGCAACAGTATGCCCCCACACAGAGCGATGGCCAAGTTGGGCAAAGTAGCCAGCAGCAAACACAGGCTGGTCTTCCGCCTTCTCCTCTCCCGACCTACCAAAATTTATAATGTTGCCATTTTGGTATTGCCTAATGGTTTTGTGGTTGTTTTGTTTGTCAGAAAATGTTATTTGTACCCAATTTTCACATCTGCACAAAGGCCAATTTGGCCCATTGCCACATTTATCATACGGCAATAATATGTTTTTGTAAAAAAAAAAAAAAAATAAGGCAAAAGTAAACATTTGTCTACTACATTTTATATCTCTGTCTCAATTCTAAAAAAAGGTGTCAGCATACTAACATATGCTTACCAATGCAATTAAACAGTCATAGAATCATAAGGGGTTTAAATATATATATTTAGACAGACATAAACCAAAAATTAGAACATAGACACAGCATGCTCTTGCCAAGAAGTTTCCCCCTCAGGTGACATAAAGTAATTTGTGAAAATATCACGCACTTTGTGCCCAGAGAGCGGTCTACATTGACGGTTGATAGGTGGTCTCACCCTACGCACATTGTCGGACCCACGCACAACACGAGCAGAGGTGAAGTTATGAAGAACCACACAGGCTTTAACAACTTCATTAACATTTTGTTCACTCAGCTGAATGGCAGACTGGAGTACCCACCATTTGGCACAAAGAATGCCAAAGGAACACTCCACCAGTCGCCGAGCACGTGATAGGAGCAAGTTAAAAATTCTGCGCCGGTGGTCCAGGTTGCGCCGGGGATATGGCCTCATGACATTGCGCGTTAACTGAAATGCCTCATCTGCCACAAGGGCATAAGGGACTGATTCTTGAGTGGAGCCTGGTAGCTGGCGTGTTGGTGGTAGATCCAACTGGTTGGTGCGTAGCCGCCGACCCATAATGGAAGTATTGAAGACTCTAGAGCCAACAATACAACAGAAAAGTATTGTTTATACTTGAAGAATTGGGAGCCTGAGTTCGGCGGCTTACGCACCCGGATATGTTTGCCATCAAGGGCCCCAATACAATTAGGAAACTGGCATTCCTCCTCAAAGTCCCTTGATAGCCTCAACCAGTCTTCCATCCTGGGCTCGGGCAAGACGAGTTGATGTAGTCGTGACCATATTTCACTACATGTCGACCTGACTATGCCAGAAATGGTAGATCTTCCAATGAGAAACTCATGGTGGAGGGCGGCATAAGACAGGCCAGTGGACAGGAAGCTGAAGAACAACAGAAATGGAACATTTTAGAATGCACAAATTAACAAAAGACCAGGTACATACATACCAAACTTGTTAGGATTTCAGATCTACTAACACACATATATTTGGTCGCACAATGACTAAGTAATATTCAGTACATATTATACATAACATTCTGGTCTGTAAGTTTAAATATATCTGGAATAAGATGAGGGCATTAAGCAAAAAATACATACTTTGGGCAACACATCATGAACATAGAGAATGTGGTTGTGTAGTACATACCGTATTGTGATTAGAAGTCGCTCCTCTGCAGATATAGCTTTGCGCATCCTTGTGTCCTGAAAGGTTATCCCTGGGCGCACTGTCTCCAAGAGTAGATCAAATTTTGCAAGGCTCATGTGACAGTATTGGTAAAATTTTTCCGGATGCTCTACCACGTGCTTCAACACATATACCACCCTCAGCACACATTTCACCACACATACACCAACCTCGCCACATAAAAGTCGAAAGACAAAAGTCGCCACTCAAAACTCGCCATGCTGTCCCAGAGCTGTTTAAAAGATGAAAAATGAGCTGTGATTGGTTGCTATCAGCAACAATTTTCTTTGTAGACAGTTGTGGTAACTGAGGCCTATTATTCTTATCATTTCTATGGTGTTATCGTCCTTCTGTAAAGCTGGAAATAACACAATTTATTACCGTGCCAACACAGACCACCCTCTGACACAGACTGCAGGGGGAGCCCAGTATCACACAGGATAGGATTAGATACAAGGCTCAGCAGTCAGTATCACACAGGATAGGATTAGATACACAGCTCAGCAGTCAGTATCACACAGGAGAGGATTAGACACATGGCTCAGCAGACAATATCACACAAGATAGGATTAGATACACAGCTCAGCAGTCAGTATCACACAGGATAGGATTAGATACACAGCTCAGCAGTCAGTATCACACAGGATAGGATTAGATACACAGCTCAACAGTCAGTATCACACAGGATAGGAACAGATACACGGCTCAGCAGACAGTATCAGACAGGATAGGATTAGATACACAGCTCAGCAGACAGTATCACACAGAATAGGATTAGATACACGGCTCAGCAGTCAGTATCACACAGGCCAGGATTAGCCAGTTGGTTACTATGCCCAGGCATCGCCGGGCTCTTCAGCTAGTTTTTATCTAAAACCACATAACATCCTGTGAAGGGAGAGTTTAAACCAAGCAATTACAACATGCCATGTCATAAATGTCTATTCATTCCAGGCGTATCCTTACATAGGGCAGCATGATAACTCTGTGCTTAGCTTTGCAGCTCTGGGGTCCTGGGTTCAAATCCCACCAATGTCAACATTATCAAGGAGTTTGTATGTTCTCCCAATGTTTGTGGGTTCTCCAGTTTCCTCCCATACTGTTATGGGGTTTAGATTGTGAGTCCTAATGGGGAAATGGGGACGGTGATGTCTGTAAAGCGCTGGGGAATTAATGGAGCTATATAAGTATGTAAAATATATAAATACATCAGGTGAGATGTGGCCACATCCCAACCTATACAACTTTCTACTGAAGTGTATGGAGAATGCTGCAGCACAGAACTGGTTAATGGAGGTCAGGTTGCATTTGCCTTTGTTGGATTCCCAAAATCAATTTTATAAGTCGTCCCAGGCACCACAGTCTGACTCTGGTAGGGCAGAAAGTAAAGAACATTCGAAATGTTTTAAATTGTTGGTAAATATAATGTACGTATTACTTGTGATTGGGTGTGAAGTGGAGAGGAGTAGGTTCTTTGGATGTGAAACGGAGAGGAACAGTAAGTTTCTGGCTCCCCCAGTGCTGATGTAGGGTACATCTGGAAGAAAAATGTATTATCCGACTGGATAATGTCATTGCCTAGTAGCCCCCAAATGTTGAACCTTAGTTTATATCCCTGTATAGGGAATTAGATTGAACTTTAGAATTAATTTTAGACCAATCAAAATACATAAGATCCATCATAATCCATTAAAAAATATGTTGTAAACTGCAGCTTACTTTATCTTCTTTGTTCGTACGCACAAATCAATAGACGCCTACATCTCAAGGAAGTATTTCCAATAACATTTTATTAAAGAATTGCTGTTTCTTTGAAGTTGCTTCAATAGTATATTCTGTGTAACAAAAAGAATTCACATAACACCTACCTGTAACCTCAGAATTCCCGAAAAACCTAGAACAAGTACAAGTTGCCACCTACACCTCTATAGTATCTTTACCAGGATGAATTCTTTCTCTAACCTAACAGTATAGTGAATGCAAGGAATGTTGTCTGCTAGTAACTTGAATAGGTTCCCCCACATTATGCTCCCCAGTGTAGGTAGGCCCTGGGGGATGTGTTCAGTAGCTTGTTATACCTCTGTCCCAGAGGAGGAACGATTCACTGGATGGGTTCTAACTCTAATGTCAGATCAGATGCAACTTGTCAGACAAGTGCCAGAGGCCTCTCTGTGATGCTGAAAGCTGCTTATGCTGATCGGACAGAAATAGGCAATGTATGAACCATAATTGTGTGACTACGTCTGTGTCGGATTTGTCTGCACTTTTAGAGCTAC
Organism: Dendrobates tinctorius; assembly: GCF_039654945.1. Classification (NCBI taxonomy): domain Eukaryota; kingdom Metazoa; phylum Chordata; class Amphibia; order Anura; family Dendrobatidae; genus Dendrobates; species Dendrobates tinctorius. The sequence goes on from NW_027361890.1 coordinate 24,961,038, forward strand.
GGTTAGATACACATTCTTACACGAATGGAGAACAGGTTATGTTCTCCAGGAAATTTGTGGCCCGATGTTTGGTGGTGATTGTGACTGAAGGTCCTGACTCTTCTGCGATGATTACCCATGATCAAGAATGCTGTGTTGATCAATATTCACTTACTCTACACAGTAACTTACGTAAACTAATCAGAAGCACTAAATGATTGACGAGTTGATAAACATTTATCCATCGGTGGTCACTTAAAGCACCACTCCGGCGTATTTTTAATTCTAGTGCTGGAGTGGTGCTTCTAATCCAAGGTGACTGCCCATAGTCTTATACTTACCAGCCTCCGTCGTCACCTCCTGTTGCCGGTCTCATCAGTCTCCAGCAGTTTGTGACCTGCCAGATCACTCCAATGTTTCCTGGGTTGAGCCAGAGTTTACTTTTCAATGCAAGTCTATGAGAGGCTCGTTCTGGCTTTCATAGACTTACACTAAGAGCTTGTGACCATTACTTATGACTTCCAGACAGTTAGAAGTTGCGGTCGCAAGATGGCAGTGCAGCACCTAAACAGGGCCAATAGAAGGTGAACACTACAGGTAGGTAAGACTACGGTCAGTGGCCTTAGATTAAAAGCACTTCTCCAGCGCTTTAAAAAAACCTGCTGGAGTGGTGCTTTTAATACCCTGCTTACACAGGAAGATCACAGTGAACGATGTGTGCTGAACGATCTGTAATAGATAATTAATTGCTTATAGGATGCCATTTTTTTTCGGCAGAGCTAGCCCTGTCTGCACAGCCGAGAATGATGATCTTTTGTACGGCAAAGATTTCACCCAGTGAACGAGCCTCTTTATTCTGAATGATCATTGAGAAATAAGCATATTTAAGGCAAATCTGTCACTAGAATTTTGCCATCTAATCTGAAAGCAGTGTAGTATAAAAACGCTAATCCCAGCAATGTGTCGCTTATTGATCTGCTTCTTGTAGTTTTGATAAAATCACTGTTATATCAGCAGGAGATTATCACTAGTGGATTAGTAAACCTGATGACATGAACGCCTCCATATTTATGAGCTCTGTATAACACCACCACCTTCACTGATTGGCAGCTTTCTGCCTATGCACTGTGTCCCCAAAAAGCCACCAATCAGTGGTGGAGGCGGGGCTATCTCAGCATTAGCGAACTGCAAGATCAACAGCAGATAAAACAGTGATTTAATCAAAACTACAGCAAGCAGCCCAGTAAGTGATACATTGCTGGAATCAGGGTCTCTGCTCTTATATCATGCTGCTCTCAGATGGTATATCAAAGACTTGGTGACAAACTCCCTTTAAGAACACTCATTCACGATAATCGTTAAATGTAAATGCACCATAAGGCTTAAAGGAGTTGTCTGGGCTTACCACTAGAGTGTACGGTCACTCTATGTGACTACAGACTTGTGAATCCTTGCATTGCTTACAGCATGCTCTGTGAGGATTCACAAGTCTACAGTCACGTAGCGTGACAACAGACTTTTATGACAAGCCCGGGCAACACCTTTCAAGATCTATTTGGTGATATGGATGATATTCCCTTTCCTACTCCTTGTTTGCCTGATCTATAGCATTCCTGATATTTTGGTGTCTCTTCCAATGCCTTTCTTCTGATCATGACAATGACATTGTCTACATAGAGTGATCTTTCAATAGTGCATTCTCATCAAGGTTGACAGCATCACCTTTAAAATGCAAATATTGTAATGCTTTAGAATTATGAAATTATGGTAAGGATGTGGAGTGTGAAGCAAACACTCAGAGTCATAATGTGAAGTCCATTACAGTCTTGTGTGTGTGATCCATTTTTTCCTTGTACACCATTCATACTCTACATGCTGTTTGTGTTCAGCTATGAGAAAACCTGTGTGGTAATAGCAGATACGCAGGATGCAGTGACGAGACACGAGACAGATATGACTTTAAACGTTAACTTTTATGCTTAAATGCCGTTAGGGCTATTGTTACGCAACCAACAGAATAACAGTAGTTGTCCTCGCAGGGAACCAATACACATAAAGAAGGATTGGGAGAACACGACTAATCCGGCAAAGACCGGTCACTATATGACCGCGGAATGGCCCACTATGGGTCCTTAGTCACTATGTATCACTTATCTGTCCTGACGTCCCTCGGCATCCTGTTCCACAGTGTGTCTGCGTCGCAGCCACTGGGCCCAGCCACTAAAGATCTGGCGTAGTTTTCAGGCGATCCGATGCCCAGGAGGAGCAGGGCACAACAGGCCCACGGAGAGTTCTTTGGCGGGATGTCCCGCAGTGGAGGCAGCGGGATACTGCCTGGGAGTGGGAGAGTGGAAGCCGCAACTCCCTGACAGGGACTGACAGCGGCGGTGATAAGTGGCGGTTGATAGGCCACAGGCGCAGTCTGAGGCCGCACTGGAGGATCCGCAGCGGGCACAGACCCAGTCTCTACTGCAGACTGGAGCGGGGCAGTGGCAGCTGCGGGCGGCAAAGAAGGGCTCACCGCCGCGGTCGGGAGTGAAGCGGCGGTGGCTGCGGGCAGCAGCGAGGAGGCCACAGACACGAGCTGGAGTGAGGCGGCGTCAGCCGCGGACGACTGCGAGTAGGCCGCAGCCGAGAGCTGGAGTGAGGTAAGGTAAGCTCGGCGCCGTCGCCCTGCGGTCCACTGAGAGTCTCCCTCCTGTCGCAGTCCTCCGCTCTGGTAGTTGCTTGTGCCTCTCACTCTCTGGCCCTCCCCAAGTCTCCACCTCCTTCTCCCTCGTTCTGCTGACTCACACAGTCTGGCCCTCTCCACCCCTCTTCTCTGGACTCCTCCCCCAACTGCCCTGTCAGTCTCAGCAGTCCATCCCCTAGATCTGCTCCCTGGAAACAGATACCCCAGGAACCTGGAAGACGGTCCCCTCGGTTCCGGCCCGGGTACTTAGCGGAGGTCTCTCCTCCTACACTCCCCCATCCTGTATGCTCGCCAGGAGTGGGTTCGGGTTGCACGGGATCGTTGGATGTACAGGGCCACAACATATTACGGTGCACAGTATGAGTGGGAAGTGCCCCATCCCTTTCACGTCGTATCTCGTACACAGGCCCATCGGGGCTTATTCGGCGCAATACTCGGTAAGGACTCTCTTCCCTTCGGGGTTCTAGCTTGTTCTGGGTGCGCTGGTCTAGTACGAGTACTCGATCCCCAGTCTGAAAGTCGATGGGTGGAGGTAGAGTCCCCCCTGGGTGCTCTAGGTCCTGGAGTTTTGTCTGGACGATGCAGTGAAGGGTCTGTAGCCGGTGTCGGTGGTTTCGGACCCATGATGACACTCCAGACCAGGGTTGGGGTTCCTCCGGGTTTAGTTCCACCTCCGTGATCCCTTTGCCTTCTCGCCCGAATAGCAGTGAGTAGGGGGTATAGCCGGTAACTCGGTGCACCCGGTTGTTATAGACCCACACTAGTTCAGGGACATACTCCGGCTAGCGGGCCTTCTGGTCACCCCTCCAGGGTACGCAACATTTGAATTAGTGTCCGATTAAAGCGCTCGCAGGCCCCGTTTCCCTGTGGGTGATATGGTGTGGTCCGAGATTTATTGATACCATAGAGACGATGTACTGTAGCTCCTCCATGACCTTCCCCAGGAAGCATGCTCCCTGATCTGAATGTATCCGTTGAGGGCAGCTGTACACTTGGATAAATTTCTTGCAGATTGCATAGGCGGCTGACTCCGCAGTTTGATCTTGGGTGGGGGTTACCACGGCAAATTTGGTGAAGTGATCCACCATGACGAGACCATGCCCCTGGTATGCAGGGCACATGGTCACATGGTCCACCGTCAAGAGCTTGAGGGGTGCTGATGTCACTATCGTTTGCACTGGGGCCCATTGTGTGGGTGGTTTAGCTAGTTCGCATAGGCGGCAGGCCCGGCAAGTTTCTTTCACAGCAGCGTGCAAGCACGGATGGTAAACTATCTGCTGCAATCATTGCAAGGTTTTCTGGACTCCGAAGTGAGCCCTCTTTTTGTGGGCTTCCCATGCCAGTTCACTGAGTTGGGCTCTGGGCACGACTACCTGCCAAGTTGTTGCAGACGTCGCCCGTGATACTGTCTTGCGATACAACAGTCCTTTCTTGATGACTAGTTTCTCCCATTGGCGTAGCATCAGCAACATATCCTGAGACAAAGTCTGTCTCTGGGCGTTGGTGGGTAGTCTGCCTGTGGTCACCCATCAGCGTAGGAGCCCAATTTCTTCATCTTCTTGCTGAGGTTCGATCCATCTGTCACGTGATTGCTCCAGCACCTTGGGGGTCCTTCTTGCTTGGCAGCTGTGAGCACGGCGGCTGTGAGGGCATACGGTGTCTCTTCTCCTTCCAATTCATTGTCTCGACTTTTCCCTGGCATTGTGTGTCGGATCCTGGAGAGGGCATCCGTGTGCACATTTTCTGCTCCTCTTTTGTAGATGATCTTGTAGTTGAACATGGCCATCCGGGCCACCCATCGCTGCTCCAGAGCCCCCAATTTGGCATTTTCCAAGTGGGTCAGCGGGTTGTTGTCGATCCGCACAACCACTTTGGAGCCCGCCAGGTACTCTGCGAACCGCTCCATCATGGCCCACACTAACGAGAGGAGCTCGAGCTTAAAGGAACTGTAATTGTCAGGATTTAGCTCGGAGTCATGAAGTGATCGGCTGCCATACGCGATCACTCTCTCCCGGCCGTCCTGAACTTGTGACAATACAGCCTCTAGCCCATGGAGGCTCCTGTCGGTGTGTAATATGAACGGTTGCGAGAAATCCGCATAAGCTAACACTGGGGCACCCGAGAGCGCAGCCTTAAGGTCTTGGAAGGCCTCTTCTTGCGGTTGTTTCCACTGGATTTTCTGTCCATTCACCCCGGCAGGAGCCCCCTTTAGCAGGTCCTGCAGGGCTCAGGCTCGGCATGCAAAATTCTTTACGAAGCGATGGTAATATCCAGCCAGCCCCAGGAAGGCCCGCACGTCTTTTATTGTCTCGGGGGTAGGCCATCCTTGAATGGCAGCAACCTTTTCCAGGAATGGTCTAACACCCTCAGTAGAGACGACATGCCCCAGATATTCCATCTGGGTGTGAAACAGGTGGCATTTCCGGGGCTTCAACTTCAACTCATACTTCTGCAGCCGGCCGAGAACCTGCTCCAACCGCCGCAGGTGGTCCTCAAACGTGGCGGCATAGATGACTATGTCGTCCAGGTATATCAGCGTGGCCTCGAAGTTGAGATCCCCCAGACACCGCTCCATCAGCCGCTGAAAGGCCCCGGGGCATTGGCCAGCCTGAACGGCATTCGGTTGAACTCAAACAGTCCCATAGGAAGAAAGAACGCTGTCTTAGTCCTGTCATCTTCCGACATCGGCACCTGCCAATACCCGCTGGCCAGATCTAATGTTGAAAAGTACTTCGCCTTCCCCAAGGTGGACAGGGATTCTTCTATACGAGGCAACGGGTACGAGTCTTTGATGGTACAGGCAATCAGCTTTCTACAGTCCACGCAGAACCGCAGGGTGCCATCCTTTTTGTGGACCAACATGATGGGAGCCGCTCAGGGGCTCTGGCTCTCTCGTATGACCCCCTTCTGCAGCATTTGGGCCAGTAAAGTTTTTACCTCCTGGCATAGTTGTGGGGTAATTTGTCTGTATCATTCCCGTCTGGGGGCCGATCCTGCCGTGGGAATTCCGTGCGTGATGACTGTGGTGCATCCAAAATCATCCTCATGACTAGCGAATACCCTGTGATACTGTCCTAGTAGTGTTTCGACCTGGAGAAGTTGGGCGGGAGCCAGGCCAGAGAGTTCAGCCCGCATTCTTTCCAGGATGTTTCGGCCCTTTCCCTGAGTCGAGGACTCAGCAGCCTGCAGAGTTTGAATAGTCACTGCCCAAGGATCCTCGGGTTGCACCTTCAATTGGACCGTAGGGGATGGCAGCACCTCTTCCAACGGCCTCACCAGCTTGGCCATCTCGACCCGGGGCCTTAAGACGATGTCTTGGTCTTCTAGGTTGACACAGCGCACCAGGACGGTCCCTCTCCGCATAGTGGCCAGGGAGCGGGCCACCAGTATGCCAGGAGGCAGGCGTTCCAAGTAGCATGGCTCCACCTGCATCTCCACGCCCTTCAAAGGCACTGGGGCCCGAAAGGGCAGGGCCACCACTGTCTGCCCGGGGGGCAGTATGAGTGAGGGAGCCACTGGCGCAATGACTTTGCCCAGTGCCTCACCCTCCTGGCAGTCTTGGAGAACTCACGCCTCCTGCACCAACTGCTGGAAGACCTGCCCTTGAGGCGTGTTGTGGGAACCCCACTGGTTCAGAGTCTCTTGCGTGGGTTCATTGAGGAGTAAATTGCCAAACTCCCGCAGGATGTTCATGCCCAGGATAACTGGATGTTTGTCATTGGTTTCTCCATGAGTCAGGACCACTCCCCAGCGTCCGAGGGATTTGCCACATAGTGTCATCTGCACCCAAACTACCCCGGCGAAAGGGATCGGTAATTGATTGGTGGCTACCAGTTTTATCATGGGTTCCCACTGGAGTCTCACTGCCTCAGGGAAATGCTGCCGAAAGTAAGTTCCAGGCATGGTCGTTACTTGTGACCCCGTGTCCACTAGGCACCGTAACGGCACGGCCCCCGACTTCTGCCCATACCACTGGACACTTTGCGACCAGATCTTCGGGACTTCCACCACCCCATGTCGTGGCTTCTGGCTCCGAGCGGCGTCCCTCCAGCACGGGGCCCTCTAGTTAATGGCAGCCGGGGTGGGTGCCTCCACGCCGCAGACACTCTTGTGCGAAGTGGCCCAGCTCCCTGCACTCATAGCACTGAGGCTGTGAGGGCCAGCCGCTCTGAGCATTGCGAGGCCCCCAGGGCCCGGAATTGAAATTAGGCCACCCAGACGTGACCTGGGTTCTTCTCTTCACTTTGGCCAACTCGCCCCTGATGTTCTTCAGCTCTTGTTTCATCTCTTCTATCCATTGGGGCTCCCCGACAGCAGTCACAGCGGCCTCCACACTCCGGACCTTCCCCACGGGGACCATTATTCCCTGCTCCTGCTCTAGTGCACGCGCCTGACTCACCACCTCAGAGAAAGCTAAATGTGGGTTCACTTGGACCTGCTTCTGTAGTGCCTGCTTTATCAACGGGTCTCGGAGTCCAGTCACTAACAAGTCGCGTAAGGTAATGTTAATGGGTCCTACCCCTACGCCGTCCTTCCGCTCGATGGCCGTGTATAACCCTTGGAGGATTTTCATATACTGGGTGATAGTCTCCCCCTCTCCCTGCATTTGACTGAACCGGGTCCTCAACTCTCCCACATCTGTCGGATTCCCATGGGTCTCTTCCAGTACCCGCAAGACCCTAGCAAAGGTGTTGCAGTGTCCCAGGAGTCTTCAACATTATTGAATCCCGGGCCTCCCCCTCTAGTGCCATGAGAGCTACCTTGGCTTCCAGGTCAGGGGTCATCGGATGCATTCGGAAGAGGCCTCGCATTCGCTCTGCCCAGCTCCACAGCATGGTGTTGGAGCCGGAGAACCTGGGCAGGTTGTTTAGCATAGCCCCCAGAGAAATGCTGGACAGGGGTCCCTGGTTGCTTGCTGTGTCTATGGCCCCGCTCTGGCCTGGGGTGCCACTGTCTGCGCTCGGATGCTGCATCCTGCCGACTAAGCCAAATGTGGTAATAGCAGGTATGCAGGATGCAGTGACGAGACACAAGACAGATATGACTTTAAACGTTAACTTTTATAGATAAATGCCGTTAGGGCTATTGCTACGCAACCAACAGAATAACAGTAGTTGTCCTCGCAGGGAACCAGTACACATAAAGAAGGATTGGGAGAACACGACTAATCCGGCAAAGACCGGTCACTATATGGCCGCGGAATGGCCGACTACGGGTCCTTAGTCACTATGTATCACTTATCCGTCCTGACGTCCCTCGGCGTCCTGTTCCATGGTGTGTCTGCATCGCAGCCACTGGGCCCTGCCACTGAAGATCTGACGTTGTCTTCGGGAGTTCCAACGCCCAGGAGGAGCAGGGGCACAACAGGCCCACGGAGTTATTTGGCAGGATGTCCCCCAGTGGAGGTAGAGGGATACCGCCTGGGAGTGGGAGAGTGGAGGCCGCAACTCCCTGACAGGGACTGGCAGCGGCGGTGATAAGTGGCGGTTGATAGGCCACAGGCGCAGTCTGAAGCCGCACTGGAGGATCCACAGCAGCGAGGAGGCCGCAGACGCAAGCTGGAGTGAGGCAGCAGTCTTCTTTGGTCGGTACGCTCGGCACCGTCTCCCTGCGGTCCACCGAGAGTCTCCCTCCTGTCGCAGTCCTCCTCTCCGGTAGCTCGAGGCTCTCACTCTCTGGCCCTCCCCAAGTCTCCACCTCCTTCTCCCTTGTTCTGCTGACTCATACAGTCCGGCCCTCTCCACCCCTCTGCTCTGGACTCCTCCCCCAACTGCCCTGTTAGTCTCAGCAGTCCATCCCCTAGTTCTGCTCCCTGGAAACAGATACCCCAGGAACCTGGAAGACGGTCCCCTCGGTTCTGGCCCGGGTACTCGGCGAAGGCCTCTCCTCCTACACCTGCATGAAGCTCAGTATTACGAGACAAAACATTTTTGTGTAATACTAAGTCAAACCAGGTATCCAAATCTTCTAAAAGGCGCCATGTCATTTTCAATAAAACATCCCTGAAAAACAGAATGCATGTGTACTAGAGAAGGTCCCTATTGCTGCTATGGAGCACCAAACTCAGGTTGGCCTTATACCTCTCTTCCGAGAGAAATAAGAACCTGAGCAGAACATCTCCTCTTCATATAGGCAACATTAACTAGAAAAGTGTGGAAACATTCAAAGATACCCTTCTGTCCATGGGGTATATATGAAAAGGAGGTGGAAGATGATCAAGAGTCTGGTCTTCTTATCTAAAGAACTGGAACGAGTTGAACTAGCATCAGGAAAAAGGAACAGTTTAGACTTTTGCTATGGGCAGATCTTTTTGAATCTCTTCTACATATTCCTTACGCTGCACACATGGCCTGAATATAGAAAGGGCTTGAGGGACAACCTGCTACGTCATATAACACTTTTGGGACCTGGAAGGCCTCCACACCTCTTTTAGATGTCTACTGTATTCAATGATCCTAACCAGCTGAGAAGAGTTGAGAGTTTTACCCTGACCTCTTTGATGATAGAGGACACAATGGCTAGAAATAATAATAATAATACACATACATACAATGTACCTGTCTCTCACTGAATGCTGCTGCTTTAGTAATATAATAAGAAAAAAAAAAAATCAGACCAAAAGATATTTTCCTGGTTCCTCTTAAGAACTCCTTTTTTCTAAAAAGGTATTTTTTTTCTTCTATCTACAGGTGTCGTAAGAAATCTGCCGTGTGTTCAGATCAAACATTTTCCTGCATTTGTTAGCAGACAATCCACACCAGGTAAGAATGAGCATATGGCATATTCCATTCACTGTCAGAAGTAGCCTTTGCCTAGGGCGATGCAGATTTCATAAAAGTGGTAACGTCGCCAAATTTGTCATTATCAGCAACATACTGCTGTCCCTAAAGCTTCTTCTACTTTGTGGAGCTAAATAACGGACAAGACCCCAACCCCGTAGGGTTTACTAGCATAGATTGGAAAATAAGAGTGTTATGGACCAGTATATATGCGCATCCTAGTTGCTTCATGATTCATTGTAAGTCATAAATCAGGTTCCTTATGAGGAGAAATTAAGCGTGTGGCATGAAAAACAGGCATCAAATCAAGTGACGGCTGTGTCAGGGAGCATTGCATTTGGGTTTGGTTGCTCATTAATCAAGATTCAATGTCCCCAGGTAATTGCCAGATGCTCATATAATTCAATCATTCAAGTTTGTAAATCCATCTGCACTCAATAGAAACAAACATATCAGTAACATGTATCACACAACATATGATGCAGAATTACAGAATAGCATAAATAAGTCTTTTAGGGGTAGCCATATAACTGGGAGAATTGATGTAACTACCAGATTAGCAGTAATGGCAGCTGCTTTGGGCTAAACAACCAATAGCGCCCATTTCCACTCAGACAAAAGGTGAATAAATGGTGAAATACAAGTAAGGCGGCATGACAAATGTAATATTGTCCCATCTGATGTTTTGTTATAAAGTCTCATGGTTACCCCTATACGGATTACTACATTTGCTGCTTTAATTTTTGTATTGTTCCAATTCTGGGACATCATGTGCAAATTAAACCTGTGACATAATTTTTGTGTAATTCCTGAGTTGTAACATAACTGAGTAGATCATCCCTGGACTGTAAGCCAACAATCTGATATCACTGTGTGCATTGTCGTTATACTGTGATATCACTGTGCACATGAACTTAATCTTACTCCATCACTCTGCATTATCCCTGTAATGTGCCATCATTGTGTGCATTATCCCTGTAATGTGACATCACTATGTGCCTTATCCCTGTAATTGGATGGAGATGTCTGTGAACAGCAATTTCCAAGTCTTGTCACAGATTCTCAATGGGATTTACATCTGGACTGTGACTGGGCCATTCACACACATGAATATGCTTTGATCTAAACCACTCCATTTTAGGTTTTCTTCCAGAATTGTCCTGTATTTAGCTTCAGCCAGGACACCGCCTTCCACATGCTAGCTGTATTCCCTACATGGCTTTTTGTAAACTGCTAATGAGACTTCTTATAGCTTGCATTTAAAATGGCTTTCTTCTTGCCACTCTTCAATAAAGGCCAAATTTGTGGAGTATACAATGAAGAGCTGTTCCGTGGAAAGATTCTCCCACCTGAGCTGTGGATCTCTGCAACTCATCCCGAGTAACCATGGACCCCTTGGTTGCTTTTTTAATTTTTGCTCTCTTTGCTTGGCATAATAGTTCAGATGGACGGCCATGTCTTCGTAAGTTCGCAGTTGGGGCATACTCTTTTCATTTTTGGATGATGGATTGAATAGTGCTTTGTGAGATGTTAAGAGCTTGGGCTATTTTTTATAACGTAACCCTTTCATGATGCTGAGTGAGCCCTAATGTTCTCCAACAAACCTCTGAGGCCTTCACAGAACAGCTGTAGATATACTGAGAATCAATTACACACAGGTGGGCTCAATTTACTAATTATGTGACTTCTTCAGGCAATTGGTCACTCGGGATTTTTAAGGTGTATCAGACTGCATAGGTTTCAATACAAATTTTTAGGAATTTACTTGAATAAAATATCCAGAAAAAAAATGAATCTCAAGACCTTGGAAGGTTGTACTAGGCATACATCCAGCTAAAAACAAAAGCATGTGACACGATTCTGTTGTCGGGTGTCCCAGGACCAGGGGCTCCTTCCCTATCACTAACGCTAGGGGTCACCCAAGCTCGCCCTGTTTCCCGGATCACTGCGGATTGTGAAGTCGCTGGGGCCACGTACCTTGCCTTAGCTCCCGAATCTGCCCTCAGTCTGTACCCTTTCCCCACCCAGGGAAGAGAGGAGTAGTAGTGTTCCATAATACACCAACCATACTAACAAGGTAATACGAACAGAGATAATGAAAAATATCAAACATACAAATATACTCACACATACACAGAGGTATACACTGTGAAGTGGAGGATGGGGTAAAACCAAAGTAGAAGAAGGGGAATTAGCACGCACCCAAAACATAGCAACAGTCACAGATAAATCCATCAAATGCCTCCTCGAATAACAATCACCAACCAGCAAACTTTAGCCATGCAGCAAAAGCTACTCTGACAATGAGTGCTTGCCAGGGCCAAGATTATATAGGAGATAGGAGTGGTTAACAGTGCACAGCTGAGAGCCTTAATGCAGGAAAGCTTCCAGGAGATCTTAACTAAGCAGATTAACCCCTGCACAGCTAAAATAAACCTGCACCATTTAATATGAAAGTGAAGTGCTGCTAATCAGTGCAGGAGTAGGACGCTGTGGTCTTTTGGCTCCTCTCTGTTGCGGTAAACCAGTGACAGCATCACTGCGTTCCTGAATCCCAGGTTCATTAAAGCTGTGTTCAGTCTTATCAGATGAAAAAAAACGATGTTTCTGCAAGTTTTGACTATTATTCTAACTTCTGATATACTAATACTGTAGTATATGGGCAATTTCTATGACAGTCCATAATTATGACATGGAATTCTTAACCAACACGTCAGCTTTATTGTGTTCTATGTAAAAATTACTCTAAGCTTTTTGGTTTTAATTGTTCAACCAGCTTTTAGCATCACACAGAGCAATTGTCACTATCCTCACAAATCAAGGACATCAATGATATATAAATGTACAAAAAACACAAGAACAAAACAATCTGAGTACCTACATCACTGTGAATGGTTTAAAAGCTACAACATGTATCTTTTTGACAAGTCTATGAGGCCAGGGAACTTGGACAAACAGTACAGTCACCTTCTATACACACACTGTAACCTTTTCCCCTCAGCACCATGTACAGATGAGGAGACTGAAAGTGGTAATGAAGAAAATATCGATCTCTGAACAAAAGAGAGAATATTTTTTTTAATCAAGTACATTGGTCTGTCCAACCCAGAGGGAGCTGGGAAAATAATAACAGCCTACCCAAAAACTGCACCCCTGCCTAAATGAACCTGCCCATTGGATGAATGAGAAATCCCAAACTCATCCATCACTGCGACAAATAAAGGATATGGAACTGTGTGTCTATGGTGGGGGTGTGAAGACTAATGATAGTGCTTGTAAATGAGAGGAGAAATGATGAAGGGGTTGTGCAGCATTTTGGTTTCCACATACTAAGGTAGATTTATCATGTTCACTTTTAGAGTGCACTGCGGAACATATATAGTGTAATTGTAACAACAGATAAAATAAAGAAAAACTGTGTAGTGCCAAATTTATAAAGCGAGTAATATACATCACACCATTAAAGGAGTTTTTACACAAAGTTAATTTTAAAGTGCATTTGAGTCATAATATTAATTTCCACAATTTATTTTTTTTTTTATTCTACTCACTTATATAGCGCAATTAATTCCGCAGCGCTTTACAGACATTGTCATCACCCATTGGGGCTCATAATCTAAAATCCATATCAGTATGTCTTTGAAGTGTGGGAGGAAACTGGAGTACCCGGAAGAAACCCACGCAAACACGGGGAGAACATACAAACTCCTTGCAGATGTTGTCCTTGGTGGGATGTGAGGTGGGATTTGAAACCAGGACCTTGAGCTGCAGTGTTAACCACTGAGCCACCATGCTGCCCCATTGGATGTGTTTAAAAATATGTTCCTGTGCTGAGATAATCTTAAGAAGATGCCCCTGCTGTGTACTGTGTAATTGCCATGTCTGACCATGCACTATCATGGTCTGATCATACCACAGCTCCTGGGCAGGGGAGGAAGCAAAAGAGTATACAGAGATTACTGCACAGGATCACAGCTGAGTCTTTTTGTGAGATAAAACATTTCCCTGCCTGTTTTTGTAAAAAATGCTTTATCTCAAAGATAGAATCAGCTGTGATCCCATGCTGTAATATCTTTTATAATATTTTGCTTCCTCCCCTTCCCAGGAGCTGTGGTATGATGAGACCATGTCCCTGTACGGTGAGACACAGCCAATACACAGTACACAGCAGATTATCTCAGCACAGGAACATTTTTTTTAAGCACATACAACTGTGGAATTTATTATTCCAAGATGTATTGATTAAAATGAACATTGTTCATGGGACAACCCTTTGAAATATTAGGAATAAAATATCTATTTAATGTGCAAGTTTAATTATCAATAAATTACACAAGAAATGCTTAAAAGACTGGAAACATAACATTTTAATAAATTATCATCTAAAGAGCAGCTATCACCAATTTAGTGCTAGCTCCTCTTTGGGGCAGTCCCAGATTGGTGATTTGTCTAAATATCATTTAGTAACAAATCTGTTTAGAAGGATCCCTAATGTCCCCCAGAAGTGCCAATTTTCTAGCAAAAATTGGGCTTGAACATTCAGGTTGTGGGATTCCGGCATGCAGAGCGTGATCCCACAACCCTCCATGTCTACTTTCGCAGTGAAAGAGGGTGATCTTGCTCATTGCACTAACAAAGAGGTGTCATGTACTTTACTAAGTTCTTACCACATGCCCACCGCTCTAATCATGTTACCATATGGTAACAGTTTAGGAAAGTACTCGGTAGAATTCAGTTGGTGCAAAGAGAAAGATGTCACAAGTTCTGGCTCTTTCACTATGAAAGCAGCCATGGAGGGTTGTGGAATCCCACCCTGCATGCTAGGATTTCACATCCCAGAAGCAAAATTCAGACCCTTTTGGGTAATATTGGGGACCCTTGGGAGTGTTTTTTTTTACTACTTGTGTGGGCTGCCCACTTTTTTTATTAAATAAAAAGGGCAGCCCTAGATTGATGATAGGTACTCTTTAATAAGAATCAAATTATTTTATTAAACTAACTTATTGGATATGACATTCCTCTGCTGAACGACTTGTCATTCTTATAATCAGAAGCCTAGGAAATGATATATTAGTGAAATCATGTTTTCCCACGCCACATTAATGCATTAATTGATGCAAAAGGAGCCCGACCAAGTATTGAATGCATTTACTGAGCATACATTTCAGTAGGCCAACATTTCAGATTTTAAAATCATTTGTCAAGCTGGTGTTATAAAGTATTCTAATGTACTGAGATAATGACTTTTGGGTTTTCATTGGCTGTGTCATATAATCATCAACATTAACAGAAATAGACACTTGAAATAGATCACTCTGTAATGACTGTATATAATACATGAGTTTCACTTTTTGTATTGAAAAACTGAAATAAATTAACTTTTTGATGATATTCTAATTTAGTGAGAAGCACTTATATATACTGCTGTCAGACATTGACAGCGGGATCTAGCAGGTTAACAGCCATGGGCGGACCTCTACTACATCTGCCCCTGTTATTAAATCAGCTGTCATGTGTGGGGAAATAGGCGGCTCAGCATGTGTGCTTGCATTAATGTCAGGGAGCCGGCATATTGCGCAAGTTTACATCATTTGTTTTGAAAGAGTTAGAATAATTAATATAGTCATCTGCTCTCTGATAGGGATTTTTTCTTGCTCTGGACGACAATGCAGAAAAACAACTGGTAGTATTAGTGTAGTAACTATACATTGCTCCCATGTGATTGCCTGATCCCTGTCGGAGAATGCTGTACTCCATTATGTCCTGGAGAGTGTAAATATCTTTCCATGTTTATTTATCCCCTAGAGTGCCTCGGCCCTTTCAATCTGATCGGATGAGGTGCCGGGAATCTAATGTTGATCTTGTGTTGATGGCCTATCAAAAATAAAGGCCATCAATTTCAAAGTTCATGAAGAACCCTATCCATTCATGTGAATATATTAAACATAAATTGGTTAATCAGCTCACTTGCACTGTCCGTGCACAGGATCCCAAATCAACAGCGTAAAGCACAAGTTACAGAAAGTCCCATCCAGCACATCAAAACATCAAAAATATATAGACTTTATTTTTATTCCAAAGAATCATGATAAGAAATCCCATAGTTGATTTTTCCAGTTGACGAGTACTCATAGGTTATATGGTTTATCTTAAAATTTAACCATAACCATAACAATACAAGAGCCCCTAGAGACCTGGAGCTGACATCGCTGGAATGGCACCGCAGCGGAGCTGAGTATAACTGTTATTATTTTACCTGTGGAAAATATAATTATAGAGAAGAGGTTGTCTGAGTACTGGGCAACCTGTTTAAGATCCTGCGAAACACAAGATCTATGCCATCTGTGCAGTTGCACATGTGCACTGCAAGCAAGTAGGCGCCATTGCATTCTTAAAGTAGAGCTCCCTACTGTTTGTGAAAATCACAAGTAAAGGAGTATATTTGTTCCTATCCATGTTCCGTAATTTCATGTAAGTTGACACACCAGTAAGTCATTTTCAGGAGAGCAATGAGGTGCTCTATCATTATCAACAAGGGATCATCAAATCAGTTGGAGAACAAGGTCCATATCCAGCTTTTGCTCAGAAGCACCCTGTCCGTGTCGCAGACACTGGTGAAGAGTGAAATAAGTGAATGATCCCAAAAGCCACCTGATCAGGCACTGAAGGAAGGAGAGCAAATGCTTTCAATTTTCCATCACTTGTTGCTATCAGGCATCATCCTCAGTATAGCGTACATGACGTGTGAAGAAACAGGAGGAACCACTAGTAGCAACCATTAAAAAATTGGCCAGAGAATGTGGTAATTATACTTGAAGACAACTTTGCTTTGATTTAGACACAGATTTCTTGAAAGCCAAAAGTGGTCACAGCGGCAAAGAGAGTTACACTTCGAAAGGTGTGAGAGCCTAAGGTTGTGTCACCGTGATCCACTTTGTATGTGTCCTTGGTAAGCACAAACACAGTTCAGTCACAGCGGGAAATATCCCTGTCACAGGACTCGATTAGGCATCCTGCATGCTTAATTTACATAATGAGACTGATTTGCATAGGCAACTTGTGTAGTGAGTAGTTTATTTGTCTGGGCTATGGCCAGCGCTCATTCCCAGATATGTATCGTCTCGCCAGTTGGCAGGATTGCTGATGTTGGTTCCTTGCAGCAAAACAGACTGATGGATTCAAATATGCCACTTTTATTTCCAGAAATCTCATAGTGAGATCTATTCTCAGCAACAATCTCTCCATAACAGCCATTTTTAAATGTTAACGATATATGCATTAGGTGCCTCGAGGCAGAAGAGACTATTGCAGTGCTGAGGCAAGGAATCGTGGGGTTTTGTCTGTCTGGATTTTAGCCAGTAATTTAAGTGGAATATCATTTTTATGGAATCCATCAGTCAGAATATGGTCAGTTTTTCGAATCTCAAATTTTTGTAGAAAATGAAATGAGAAATTACCTTATTTAGGGCAACTGTTAAGAATTTAGAAAATATTCTAAATGGACAGTTTGGGAGGATAAAAAAATGGCTTTAAAATTGATTATTAATACGTCCGTCTTGAAACAAAGATTTGTTTAAATAATAATAGTGTAATGAATATAGAGCAAAATACAAATAAAGATGAAGAATTTACATATAGTTTTGTCATTCTGCATAACAGCAAGGTAATCAAAAATAAACAAGAATTAAAAAGGGACATCCAGAAACATGACTCGACAATACAGACACATTTACCAGATAAAGTGATATGTATCTGCAAGAGGACTATCAACATGCAAGATAAAGTAGTTAAAGGGAACCTGTCATGTAAAATAACTCCTTTAACCAGCAGATATGGGGTTAATCTGCAGGTTTATAGCGTTCTGACTAGAGTTGAGCGAAACAGGTGGCCAGATTCATAAGTCGCCGACTTATGGCAAAGTCGGGTTTCACCCACCGAAACCCGACCACAATGTGAAGTCGGCCATGCGGTCGGCAAAATGAGCGCCAAAGTCAGATTTCCCAGAATGCTTGCATGTGACTTTTTTCATCCACTGAGCAAGGACTTACACTGTGGGCAACGAGATGACATGTGTAGCGTCCGGGGAGAGAGAGAGAGAGATTTCACGCACTTTAAAAAAGCGGTCCGGCATGTAGGTGTGTTTACTGTCCTCCACTCCCTGACGACTTCGCTTCCCCATTGACTTGCATTGGGTTTCATGTTTCAGTCGGACCTTCGACTTTTCCCGATAGTCGGCCGATTTCGTTCGACTCGACTTTTGAGAAAGTCGGGTTTCATGAAACCCGACTCGACCCTAAAAAAGGCAAAGTCGCTCATCTCTAGTTCTGACATTGTACAGAACCTGCACCAAGAACCCCTCTGCCGCAAGGAAATTAACTTTATTCCCCCGGTGATGTTCAGCTTCCAGTCATAACTGTGGGCCAGCAGGCTTTCAGTCACTATTGAGAGCGGTGTCTGTAACCACACCCCCGGCACTGACTGACAGTAGGCACAGCATTAGGGTCGGTGCCGCATGGTGTTGGAGCTTTATTTACCTGCAGATTAACCCTTTATCATGTTATTTTACATGGCCAGTTCCCTTTAAAGGGAATTTGTCTGCAACTTTTGTTATATAATCTAAGATCAGCATAATGTAGTAGGTAAAAAATAGATACAAACGCATTTCAAATTTGAGTCTTTACTCATTGCGCATCTGAAATATACATGCGTTTATTGTTAACTTTTTATGGTGTTGGAGTTGTGACATTTTTATGTTTTTTGTGCGAATAAAATACATTTCTTTTAACAGAAGAATCCAATTCTGGATTTTCGTCATATTCCTATAGAGAAAATGGCTGCCAAAAAAGTTGTAGAATATAATTACTATTGTATGTCAAGCAAAACATATTGCATTGCCTACAGTACATCATACTATTTGAAGGGCTGTAATGCACCAAGTCACTGTGTTTATTCATATCATTGCACCCAGAGCATTCTGTCACATATCCACCAGAAACTGCTCCTACAATGTCTGCTTCTATCACCAGGTGCCGCCGCATTCATTCTCTGGTGGCTCTGTCTAGCCACTAAGGTTAGAATGGCCAGGACCTGTAGTGCCTCCCAGACAGATAGTACGGGTGTGTGTGCTGTCCAGCTAGAGTTATCAGCTACCCGTGCCAGCCATTGGAAAGCACCACACCCTACTTAAACATCAAGCATACTGCTGGAATCTTCCGGATATTGCCTTGTGTTCCTCTGGTTTAGCCTTGTCTACTCATCTACCGTGTAGTGTATTTGTTTCCTGCTTTGACCTTGTAATGTTTCACTGACTATTTTAGCATCTGCTGATTTTTTACTTTTCCCACCCTCTTAGTTTTGACCCATTTATCTAACCACTCCTGCCAGCCTGCACCACTGAACAGCAGATCACTGTGTCCCGAGACTAGGGACTCCTGTTTAAGTCCAGATCCCTGTACATGGGGTGAAGGGTGATGGCCATGGTAACCCCTGGGATCTGGTAAGTGGAGTGGTTTGCACTAAGTCTGTCTGTGGTAGTCATTTCAGAACATTGAGGCAACCATTGACAAAGCTCCATTACACATACTGTAAGTACGAGTGAACCAATGTGGTTCTTTTTGTAGCAAAAGCGTATTTCTATCCAAGTCCTTGTTTGCCCCCCATTACGCATTCAATTCCTGCAAATGTAATCATGTTTGGTTCTTCCAAAAATGTTGAATCAATTTAGGGCTTCACATAACTGTATTGAGCAATTCTATATGTACTTTAATCAGAAGCATAGCTAGGGATTCAGCTCAGGGGGGGCAAAACATCTGAGTGGGCCCCTAACAGGAGGACATATCATTGGTGCAACCTGCGCAACCGCACATGGGCGTAAGAGGTAAGGAGGCCCATATCTACCTCCAAAGAAGGAGCTCCTGGCCTGCAAAGGGCCCATATATTGTTCTTGCACAGGGGCACTTTCTGTCTGTCTCCTTGTGGCCCCTAACCAGGTAATTATGATTATATCTACATAGTAATGCCACCACTGTGCCTCTTACATCATAATAATGCCTCCTTTGTGATCTCTAGATGGTAAAATTGCCAAGAAAATATTAATTTCATGTGCATGTGCCCTCCACATTTTGTCCCTAGAAAGTAATAATACTCCATGTGCAACTTTCATGGTCACAATACTGAGTGCCCCTATAACAATAATGTTTAAGTGCCCACTTAACATTCAATTATGTTCCCTAGGTTCCCCATGTACAACTCCCCTGTATACAGTATGCTGGGTCCATAGCTCCCCTATACACAGTATGATGATCCCACAGCTCCCCTATACACCGTATGATGATCCCACAGCTCCCCTATACACCATCTGATGATCCCACAGCTCCCTTACACACAGTATGATGTCCCCCAGAGTTCCCCTATATATAGAATGATGTCCACGCTGCTTCTCCAATACACAGTATAATTGGTAATAGTGTTCTGACACCGTGCGGTGCCTGCACTAAGAGCCTCTCTGCAGGGAGGAAATTAACTTTATTCCTCCTGGAAACATTGCTCTTCCAGTCATAGTGGTTGCACTGCCACGGTTTCAGTCACCGCTCTGTGTATAGAACGTGGCGGCTGTAACAGCACCACGGCACTGACTGACAGCCACCTCAGCACCATATGCCCCATCCTCTCACATTCACCCTCAGTGCCCTGTTTCCTTTCCCCATAATACCCCATTCTCTCACATTCACCCTCACCGCCCTGTTTCCTCTCCTCCCTTAATACCCCCATCCTCTCACATTCACCCCAGTGCCCTGTCTCCTCTCCCCATAATACCCCCATCCTCTCATATTCACCCTCAGTGCTCTGTCTCCTCTCCCCGTAATACTCCCATCCTCTCATATTCACCCTCAGTGCTTTTTCCTCTCCCCATAATACCCACATCCTCTCACATTCTCCCCCAGTGCCCTGTCTCCTCTCTCCATAATACCCCAATCCTCTCACATTCACCCCCCAGTGCCCTGTCTCCTCTCCCCATAATACACCCATCCTCTCACATTCACCCCCCAGTGCCCTAGCCCCCACAATACCCCCCAATCAACCCACAGTGATCATGACATGCCCAAACTAAATGAATCTAATAAATTCCATCCCCTCTTACTGATGAAGTTTGCAGACACACAGTGAGGCAGGACCAGGAAGTGTCCAGTTTAATGCAAGGAGGGAACTAGGATCCAGAGTGTCTGAGCTAATCAGAGTCTGAACAGAGAGAAAGTAACTGCTGCTGCTGCTGCTGCAGCCAGGAAGGAGCTTCTTGGGTGAAATAGCAGCACACTGCAGGGACTGAGAGTCTGGCTCTGCAACACTTTATGGTCATTTAGGCTCATGACAAAGTGATCAACTCCAATGATCGAGCACAATTATCATGCCATGTTCTCCAAATTCCCATCGAAAACTAAAGGCCCCTTTACATTTAGCGATGCATCAGCGATACGACCAGCGATCTGACCCGGTCAGGATTGCTGGTGCATCGCTAAATGATCGCTAGTGAGCTGTCACAAAGGCAGACCTCACAGCGATGCAGCAGCGATGCATCGCACGATACTCACCTTTCACACACAGCGATCTTGACGTCCTCCCGCCCGCCTCCACGCGTCGCTCGTCGTCAGCTTCCTGCTGGGCTTCCTGCTGTGACGATGAGCAACGCGTGGAGGTGGACATTCTCGCACGATCAGCGATGGACAGCGGGGGAGTCGGTCGGAGGTATCACACATAGCGATATCGCTAGTGATATCGCTACAACGTCACAAAATCGGTGACGTTATAGCGATATCGCTAGCGATATCGCTATGTGTAAAACCCCCTTTAACCTCATCAATTAGACAGCTCCTTTTCAACCAGTTATGTACCCTCATCTTAGTGGTGTGCCGTGCCACTCTTTGTGATTACAACTAATCATGGCTAGAGAGAAGAGTCTTGGGTTCAAGGCAGTAGCCAGTTTGGCAAAGAGAAGTTGTCTTATGCCCTAGGAGGAAAATAATAAACCGTAGTAATCAAGTAATTAAATTAATTAACGGAATCATTGCATTAAGACACACCAATATAAAGCAAGCCAAATCTCAAGTGTCAGGTTATTATTGTGCTTACTCGTGCTAGTGCCTTGGGTTAAATGTATCAATGCCTATGATGAACATCATTCCTGGCTCCTTAGAATCTTGTTATAATCTAGATTTCCCACTGATCTTCTTGAAAGATCAATGCTGTCCATCTTTACATACATATTTTCTTATTTAAAGCATACTGCATCCAATATTTTACAAATTCGAGACCAATATAACCCATTATTTATTTGGTTGCATCTAAAATATTATATGACTCGATTAGCTTTATAAAAAAAACTTAAAAATTGTTGTCTTTGAGACATTATTTTTTTAATAACGTTTTCATTTATATATCTATCTAACTAGGTATTGACATTCATAGCTTTGTTTATGCGCCTCTATTAAGCTTGGATAGGGCACTATACCTACTCTGTTGCCAGGTTTTTACTATAGCAAATATAATGACTTATGGATATGGAACGGACCCCCACTCCATCTTAAAACCACCATAACTACAGTAAACCTAGGCACTAGAATAAATACACAACACAATATTTTGGTTGTCAAAATGGCCACAGCTTTATTTAAATCACAGGATTAAAACAATCACAGTAGGAGTCAGGTGAAGTGCTAGTACATTGGGATTCACAAGTACTGTGATATCCCAGCTGTCTGACATACAGAACCAGGACAGACAGCCATAAAGGGGTGGCACGCACTGGCTTGCCATTCAAGCAGAGCCAGTAAACTTTCAATGCACCTATGACCCTATTATCCTCACTCCTGTGCTTAACCACTGTGCCAGCCCCTGATTGACGTTACCATTACAACGTCCTTGAGGCTGGCCACCAAAGCCGAGCCTGTTCACCACCATGAGGTTTTACATTCTCTATTAGTTAAATTGAGTCCACCTTAACTTGTCTGCAACTTCCACCTGACTCCTAAACTGCCACCAGAGAGGCCATTTGACACCTTAAATGGACTCGACCCCCATCAACCATGCCTAATAAAGCCATCAACCATTTCTACAAGCTATGGAAAGACTGTGCACACAAGTAATAAAAAATAAAATTAATCTGTCGGAGTTCTGGAATTTTATCAATGCCATGCTGCCAAGTTATGATCGATAATACGGTAACTACAGCAAAATAACAGTTGCTAAACATCCTGCAATGAGGATCCCATAAGGGGGAATGTGGAAAGTAAACCATAATTAAGGTCATAGCTACAATCTGAATACCTGTATAATGACATCTGTCATGCCTCAAAAAACTATTATACCGCATGTATTGTAGCCAGCTCTAATAATTCACCAATTCACAGATTTTAGTTCTAGAAACCACCATTATTTACAGTAGCTGTGCAGTAAAATTTCTTAAACCTACTTACTATCACTACCCGAAAAGTGACGCACATATCAATAGAAAGAAATTATAAATAGGGAGTAATTAAAAACTATACACAATATAACATCAACATTATAAGTAGTAATTTAAATAAACCTAAAGCAGAATAAGTCTACAAAGGCATTATTAATAACCCTGCCACGCCATTGTTAATTGTTTTTAATGCACTTGATAACATTTACTGTTGACCTCTCCAACTGGGTCAAAGGCATTGGGAATAGGCATATTGCCCTTCATGCTAATGCACTTGATTACTTTACCCTTAGCCGCTCACACTGGCTCAAGGGCACCGGGAGTAGGCATACTGTCCTTTGTATTAATGCACTTGATTATGCCCTTAGCTGCTCCCACCAGCTGAAGGGCATCAGGAATAGGCATACTGCCCTTTGTGTTAATGCACTAGATTTTACCCTTAGCCGCTCCCACCAGCTCAAGGGCATCGGGAATAGGCATATTGCCCTTCATGTTAATGCACTTGATTACTTTACCCTTAGTCACTCCCATTGACTCAAGGGCACACAGATTAGGTACATTGCTCTTTAGTTTCATGCACTAGATAACTGCATTGTCCAGACGACAACCTTGAAAGAAACATGGTTTGGTCAATATAAACAGTCAAAACCATGCCTCGGCATTCTCAAGTCACATGAAAAAAGAGAGAGGGTCCTTGAAGCTATAGATTGTATTGAAAAGCATGCCTACCTTGTTCTCTTCTCCCCTCCAGCTGCTGTTCCTGGCTCAGAGGAGCCAATTTATTCTGTAGGCATGCAAAATATGATTTCCATGACCCCAGGGACTTTACCCTAACAGGGTCCTATAAAATATAAATGCTTCTGGAGACCAGGGGGCCATACCGTGATGGTCACCCCTCCATACCGGGGGGGGCCATACCTGAGATGGTTACCCCCTCCACACCAGGGGGCCATACACGAGAAGATTACCCCTCAAAACCAGGGTGCCATACCTGAAATTCTTACCCTTCCAAACCCAGGGGGGTCAGCGGCCAGTTTATTAACCAATAACATAAACATTTACAATAAGTATTAAATACACAATCACAACCTGAGGGGGGGTTCTTGGAGCCCCCAAAATTCTGGCTAAATATTTGGCAAAAACACAAGAACTTAAAACTCCAAGTTACCCTCAGCCGTAAACCCCAGCTCGAGGGCACCAAACATCCCATTCCGGGAAGTCCAACCACCAAAAGCTCCCGGGTAAAACCCCGTCCAGAGCCGTAACCAAAAAGCCAGATCCACCGAAACAATTTTTAACTGTCCGGAATTTTTACTTCCAATTCCTTTTCGCTGATTCAGCGTCAACTCCAAGAACCCCACCCCAGAGGTCCCTACTTAATATGGTTACCCCTACTGACCAATTTATAAATAACTTCAAGGACCCACTAAAAGGAAAACAAATAACTGTTTTTTTGTTTTATTTTTAATTTTTTAATTCATGTTCTTATTAAAATAAACATAAAATAAACATCAAAGCATAAATAACATTAACACGCTGGGGGGGGAGTCCTTGAAGCTCCGAAATCTGTTGATTATCAAACATAAAATGTACCAACAATTACTCCCAGCCGTTACCCCACCAGCTCGGGAGCACCATAGCCACAAGGGTTCAATGTTCACTTGAATTTCCTGGGGATCCGACAAACTCTTGCCAAAACTCCTCTCCACCTTTTGCCAGGTCCAGAACCTTATTAATTTCCAACAAGAGAAATCCATATCCCAGACTAATTTCTAACCAACTTCAACGACCCCCCCAACCACCAGGCTCCAGGTAATCCACCCAGGCCTGTGCTCTCCGCCATCTTAAGTAATATAAAATAAGCACTTGGTGGGTAGACACCGATCCCTTTTTTTTAAATTATTATTCATGCCTTTATTAAAACAAACATACAATAAAACATCAAAGCATAAATAATAATAACACGGAGTCCTTGAAGCTCCCAAAATCCAGTGATTACCAAACATAAAGTGAACATAAAATGTACCAACAATTACTCCCAGCTGTTACCCCACTAGCTCGGAAGCACCATAACCGCAAGGGTTCCAATGTTCACTTGAATTTACTGGGGATCCGACAAACCCTTGCCAAAACTCCCCTCCACCTTTCACCAGATCCAGAACCATATTAAATTCCAAAAGGAGCAAACCATATCCCATTGTATCCCCCAGACCATATTTAACCAACTTCAATGACCCCTCCAACCGCACAAGATGTGGGATAAGTGAGGGTGAAAACCATGCAGGTTTACAACCAAGGTATACAACAGGTTAATAAGGGAAAATATCCCATCGAAAGGTCCAGAAATAGACAGAGATGGGCAATGCTGTGTTATATGCTGTAACAATAAATGAGAAGCTGCCTGCTCCTCTACAGCAGTTACAGACAGACTCTAATCACCAGCTGCGCATAAATGGTAAGAAATATGTAGGTCTAATATAAGCTGCCTGCAGCCATAGGTGTATATGCAGAAAACTGCAAGTTCTGTATCCCAGTCAGTCACTCTACTACATACAATTACAATAAAGGCTCTTCTCAAAGAGAAGAAGTTGGCCTTCAGATCAGGTGACAAGGCAGGCTGAGAGAGGTTCAGAAGGATCTGAAGTATCTAATCAGGCAGGGAAAGGCTAATTATAAGAGAAGGATTGAACTGAAATTGTCACAGAAAAGGATCCATGAAGTCTGGGAGGGTCTAAAGTCTATATCTGGGCATAGACAGACTGTCTCCAGGATGGTTGTAGATAAAGAGAGGCTTAATGAACTTAATCTATTCTTTAACAGATTTAATCACACACTGGCTGCTCCTGCCCCTGCATAACATTCACACCTCTCTGCTAACCTCACCCCCTGTTGCAACTTGTCAACTGAGCCAGGGTCTGTTCTTCACAAGTAGCCAGGTTGCAAAAGAACTGAATAAGATCAAAGTTTTGAAGGCTGCAGGTCCTGACGGCATCAGTGCAAGGCTAATCAAAACCTGCGGGCACCAGCTGAGTGAGATCATTACATATCTGTTCAATATGAGCCTGAGAATGGGTATAGTACCACAACTGTGGAAATTATCGTGTGTGGTACCAGTTCCGAAGAAACCTTATCCGAAAGACCTTAATGACTATAGACCTGTAGCATTGACATCACACCTGATGAAGGTATTAGAGAGATTGGTTCTCACACGTCTCCGTCCTCTTGTGAGCTCGGATATGGACCCTCTCCAGTTTGCCTACAGGCCGGGCATTGGTGTGTATGATGCCATTATCCACCTTCTAGATAGGACTCTCTCTCACCTGGAGAAACCTGGGAACACTGTGAGAATAATGTTCTTCGATTTCTCTAGTGCTTTTAACACCATACAGCCAGGTCTACTGAGAGACAAGCTGGGCCTTGTTGGTGTGGACCTCCAACTCTCCACCTGGATCCTTAACTACCTCACGAACCGACCTCAGTTTGTAAAGGTTCGGGACAGTGTGTCAGACACAGTGATCTGCAATACAGGGGCACCTCAAGGTACAGTTCTTGCCCCTTTTCTCTTCACACTGTACACTGCGGATTTTAGGTGCAACTCATCTAGCTGCTACTTGCAGAAGTATTCTGATGACTCTGCAATAGTAGGCCTCCTCACAGGAGGAGATGAAAGAGAGTACAGAGATACTAACCAAGCTTTTGTGGAGTGGTGTCAGAGGAACCACTTTAGGATTAATTCCGGGAAGACCAAGGAATTGGTGGTGGACTTTCGCAAGGGCAAAAATCCACCAGTAGTGGTGAACATTCAGGGAAATGACATTGAGATAGTCGACACCTATAAGTACCTTGGTGTGATCCTCAATAATAAGCTTGACTGGGTCCATCACTTGGATGCAGTGTACAGGAAGGGCCAAAGCAGGCTTTATCTGCTCAGAAGCCTGAGAGCCTTCGGAGTTAGAGGGGCACTCCTTGCATCCTTCTTCAACTCTGTTGTGGCATCAGTCATCCTCTTTGGTGTGGCGTGCTGGGTTAGTGGCATATCAACCAGGGACAGGAATAGGCTGGACAAACTGAGTATAAGGGCCAGCTCTGTCCTGGGATGCCCCCTTGACCCAGTTCAGGAAGTAGGTGACAGGAGGATACTGGCCAAGGTGAGCTACATGGTGCAGAATGATTCCCATCCCATGCATGAGACCGTGACAAAGATGTGCAGTACTGTCAGTGACCGGCTACTTCATCCTAAATGTGAGAGGGAACGCTATCGAAAGTCCTTCCTTCCTGCTGCAGTTAGGCTGTA
Organism: Dendrobates tinctorius; assembly: GCF_039654945.1. NCBI lineage: Eukaryota > Metazoa > Chordata > Amphibia > Anura > Dendrobatidae > Dendrobates > Dendrobates tinctorius. The sequence continues at coordinate 24,988,241 of NW_027361890.1, forward strand.
TAACCAGCACTGTCCAAACAGAGAACTGATAGATCCAAAGTTGTGACAGTCCGGTTACATTTTTTTTTTTTTTCGTATATGTACCTACCTATTGTCAATGTAATGCCTTTATGCATCTGTATCTGTACTTGTTCCTGCCTTGCTGCTGTAATGCTCTGAATTTCCCCATGGTGGGACGATTAAAGGATTATCTTATCTTATCTTATCTTAATAGACGAGAGACAGGGCTGAAAACTGAGCCCATGATGTGTTTTCCAGAGCAATGTGCAGCCTCACACTAGGAGTGCCCACTCACTGCCCGCCATGTGCTGAGATATTACTGCCCACTCAAATGTGCCGAGTTACTCCCCGATTATTTATTTTACACATGATAAAACATAATCCATTCAGACCTGTTCTATCCACCATCCTAGGTAATATAAAATAAGCTCTTGGTGGGTATACTCTGATCATGCAACATACGAGGGAGACAATATACAGAAACAGGATGGATATATCTGGCAGGACAGCCTGTAACATAAGAGGACTAAAGGCAGCCATAGCTACAGAAATCAAGCACTAAGCTGGAAGTCATGTCCAGATTATATGTACAGCCAGGAAAATGACCTGGAGACACAGGATGTCTATACCCAGCATGATCCGTATATAGCAGAGTGAGGAGTGATATCATGTATACAGACCTGTGGTACAGGTTAAGTGTACAGCACAGGAATAGAGCCTTTACACATATACCACATATAGTGAGTAACCTGGTTACACAGGAGCTGCACACCCAGCCTCACAGTATGTAACATAGATGAGGTCACATACAGATCAACAGACTCCATAACTGGGAAGGGGGGATAATCCGCACACAGCAGGGTCAGTATACACTGCACTGACATGAAGTGCAGCCTCTCATCATCATACATATACCATCCCCCGACTGCTCCTCTCACCAGTGTCTCTAATATATGTGACTGCACAACTCCACCATAGTAATGGCAGACACTGTATGTGTCCCTGCCCTGTCCTATCATACATATACCCAGAACTCATGAAGACTCTGTATAATACAGCAGTAATGTGGTATATCAGAAATGTCTGCAGGGAGGTCACACAAAAGTTGCCTCTGCAATAAGTGAGGGAACATGGCAGCTACATGAATTGCTGAGGTAATCTTGATCCCAGATATGATGTAGGAGCTGATACTACCCTGGTACACACTACACAATGTCTGAGGTGAATGCAGAGTAGTATTTCAAACATGTCTGCAGGGAGGTCACAGTCTGTGAGGAAAATGTAGCATGCACATGAGGGACATGGCAGCTACATGAATTGCTGAGGTAATATTGATCCCATACATAATGTAGGAGCTGATACTACACTGGTACATGATGTCTGAGGTGAATGTGCTCCTATCATCTGTCATGTGAGGTGATAACCCGAGTATTAGGCTAAGTGCACACGTACCGGCACTCTCGCGGAAATTACCGCGAGAATTCCGGAATTCCAGCTAATTACGCTTGCAAAATGCTAGTTTTTCCGCGGGAAAATCGCGGGAATTTAAAATGCGATTTTCCCGCGGAAAAACTAGCATTTTGCAAGCGTAATTAGCTTGCAGAATGCAAGCGTTTTCCAAGCGATCAGTAGCATCGCTTGGAGAACTGATTGACAGGTTGGTCACACTCGTCAAACATAGTGTTTGACGAGTGTGACCAACTTATTACTACTGAGGCCGCCTATGCAGCATCAGTAGTAAAAGATAGAATGTAAAAAAAAATAAAAAACGGTGTTATTCTCACCCTCCGACGTCCCGCGCATCCGTTCCCAGTAGCGAATGACCGCGAGACTTCGCGATCCCACGAGAACGGACGCCATCGCGGGCATTTTCGCAAAGGATTACTGGGAACGGAAGCGTGGAGAGAGGCAGGAAGGCTGCGCGGGACGTCGGAGGGTGAGAATAACAATATTTTTTATTTTAAATTCTATTTTTTACAGGGATATGGTACCCAGAGTCCGGAGGACAGTCTCCTCTCCTCCGGACCGTGGGTACCATCCGCAATTGTTCTGCTTACTTTCCGCATGGTGAGCACAGCCACATGCGGGAAGTAAGCGGAACAATGCATTCCTATGGGTGCGGGATCGCCGCGATTCCGCAAATTAATGAGCATGCTGCGGTTTTTACCGCGAAGCGATTCCGCCGCGGTAAAAACCGCAGCATTAGTACAGCATTGCGGAATCCCATAGGAATGCATGGGATGCTTATTTTTCGCATTTTCGCGGCAAAATCGCGCGGTTAAAACCGCCGCGGAAACGCGAAAAAAACGCCACGTGTGAACTCCCTGAAACTGCAGACATGCTTCCTCCTGTTCATCCTGTGCAAGAAAGAGGGAGAGAGACAGATTTCCTGTTCTATATAAGCCCCACTCTCCTCACAGTAACCCCCCAGGCACAGACATACTGTGCTTCTTACTCTGAAAGAAACATCACTCTTGCTTAAAATCTACACCACTATACCAAAAAAGCTGCAGGAGTAAAGGTCCACCCATCCCCAAGTCATGTCCTCCTCCGCCTATGGCTCCAGTGGTTTCTGGAAAGCACAATGTATAGACAGAGACCCTGATGCTGGTGTGCTTAGGGTAGTTTTAAGAAAATCACTGTTTTATTAGCAGGAGATTATCACTAGAGGACTACTTAGCCTGCTGCCAGGTAATCCAGTCACAGCCACACCCACACCACTTATTGGCATGTTCCTGCGTACTCTGAGTACAAGATGTCTATCAGTGGTGGTGGGGTTGGAGTTATGCAGAGCTCAGAATTCAGAGAACTGGTAGTATTTACTAAAAATGACAGCACCCAGTACAGTAAGTGAAACATTGCTGGAATCAGGGTCTCTGCCTCTACACCATTCTGCTCTCAGATGGGGCAGCAAGCAAAGACCTGATGAGAGATTCCCATTAAACACTGTTGTATTCTTATCCATCAAAAGAGTCATTAGACCCTCCTTAGGCACCAGAGCCCAACAGCTACTTTTGCGTCACTAAGCTACAGTACGTCACGCAAAAGGAATATATGAAATACTCAGGTTTATAAAGCCTATTATGTACGTATGTGTTTTTTAGCGGAAGAATTTTTAAAAATATATTACATGTCTAAACTAAAACTGCAAATATTTTTAATTGCTTCCAAATAACCTCAGCTTAGCCTCAGCTGCTAAATAAAAGAATGACCTCATCAGCTAGCCACAAATGATTTTCGCATCAGGAGCCAGTGGTATTTTAGCAAACTAATTGCTATTCTAATCTCAGCATCTTCCTAAAGGGAAATAAACTTGAACAATTCTCCCACAACAAACATTTCTTCACCAGTTAAAACATACGACGGACATCCTTGATCTTTTATGGAACGTAATTCTGGTTTAGGAAAGGTCAGAAGAAAGGGATGAGATCTATTATGCAAGCTTTTTCAGTATGTTGTGGCTCCAAAGAGATTGTATTTTTTTTTTTTTTTTTACCAGGACAATGCCCACCTACTCTTCTACCTGGCACAGGTCTGATAGCCCAAACAGGCTGCAATTCAAAGAAGTGCACACTTCAAACACCGAAGCCAGGGAACTTCTGCCAAAATGTAATTAACTTCAGCAAAGGCTGATTTTGTTTTAATTAAAGGAACAAATGAGCAGCCAGCAGATGGGAGATGCTGGGAGAAAAAAGGCTGTCTCTACTCAACGCTTTCTTGGAAATGTAAAACAAAAAGAAAAATATGTCGGTTTTAGGACTTTGGTAGCGATCAAGAATGTCAGAAAACATGGCAATTGTCTTTCTAGGCAATATTAGAGTTGGTGATGTTCAGATTTTACTGTAAAAGGACCAGAGGTTGCAAATTTATCAAAAATAGATACCTAAAGTTAAGCCAATTCCCCAAGCAGTGCAGATATTTTCTTAAGAAGTAGAATTAAATAATAGAAATAACTACTTCCATGTAATTATTTTTTTCTACCACTACCTATCCGAAGACTGAAATATCTCAAAAGAACATATATTACATGGACATAGCTTATGCTACTAAAGTTAGAGTAAATACGGCCAGGACAAGTGGAGAGAGATCTTTAGTATGTATATGGGCAACACAGACTTCTGGACTGGAAAGTGGCTTCAACGCTCAACCTTCTGGCGGTAATGAAAGTGGCCAAAAACCCCAATAAGCCAAGACGACTGATTAGTACTCACTAGGAGATGATGGAATAATACAAAGGTGCATAGTAAAGATCATTTCATAAGAATAATACCCACAGCTGTCAGAAGCATGTACAATTATTGCCAAGCCAAGATTTACTTTTGCCTTTGAGTTGTTTTGGGAAGCTAAAGTAGATGTTACCTGGTTTCTGTCTGAATTTACTGAACCTCTTTTGAGCAGAAAGGTCAAAGAGAACATCAAGTGGGAAACAAAATCAGTCAAAAAAAGTGAACTGGTAAAATGCAAAACAAAGCGAGGTAAATATTAAATGTCAGTGAATATCAACTGGCTCAAAGCAGTTTAGTTATTTTCGAGACCTAAGTTGGCTTTTATGAGTTTTTAGCAATTTGCTTCTTTAGTAAGATCTGGTTTCAGCTAAATGTGTGAGGGGAACATTTATCTGTAAGGGAAAAGTCTAAAAACCGGACTAGGTTTTACAGAAGAATTTAAGAACACTTCACCAGTAAATACAAGGCCTTATGTTCTGTCCTGGTATGTGAAGTTATTAACAATTCTATTTAGTCTATTTCTAAGTTTCATCTGTTTCCGGGAAGGCTGGCTTACAACCTGAATGTTCTAGGAACATTATGAAACTTTATCTAGCTTTCCAAGCTTCACCGCATACAAGGTTGATGATTAGTTATCCATGCTCTACTCTTAGGCCAGGGTCACACTGGCGAGGAATACAGCCGAGAGAGAGGCGCTAAAAGCACGCATTAGACACGGACCAATGATTCTCTATGGGGTCCCTCGCACCAGCCGTATATTTCTCATCCGTATTCTAGGCTCCATGCCAATCGCAGCATGCTGAGATTGTCAGCGTACTACGGCCGTAATACGCCAATGCAAGTCTATGGGTGCGCAAAAAATACGGATTACACACGGACCACACATGTGACTTGCGAGAAATACGCACCAGGTGTCTTTTAGCAAAGCCGGCAATTCAGTGAGCTATACAGTAAACTCACACTGACAATTTTAATAAAGAAAGAAAGAAAAGATATAGACACATAGAATACATATATATATATATATATGCATTCTATGTGTCTATATCTATTCTTTCATTTCTTTATTAAAACTGTCATAGGGCTCCATTATATGTCCATTTTGCAAGCCTGCGAGAAAATCTCACCATACGGATGCCATACGGATTACATACGGATGCTGACATGCGCAAAATACGCGACCACACCTTGATTACGGATGACATACGGAGCACTATTTAGGGGTCTGTCATCCGTATTACGCATGTAAAATACTGACCGTATTTTGCACAGGTTAGTGTGACTCCAGCCTAACATGGTAATGTAACTGGAACACCAGCTAGGGCCGGGGGATTCCGTCCGGGCCTTAGTCAGTTCTTCAGGGGTTTTGTCAGGGCAGCGGTGACCTGGTTTGTGGCCCTGGGCGTACAATCAAATAAAGATGGGGAAGTTAGTTGAAATAAAGTTGTGACACCACCCGTGGTATTCGGCAATAAGGAGATAACCGACACTGCTTAAGGAGGCCGCTGGAGTTGTTGATGATGCAGCAGAGTTGATACAGCTCTCCTTGGGTAGAGCTAGGCTCCAGGGCAATTATGGTGTTAAAGATGTTAGTAATGGTTGTAGTCCAAGGCAGATGATGCAGTAAATAATCTGAGGACACAGTGGAGTGCAGTCTTCACACTTTTACTAACGGTCCTGTAGCCACTTGCGAGATACTCGCACGAGTCTCATATCTTAATATCCGGCACTGCCGCCGACACTCGGGAGCGGAGCATGTGGTTGCATGTATTTTGATGCACCTTATTAAGCTTCCTAAATATTGTAGAATTATAAGTCTTGTGAATGTATCTGAATAATGTAGCTGCCTAGTTATTGGTTAGCACCCTATATATACATGTATGGACCATTTTATATTATACTAGCTGAAAAGACCGGCGCTGCCCGGGCATAGTAGCTAACTACGGTTACTTATAACAAATTTAATGATTATATTTATATAAATAAAGCAGAGTGTATAGCCCCGCCCACTCCACATAGCCACATTCACTATAATATCCCACATCATCCCGTCAGCCAGAGCCACCGGACTACTGATATCCCACATCATCCCCTCAAAGCCACCGGACTACTACCCCTAATTTCCCACATCATCCCATCCGCTAGAGCCACCGGACTACTACCCTTAATATTCCACATCATCCCGTCAGCCATAGCCACCGGACAACTACCACTAATATACCACATCATCCCATCACAGCCGCCGGGCTGCTACCCCTAATATCCCACATTATCCCGTTAGCCAGAGCCACCAGACTACTACCCCTAATATCCCACATCATCCCGTCAGCCAGAGCCACTGGACTACTCCCCCTAATATCCCACATCATCATGTCAGTCTGAGGTCAGAGCGCTGAGTGGAATGGCCATAACTTTCATACCAGGGATCTCTTTAAGCGAGGCCTGGCATCAGAACCAGAGCACTGAGTGGATTTGCCCTGACTTCCATACCAATGATCCCTTTAATAGAAGCCTGGGGTGAGAATCAGAGCGCTGAGGGATTTACCCTAACTTCCATACCAGAGATCCCTTTAAGAGAGGCCTGGGGTCAGTACCAAAGCGCAGAGTGGATTTGCCCTCACTTCCATACCGGTGGATCCCTTTAAGTGGGGCCTGGGATCAGAATCAGAGTGCAGAATGGATTTGCCCTCACTTCCATATCGGGGATCCCTTTAAGAGGGGCCTGGGGTGAGAACAAGAGCGCTGAGTGGAATTGCCCTAACTTCCATACCAATGATCCCTTATAAGGCCCTGGGGTCAGAACTACAGCGCTGAGTGGAACGGTCCTAACTTCCAAACCGGGGATCCCTTTAAGAGAGGCCTGGGGTCAGTACCAGAGCATTTGAAGGCAATTGCCATGACTTCCATACCGGGAATCCCTTTAAGAGAGCCTGGGGTCAGAACCAGAATGCTGAGTGGAATTGCCCTAACTTCCATACCGGGGATCCCTTTAAGAGAGACCTGGCATCAGAACCAAAGCGCTGGATGGATTTGCCCTGACTTCCATACCAATAATCCCTTTAAAAGAGGCCTGGGGTCAGAATCAAAGCGCTGAGGGATTTGCCCTAACTTCCATACCGGGGATCCCTTTAAGAGGGGTCTGGGGTCAGAACCAGAGTGCTTAGTGGAATTGCCCTAACTTCCATACCCATGATCCCTTTAAGAGACCCTGGGTTCAGAACCACAGTGCTGAGTGGAACAGTCCTAACTTCCATACCGGGGATCCCTTTAAGAGAGGCCTGGGGTCAGAACCAGAGTGCTTAGTGGAATTGCCCTAACTTCAATACCAAGGATCCCTTTAAGAGACCCTGTGGGGTCAGAACCACAGAGCAGAGTGGAATGGTCCTAACTTCCATACCGGGAATCCCATTAAAAGAGGCCTGGGGTCAGAACCAAAGTGCTTAGTGGAATTGCCCTAACTTCCATACCAATGATCCCTTTAAGAGAGGCCTGGGGTCAGTATCAGAGCACTGAGGGATTTGCCCTAACTTCCATACCGGAGATCCCTTTAAGAGGGAAGATGTGCCTATGGGATGGAGGATGTGTGATGGGTATATGGGCAGGGAGGGGGGTTTCATTTCTGTCATGTGCTCTCTGCTCCTTTCTGGGGGACAGACAATGGCTGGGAGCTTATGTTGCCGGGGATGCTAGTGTGGCGCCCCTGAGGGTTGTTGCCACAGAGGTACTGCACCTCCTCCTGAGGTGTGGTACCCCACCATTCAGGTAAGGTGGAGACACCTGACCACGCTCCAACACCTGCATCCCACACAACACAGTAGTGTAGCAAAGCACCCTTTGGTGGCTCCCTGCTTGGAACATGAAGCGTGCTGGGAGGCGGGTGGAGTTTAGTTAGCATCAAAAGAGCGGGAAGAGTTTAGGATTTAGTCAGTCTGACAGTCAGCGGAAGAGTGAAGATTCCCTGAGTGGGATGGATGAAGGAAGTGCTGCAGCCGACCTCAGTGACCTGGGTCCGCTGGCACAGGAAAGGAAAATTGATAGAAAACCTGACTCTCTCCATAGGAAAGAAGGATTAGTACGGACGTAAGGAGAGGAGGACTAAGGATCAGGGTTAGAGCAGAACCCTTCCCAAGTTCACAGCGCAAGGCCGGGGTCAGTCCCCGAGGTTGTATGGATACTAATGGTCCTGCTACAGACACCGGAGGAATAGAAGTTGTCACTAGAGTTGAGCGAAACGGGTCGAAAAATTTCAAAAGTCGCCGACTTTTGGCAAAGTCGGGTTTCATGAAACGAAACCCGACCCTAGGATGAGGTCGGCCACGAGGTCAGCGACTAACGCGCCAAAGTCGCGTTTCAAAAGTTTGTTTTGCGCTCTTTTTCAGCCAATCAGGATCCACGGACACTGTGGGCAACGTGATGACATAGGCACGGGTCACCACCATCTTTCAGAAGGGCATGCAAGTGATTGGCTTGCTTTGGTGGGCGTCACAGGGGGTATAAAAGGGCGTGCACGCCGACCGCCATCTTACTTCTGCCAATCTCAGTATAGGGAGAGGTTGCTGCTGATTCTGTAGGGAGAGCGTTAGGCAGGGAAGAAGACAAAAAAACTGCTTCTGCTGCTAGCGATTTGGCCTGCACAACACACCAGTCACTGTGTGTGCAGTGCAAGGGGAGGCTATATTGTGGTATATCAGTGGTGTTGGATGTTGGGCTGCCTTTTAAGGCTTCCTGACAGGCTGGCATTGCTGTTTACCCACTGCTCTGCAAACTGCTTTTTTAAAAGCAATCCAATCTCTCTTATCCTCTAGTCTCTTTTGTCACAGCTGTGCCATCGAGCCTGTGACATAGCGCTCAGATATCAGTGGGCCTCACACAATCCAAAAGTGTCCAGTGTCCACAAGTGTCTGCAGAAATTCAAAATCTCCCTTATCCTCTAGTCACTTTGGTCACAGCTGTGCCATCGAGCCTGTCACATAGCGCTCAGATATTCATTGGGCCTCACACAATCCAAAAGTGTCCAGTGTCCACTAGTGTGAGAAGAAATTCAAAATCTCACTTATCCTCTAGTCACTTTGCTCACAGCAGTGCCATCGAGCCTGTCACATAGCGCTCAGATGTTCATTGGGCCTCACACAATCCAAAAGTGTCCAGTGTCCACTAGTGTGAGAAGAAATTCAAAATCTCACTTATCCTCTAGTCACTTTGGTCACAGCAGTGCCATCGAGCCTGTCACATAGCGCTCAGATATTCATTGGGCCTCACACAATCCAAAAGTGTCCAGTGTCCACTAGTGTGAGAAGAAATTCAAAATCTCACTTATCCTCTAGTCACTTTGCTCACAGCAGTGCCATCGAGCCTGTCACATAGCGCTCAGATATTTATTGGGCCTCACACAATCCAAAAGTGTCCAGTGTCCACAAGTGTGAGAAGAAATTCAAAATCTCACTTATCCTCTAGTCACTTTGGTCACAGCAGTGCCATCGAGCCTGTCACATAGCGATCAGATATTCATTGGGCCTCACACAATCCAAAAGTGTCCAGTGTCCACTAGTGTGAGAAGAAATTCAAAATCTCACTTATCCTCTAGTCACTTTGGTCACAGCAGTGCCATCGAGCCTGTCACATAGCGCTCAGATATTCATTGGGCCTCACACAATCCAAAAGTGTCCAGTGTCCACTAGTGTGAGAAGAAATTCAAAATCTCACTTATCCTCTAGTCACTTTGGTCACAGCAGTGCCATCGAGCCTGTCACATAGCGCTCAGATATTCATTGGGCCTCACACAATCCAAAAGTGTCCAGTGTCCACTAGTGTGAGAAGAAATTCAAAATCTCATTTATCCTCTAGTCACTTTGGTCACAGCAGTGCCATCGAGCCTGTCACATAGCGCTCAGATATTCATTGGGCCTCACACAATCCAAAAGTGTCCAGTGTCCACTAGTGTGAGAAGAAATTCAAAATCTCCCCTGTCCTATAGACAGCTTGTACCTTGTTTTACATTACTATATAGTTTGTTGGATTTTGTCTACATTTTTACCAAAAATGAGGAAGGCTGGTGGAAGAGGCCGTGGAATTGGGCGGGGGTTGCCAGCTGGTAATGATGGTGTTGGTGGTGGATCTGATGTTAGTGGCAAGAGCAAAATAGGACCGAATGCAGGAGGTGTTGAGCCTGCGTCATCGTCTGGCTCCATAAGGCTTCGAAGGCTTAGTTTTCTAGGAGTTGGCAAACCGCTTTTAAAGCCAGAGCATCAGGAAAAAGTTTTGTCTTACATTGCTGACTCAGCCTCCAGCTCTATCGCCTTCTCTTCTTCAGTTGCAAAAAGTAAAAGCACTGAGTCGTCATTGGAGGCTCATGTTCATGAACCACACCTCTCCTTGTGTCCTTCACCCCAACCAAGATTGAAGGATGACGCAGGCCATACTACTGATTACTCCATGGAGCTGTTTTCACATACCATGCCTGGATTATCAAGTCAAATGGTGAATTACCCAGGCCAAGATGAATCTGACATGGAGTGCACTGATGCACAGCCGCTGATGGATGATTCTGCTGGTACATTCACTCAGAGCACTACATTGTCCTCGCAGTGTACAGAGCCAGATTCTGACCCTGATGAGACTCAGGTGCCCCTTCCCGCACACTATACCACCATACACGGTGACACAGAGGAAGGTGCACATGACATTGAAGAGGAGGTGATGGATGACCCAGTTGTTGACCCAGATTGGCATCCATTGGGGGAAGAGGGTGCTGCTTCCAATAGCTCAGATGAGGAGCATCCACAGCAGACATCGACATCGCAACAGCTGTTATCCGGCAGGCCCGGAGCACTCCAAAGACAGGTTCCAAAAATCAAAAGAGTTGCTGGACAGCTTGTCCAGAGGGTCAAAACATCACAGCGTGCTAGGCCGCAAAATGTCTGCCAAAGTAGGAAGAGTGCAGTGTGGCACTTTTTTGAACAAAATCCTCATGATCAGGCCAAGGTTATCTGTAAGAAGTGCGCAAAGACCTTTAGCCGAGGGAAAAATCTGAAAAATTTGAATACCAGTTGCATGCTTAGACATTTAACCACCATGCACTTGCAAGCGTGGACACAACACCAAACCTCAAGTGCCACATGTGCAACTGATCACAACGAAGGTAGTCAGCAATGCTACATTGTTTCCCCCACTGTAAGCCCACCGGTTAGCACAGCAGCAAATGTTGAGGTGTCGTTGCAAGGCCACAGCAGTCAGGGAATCCCACTGTTATATCAACGAAAGACTGATTCTAGGCCATCAGAAAGAACACCAACTCCATCACCATCATCAACCCTCTCTCAGTCCGCCCTGTCCACCGCTACTTCCACCATATGCAGCTCTCAAGTCCAGCTCACCCTCCCAGACACTATGAGTAGGTCAAGAAAGTACTCAGTCTCTCATCCGCGTACACTGGGTTTGAACGCCCACATTGCCAAACTAATCTCGTTTGAGATGATGCCCTTTCGGTTGGTGGAAAGCGCAGCTTTCCGCGAACTCATGGCCTATGCAGTACCACGCTATGACCTACCCAGTCGCCACTTCTTCTCTCGCAAAGCCATCCCAGCCCTCCACCATCATGTGAAAGACCGCATTGTCCATGCACTCAAGCAGTCAGTGAGCGGAAAGGTGCACCTCACAACTGATGCATGGTCCAGTCACCATGGCCAGGGCCGTTACGTGTCCATCACTGCGCACTGGGTTAATGTGGTGGATGCAGGGTCCACAGGGGACAGCGGTGGTGGGACAGTGCTGCCTAGCCCACGGTATAGTAAACAGTTGGCTGTAGTCGTTCGACCCTCCTCCTCCTCCTCCTCCTCCAGAAGCGAAAGCTCGTCCACAGAGCGCAGTCGTACGAGCACTCCATCTGCAGCTGCCACTGTTGCACACGATGTGTCCCCCTATCGAGCAGCTAGTGGAAAGCGTCAGCAGGCTGTGTTGCAGATGATGTGTTTGGGCGACAGACACACCGCCGAGGTGCTGGCCGAGTACTTTCAGCGACAAACTGAGTCATGGCTGGGCAGTGTACATCTTGAGGCAGGCAAGGTAGTTAGTGATAACGGCCGTAATTTTGTGGCAGCCATAGCCCTTTCAAAACTCAGACACATACCTTGCTTGGCTCACACCTTGAACCTGGTGGTGCAGTGCTTCCTCAAAAATTATCCGGAGTTAACAGCCCTGCTCCAGAAGGTGCGAAGACTGTGTGCGCACATCCGCCGGTCGCCTGTACACTCCGTTCGTATGCAGAAGCTGCAGCGATTGCTCCACCTTCCCAACCACCGCCTCATTATCGACATTGCAACAAGGTGGAACTCCACCCTGCACATGGTGGAGCGGCTGTGCGAGCAGAGGCAGGCCATAATGCATTTGTGGGAGGATACACGGCCAGGCACTTTGAGAGCAGACATGGAGTTGACCGGTGTGCAGTGGTCGAAGCTGAAAGACCTCTGTAAAGTCCTTCAGTGTTTTGAGGAATGCACACGGCTGGTAAGTGCAGACGACGCCATCCTAAGCATGAGCATCCCACTTATGCGTCTGCTCATGCAAACTTTGACGCACCTTAAAAAGCAGGCTTCTGCAGCCAATGTTGATGAGGAGGAAGAGGAGGAGGGAATCCTTGATGACATTCAGCCATTGTCTGCTCAGGGACCTCTCCTGGACGAGGTGGAGGAAGAAGAGGAGGAGGAGGAGGAGGATGATGGGGATGATTACTTAGGGGAGGAGGATGCATCTCGTGGGGCAAGCGAAAATGTTGGCGTGGCAAGGTCTGGTACAGGGTTTGTGCGTGACTGGAGGGATGTGGATTTGCCAGAAAGTGCTCCTCCAACCAGCACTCGCAGTGCATCATTGACACCGGGAACATTGGCCCACATGTCAGATTATGCCTTGCAGATCCTAAAAAGGGACCCCCGCATTGCCAAAATGATGAACGATGACGACTACTGGTTGGCCAGCTTCCTGGATCCATGCTATAAAGGCAAATTACAAAACATCATGCCACAGGAGAACCTTGACCTAATATTGGCTAATAAACAAGCAACTCTGGTAAATCGGTTGCTTGAGGCATTCCCAGCACACAGCAGTGGTGATGGTTCTCACACGAGCCGTACGGGCTGGGGTCAGCTTGGCAGAGGTGTTCGTGGTGCACACAGCAGAAGTGGCGTTGGAGACAGGGGTTTCATGACAATGTTGTGGACTGATTTTTCAAGTACCGCTCACACAACTGGTAATACTGCATCGATGGAAAGTGACAGGAGACAGCAGTTGTCAACTATGGTTACAAACTACTTTTCCTCCCATATCGATGTTCTCCCACACAGGTCATTCCCCTTTGACTATTGGGCTGCTAAACTGGACACCTGGCCTGAATTGGCCCAATATGCCTTACAGGAGCTCGCTTGCCCAGCTGCAAGTGTGCTATCGGAAAGAGTCTTCAGTGCAGCTGGATCAATCCTGACAGAAAAAAGGACCCGTCTGTCAACCCAAAATGTGGATGATCTAACCTTCATTAAAATGAACCACGCATGGGTTTCCAAGGATTTTGTCCCACCTTCCCCTGATGACACATAGGGTGACAGAAAAATGGCTTGCTTTGGTCCACCTCTTCCTGGGACTTGACCTATTTCACCTTTTGCATCAGCTGAATGTCCAACATCAACATATGCCACTTTCTAAAACTCCCTAACTGTGCTGCCTTCCCCCCCCATGGCCGGGGTCACCACCTAGCGCACGTCACCGTGCGAGCGCCGTTGCCCTGGACAGGTGGGTAGGCCGACTCTTGGGTGCGGGCACTGGCACAGGGTCCCTCATAGTGCAATCAAGTGTCTCTGATGGTGGTGGTGCACACCCGCCGTCAGACACACCGCCGTACTATGAGGGGCCAAGTGCCAGTACCGACGCCCACGAGTGGGCCCCCCTTGCTTGGGCAGGGCCTCAGCATTTGCAATCTTTACTTCTCCCTGCTCCTCCGCTGTGTAGTCTGGGCCGTCAAATCCATACTGGGCCTGACACCGTTTGAGCCTGTCTCCTGATGTATAGACATATATTTTGAATGTGTACGCTATCCATACATGTTATCTGGGGATACGGAACCCTTTCTCACCTTTGTGCAATCACGTGCAATCCATACTGGGCCTAACACCGTCTGAGCCTGCCTCCTGATCTATAGACATATATTTTGAATGTGTACACTATCCATACATGTTATCTGGGGATACGGAACCCTTTCTCACCTTTGTGCAATCACGTGCAATCCATACTGGGCCTGACACCATCTGAGCCTGCCTCCTGATGTATAGACATATATTTTGAATGTGTACGCTATCCATACATGTTATCTGGGGATACGGAACCCTTTCTCACCTTTGTGCAATCACGTGCAATCCATACTGGGCCTGACACCGTCTGAGCCTGCCTCCTGATGTATAGACATATATTTTGAATGTGTACGCTATCCATACATGTTATCTGGGGATACGGAACCCTTTCTCACCTTTGTGCAATCACGTGCAATCCATACTGGGCCTGACACCGTCTGAGCCTGCCTCCTGATGTATAGACATATACTGTATTTTGAATGTGTGCGCTATCCATACATGTTATCTGGGGATACGGAACCCTTTCTCACCTTTGTGCAATCACGTGCAATCCATACTGGGCCTGACACCGTCTGAGCCTGCCTCCTGATGTATAGACATGTATTTTGAATGTGTACGCTATCCATACATGTTATCTGGGGATACGGAACCCTTTCTCACCTTTGTGCAATCACGTGCAATCCATACTGGGCCTGACACCGTCTGAGCCTGCCTCCTGATGTATAGACATATATTTTGAATGTGTACGCTATCCATACATGTTATCTGGGGATACGGAACCCTTTCTCACCTTTGTGCAATCACGTGCAATCCATACTGGGCCTGACACCGTCTGAGCCTGCCTCCTGATGTATAGACATATATTTTGAATGTGTACACTATGCTATCCATACATGTTATCCGGGGATACGGTACCCTTTCTCACCTTTGTGCAATCACGTGTAATCCATACTGGGCCTGAGAACAGATGGCGAGCTGTTAAGCAAGCTACAGCACCTGTGGTTTGCACACGTAAGTTTTTCATTTTTTCAGGAATGACGGTTAGGCCTAATTCCGGAACTGCGGTTGACCTGCACTTACTGGGAAATCATCGTTCGCGGGTAATAATTGTAATCACAGATCCCCATCACTAACGTTGTTCAGCGGGTTATCTGCACCTGTAAGCGACAAACGCTGGCCTTTTCAGTGTAGCGCACATGCAGCCACGGACATGTAAGGGCATGACACACCAGTTATTGGCCAATCTCATGTGCCAGAGCCTCACGTGTCCCTCTAGTAAGCCAGACTCGGACCGCGGGGCATGACGGAGTCTCATTCGTTAACGGGATTAAGCTTGCAATGTGTGCATCTGTTCTGTAGCTTGCATGGTTGAGGTTTCCCAGGTGGAGTCGAATTAAACCGTAGGCTCCACTCCTGGTGGTGCCCTTCTGGACATTCCTTTAAGGTTCAGCTTTGCAACCATACTGCCCACGTAAAACAAACACTTTGCCTTCATGAACGCTGTTTGGAGGGTCATGACTCATGGGAATAACGCCGCCCAATCAGTTAACCTGATAGAGAGATCCTTCGTTGCTCCCAAGCATGACATCACACTCCCTAGGAGGAAGGTAATGCCACTGTGGCGACCGTAATCCTGGGGGCGACACAAGTGCACTGATGCCCAGCCACTGCTCGATGAATCTGCTGGTACATTGACCCAGACCACTACATTCCCCTCGCACGCTACACGGCCTGAATCTGACCCTGATGAAACTCAGGTTACCCTTCCCATATACAGTTCCATCTTACACGGTGACAAAGAGGAAGCTGCAGATGAAAGTGCAGGTTCGGCCCACCCGCCATCAGACACACCACCGTACTATCAGGGGCCCTGTGCCAGTGCCATCGCCAATGAGTGGGCCCCCCCTGCTTGCTCAGGATCACAGCACTTGCAAGGTTGAAATACTGTGCAGTGAGATGGAAGATGGGAACGACGAGGAGTCCAGACTAGTACAGGGATTCCCTAGCGAGGAGACTTATTTGATTGTTTTCAATGTTGGGACCGCAATTTTTGGGGAGCACTATACTCTGGAGAATGATAGATGGGGCCCACCATACACTGGAACATTCCAAAGGTGGACATCAGACACTGGAGCAGCATTTACAGGGCCCATTATACACTAGAGCATTAGAAATGGGGCCCATTATGTTTGGAGCATTATTTGGGCCCATAAGACAGTGGAGCTTCATCCATGGGGACCAACATATACTGTAGCATTATGTGGAGCTCATCATATACTGTTTCAAACATTATATGGGACCAATGATTCTGTATGGAGAAATAGATGGGCCTTGTCATGAGATGTAAAAAGTGAAGTATTTTTCAGTGTACTATACCGCTATTTCTCTGCCGTATCGGAGCATGATGAGTTGTGGTATGTGTTAAAGGGGCGCTCTTTCGCCCAGGGCACATGAAAACCTGGAGCCAGCCCTCCCCCCCCCCCACAACTTTAGCCAAATAACCCCCATTTTTCAGTGCGTAACTTGTATTATGAAGTTAATTAAGGTTGACAAGCTTAAGTAAGAAGAATTGATGCTTTTGGCATTCAAATGGGCACTGTTGGTGTGTTTCCTGTCCTCCTCTCACTGCCGACTTTTATTCCCCATTGACTTACATTGGGTTTCGTGTTTCGGGACGACCCCGACTTTTCCCTATAATTGGACGATCTTGCTCGACCCGACTTTTGGAAAAGTCGGGTTTCACGAAACGAAACGCGACCCTAAAAAAACAAAAGTCGCTCAACTCTAGTTGTCACCACTTTATTCCCACACAAGACTTGAGGGCACAACAGCAATGAGACTGAGCCGGGACTTAGTAGCAAGGAGTCCCTGAAGCAGGCTACAGCTGTCTGCCATACAAGTAGAGTTCATAGGAACATCTGACAGGAGGAACTCCAGTGTAACTCAGTACTGTGAGTACTTCACTATAGGCGCAAAAGGGAGACGTTCAGAAAAGGCACATATGTTGGCGGAGCATTGGAACGGAGTACTTCATCTTGCCTGGAAGTTGGCTGAGCTCCTGACCCGGAGGACACGGCACGGATGCGGGCACCTGTATGCTCAACAGACTGTGAGTAAAGCTTTGGAACTACATGCCCTGGTGTCCTCCGCTGATTCCTGCGCCAACACCCTCAGCACTGCTACATCTCTGTGCTTAACACTACACCATCATACTCTCCTCACTAGCGCTTCATCTCCACTGCCCTGGGACTACAGCCCTACCTATGGAGGGCCACAACATCATTGCTGCACCACACCATCTGTCCCAGAGGATCCGTCTGCAGCTTAACATCTTCATTGCTGAACACCACAGGTGGCATCACAAATTATTCACTAATAAAATTTAATCATTATCATCCCCATGCTCAACATTCCCCTTTTACAATGTACGCCTAGGGCCACGGACGGGGTCAAAGCTACCGTGACATTTCCCATTGAAACCAACGGGCCCGGCTCCGAGTACCCCGCCGCCCTGGGTGCGAGGGCGATCCACTAGATTTCTCCCACCATGTCAGTGTCTGCTGAGGTGTTGTCGAGTGGGAAAACTGTTGCTCATAGCAACCAATCACAGCTCAGCTTCTTTTAAACAGCTCTGGTGAAATGAAAGATGCTTAGCGATTGGTTGCAAAGAAAACTGTTGCTCATAGCAACCAATCACCGCTCAGCTTCTTTTAAACAGCTCTGGTGAAATGAAAGATGCTTCGCCATTGGTTGGTGATACACACACACATACATTCAATTTTACATATATAGATTAATTAGGCAGCATCGACTGTCTCATGCATTGTAGAAGGACCCTCACATACGAGGTCTATAGATACATTTGAACAGTAGAGCTGCAATACTAAAAGTTACATTTTAGAGGTGAGTCATTTTTTTCTCTAGATTTTTTTTTCCTCCAGAAATACTCCACATTGCAGAGCTGTTCTGTCTTCTGACAGTGGCTGCGGCTGGATACTGCACACCGCCTCCTATTCACCTCATTGTAGATTGTAAGCTCTCACGAGCAGGGTCGTCTTATTTTACTTTAGTTACTGTATTGTTAACATTGTTACTTATGACTTGTTTTGAAAATGTTAAACTGCAAAGCGCTGCGGAATATGTTGGCGCTATATAAATAAAGATTATTATTATTATTATTATTATGAATTGAAGGCAGATCTGCAGTACCCGGTTGTGGCCACTATCAGAAGAGGGAGTGGCTCAATAAAGCATTTCCATTCGGCAGCTGCTGCCGCCATCACCACGGTTGGCTGATCAACAGGGGTGCTGGGTGGTGGACCCCGACTGATCAGACATTGAATACCAGGTCATCAATATTAAAGTAGTGTAAAACCTCTTTAATGCTGTCAAGATTGATGTGTATAAACTGGTTTCATGATTGTAACTTAATGCAACATCGTTTATAACTCAGAGGTGGCTGATAATCCAGTTCGGTTTACAGTCCATATTAACCAGCTTTAAGTTGACAGAGTTGACTTCAAAATCTTCTTTTATTAGCAAAATCAGACAGAGTGAGCAATTGTTCTGGAGGACCTGACATATCCATGAATTACACTGACTCAATGGAGATTGCAATGAGACTTGTGTAGTGCTTAACCCCTTAACGACCGCCAATACGCCTTTTAACGGTGCCGCTTTTTAACGGCGGTCAGAAATAACAATATAGCGCCCCCCAGCTTCGGAAAATCAGAAAATCTCTGATAGCTGAGACCCCAGAGAACATGATTCAGGTTGGCTTTTACCGTCCCTAGTCTATGATTGCTGTTATTCACTGAATAATGGAGATCGCAAAAAAAGTCAGATTTCCCATTAATTTATCTCTCCTCTGATATGACCTAGTATACAAAAGAAGAGAGAAATGGGGTCCTTTGAGCCCCCTCGGTAACAATAGGAGATTTTTCCTATTGTTTCACTTTGATCACTAAGAGATCCTATCACAGTGATCAAAATAAAAAATAGCAAATAAACCCGCTTTGTCACCCCATTAGGTAAAAAATAACAAAATAAAAAAAATATTTTTTTCCATTCTTTGCAATTAGGTTTAGGGTTGGGGCTATGGTTAGGGTTGGGGTTAGAGCTACGGTTAGGGTGGGGCTAGCGTTAGGGTTGGGGCTAGGGTTAGGGTTGGGGTTAGAGCTAGGGATAAGGTTGGACTAGGGTAAGGGTTAGAGCTAGAATTAAGGCTAAAGTTAGGGTTGGGGCTATGGTTAGGGTTGGGATTAGGGTTGTGTTGGGGTTAGGACTGTGTTGGGGTTATGGTTGTGTTGGCGTTACGGTTGGGGTTACAGTTATGTATGGGTAGGGCTGTGTTGGGATTAGGGTTGTGTTGGGGTTACGGTTGTAGTGTTGGTGTTAAGACATTGTTGGGGTTAAGGTGGTATTGAGTTTAGGGTTGTGGATAGGGTTGGGCTTAGAGTTAGGGGTGTGTTGGGGTTAGGGTTGGGGTTAGGGCTGCCTTAGGGTTGGAGTTAGAATTGGGGGGTTTCCACTGTTTAGGTACATCAGGGGGTCTCCAAACGCAACAAGGCGCCTGCCATTGATACCAGCCAATTTTGTGCTCAAAAAGTCAAATTGTGCTCCCTCCCTACTGAGCTCTGCCTTGCGCCCAAACAGTGGTTTTCCCTGCATATGGGGTATCGGCGTACTCAGGAGAAATTACACAACAAATTTTATAGTCCATTTTCTCCTGATACCCTTTTGAAAGTAAAAAAGTTTGGGTCTAAAGTAAATTTTTTGCGAAAAAAAATAAAATGTTAATTTTTTTCCTTCCACCGTTCTCGTGAAACACCTGAAGGGTTAATAAACTTCTTGAATGTGGTTTTGAGAACCTTGAGGGGTGCAGTTTTTAGAATGGTGTAACTTTTGAGTATTTTCTGTCATATTGACCACCAAACTCACTTCAAATGTGAGGTGGTGCCTAAAAAAAGGTTTTGTATATTTTGCTGGAAAAATGAGAAATTGCTGGTCAACTTTTAACCCTTATAACATCCTAACAAAAAATTGTGCTGATGTAAAGTTGACATGTGGGAATTTTTATTTATTAACTATTTTGTGTGACACGACTCTCTGATTTCAGTGCACAAAAAATAAAATTTAGAAAATTGCAAAATTTTCAACATTTTTGCCAAATTTCAGTTTTTTTCATAAATAAATGCAAGTCATATTGAAGAAAATTTACCATTAACATAAAGTACAATATGTCACAAAAAACTAGCTCAGACTCAGTGGAATCCATTGCAGCGTTCCAGAGCTATAACCTCATAAAATGACAGTGGTCAGAATAGTAAAAATTGTCTTGGTCATTAAGGTCAAAATAGGCTCGATCTCTAAGGCATTAATTTCCCTTGTAGTGGTGCTGCAGGGGAATTGAACACTTGCTGTTTTTCCAGCTGATCTCTGTGAGGAGAGGATCATGCAACAAAGCTTTCTTTCATCTAGTATTCTTCCTTTAAAGTTCTTCCACAAAAGATCCATCACAGCAGTGTTTCAGAGGAGCACCTTTCTGGGACCTGTGGTGTGTCTCGGATTACCTCTTTTGTTTCTGCGCGGCCATTCATGAGTTAAACAGGTTTATGGTTTCTTGTGGTATGGAAGGGGTAACTCTGCTGAGTTTTATCATTAGCTTCTGTGTCAGCTGTGGTTTATTTGGTCTACTCACCATTCATTATTTAAACCCTCTCCTAGCTTCTTCCCTTGTGAGCTATAGAGTTTGTAGCCTGTGCTGTACCTCTCTGGAGAAGGTTTTCCAGGAGAAGCAGTTCCGTTCCTTTTGATTCCTATGCTGTTTCATTTGTTTGTGTGATTTCCCCTGTCTGTCCCATTCCCTGTCTTGCCTTGTTGTTGCAGTAAGACTAGTGTCTTGCTGTCCTGCACACTATCCAGGGTTAGACATGTGATGGCGCACAGGTGGGGGGAGGACCCATCTAGGGCGATTGGGAGCACAGGTTTCAGTGTTAGGTGAGTGATTAGGGGTCGCCATCTCTCCCTATCATCATGACTCCCCTTTCCCTGTTTCCCCACCTCTCCCTTTACGTCACCTTTAGAATCATAGAATCATAGAATCGAAGAGTTGGAAGGGACCTCCTGGGCCATCTGGTCCAACCCCCTGCTCAAAGCAGGATTCGCTAAATCATCCCAGTCAGATGTCTGTCCAGCCTCTGTTTGAAGACTTCCATTGAAGGAGAACTCACCACTTCTCGTGGCAGCCTGTTCCACTCATTGATCACTCTAACTGTCAAAAAGTTTTTTCTAATATCTAATCTGTGTCTCCTCCCATTCAGTTTCATCCCATTGCTTCTAGTCTTTCCTTGTGCAAATGAGAATAAAGTTGATCCTTCTACAATGTGACAGCCCTTTAGATATTTGTAGACAGCTATTAAGTCTCCTCTCAGTCTTCTCTTTTGCAAACTAAACATTCCCAAATCCTGCAACCTTTCCTCATAAGACAGGGTTTGCAGACCGGTCACCATTCTGGTCGCTCTTTTCTGAACTTGCTCCAGTTTGTTGATGTCTTTTTTAAAATGTGGTGCCCAAAACTGGACACAATATTCCAGATGAGGTCTGACCAAAGAGGAGTAGAGGGAAATAATGACTTCACGTGATCTAGACTGTATGCTTCTGTTAATGCATCCTAGAATTGCATTTGCCTTTTTTGCTGCTGCATCACACTGTTGACTCATATTCAGTCTGTGATCTATTAGCATACCCAAGTCTTTTTCACATGTGCTGTCACTTAGCCCTATGGCTACTTTCACACATCCGGTGTGTGGGGTCCGGCGGCGTGCGGCGAAAAGCCGAGCCGCCGGATCCGGCCTGCAGCCGTGACACCGGATGTGTGTGCGGCGTCTGATACGGCTCGGACAAGATTTAAAGGAGCCGCAGTAGGAGGTGGACAGAGGCAGCCAGAGAGACAGCTGCTGAAAGGGAGGTGAGGGGAGGGGAGGAGAGGGGAGGGGAGGGGAGGAGAGGGGAGGGGAGGAGAGGGGAGGGGAGAGGAGAGGAGAGGGGGGTGGAGAGAGAGAGAGACATATGGGGTTAACACTCAGTGTCCAGGCGAGAGAATCTCTCTCTCTTGCCAGGCACTTGTGGGGTTGACCCCACAGAGAGATCTCTCTCTCTCTCACCCAGACACTGAGTGTTAACCCCACAAGTGCCCAGCGAGAGAGATCTCTCACAAGTGTCCGGGTGACAGAGAGATCTCTCTCTCTCTCGCCGGGCACTTGTGGGGTTAACATTCACAGAGTCCGGGCATGCGCTGTGGAAAAAGCCGGTCCGGCGCTGCAAAAAAAGTTACATGGAACGTTTTTTCCAGACGCCGGACAGGCTGTTTTTGCCGGATCAGGCAAAAACCGGATACGCCGCATAGGTATCCGGCGCGATGCGGCAATAATGAAACTGAATGGGGGAAAAACCAGATCCGGTGGCAACAGGCGCCGGATCCGGTTTTTACACTTTTCGCCGCATCGCGCCTGATGCTGAAAACCGGATGTGTGAAAGTAGCCTATTCCTCCCATTCTGTATATGCTTTTTTCATTTTTATTGCCCAGATGTAGTACTTTGCATTTCTCCCTGTTATAAACCATTCTGTTAGTTGCTGCCCACTTCTCCAGTTTATTTATATCTTTTTGAATCCTCTCTCTCTCTTCTCTAGTATTAGCTATCCCTCCTAGCTTTGTGTCATCAGCAAATTTAATCAGTTTACCCTCAATTCCTTCATCTAAATCGTTGATAAAGATGTTGAACAATACAGGGCCCAGGATAGAGCCCTGTGGTACCCCATTTGAGACATTCTTCCAACTGGATGTGCTGCCATTTACGACCACTCTTTGGGTCCGATCACTAAGCCAGTTATGAATCCACCTAATAGTTGCCTTGTCCATTCCATACTTAGTCATTTTTTCAATAAGGATTTTATGAGAGACTTTGTCAAATGCTTTGCTGAAGTCAAGATATACTATATCTACAGCATTTCCTTGATCCACCCAATCAGTGATACCGTCA
Organism: Dendrobates tinctorius; assembly: GCF_039654945.1. Taxonomy (NCBI): domain Eukaryota; kingdom Metazoa; phylum Chordata; class Amphibia; order Anura; family Dendrobatidae; genus Dendrobates; species Dendrobates tinctorius. Next base: position 25,011,621 of record NW_027361890.1, read on the forward strand.
TAGAAGGAAATTAAGTTAGTCTGACATGACTTATTAGTTACAAACCCATGCTGACTATGTTTAATCACTTCATTCTTATCCAGGTATTGACATACATGTTGTTTAATAATTTGTTCAAAGATCTTTCCTGGTATAGAAGTCAGACTCACCGGCCTATAGTTGCCTGGGTCCACCTTCTTCCCCTTTTTGAAGATAGGAACAACATTTGCTCTTCTCCAGTCTTCTGGCACTTCTCCTGTTCTCCAAGAATTTTCAAAGATTATGGAGAGGGGTTCAAAAATTTCTTCTGCTATCTCCTTCAGTACTCTGGGGTGTAATTCATCTGGTCCTGGAGTTGAATTCATTTAGGTTAGCTAAGTGTTTCCTCACTATCTTTCTGTTTATAGATATCCTGGATTCTTCTATTCCCTTAATAGGACAGTGAATAACAGTTGATGTTACATTTCCTTTCTGAGAGAAAACAGATGCAAAATAGGAATTTAAAAGTTCAGCCTTCTCAACATCCTGTCTTACCATTTCATCATTTTCATCCTGTAAAAATCCTGTAGCATCTTTGACTTTTCTTTTACTTTTGACATATCCCCAAAATCCTTTATTATTGCTTTTGACATCTCTTGCAAGCCTCAATTCATTTTCAGCTTTAGATATCCTCCCTCTTTCCATTTTATAAACATTTTTTTCTTCCTTTTTAGCATGTGCTTAAGTTCTGTGTTCATCCATCCTGGTTTCCTTAAATGCTTCCTATTCTTCCCTCTTTTCGGAATTGTTAACAACTGTGCTTTGAGAATTTCATTTTTCAAGATTTCCCATCCTTCCTGGACATTTTTGTCTTTAAGGATATCCAGCCATTGGATCCCTCCAATTCTCTTTCTGAATCCCTTAAAATCTGCCTTTCTGAAATGTAACCTTGACGTCTGAGTCTTCACAGGTCTTCCGCCTCTAGTTATCCAAAATTCTAAAATAGCATGGTCGCTACCTCCTAGGGTCCCAGCCACTTTTACCTCCTCAACCATTTCCTCCCTGTTTATAAGGATTAGATCCAAGGTAGCAGTTCCCCTTGTTTTCTCCCCTACCTTTTGGAAGATAAAGTTGTCAGCAAGAGAGGATAAGAATTTCCTTGACCTGTTAGTTTTGCCTGAGAGAGATTCCCAACAAATGTCTGGATAGTTGAAATCTCCCATGACAACTATGTCATATTTTTGGAGAACTTGGCCATTTGATGCATAAAGAGTTCATCCATATCTTCAGCTTGCACAGGCGGCCTGTAGTAAATGCCTACAATGGTGTCCTTTCCATTGTTCTGTCCTTGTATTCTTACCCAAACAGTTTCCACAGAACTCCCAGTCTCTGAAGCTTCAATCTCTGTGCAGATATACGCGTTTCTAACATACAATGCGACACCTCCTCCTTGTTTATCAAGTCTGTTTCTTGCAAATAAGTTGTATCCTTCTAGTCCTGTATTCCAATCATGTGTATTGTCCCACCAAGTTTCAGTGATTCCAATGACATCATATTTCTTTTCCTGTGTTAGTAGCTCCAGTTCTCCTTGTTTGTTGCCCATGCGTTGTGCATTAGTATAGAAACATTTTAGTTTGTGATAGGTTTCTCTTTCTCCAATATTTTTATTAATTAGATTCTTTTGTCTTTGTTCTTCCCTTCCACTTCACCTTCACACACCGGGCATGTCTCTGCTCTGATGTGACAAACATAAACGGTATAGTTCTATAAATGCATCCTAATTTTTTTAGTATGTGGCTTATGTTTAGAGTAGCTTCATTGAATGGCAAGAGTAATATATCTAGATGTATTTCACAATTCAAGTGCTTTCACACATGACATTGTAATGCCTGTATGAAATATGTAAGCACTGTTTAAAGGTAATCTGTCAGGAGGACCAAACCTCTTAAGTCATTTATATGGAAATAAAAGTCATATGAAGCTGAATAAAATGATAACTTGCTATCTACGATTCAATGTCTTATTCCAGAAAAATCCATGTTTTTCTTAAATATTAATGAGCTGTTCCAAGCTATGGGCCAGACTCTGATCTACATAAGAATCTGCCTCTAGAGTTTATTTTAAATGAAAGGGTTCATGACCAGTGTGAGACATGGAGCTAAAACAGAACAGTAGAGCTGAACTTTGTCTTATAACAAACACATCAGCAGTTGCAGCTCTCACAGTTCTACTGTATTATAACAATATTGCAACACTGTCTGCCTGTGAGATGGAAGCTGAAGCTCTGATAGGAACCGGCAAATGTGGCAGTGATAATCACACACTGTTCTGTAGTGAGATCAGAAGGGTAGAGAGCAGCAATCACAAATCGCACAGGTAACTCCTTTTATTAAAAAATAATAATAATAATAATAATAATAATAATAATCTTTATTTATATAGCGCCAACATATTCCGCAGCGCTTTACAGTTTAACAGTTTCAAAACACAAGTCATAAGTAACAACGTTAACAATACAGTAATTAAAGTAAAATAAGACGACCCTGCTCGTGAGAGCTTACAATCTACAATGAGGTGGGGGAGATACAGAGTACAGGTGTGTATTTACAATGATGTATTTACAATGATGGTCCAGCCATCTTGAGAAGGTGGGGGACAGAGATAGTGAATGGGCTACATACTCACACTTGCACATAAAATGACTTTGATTAGTGAACGTGATAGGCTGCTCTGAATAGATGTGTTTTGAGAGAGCGCCTAAAACTGTGCAAATTGTGGATAGTCCTAATTTCTTGGGGTAGAGCATTCCAGAGGATTGGCGCAGCGCGGGAAAAGTCTTGGAGTCGGGAGTGGGAGGTGCGGATTAGTGTAGAGGTAAGTCGAAAGTCTTTTGCAGAGCGTAGCGGTCGGCTAGGCCGATAGACAGAAATGAGGGAGGAGAAGTAGGGGGTGCCGCACTGTGGAGAGCTTTGTGGGTGAGAACAAGTACTTTAAATTGGACCCTATAATGAATGGGCAGCCAATGTAAGGACTGGCGAAGTGCGGACGCTTCCGAGTACCGATTAGCCAGGTAGATTACCCTGGCTGTTGCATTAAGTATAGACTGGAGAGGGGAAAGTCGAGTAGCGGGGAGGCCAATTAATAGAGCATTGCAGTAGTCCAGGCGGGAGTGGATCAATGCGACAGTGAGGGTTTTTGTTGTTTCCATGGCGATAAAAAAAAAAAGAAGCTCTAGAGGCAGACTCTCAGGGAGATCTATATCTTAAAAGCTTATTTACATATAAGAAAATGTGGATTTCTCTGGAATTGGATCGCAGATATCAAGTTATCATTGTATCCAGTTTCCTATGGCCTACATTCGAATATATACAACTTCGGAGGGTTGATCCTACTGACAAATTCACTTTAAAGGGAACCTATTATGATTAAAATTATTTCTAAAGCAAGGTTCAGATTGCGTTATGACAGTCCGTCTAACAAGACTGCGTTACACCGCGGCATTAATGTGATGTAATACATCCATTAACGCTGCCATAGACTGCCATAATGCGGCGCAACACTAAGGCATGTCCTAATCAGCATGCATTAGCGATGTGCCATCATGCTGTGACGGACCCTCGGACGCGGTCTACAGCGTTCGAGGGTCCATCACTGCTGATGCAGATGGAGCATCTGCGCTAGCGGGATCGCATAACGCGATCCAAAAAAGGCAGTTGCATTAGCGCCGTCTGTTTAACGCATACGTTGAATGGACTGCCATAGCGCAATCTGATCCCTGTCTAATCTGCTGACGGGCTGATATTGAGCAGGAGGTGCTGATCAGATTGTTAACAATTTTGTTGGAAAGGGTTCTGTAAAATTTACAATTTATTCATTGTAATCCATGGTGTTTGCATTCATATGATTCCAGTGGGAGGTCCTACTCAGCAATTAACAGTCTTAGTCTTCCCAGTTTGAATGTATAATAATAATAATAATAATAATAATAATAATAATAATAAATTTTATTTTTATAGCGCCGACATATTCCGCAGCACTTTACATTTCAGAGGGGATTTGTACAGACAATAGACATTACAGCATAGCAATAATCACATACAGTAGATTATAACAAATACCAAGAGGAATGAGGGCCCTGCTCGCAAGCTTACAGTCTATGAGGAAAGAGGTAGACATGAAAGGTGGGTGGTAACAGTTGCCCTGATTGTATGGACCAGCCATAATGTTACGTGTGTGACAGTACAGACACAGAGGGCTAATGGATGCATACAGCATGTGGGAACATGATGCGGGAAATCTGGTTATGGTAAGACTTTTGGCTCTGCCACACTGGGATAGATTAGGTTAATGTGTTGAGGCGATAGGCCAGTCTGAATAAATGTGTTTTCAGGGCACGCTTAAAATTGTGGGGATTGGGGACTAATCGTATTGACCTGGGAAGTGCATTCCAAAGAATTGGCGCGGCACGTGTAAAGTCTTGGAGACGGGAGTGGGAGGTTCTGACTATTGAGGATACTAACCTCAGGTCATCAGCAGAACGGAGGGCGCGGGTAGGGTGAAATACTGAAACAAGGGAGAAGATGTAGGGTGGTGCTGAGCCATGGAGGGCTTTGTGGGTGAGGGTAATAAGTTTATACTGAATTCTGGAGTGGATGGGTAGCCAGTGTAATGACTGGCACAAGGTAGAGGCATCGGTGTAACAATTGGTGAGGAATATGATCCTGGCTGCAGCATGCAAGACAGATTGGAGAGGGGAGAGTTTGGTAAGAGGGAGACCGATTAGAAGAGAGTTACAATAGTCGAGGCGAGAATGAATAAGAGAAACAGTAAGAGTTTTTGCAGAGTCAAAAGTAAGAAAAGGTCGAATTCTAGAAATGTTTTTGAGGTGCAGATGACAAGAGCGAGCCAGTGTTCGAATGTGGGGGGCAAAGGAAAGCTCGGAATCAAGTATGACCCCAAGACAGCGGGCCTGTTGCTGGGGAGTAATAGTGCAGCCACCCACAGAAATAGCAATGTCGGGTATAGGTACATTAGTAGAGGGAGGAAACACCAGGAGTTCAGTTTTTGACAGGTTCAGTTTCAGATATAGTGAGGACATGATATTAGACACAGCGTTTAGACAATCGCCGGTGTTTTCTAGAAAGGCTGGCGTGATGTCAGGAGAAGAAGCGTATAACTGGGTGTCATCAGCATAGAGATGGTACTGGAACCCAAATCTACTGATTGTTTGACCAAAAGGGGCAGTGTACAAGGAGAAGAGGAGGGGGCCTAGAACCAATCCTTGGGGGACCCCAACAGTAAGGGGAAGGTGAGAGGAGGAGGAACCGGCAAAAGATACAGTAAAGGAGCGGTCAGAGAGATAGGAGGAGAACCAGGAGAGAACGGTGTCCTTGAGGCCAATGGAACGGAGCATAGTGAGGAGGAGCTGATGATCCACAGTGTCGAATGCTGCCGAGAGATCCAAGAGAATTAGCATGGAGTAATGACCATTTGATTTAGCCATTAGCAGATCATTAGAGACTTTAGTGAGGGCAGTTTCAGTGGAGTGTAAAGAGCGGAAACCGGATTGGAGAGGGTCGAGAACAGAGTTTTCTGAGAGATAGCGGATACGACGGGAGTGGACCAGGCGTTCCAGGAGTTTAGAGATGAAGGGAAGATTAGAGACAGGTCTATAGTTAGCGGCACAGTTTTGGTCAAGGGATGGTTTTTAAGTAGTGGATGTATGATGGCATGCTTAAATGAGGAGGGAAAAATACCAGAAGAGAGAGAGAGGTTAAATATTTTAGTTAGGTGAGGGGTGACAGCAGGGGAAAGGGACTGGAGGAGATGTGACAGAAATGGGTCACTGGTGCAAGTAGTTGGGCGAGAAGATGCAAGGAGCCTGCTTACTTCTTCTTCTGTGACTGGTTCAAAATCAGAGAGTGAGCTAGATGCAGTGGGGGAGGGAGGACAGTGCATGGTATGAGGTGATTGGGAGATAATTTCCTGTCGAATCTGGTCGATTTTTTCTTTGAAGTAATTGGCCAGATCGTCAGCTCTGAGCTCTGTGGTTGGGGCCTGTACTCTTGGATTGAGTAGAGAATGAAAAGTGTCAAAGAGACGTTTCGGGTTATTGGACAGTGAGGTGATGAGGGTGTTGAAATAGGTTTGTTTGGAGAGGTGAAGGGCAGTGTTGTATGTTCTAAGCATAAACTTAAAATGGATGAAATCTTCGTGTAGATTGGATTTTCTCCACAGACGTTCGGCGCACCTGGAGCACCGCTGCAGGAAACGTGTTTGCACCGTGTGCCAGGGTTGTCGCCGTCTGCGTTGTGGTGTTCTATTTATAGGGGGTGCAAATTCATCCAGGGCACTTTGAAGTGTTTCATTGTAATGCTTCAATGCAGAATCAGGACATGAGAGGGAGGAGATAGGGGCCAATGAAGACTGCAAGTTCTTCATAAGTTTCTTGGTGTTAATGGCCTGTATGTTTCTATAAGTCTGGACAGTGGGGGTGACCTGAGCAGCCTGGCAGTTCTTTATAGAAAATGAAAGAAGATTGTGGTCAGAGAGCGGGAGAGGGGAGTTTGCAAAATCATCCACTGCACAAAGCCGAGAGAAGACCAAGTCGAGGGAGTTTCCGTCTTCATGCATTGGAGAATTAGTAAGCTGCGAAACGCCAAATGAGGAGGTTAGAGATAAAAGGTGAGTAGCAGATGGTGAGAGGGGAAGAGCAATGGGGATGTTGAAATCTCCCATGATGAGGGTAGGGATGTCACAGGAGAGAAAATGTGGAAGCCAAGTGGCAAAATGATCCAGGAACTGATGGGAGGGGCCGGGAGGACGATACACCACTGCCACTCGCATGGAGAGGGGGGTGTAGAGTCTGACGGCATGGACCTCAAAAGAAGGGAAGACAAATGTATATGAGAAGATGAGTGTCAATCACTAGTAGCACCGCCAACATGGGCTCATATGCATACAGACACTAGGGATTTCAATGAATAACGTAAAAGTTATCCAGAACCTTTTCCAACAAACCTATATAGAATTCTGCTTAGTTTCCGCAGATCAGATTGCATATACAATGTGACAGGTTCCCTTTAACATGTACATGCAGCACTTTGATCCAAATAACAGGCTTCCTATGCCATAATGTTACAGGACAGTTATGAACAGGGAATTCTAAACATCATTGACAACACGCAGATTAAAAACTAATTTGGGAAGAAGTGATAGTGGCATAAAAGCCATTTAGGAAACTATAGTTGATGAGCGGGCACCTGGAGTCACGAATAACCGAGGATTTTCACACACACAAATTTCATTGCATCAACAAGTGTTCAATTTAGAGTTGTAAAAAAACAAATTGCGATGTGTAATTATGTTTTTTGTATGGAGCTTGTTAGAGATGGATCTGTTCTCCCCTCTCCATGATTTAATCTAGCTGCCGGAAAAATACAGCGATCTGCCTGCACAGCTCAGCAAACCACAGCGAGCGACCCATTAAATCATTCAGAGACAGCAGCACACTTTATCATCTTGTACAGAGGACCAGATGCTATTAGAAGAGAAGGAAGCGAGGAAGCATTAACCCTTAAAGGCGAATGGAGAAAATGTTGACTTTTTCATACATTTAATTTGTGAAGATAACTTTCAAATTTGCTTCAAACTTCAATCTTTAATTGCGATTATCAATGAAATTTTCAAGAAGTATGAAAGTAAAGTAAGCGAAACATGAGCAACAACTAAAAGGAGTTGTCCCATGATCGAAGTACATTTTAATCAATAGATCGTGGAATAAAATGAGTTCCACAATAAAATTTTTTTTCCTGTACTGAGATAATCTTATAAATGTGCCCCTGCTAGTGTTGAGCGATACCACCCGATATTGAAAAATATCGGATTGGATTGGATTGGCCGATATCCAAAAAGTATCGGGTATCGCCGATTCCGATCCCGGAAGTCCCATTCAAGTCAATGGAACAAAAATATCGGAATTTAAAAAAACCCTTTCTTTCCTTGTAGGTTAATTCTACATGAAGAAAAACAACTAATAATAATGTAGAATGTATTGTGGGAGGTGTAGGAGACATTAAAGCCATAGAGGTTTAGCCCAATCGAATGGAATAGCAGGAATTAAAAAAAATTTTTTAAAGACGTTCGGAGTTACATAGATATTGACTATGTTAACCTCTTTTATATTTTGTCAGATATGTATGTTTCACTACTTCCATGCTCTTCACCTTTTTTACTTCTCTCACACTTTCTCCTTCATCATCCTCAGCAGCAAAAACTTTTTCATCAACTTCTTCTTCACCTTATTCATCTTCTTCTTCTTCACCTTCTTCCTATTATTCTTTTTTTGTACATTATCCATATTCTTCTTATTCAACGATTATTCTTCTTCATATTCAACATCTGTTGCCAATCTGTTACTTTGCATCAGTGGGTCGTGTTGTGTAAGAGAAGCTTTTCATCAGTGGTGAGTGTTGCAGAATTTTTCAGTTGTGTTGTATTTATAAAATCCTTTTTAACTTGATGTATAGCAGTGCCTGTGTTTCTTGTTTCTTAATTGGGTGTTTCTAAATAGGAAGGAACTAAAAAATAAAAATAAATGTGTGTCCTACTGTATCCTCACCCATCCCTGTAGACTGTGAGCCCTCGCGGGCAGGGTCCCCTCTCCTTATGTACTTGTATGTCCCTTGTCTTATACGTTTACTATACTTGTCTATATTTCCCCTTTTCACATGTAAAGCGCCATGGAATAAATGGCACTATATAAATGCATAATAATAATAATAATAATAATAATAATAATAATAATAATATTCTACTTCTTCATCTTCTTCCTATTCTTCTTCTTCTTCATCATATTCTTATTTGTGACAGACATTCCTGTAGTTGTTATCTATAAAAGTTTGAAGATTACACCTTCCGTTCTGCCTGTCACAAAAGATTTACAACAGGATTTGTCCGCATTCAGTTTGGCCTGCAGCAGCAGGCATTTTCCAGGGGCACCATGAGGAGGAATGGACTCAACCCCATACACTGCTTAGTCTTCTTCTGCCTATAATTTAGATAATATCATTTGCTCTGATTTTTAGTCTTATGCTTAATGTTCTTCTGCTTTTGGTTTTTCAGCTTCTTGGTCTTCTGTCTCTTGTTGTTCTGCATCTTGGTGGTTGTCTTCATGTTCTTTGTCCTCTTGGTCAACTTCTTCAGGGTCATCTTTTTGGTCTTCTTCGGTGTTATCTCCAGGGTCGTCGTCTTCAGTGTCGTCGTCAGGGAGATCAAGAGTGAAAACCAAAAACCATTTCCACAAGCTCGAATTTGGAAAAGTAGCAGAAGGTACAAGAAGGCTGAGGGACTGCTGAATACCAGCTGACGGTGCTGGAACTTGGATGGGTAGCAGAATCTGCAAGAGCAAATGGAACTAGCGAGGACCAGCTGACGGTGCTGGAACACGGTTTCTAAGCAGGAGGTACCTGTGCTGAAAAGCACTGCCAAGAACCAGCAGACGTTGCTGGAACTCGGATACCGAGAAGGAGGCACCTCGGCCAAAGGCACTGCCGAGAACCAGCTGATGGTGCTGGAACCCGGATGGGTAGCCGAAGCTACAAGAGTCAATGGAACTACCGAGAACCAGCTGATGGTGCTGGAACCCAGAGTGGCAGCAGAAGGAACAAGAGCCAATGGCACAACCGTGGACCAGCTGACGGTGCTGGAACACGGTTTCTAAGCAGGAGGTACCTGTGCTAAAAAACATTACCAAGAACCAGCAGACGTTGCTGGAACTCGGAAACCAAGAAGGAGGCACCTCAGCCAAAGGAAGTGCTGAGAACCAGCTGACGGTGCTGGAACCCGGGTGGGTAGCAGAAGGTACCCACAATAAACAAAGTTGCAAGGCCGCGAGCAGGCCGCAGTTACCGAAACCCACAGTCCAACAGGGGGTGCTAGTCCTATTGGCACTACGGAACCAGCCTTTATTACCAGAACCCCCAGCCCATATAGGAAGCACCTAAACTGCAGGCACCATAGACTCGGCTAACCCCACCGAAACACGACAGGACAATGTATTGGTGGCAAAGTGACATTGACACTCCCTGGAAACAGCAGGCGTGCTGAAACCAGGCTGGGCAGGAGGTAGTACCCGTGCCAAAGACACTTCTGAGCAGCATCTGGCGATGTTGGAGCCCAGGGTCAATCATGCAGCAGGCTGAGGCCTACTTGGAGCAAGTAGTAAATAAGATGTAGTGTGATTTTGGAGGCAGCAGGAGACTTTGTCGTCCACACAGCAGGGGAGCAGCTGGCGTTACTGAACCCCACTGACACAGGAGCTAGTTTTTCTCTCTGTGCGGATGGCACTTCCAAGCAACAACTGGCTGTGTTGAAGCCCAGGATCAATCATGGAGCAGGCTGAGGCCTACTTGGAGCAAGTAGAAAATAAGATGTAGTGTTATTTTGGAGGCAGCAGGAGACTTTGCCGTGCACACAGCAGGGGAGCAGCTGGCGTTACTGAACCCCACTAACACCGGAGCATGTGTTTTTCTCTGTGCAGACAGCACTTCCGAGCAACAACTGGCTGTGTTGAAGCCCAGGATCAATCATGGAGCAGGCGGAGGCCAATTTGCAGCAAGTTTTATATAGGTTGTAGACTACTACTGATTGTAACCGTGCTCCACTATGGCTTCTGGCTCCACTGTCTCTAGTATTTCCCCTGGCCTCCAACCCCGCCAGTTTCTGCTCTGAAGTGGCATCTGCACAATCCACACTTGTTCCTGTGTTACTGGGGCTCAGTCACGTCAGTTGATCCCCTGATGTGTGTCCGGCAAGGTCTCCTGCTCTGTCCACATTCCCACTACTAGTAATGGGAATGTGGACAGAGCTGGAGACATTGCCGGACACACATCAGGGGATCAACTGACGTCACTGAGCCCCAGTAACACAGGAACAAGTGTGGATTGTGCAGACGTCACTCCAGAGCAGCAACTGGCGGGGTTGGAGGCCAGAGGAAATACTAGAGACAGTGGAGCCAGAGGCCTAAGTGGAGCACGGTTAAAAATCAGTAGTAGTTCGATTGTGGAGGGAGCAGGAGACTTTGCCATCCACACAGCAGCGGAGCAGCTGGCGTTACTGAACCCCACTAACACAGGAGCTAGTGTTTTTCTCTGTGCAGATGGCACTTCTGAGCGACAACTGGCTGTGTTGAAGCCCAGGGATTACAGTTCAGGTGGTAGAAACATGAACACAACAGGAGACCTGGTTACTGTTGCCAAACAATTATTTATTCTGGAAGAGGACTGGCAAATTCTGGCGAGATCCAGACCTTGTTCATTTTCAGAAAAGTAAGCCGGTCAACGTTATCGGAGGATAGTCTCGTGCAACGGTCTGTTAGTACACCACCTGCGGCACTAAAGACGCGTTCCGATAATACACTGGCAGCAGGGCAAGCCAGCACCTCCAATGCATACTGGCTAAGCTCTGGCCATGTATCCAGCTTACAGACCCAAAACTTGAAGGGGGAAGAGCCTTCTGGGAGTACACTGACAGGCCAAGACATGTAGTCTGCCACCATCTGACGGAAACGTTGCCTCCTGCTGACTGGAGCCATCTGTGATGGTGTAGACAATTGTGGCGGACACACAAATCTTTGCCACATTTGGGCCATAGTGGTCTTGCCTTGTGCTGAGGCGCTGCCTCTGCTCCCTCTTTGTGCAGAGTTTCCTCCACTGCCTCGACGCACAGAGCTGCTTTGTAAAGCACTAGCAGCACTACTGTCGGGTGGAATGGAGAACATGATGGACTGCACCAGTGTGTCTTGGTACTCCCGCATTTTACGCTCCCGGTTCAACGGTGGTATGAGGCCTTGTAAGTTGTCCCGGTAGCGAGGATCTAGGAGGGTGTACACCCAATAATCAGTCGTGTTGAGAATGTGGGCGATGCAGCGGTCGTTTCTCAGGCACTGCAGCATGAAATCAACCATGTGCTGCTGACTCCCAACTGCCAAAGAAACGCTGTCCCCTGCTTGAGTCGTCATCTCTGCCTGCTCTGCATCACCCCACCCTCGCTGTACATACTGACTAGAGCATTTTGTACCTCCCTCCTCTGGAGAGATGTCTTCCTCCTCCATTGACTCCTCCTCATCCTCCTCCTCACAAAGTGTCCCCTGCCTAGGCCTTTGTGAGGAACGAGAAGCAGATGGCATTTGTGACTCCTCATCCTCCACCTCTTCCAAAACCTCCTCCCTTAGTGCTTGCAGTGTTCTTTGAAGCAGACAGATAAGGGGGACAGTCATGCTGACTAGTGCATCATCTGCACTCGCCATCCGCGTGGAATCATCGAAGGCACGCAAAACGAGGCAGATGTCCTTCATAGAGGCCCACTCAGTGGTGCTGAAGTGTGACCAGCGCACAGTGTGACTTGTTTGCGCCTGATGCAGCTGGTACTCCATGACTGCTGCCTGCTGCTCACACAACCGCTCCAACATATGTAACGTTGAATTCCACCTGGTGGGTAGGTCACATATGATGCGATGTTCCAGAAGGCGTAATCGGCGCTGCAGAGCATCAAGGCGCGATCTTGCCGTGCTGGAACGCCGCAAGTGAGCGCACCCTATGCGGACCTTGTGCAGCAGTGCATCAAGATCCGCATAGTCCCTTAGAAAGCTCTGCATGACCAAGTTCAGCACATGTGCCAGACATGGGATGTGAGTGAGGTTGCCTAGGCCCAGAGCTGCCACCAGATTTCGGCCATTGTCACACACTACCAAGCCTGGCTGGAGATTCGCTGGCACAAACCACACATCGCTCTCCTGCTTGATGGCATTCCAGAGCTCCTGCGCTGTGTGGCTTCGATTCCCCAAAGAAATTAATTTGAGTATGGCCTGTTGACGTTTGGCCACGGCTGTGCTCATATCGGTTGTAACAGGCTCCTGCAGCGCTGTTTCTGAGGAACTTGAGTAGGAGGAGGAGTCAATGAGTACAGACTGGATTCCTGCAATCCATGGAGTTGGCAGAACACGTACAGCGCCACTTTCCAGATCTGTACCCAGCTCCACAACATTGACCCAATGGGCAGTGAGGGAAACGTATCGTCCCTGTCCATGGTTACTGGTCCACGCATCGGTAGTCAGGTGGACCTTGCTACTGACGGCTTTTAGTAGTGCATTTTTTATTTTTCCCTCCACATGCTTTTGCAGGGCAGGGACAACTTGCCTGCTGAAATAAAAGCGGCTGGGCACGGTGTATTGTGGGACTGCCAATGCCATGAAGTTCCGGAAGGTGTCAGTCTCCACCAGCCTGAATGAGAGCATTTCAAGGGACAGTAATTTGGCAATGCCAGCATTCAGAGCCTGTGCTTGGGGATGGTTTGCTGAGTATGGCCGCCTTTTATCCCATGCCTGTACTACCGATGGCTGTAGCGTGGCCTGGGAGTGTGAGGATGACTGGGAACGTGGTGCTGTGGATGGAATATCACTGGGTCTCCAGAGAACAGTGCCAGAGGGTCTTCCTTGGTGATCCTGTGAGGAAGCCGAACCAGCTGTGTGTGAGCTGGAGGAAGAGGCCCCAACACGAGCTGAAGAGGTGGTAGATGGTGCAGTACGTTGGCCTATGTCTTCAGTGTGTCTGTGTAACTCCACCTCGTGCTTGGTCCGCACATGATTCCACATATTTGTGGTATTGAGGTTGCTGACATTTTTCCCTCTTTTGACTTTCTGATGACACAGCTTGCATTTGACAAAGCAAATGTCATCTGCAACTGTGTCAAAAAATGGCCACGCACTGCAAGTCTTGGGAGCGCCTGTTTTGGCTTTTGGAAGAAGAATGCTCCTAACGGGTGCCGAAGTGGAGGCTACAGGCAACTAAGTCTGCCCCCTCCCTCTCCCTCCTGTTTTGGCCGTTCAGGCAATCTCAGAGCTGCTCCCACCACCTTCCTGTTCCTCACGCCATGATGGGTCAAGGACCTCATCATCTACACTCCCCTCCTCAAACACCTGCTTCTCCTGGGTTGTCTCGCCAGCACCGTACGCACCAGAAAGTGGCACCTGAGTCTCGTCATCATCTGATGCATACTGAGGTGTGCTGACCATAGGCACTGGCCCACCCGCCTCTTCAGATTCAGAGGGACAAAGAAGTTGCACATCACTGCATACTCCCTCTTCTTCACATTCTTGAATGCTGCTTGGCTGGCCCCCTCTTTCCAAGCCAACAGATTCAGAGAACAGAAGTAGAGACTGTGATGGCTCCTGTCCAGAGCTCTCTGACTGCCTGGGCACTTTGGCAGGTGGTGAAGAGACAGATGATTGCTCTTCAGTGCTCTGGCCCTGAGAGGACGTGGAAGTCTTTGAAGTCGATGCGTTAGCTGCCATCCATCCGACAACGGCTTCAATTTGTTCCTCCCGCAGCAGTGGGGTACGGCGAGGTCCTACAAAGCTGCGCATAAAGGACTGTTGCCTGCTAAAACTGGGGGATGCTGACTCAATGGTGCCCGCAGCAGGCACAGAATCCCCACGTCCTCTCCCTGCAGAATCCCCACGTCCTCTCCCTGCTGAAACTCCACTCCCACGCCCATGTGCCTTACTCCCTGCCTTCTTCATCTTGGTAGACTGATAAAGATAGGCAGAAAAGTACAAAGGGGGGCTTAGTGTGCTTATTCCTGAACAGCTGGTAACAGGTATAAGAAACACTAATTTTATGAAGTGTGTGTGTGTGGACTACACTTTAATAGGAGCTAATGTGGCCTACACAACTGTCAAATGGAGTGTTTGGTGAACTTTATTTTGTTTTGTTTTTTTGAAAAAAAACTAAAAGGATGTGACCAAAGATTTGAAAGCGATAGTATCACAAACTTTTTGGAGCTATTACAATGCAGGAAGGTAACCTACAATGCAAAAGATGAGGCTCCAAAAAATAGGGTAATACTAATCTGGCTGCAGCTGAAGGGCACAAGCCAGAAAAAAGGCTCCTCTATCTACTCCTATATAGTGTTTGCAACCAACCAATGTAAATGGATACGGATGGATGCACACTAATAGGAGAATAAAAAATGAGCTGCAATAAAAGAAAAATATGTGTGAGGCAGTGACACAAGCTGAGCGGCCTACAACCAGACGTAGCTGCAGGACACACTACTCAGCGTGAGCTGCACTCACACACAGAGACCTCTCAGACAGCTGTGAACAGTGCAGATAAGTGGGCACTAGTACTGAAAGGCTGCAGAAAGGCTCCGCTGTCTACTCCTATAGTGTTTGCAACCACCGTATATGGATACGGATGGATGCACACTAATAGGAGAATAAAAAATGAGCTGCAATAAAAGAAAAATATGTGTGAGGCAGTGACGCACACTGAGTGGCCTACAACCAGATGTAGCTGCAGGACACACTACTCAGCGTGAGCTGCACTCACACACAGAGACCTCTCATACACCCATGAACAGTGCAGCAAACTGGGCACTAGCACTGAAAGGCTTCAGAGAGGCTCCGCTGTCTACTCCTATAGTGTTTGCAACCAAATTATATGGATACGGATGGATGCACAGTGCACACTAATAGGAGAATGAAAAATGAGGAGCAAAAAAAGAAAAAATATGTATGAGGCAGTGACACACGCTGAGCGGCCTACAACCAGACATGGCTGCAAGACACACTACTCAGCGTGAGCTGCACTCACACAGACCTTGCAGACAGCTGTGAACACTCCTGCAAGGCAAAAGAAAGCTACAGTGGTGTATTATGTAGCCTGGGTAAAGCACTCTATGATTGTGAAAATCGCTATCTCTAACTGTCCCTCACAGTCTTGAACAGCAGCCTGTCCATAACTGAATTCACAGCAGAGTGAACCAGAAATGGCAGCGGCGGCTTTTATAGTGCATCATGACATCATTTCAGCAGCCATTCGCAGCCATGCCATTAGTTAACATGCCTACATGCCTAAGAGGATGTGCCCACACTTCTGAGGATTGTCATTGGCTGAATCAAATCAAACTGGCTCATAGCATTATGGGAACTTCCGATTCCGGCTAAAAGTATCGGAACTCAGTAACGGAATTCCGATACAGTGAATATCGGCCTATACCCGATACTTGCGGTATCGGAATGCTCAACAATAGTCCCTGCTATATACAGTTATTTGCCAAATTCAACCATGCAGAGCTGCAGAGGGGAAGAAGCACAAGTCATTTGATAAGTAAGCATACAGACAGCAGCTGCTAAATCCTCATTTCCTCAACTGGAGGAAGGAGGACCTCAACAGGAGGAAGTGTTTCTGCCGCATCTCCAACCCTATGGGCTCAGTATAAATCAAGACAGTTATGTAGGAGATCCAGCGACCAATGAGCTTGTATATCATTTATATAATTTATGAGGAGGTCGCAGGACTGGTGATGCAGCAGAAATACTCAGTTCTGTGATAAAACATACAGGCAAGGAAAAGTGTTCCCTTATCAAAAGAATTATAAACCCCTGCTATTTCATCTGTATACTCACTTATCATAAGTGACTTATGCTTCCTCCTCTGATGCTGTGGTATATGCCATCTATGAACTAAAGCAGCTCTTCATGGTCAGATACAAAAACAACAATACACACAGGGGCACATTTATAAGATTATATCAGTAAAAAGAATTTTTTTTTATCAGTTCAAATTGTGGAGCTTATTACTGTTCCAATATCTATTAATTGAAATGTACATTGTTCATGGGAAATCTCCTTTAACCCCTTCATGACCGGAGCTATTTTTGGTTTTGCGTTTTTGTTTTTTGCTAACCTTCTTCCCAGAGACATTACTTTTTTATTTTTCTGTCAATCTGGCCATGTGAGGGCTTTTTTTTGCGAGACATGTTGTACTTTTGAACGACATGATTGGTTTTAGCATATCATATTCTGGAAAACGGGAAAAAAATTCAAAGTGCTGTGAAATTGCAAAAAAAGTGCAATCCCACAGTTGTTTTTTGTTTTGCTTTTTTACTAGGTGCACTAAGTGCTAAAACTGACCTGCCATTATGATTCTCCAGGTCATTATGAGTTCATAGACACCAAACATGTCTGGCTTGGACTGGCCCACAGGAGAACAGGAGAATCCTCTGGTGGGCCCCCATGCAGGAGTGGCTACAACCCTCTTATATGAGCAGTACTTGGCACAATACACTTGATTCACCATATACAGGCAAGGAATCATCTTATTAATTTAACAATCAAGCCAATTTATTGCTATAGAATTTTGTGAATGAGGAGAAAGTAATTTTTGCATGTACATGAGAGGAGGGGGTCCAATAAGTGATGCTACTGGTGGACCCTTGGCACCCCAGTCCGACACTGCATTTCTAGGTTCTTTTTTATCTAAGTGGTGAAAAAAAATTCCCCCAAAAAATTGTGCCATTTTCTGATACCCATAGCGTCTCCATTATTCGTGATCTGGGGTTGGGTGAGGGCTTATTTTTTTTGTACACCGAGCTGATGTTTTTAATGATACCATTTTGGTGCAGATACAATCTTTTGATCACCTGTTATCACATTTTAATGCAATGTCACAGCGACCAATAAAACATAATTCTGGCATTTTTACTTTTTTCTCGCTACGCCGTTTAGCAATCAGGTTTTTTTATTGATAGATCTGGCGATTCTGAACGCGGTGATTACAAATATGGGGATTTTTTTTTTGTTTTATTTTGAATGGGACAAAAGGGGGGTGATTTGAACTTTTAGATTTTTTTATTTTTATTATATTTTTAAAAACATTCTTTTTCACTTTTGGCATGCTTGAATAGTCTCCATGGGAGACTAGAAGCTGCCATAAACCGATCGGCTCTGCTACATACAAGCGATGATCAAATCGCCTGCATGTAGCAGAATACCTCACTTTCTATGAGCGCCGACCAACGGGTGGCGCTCATAGCAATCCGGCAGTGACAATCGTAGAGTTCATCAGGAACCTCTGGTTGACATGCCAACCCATTGGTGACCCGTGATCACGTGATGGGGGTCACCAATGGGCGGATTTATGGCACGATTGCCGGATATGCATGTTAAATGCCACTGTCAGCATTTGACAGTGGCATTTAACAGGTTAACACATGTGGGAGGATTGTAATTCCCTCTGTGGCTGTTAGTGGCACATGTCAGCTGATCAGATCAGCTGTCATGTGCTGGAGAAAGGTGCGGGCTCATCGACGGAACCCACACCTAACAGAGGGAGGCGTACAATGACGGATAAATCCGGAGTTAAGGTTAACCTTGATGTTTGCAGTTCAGTGATTCAGCTCAATCATAAGAACAATTAAATTAATGGAAGTGCTAAACCAATCACATGATGGACACCAAAGTTGCACAATGGGCCCAATTAACTATAATGGGGTCTGTCTGGTTTCTGTCATGATATCCTTCAATTTACCAGCACAGTATGTGGTACAGGAAATCTTGCTGAATCTGTGATTAAGGGTGTGTGCACACGCTGTGGATTCTGCTACGGTTCCGCAGCGGATTTGACCGCTGCGGATGTGCAGCAGCTTTTGCTGCGGTGTAAAGTACCATAATATCCTATGGATATTAAAAACCGCAGTGCAGACGGTGCAGATTTTTACGCGCGGTTTTCCTGCGGTTTCTAAACCGCAGAAAGAATTGACATGTCAATTCTTTCTGCGGATTCCGCTGCGGTTTGCCATCTCCTCCATTGTGGAGATGAAAAACCGCAGGATAATCCGCAGGTAAAACCACAGGTCTTTTGACCTGCAGATTTACCTACGGATTTTACAAAATCCGTGCGGCCAAATCCGCACCCCATTCCGCAGCGTGTGCACATACACTTAGGTTCCAATGCAGAAGTGATCAGAAAATAAGTATCATATTCAAATATAAAATTATTAAAACACTTTAAAGTAAATGGTTTCCAGAATCAAAGAATTTTGATCAAAAACGTATGAGGTTTTACAAAAGTAAGACACAGTTCTATGTGTTGACGGTTCTACATACATTTTTTATTCTGTATCAGACATGGCATTTGTGTGATTTAACGGGATTGTCCTGGTCTACATTTAAAAAAGTGTCATTTTTGGCACTGAAATGGACTTCACCTGCAATACCAATCACAGCCCATGAACAAGGCTGATGTTGTTCGTGAAAAACAACAGACCATGTTCTCTAATCCTGATTACTTCATTAAAGTGACCCTGACACCTGATACATGATGCCCATCAGTGGGCAGTATGTATCAGACACTGGTTGTATATCATCCAGGCATGTTTCACTCTGAAATTCTGCCGTGTTTCAGAGAAAAGCATACTTTGAGTTTTTTTAACCATTGATGCACCATATAATGCTATAATATATAGCATAAATTTTGATTTTTTTCTAAATATTCCATCATAAGTGCATCTATTATGGGTTACATTGGCAGCACCCTGTGTTTCTATTTGCATTGCAGGCACCATTTTTTGTAGTTTCTATTATTTTGCTTCTTTGAATTATCAGCTTGTCGCATCTCCCGACTCACCTCCTCACCCTATGTGCCCTAGCCTTGCTGGCAGGCACACAAACCATGTTTCTTGCCACCTTTTCAGAGCTCTTTATTAAGAGACTGAGATCTCAGAAACATTACTGGAAACCTCATCCAATCTGTGGTCAGAGTAGCAAGACCTCCAATTGATTGACAGCGGGGTATAAAGTGAATGAATGCACATCAACCAGCATTACTCTATTTTCTATCCGTCCGTATGCAAGTCAGGCACAATTTCACATGTTACTTAAGCAATCAGCCATAATAAAATGTGCAATAAAAGTAATTATTCTTACCCTCCTAATTTTCTTTAAGGGGGTTTCTACAGGACATGGCTTTTTTAAAATGTATTTTGCCCTTTTATTATTGTTGAACAAAAATAGGCATAGAGAATATACAGGCAGCAAAAAAATAAAACTTTCATGTTGATGTTCAAAACCTCTGAAGGCAGAAGTGAAGTGAAATCTTTATATATTGAAGTCAGAATAAGAACGCATATACACATAGGAAGGAATTCTTCAAGAATGGCGCTTCATATGCCAGTCTTCATCAAAGTCCTTCAGGAGTATGAGGCGCCAAACTTTGTAATAAGCTCAACTTCTGAAATAAATTTGGGGCATCTTTGGGCTCTCCGTACACAGCAAAAAATAATGTATGCCAACATTGAGCTGTAGTACATTTCTGCCATAATTTACTTCAATTTTAGCCATAAATTATTGTGAATCTATCAGTCGTTACTTTTATAAGCCAGAAAATTCCTATACATGATTTGATGAATTTCCCCCAGACTGTCTGGGTAATTTGCAACCTTACAGATACAGAAGCACTCCGGATAATTTTTTTATTACCTAATCATGTGTAAACTAGATGGAGGCCTGATGCTATCGCATCGGGAGGACGGTAATGTCACGATGGGGGCAGGCTTTGCAGTGTTGAGAATCTCTCTCCCCCATGTGCTCACCAGCCTATCAACTCTTTCCCCATGTGCTGACTTCTCCTGTCTTTGCTCTCTTCTTTGACTTATCTACCCAATGTGCTATCCCCATTGTCTGCTGTCTCTCTCCTTCCTGTATTCTCCCCTCATGTGCTGTCCCATTTAAGATGTCTCCCCCTATGCTTTTTCTCCCACCCCTGTGTCTGACCATGTACAGAGCATACCACAGCTCCTGGGCAGGGGTGGAAGCAGAAGATAATACTGACATTACAGCAGGAGATCGCAGAGGATACATTTTGTGAGGTAAAATGTTGTTTAAAAACAGTCAGTAAAATATTTTACCTCACAAAATGAATCCTCTGTGATCCCCTGCTGTAATGTCAGCATTGTCTTTTGCTTCCTCCCCTGCCCAGGAGATGTGGTATGCGCCGTACACGGTCAGACACAGACAATTTTTAAGATGACCTCTCGTTCATAGGAAAACCCCTTTAATGTGACCGACTTCCTCTGCCTGTAAATACGTCACGCATCTGCCACCGGGATCAGCCGAATGATTCACTCCACCTGCACAGTGCGACAGTGTTCTGCTGGTGGTACCGTGCAAGAGGCAGCGTGAGTGTGTGAGTGTGCCAGTGTGTGTCTGTCTGTGAGTGTGTGAGTGTGTGTCTGTCTGTGAGTGTGTGTCTGTCTGTGAGTGTGTGTCTGTCTGTGAGTGTGTGTCTCTCTGTGAGTGAGTGTATGTGAGTGAGTGTCTGTGAGTGTGTGGTGCGTACGGCGTATAGAGTGTGTGTGTGGTGCGACGGTGTTCCGCTGGTGGTACCGCGCAATTGGTTGGTACCAGCAGCAGTTTCCATATTGAGACACCCATCACTTGGGTCGGTGAACTTTCTCCGCTTGGAATTCTGGGATACGGTGACATCTGGACAGAACAGGAAATGAAAACATTGCAAGGCAATTATATAAACAGATGTACAGTATAGTGTTATTCTGGTAATATACTCAGTGCTAACAGTCTTCTGTGGTTTGCAGCATCACTCCGGCTCTTTTCTGGGTCATGTGCTGGCTATTCTGTCTTGCCAACTCACACTGTGGTCTATGTCTGATTTGAAAGTCACTTTTACAGTTTAAGCATACGGAACCACGTGCTGATGCTCCATAGACTTACATTATACAGTGACTTGTGACTCACGTATAGACCCCAGTGTGAGCGGACAAGATGGAATAGCCATCATGTGACCCAGAAAAGAGCTGGAACGGCGCTGGAAACCAGGGAAGAAGGCAATTGGTGAGTAGATTACTGCACTTACATTACCCTACATTTGCAAAAGTTTAGCAAATAAAAAAATTATTGGGAGTGCTTCTTTAAATACAGTATTATACAGTATTATACACATGCTGGTACATGTCATTTGGAAGTCAGTATGCGATAAATGTTTTTATATCATGTATAAGTAATAAAGCAATGCTCAGGTGAAAATGGCCAATGACTGGTCTAATTAAAGTAGAATTCACAATTTTATTTTTAATCTTAGTCCCTTAGAAATACGTATGCTGTAAAATGGCCATGTGTTCACATATTGAATGTTCAATGTAAGTTTGTGTCTCATAGACTTACATTGAGAAAGCAACTACCAGTCAGACAGAAGAAGCTATGAGTGCCTGTTCATCTGAATTGTGGTCGCGTGGTTCAGTAAAAGACATGAACCGCACTGAGGGTATAAGAAAATGGGGTTTGATACATTTTTGAACACATGCATACAGCATAACGTACATATTGCTAAAGGACTAAGGCTAGTTTCACACTTGCTTTTTTTTGCAGCGCGTTTTTCCCGCAAAAAAACGCATTGAAAAAACGCATACAAAAGCATACAACTGCTGCGTTTTTTTCAAGCATTTTTATGAGCATGCATGAAAAAAACGCAGCGTTTTTAAGCGTTTGTATGCGTTTTTAGTGCGTTTTTACCGCGTTTGCGTTTTTTTCCAACATTAGGTGGCCCCTCACACTAACCCAAACCATGACTTTACTAACCCTAACCCTGACCCTAACCCTAACCCTAACCCTGACCCTAACCCTAACCCTAACCCTGACCCTAACCCTTAACCAAATCATACTTAACCCTAACCCAAACCCTAAACCCTAACTAACCCTAACCCTAACCCTAACCCTGACCCTAACCCTAACCCTAACCCTAACCCTGACCCTAACCCTAACCCTAACCCTAACCCTGACCCTAACCCTTAACCAAACCATACTTAACCCTAACCCTGACCCTAGCCCTAACCCTAACCCTAACCCTAACCCTAACCCTGACCCTAACCCTAACCCTAACCCTGACCCTAACCCTTAACCAAACCATACTTAACCCTAATCCTGACCCTAACCCTGACCCTAACCCTTAACAAAACCATACTTAACCCTAACCCTGACCCTAACCCTAACCCTAACCCTAACCCTAACCCTGACCCTAACCCTAACCCTAACCCTGACCCTAACCCTTAACCAAACCATACTTAACCCTAATCCTGACCCTAACCCTGACCCTAACCCTTAACAAAACCATACTTAACCCTAACCCTGACCCTAACCCTAACCCTAACCCTGACCCTAACCCTAACCCTAACCCTGACCCTAACCCTTAACCAAACCATACTTAACCCTAATCCTGACCCTAACCCTGACCCTAACCCTTAACCAAACCATACTTAACCCTAACCCTGACCCAAACCCCAACCCTAACCCTGACCCTGACCCTAACCCTAACCCTAAACCCCCTTAACTAACCCTAACTCTAACCCAAACCACTAAATTCCATGGTTAAAAAAAAAAAACGCATATGCAAAAAAACGCATACATGAGCATGCCAGTGCGCACATATGCGCATCCATAGGCTATAATGGCCATTTTTAGCGCAAAACGTGCGCATATGTGCGCATGCGCTTTTTTGCAGGGCCAAAAAATGCAACATGCTGCGTCTGGAAAATACCAACGCACACCCCAAAAAAACGCAGCGCATGAAAATCGCATACATGCGCTTACAAGCGCGCAGGTATGCGCACCCATGTTAAATATAGGGGAAAAAACGCATGCGCACATATGCGTTTTTTTCCAGCGCTAAAAAACGCAAATGTGAAACCAGCCTTAGAAATGCAATTTAACTGGGAATGCTTCTTTAAATACTGTTATATTTAGATATATTGTTGGTTCAGTAAACTTTGGCTCATCTGATGGCCAATGCAGTGAGTAGCAAAATTGTTAAGTATTTTATTGATCCAAAATGCCATTGAACAATGCATGTTTGGAAATGAGGGAAAGGAAATTTCAGCACATATAGTGCTGGTAGAATGCTGAGGAAGAGGAACTACCCAATAAAAAGTGTGGCTGGCAAGTTTCAGAGTATTAGAATAGGGACATATTAGGCTGATAGGTGCACCAAAAACAGTTGAAACCTATTATGGGGCATGAGGGCAGTGAGACCATGTTTTACTGTGGTTTTGAGTTAAATAATAAGTACCCTTTAAGAAAAAGATAATCCTACAAGTTCTACCAATATAACAATGTCCGTTAGGGCAGTAGGCAATATAAACTTTTATACCAGCCAGTGAAGTGCATTGGATGTTAGGAGAAATAATCTTTATAGGCTGTTTCCTCGCTGTTTTGTCTAATTATAATAACAAATAAGTCCCTACATCATTGTCTGCAACGAGAGCAGTCAGATGTTGGGATCTAAGAAGAATTTCCTCTGGCAGGTCCAATGTTATCCAGTCCAATACGAAACAGAAGACAATTGGGTCAGCAATGCTTTCATAGGAAGCAAAGGTCGTTCATGGAAAGGTAGCAGCAGAATTAAAAGGGATTGTTGCAGATGGGGCTCTGGATTGTTACGCCATCTGTTTTACCAGCATCGGTAGCAGAATATTATACGCTGGCCTTTCAAATGACTAGTCGGCCAAATGGTACAAGGACAGTTCTGGACCACTAAAGTGAATGTCGGCCAGCTTTTAATGACATTTTTTAACTTATATAGGGGGTGAGAACATAAGCGAGTCAATGACCATATACACTAATAGAGCATTTTGGAAGGTATTGTCTTAATAAGCCAAAACCCTTAACAACATCATATAATATACAATCAATCAATCATATGTCTATGTTACCATAATAATTGGAAAAATCTTTTTTTTTCTTCTTCAGATTATTATAATACAATATTTTTCAAACTTTTTTAGCAAGATAAGAAATATATAAATATACAGTATATATATATATATATATATATATATATATATATATACATATAAACATACATATCAGTCAGACCCCCCCATGACCACTTTGTGCGGAGCTTGCATACTCATCTGTAGGCTAATGGTTCGGGGGCGCAGTCACAATAGCCAACTGTAACTACAAAGTAAGGCTGATCCTTGGCCAATCAGTATGGTACAGGGAGGTCCATGGTACATCAGGTATTGTCATAGGTCCATACAATTTGTGGGAAATGTCCAATGTCCGGGTGCAGTGATGTTCCAGATGTACACTAACCAAATTACAGAGTACCTAATGTGAAAGATGCCATTTTCTAGGAGGTCTAGATATGAAGCATAGCTCTGTGACTAGTGATGTAGCATATCAGATGACAACCAGTACAGTCCCTCAATGAGCAGATGATCTGTTAGGTTCTGTACGGTTTGTCATATATATTATTATTTATTTATTATGCCTTGCTTATATAGTGCTATCTTATTCCGCAGCGCTTTACAGATATTATCATCACTGTCCCCGATGGGGCTCACAATCTAAATTCCCTATCAGTATGTCTTTGGAGCATGGGAGTACGTGGAGGAAACCCACACAGACACGGGTATATATGATAGCTATGATAAATGGCTCTTTACCAGGTTGTAGAAAGGTATTTTGTTGTTATTATCCTGGAAAATAACAGCCTATACTGCAGTCACAACCACTGTCTGTAGGTCTGCTTGACCATGTACAGTCATGGATGGAGGAAAACTAAATACTGTACACCTTCTCTGAATTCTATGGTTTTACATATCAGGACATACCGTAATTAAAAAATGAGATAAATACAATCTCTGATCGGCAACAGGTTAGAAATAACAAAGTGTTATTTATTTATTTAGCAAAAACTAGGTCAAAATGAAAAAGCAGTGTATTAAAAATTAAGTGCACACATGAATCAATAGTTTGTGGAACAATCTTTAGCAGCAATAACTTTAAGTAATCATTTTCTATATGACTATCAGTCTCTGACATCAATAAAAAGGAACTTTTGCTCACAATGTTGTTTTAAGGCAGAGGTGGGGACATTGAAAATCAGCAACTAAATCACATAGGAAACACCAAATCTAATGTATATATCGTATATGAAATTGTAGCCAATAAGACTGCTGTATATACACTAAATAGGATACACTGAGACTGCAGTATGTACATCACATAGGATATACTGAGACTGCTGTCTATACATTTTGTAAGATACACTGAGACTGCTGTATATACATCATATAGGGACACTGAGAATCTGATGTATACATCACATGGGAAACACTGCAACTGCTGATAGGAGGCACTACAACTCTGTTACATACATAAAATAGGAGACACAGTGACTGCTGCATCATAGCAGCAGAATGGGAGTTCAGCGTGCACTAACTCTGCCTATAAAAAACATATTAACTCTGACATTGGCTTTGTGTGTGCTGCAGCGTGTTCCTTGAAGTTCACTTATGAATACTGCATGTGTCTGCATGCGGTCTAATGAAGAATTAAAGGGTCAGTGCCTGGAAAAATGGGGCCACAAATGTCTGGGACTTTTATATTGATGGCCTAATCTTAGAATAGGTCACCAACATCTGATGGTGAGGGTGTAACACCTGGCACCCCTGCTGATCAGCTATACATGGTTTCATAGCAGGTGAATATGCTCAGCTCCGTCAGCTTTTTATGTAGTCATGTCACTGTACAGCATATCTGCTCTCTATTCAAATCAATAGGAGACGGAGTGCAGTACCCGGCCGTGGTCTCTGTGTATTTTCAATCTGCAACTGAGCACATCTGAAAATGTGGCCAGATATCCACACTTTGATCTTGTCTGTCCAAACAACATTGTTCCAGACGTCTTGTGGATTGTCCAGTAGCAACAGTACTAACTCTAGCTTTTGCTGTCATGTGCTTTTTAGAAAGAAGAGGCTTTCTCATGACAACCTTTCCAAATAAGACACAATTGTCTAATTATACTGCCATATTATTAACCACTTAAAGGGAACATGACAGCTCCTCTAGCTCTCCAAGCTGCCATCATATATGTATTGCTACCAGTATTCACTACCTAACAAGTTTATTTTATTGTCTTATTGATTTCTTCATACTCCAAAAATCCATTTTATAACTGTGGTGGCGATATGCTAATTAGCGGGTGACTAGTCATGGAGGCGTTGTTTGCCCCAGGCTAATTATTCCACTAAACATGATATGGGTGGCACAGTGGCTCAGTGGTTAGCCTTGCAGTGCTGGGGTCCTGGGTTCAAATCCCACCAAGGACAACATGTGCAAGGAGTTTGTATGTTCTCCCTGTGTTTGTGTGGGTTTCCTCCTGGCACTCAGGTTTCCTCCCACATTCCAAAGACATACTGATAGCGAATTTAGATTGTGAGCTCCATCAGGGACAATAAGGTTTGTAAAGCGCTGTGGAATTAATGACGCTATATAAATGAGGGGACAATGCCAATAATGTCTGTAAAGTGCTGTGGAATTAATGGTGCTATATAAATGAGAGGATAGTGCCAATAATGTCTGTAAAGTGCTGTGGAATTAATGGCGATATATAGATGAGGGGACAGTGCTAATAATGTCTGTAAAGCGCTGTGGAATTAATGGTGATATATAAATGAGGAGACAGTGTCAATAATGTCTGTAAAGTGCTATGGAATTAATGGCGCTATATAAATGTGAGGATAGTGCCAATAATGTCTGTAAAGCGCTGTGGAATTAATGGCGCTATATAAATGAGGGGACAGTGTCAATAATGTCTGTAAAGTGCTGTGGAATTAATGGCGCTATATAAATGAGAGGATAGTGCCAATAATGTCTGTAAAGCGCTGTGGAATTAATGGCGCTATATAAATGAGGGGATGGTGCCAATAATATCTGTAAAGTGCTGTGGAATTAATGGCGCTATATAGATGAGGGGATAGTGCCAATAATGTCTGTAAAGTGCTGTGGAATTAATGGCGATATCTAGATGAGGGGACAGTGCCAATAATGTCTGTAAAGCGCTGTGGAATTAATGGTGATATATAGATGAGGGGACAGTGTCAATAATGTCTGTAAAGTGCTGTGGAATTAATGGCGCTATATAAATGAGAGGATAGTGCCAATAATGTCTGTAAAGCGCTGTGGAATTAATGGCGCTATATAAATGAGGGGACAGTGTCAATAATGTCTGTAAAGTGCTGTGGAATTAATGGCGCTATATAAATGAGAGGATAGTGCCAATAATGTCTGTAAAGTGCTGTGGAATTAATGGCGCTATATAAATGAGATGATAGTGCCAATAATGTCTGTAAAGCGCTGTGGAATTAATGGCGCTATATAAATGAGGGGATGGTGCCAATAATATCTGTAAAGTGCTGTGGAATTAATGGCGCTATATAGATGAGGGGATAGTGCCAATAATGTCTGTAAAGCGCTGTGGAATTAATGGCGATATATAGATGAGGGGACAGTGCCAATAATGTCTGTAAAGCGCTGTGGAATTAATGGTGATATATAAATGAGGGGACAGTGTCAATAATGTCTGTAAAGTGCTGTGGAATTAATGGCACAATATAAATGAGAGGACAATGTTAATAATGTCTGTAAAGCACTGTGGAATTAATGGCGCTATATAAATGAGGGGACAGTGTCAATAATGTCTGTAAAGTGCTGTGGAATTAATGGCACTATAAAAATGAGGAGACAGTGTCAATAATGTCTGTAAAGTGCTGTGGAATTAATGGCGCTTTATAAATGAGTAAAATAAATAAATAAATATCATGTTCCTGTGGGTATGATATTATGACTTGTAAGAACAACGTCAGTGCCTGCTCTATGCCCATAGTAAGTCTCATGTATGCATCATCTGCATGCTGCTTATGCCCAAGGAGATGCAATACATATCCCACCATAGAATCTGCAGTAATGACTGTGTTAATCCAACATTACTATTGCCACCCTGGTGCAGCACTCCAGCACTGATGAAGCTGGAGTGCTGCACCTGGCTTACTGTGCATTGTCAGGGATCAGTAAACCAGTAAATCATAATATCATGTCCACAGTGGGATAATTAGTTTAGGGGGAAAAAACACCCCTGTGATTAGTCACCCACTAATTAGAGTTGAGCGAAACGGGTCGAAAAAATTCAAAAGTCGCCGACTTTTGGCAAAGTCGGGTTTCATGAGACGAAACCCGACCCTAGGATGAGGTCGGCCACGAGGTCGGCGACTTACGCGCCAAAGTCGCGTTTCAAAAGTTTGTTTTGCGCTCTTTTTCAGCCAATCAGGATCCACGGACACTGTGGGCAACGTGATGACCTAGGCACGGGTCACCACCATCTTTCAGAAGGGCATGCAAGTGATTGGCTTGCTTTGGTGGGCGTCACAGGGGGTATAAAAGGGCGTGCACGCCGACCGCCATCTTACTTCTGCCGATCTTAGTATAGGGAGAGGTTGCTGCTGATTCTGTAGGGAGAGCGTTAGGCAGGGAAGAAGACAAAAAAACTGCTTCTGCTGCTAGCGATTTGGCCTGCACAACACACAAGTCACTGTGTGTGCAGTGCAAGGGGAGGCTATATAGTGGTGTATCAGTGGTGTTGGTTGTTGGGCTGCCTTTTAAGGCTTCCTGACACGCTGGCATTGCTGTTTACGCACTGCTCCGCAAACTGCTTTTTTAAAAGCAATCCAATCTCCCTTATCCTCTAGTCACTTTTGTCACAGCTGTGCCATCGAGCCTGTCACATAGCACTCAGATATCAGTGGGCCTCACACAATCCAAAAGTGTCCAGTGTCCACAAGTGTCTGCAGAAATTCAAAATCTCCCTTATCCTCTAGTCACTTTTGTCACAGCTGTGCCATCGAGCCTGTGACATAGCGCTCAGATATCAGTGGGCCTCACACAATCCAAAAGTGTCCAGTGTCCACAAGTGTCTGCAGAAATTCAAAATCTCCCTAATCCTCACGTCACTTTTGTCACAGCTGTGCCATCGAGCCTGTGACATAGCGCTCAGATATCAGTGGGCCTCACACAATCCAAAAGTGTCCAGTGTCTACAAGTGTCTGCAGAAATTCAAAATCTCACTTATAATCTAGTCACTTTTGTCACAGCTGTGCCATCGAGCCTGTGACATAGCGCTCAGATATGAGTGGGCCTCACACAATCCAAAAGTGTCCACTGTCCACAAGTGTCTGCAGAAATTCAAAATCTCCCTTATCCTGTCGTCACTTTTGTCACAGCTGTGCCATCGAGCCTGGGACATAGCGCTCAGATATCAGTGGGCCTCACACAATCCAAAAGTGTCCAGTGTCCACAAGTGTCTGCAGAAATTCAAAATCTCCCTTATCCTCTAGTCACTTTTGTCACAGCTGTGCCATCGAGCCTGTGACATAGCGCTCAGATATCAGTGGGCCTCACACAATCCAAAAGTGTCCAGTGTCCACAAGTGTCTGCAGAAATTCAAAATCTCCCTTATCCTCTAGTCACTTTTGTCACAGCTGTGCCATCGAGCCTGTGACATAGCGCTCAGATATCAGTGGGCCTCACACAATCCAAAAGTGTCCAGTGTCCACAAGTGTCTGCAGAAATTCAAAATATCCCTTATCCTCTCGTCACTTTTGTCACAGCTGTGCCATCGAGCCTGTGACATAGCGCTCAGATATCAGTGGGCCTCACACAATCCAAAAGTGTCCAGAGTCCACAAGTGTCTGCAGAAATTCAAAATCTCCCTTATCCTCTAGTCACTTTTGTCACAGCTATGCCATCGAGCCTGTGACATAGCGCTCAGATATCAGTGGACCTCACACAATCCAAAAGTGTCCAGTGTCCACAAGTGTCTGCAGAAATTCAAAATCTCCCTTATCCTCTCGTCACTTTTGTCACAGCTGTGCCATCGAGCCTGTGACATAGCGCTCAGATATCAGTGGGCCTCACACAATCCAAAAGTGTCCAGTGTCCACAAGTGTCTGCAGAAATTCAAAATCTCCCTTATCCTCTAGTCACTTTTGTCACAGCTGTGCCATCGAGCCTGTGACATAGCGCTCAGATATCAGTGGGCCTCACACTATCCAAAAGTGTCCAGTGTCCACAAGTGTCTGCAGAAATTCAAAATCTCCCTTATCCTCTAGTCACTTTTGTCACAGCTGTGCCATCGAGCCTGTGACATAGCGGTCAGATATCAGTGGGCCTCACACAATCCAAAAGTGTCCAGTGTCCACAAGTGTCTGCAGAAATTCAAAATCTCACTTATCCTCTAGTCACTTTTGTCACAGCTGTGCCATCGAGCCTGTGAAATAGCACTCAGATATCAGTGGGCCTCACACAATCCAAAAGTGTCCAGTGTCCACAAGTGTCTGCAGAAATTCAAAATCTCCCTTATCCTCTTGTCACTTTTGTCACAGCTGTGCCATCGAGCCTGTGACATAGCGCTCAGATATCAGTGGGCCTCACACAATCCAAAAGTGTCCAGTGTCCACAAGTGTCTGCAGAAATTCAAAATCTCCCTTATCCTCTAGTCACTTTTGTCACAGCTGTGCCATCGAGCCTGTGACATAGCGCTCAGATATCAGTGGGCCTCACACAATCCAAAAGTGTCCAGTGTCCACAAGTGTCTGCAGAAATTCAAAATCTCCCTTATCCTCTAGTCACTTTTGTCACAGCTGTGCCATCGAGCCTGTGACATAGCACTCAGATATCAGTGGGCCTCACACAATCCAAAAGTGTCCAGTGTCCACAAGTGTCTGCAGAAATTCAAAATCTCCCTGAACCTCTAGTCACTTTTGTCACAGCTGTGCCATCGAGCCAGTGACATAGCGCTCAGATATCAGTGGGCCTCACACAATCCAAAAGTGTCCAGTGTCCACAAGTGTCTGCAGAAATTCAAAATCTCACTTATCCTCTAGTCACTTTTGTCACAGCTGTGCCATCGAGTCTGTGACATAGCGCTCAGATATCAGTGGGCCTCACACAATCGAAAAGTGTCCAGTGTCCACAAGTGTCTGCAGAAATTCAAAATCTCCCTTATCCTCTAGTCACTTTTGTCACAGCTGTGCCATCGAGCCTGTGACATAGCGCTCAGATATCAGTGGGCCTCACACAATCCAAAAGTGTCCAGTGTCCACAAGTGTCTGCAGAAATTCAAAATCTCCCTTATCCTCTAGTCACTTTTGTCACAGCTGTGCCATCGAGCCTGTGACATAGCGCTCAGATATCAGTGGGCCTCACACAATCCAAAAGTGTCCAGTGTCCACAAGTGTCTGCAGAAATTCAAAACCTCCCTTATCCTCTCGTCACTTTTGTCACAGCTGTGCCATCGAGCCTGTGACATAGCGCTCA
Source organism: Dendrobates tinctorius (assembly GCF_039654945.1). NCBI lineage: Eukaryota > Metazoa > Chordata > Amphibia > Anura > Dendrobatidae > Dendrobates > Dendrobates tinctorius. The sequence goes on from NW_027361890.1 coordinate 25,043,587, forward strand.
GATATCAGTGGGCCTCACACAATCCAAAAGTGTCCAGTGTCCACAAGTATCTGCAGAAATTCAAAATCTCCCTTATCCTCTAGTCACTTTTGTCACAGCTGTGCCATCGAGCCTGTGACATAGCGCTCAGATATCAGTGGGCCTCACACAATCCAAAAGTGTCCAGTGTCCACAAGTGTCTGCAGAAATTCAAAATCTCCCTTATCCTCTAGTCACTTTTGTCACAGCTGTGCCATCGAGCCTGTGACATAGCGCTCAGATATCAGTGGGCCTCACACAATCCAAAAGTGTCCAGTGTCCACAAGTGTCTGCAGAAATTCAAAATCTCCCTTATCCTCTCGTCACTTTTGTCACAGCTGTGCCATTGAGCCTGTGACATAGCGCTCAGATATCAGTGGGCCTCACACAATCCAAAATTGTCCAGTGTCCACAAGTGTCTGCAGAAATTCAAAATCTCCCTTATCCTCTCGTCACTTTTGTCACAGCTGTGCCATCGAGCCTGTGACATAGCGCTCAGATATCAGTGGGCCTCACACAATCCAAAAGTGTCCAGTGTCCACAAGTGTCTGCAGAAATTCAAAATCTCCCTTATCCTCTCGTCATTTTTGTCACAGCTGTGCCATCGAGCCTGTGACATAGCGCTCAGATATCAGTGGGCCTCACACAATCCAAAAGTGTCCAGTGTCCACAAGTGTCTGCAGAAATTCAAAATCTCCCTTATCCTCTAGTCACTTTTGTCACAGCTGTGCCATCGAGCCTGTGACATAGCGCTCAGATATTCAGTGGGCCTCACACAATCCAAAAGTGTCCAGTGTCCACAAGTGTCTGCAGAAATTCAAAATCTCCCTTATCCTCTCGTCACTTTTGTCACAGCTGTGCCATCGAGCCTGTGACATAGCGCTCAGATATCAGTGGGCCTCACACAATCCAAAAGTGTCCAGTGTCCACAAGTGTCTGCAGAAATTCAAAATCTCCCTTATCCTCTAGTCACTTTTGTCACAGCTGTGCCATCGAGCCTGTGACATAGCGCTCAGATATCAGTGGGCCTCACACAATCCAAAAGTGTCCAGTGTCCACAAGTGTCTGCAGAAATTCAAAATATCCCTTATCCTCTCGTCACTTTTGTCACAGCTGTGCCATCGAGCCTGTGACATAGCGCTCAGATATCAGTGGGCCTCACACAATCCAAAAGTGTCCAGAGTCCACAAGTGTCTGCAGAAATTCAAAATCTCCCTTATCCTCTAGTCACTTTTGTCACAGCTATGCCATCGAGCCTGTGACATAGCGCTCAGATATCAGTGGACCTCACACAATCCATAAGTGTCCAGTGTCCACAAGTGTCTGCAGAAATTCAAAATCTCCCTTATCCTCTCGTCACTTTTGTCACAGCTGTGCCATCGAGCCTGTGACATAGCGCTCAGATATCAGTGGGCCTCACACAATCCAAAAGTGTCCAGTGTCCACAAGTGTCTGCAGAAATTCAAAATCTCCCTTATCCTCTAGTCACTTTTGTCACAGCTGTGCCATCGAGCCTGTGACATAGCGCTCAGATATCAGTGGGCCTCACACTATCCAAAAGTGTCCAGTGTCCACAAGTGTCTGCAGAAATTCAAAATCTCCCTTATCCTCTAGTCACTTTTGTCACAGCTGTGCCATCGAGCCTGTGACATAGCGGTCAGATATCAGTGGGCCTCACACAATCCAAAAGTGTCCAGTGTCCACAAGTGTCTGCAGAAATTCAAAATCTCACTTATCCTCTAGTCACTTTTGTCACAGCTGTGCCATCGAGCCTGTGAAATAGCACTCAGATATCAGTGGGCCTCACACAATCCAAAAGTGTCCAGTGTCCACAAGTGTCTGCAGAAATTCAAAATCTCCCTTATCCTCTTGTCACTTTTGTCACAGCTGTGCCATCGAGCCTGTGACATAGCGCTCAGATATCAGTGGGCCTCACACAATCCAAAAGTGTCCAGTGTCCACAAGTGTCTGCAGAAATTCAAAATCTCCCTTATCCTCTAGTCACTTTTGTCACAGCTGTGCCATCGAGCCTGTGACATAGCGCTCAGATATCAGTGGGCCTCACACAATCCAAAAGTGTCCAGTGTCCACAAGTGTCTGCAGAAATTCAAAATCTCCCTTATCCTCTAGTCACTTTTGTCACAGCTGTGCCATCGAGCCTGTGACATAGCACTCAGATATCAGTGGGCCTCACACAATCCAAAAGTGTCCAGTGTCCACAAGTGTCTGCAGAAATTCAAAATCTCCCTGAACCTCTAGTCACTTTTGTCACAGCTGTGCCATCGAGCCAGTGACATAGCGCTCAGATATCAGTGGGCCTCACACAATCCAAAAGTGTCCAGTGTCCACAAGTGTCTGCAGAAATTCAAAATCTCACTTATCCTCTAGTCACTTTTGTCACAGCTGTGCCATCGAGTCTGTGACATAGCGCTCAGATATCAGTGGGCCTCACACAATCGAAAAGTGTCCAGTGTCCACAAGTGTCTGCAGAAATTCAAAATCTCCCTTATCCTCTAGTCACTTTTGTCACAGCTGTGCCATCGAGCCTGTGACATAGCGCTCAGATATCAGTGGGCCTCACACAATCCAAAAGTGTCCAGTGTCCACAAGTGTCTGCAGAAATTCAAAATCTCCCTTATCCTCTAGTCACTTTTGTCACAGCTGTGCCATCGAGCCTGTGACATAGCGCTCAGATATCAGTGGGCCTCACACAATCCAAAAGTGTCCAGTGTCCACAAGTGTCTGCAGAAATTCAAAACCTCCCTTATCCTCTCGTCACTTTTGTCACAGCTGTGCCATCGAGCCTGTGACATAGCGCTCAGATATCAGTGGGCCTCACACAATCCAAAAGTGTCCAGTGTCCACAAGTATCTGCAGAAATTCAAAATCTCCCTTATCCTCTAGTCACTTTTGTCACAGCTGTGCCATCGAGCCTGTGACATAGCGCTCAGATATCAGTGGGCCTCACACAATCCAAAAGTGTCCAGTGTCCACAAGTGTCTGCAGAAATTCAAAATCTCCCTTATCCTCTAGTCACTTTTGTCACAGCTGTGCCATCGAGCCTGTGACATAGCGCTCAGATATCAGTGGGCCTCACACAATCCAAAAGTGTCCAGTGTCCACAAGTGTCTGCAGAAATTCAAAATCTCCCTTATCCTCTCGTCACTTTTGTCACAGCTGTGCCATTGAGCCTGTGACATAGCGCTCAGATATCAGTGGGCCTCACACAATCCAAAATTGTCCAGTGTCCACAAGTGTCTGCAGAAATTCAAAATCTCCCTTATCCTCTCGTCACTTTTGTCACAGCTGTGCCATCGAGCCTGTGACATAGCGCTCAGATATCAGTGGGCCTCACACAATCCAAAAGTGTCCAGTGTCCACAAGTGTCTGCAGAAATTCAAAATCTCCCTTATCCTCTCGTCATTTTTGTCACAGCTGTGCCATCGAGCCTGTGACATAGCGCTCAGATATCAGTGGGCCTCACACAATCCAAAAGTGTCCAGTGTCCACAAGTGTCTGCAGAAATTCAAAATCTCCCTTATCCTCTAGTCACTTTTGTCACAGCTGTGCCATCGAGCCTGTGACATAGCGCTCAGATATTCAGTGGGCCTCACACAATCCAAAAGTGTCCAGTGTCCACAAGTGTCTGCAGAAATTCAAAATCTCCCTTATCCTCTCGTCACTTTTGTCACAGCTGTGCCATCGAGCCTGTGACATAGCGCTCAGATATCAGTGGGCCTCACACAATCCAAAAGTGTCCAGTGTCCACAAGTGTCTGCAGAAATTCAAAATCTCACTTATCCTCTAGTCATTTTTGTCACAGCTGTGCCATCGAGCCTGTGACATAGCGCTCAGATATCAGTGGGCCTCACACAATCCAAAAGTGTCCAGTGTCCACAAGTGTCTGCAGAAATTCAAAATCTCCCTTATCCACTAGTCACTTTTGTCACAGCTGTGCCATCGAGCCTGTGACATAGCGCTCAGATATTCAGTGGGCCTCACACAATCCAAAAGTGTCCAGTGTCCACAAGTGTCTGCAGAAATTCAAAATCTCCCTTATCCACTAGTCACTTTTGTCACAGCTGTGCCATCGAGCCTGTGACATAGCGCTCAGATATTCAGTGGGCCTCACACAATCCAAAAGTGTCCAGTGTCCACTACTGTGCAGAGATTCAAAATCTCCCCTGTCCTATAGACACCTTGTACCTTGTTTTACATTACTATATAGTTTGTTGGATTTTGTCTACATTGCTACAAAAAATGAGGAAGTCTGGTGGAAGAGGCCGTGGAATTTGGGCGGGGGTTGGCAGCTGGTAATGATGGTGTTGGTGGTGGATCTGATGGTAGTGGCAAGAGCAAAATAGGACTGAATGCAGGAGGTGTTGAGCCTGCATCATTGTCTGGCTCCATAAGGCTTCGAAGGCTTAGTTTTCTAGGAGTTGGCAAACCGCTTTTAAAGCCAGAGCATCAGGAAAAAGTTTTGTCTTACATTGCTGACTCAGCCTCCAGCTCTATCGCCTCCTCTTCTTCAGTTGTAAAAAGTAAAAGCACTGAGTCGTCATTGGAGGCTCATGTTCATGAACCACACCTTTCCTTGTGTCCTTCACCCCAACCAAGATTGAAGGATGATGCAGGCCATACTACTGATTACTCCATGGAGCTGTTTTCACATACCATGCCTGGATTATCAAGTGAAATGGTGAATTACCCAGGCCAAGATGAATCTGACATGGAGTGCACTGATGCACAGCCTCTGATGGATGATTCTGCTGGTACATTCACTCAGAGCACTACATTGTCCTCGCAGTGTACAGAGCCAGATTCTGACCCTGATGAGACTCAGGTGCCCCTTCCCGCACACTATACCACCATACACGGTGACACAGAGGAAGGTGCACATGACATTGAAGAGGAGGTGATGGATGACCCAGTTGTTGACCCAGATTGGCATCCATTGGGGGAAGAGGGTGCTGCTTACAATAGCTCAGATGAGGAGCATCCACAGCAGACATCGCATCAGCTGTTATCTGGCAGGCCTGGAGCACTCCAAAGACAGGTTCCAAAAATAAAAAGAGTTGCTGGACAGCTTGTCCAGAGTGTCAAAGATCACAGCGTGCTAGGCCGCAAAATGTCTGCCAAAGTAGGAAGAGTACAGTGTGGCACTTTTTTGAACAAAATCCTCATGATCAGGCCAAGGTTATCTGTAAGAAGTGCGCAAAGACCTTTAGCCGAGGGAAAAATCTGAAAAATTTGAATACCAGTTGCATGCTTAGACATTTAACCACCTTGCACTTGCAAGCATGGACACAACACCAAACCTCATGTGCAACTGATCACAACGAAGGTAGTCAGCAACGCCACATTGTTTCCCCCACTGTAAGCCCACCGGTTAGCACAGCAGCAAATGTTGAGGTGTCGTTGCAAGGCCACAGCAGTCAGGGAATCCCACTGTTATATCAACGAAAGACTGATTCTAGGCCATCAGAAAGAACACCAACTCCATCACCATCATCAACCCTCTCTCAGTCCGCCCTGTCCACCGCTACTTCCACCATATGCAGCTCTCAAGTCCAGCTCACCCTCCCAGACACTATGAGTAGGTCAAGAAAGTACTCAGTCTCTCATCCGCGTACACTGTGTTTGAACGCCCACATTGCCAAACTAATCTCGTTTGAGATGATGCCCTTTCGGTTGGTGGAAAGCGCAGCTTTCCGCGAATTCATGGCCTATGCAGTACCACGCTATGACCTACCCAGTCACCACTTCTTCTCTCGCAAAGCCATCCCAGCCCTCCACCATCATGTGAAAGACCGCATTGTCCATGCACTCAAGCAGTCAGTGAGCGGAAAGGTGCACCTCACAACTGATCCATGGTCCAGTCGGCATGGCCAGGGCCGTTACGTGTCCATCACTGCGCACTGGGTTAATGTGGTGGATGCAGGGTCCACAGGGGACAGCGGTGGTGGGACAGTGCTGCCTAGCCCACGGTATAGGAAACAGTTGGCTGTAGGCGTTCGACCCTCCTCCTCCTCCTCCTCCAGAAGCGAAAGCTCGTCCACAGAGCGCAGTTGTACGAGCACTCCATCTGCAGCTGCCACTGTTGCACAAGAGGTGTCCCCCTATCGAGCAGCTAGTGGAAAGCGTCAGCAGGCTGTGTTGCAGATGATGTGTTTGGACGACAGACACACCGCCGTGGTGCTGGCCGAGTACTTGAAGCGACAAACTGAGTCATGGCTGGGCAGTGTACATCTTGAGGCAGGCAAGGTAGTTAGTGATAACGGCCGTAATTTTGTGGCAGCCATAGCCCTTTCAAAACTCAGCCACATACCTTGCTTGGCTCACACCTTGAACCTGGTGGTGCAGTGCTTCCTCAAAAATTATCCGGAGTTAACAGCCCTGCTCCAGAAAGTGCGAAGACTGTGCGCGCACATCCGCCGGTCGCCTGTACACTCCGTTCGTATGCAGAAGCTGCAGTGATTGCTCCACCTTCCCAACCACCGCCTCATTATCGACATTGCAACAAGGTGGAACTCCACCCTGCACATGGTGGAGCGGCTGTGCGAGCAGAGGCAGGCCATAATGCATTTGTGGGAGGATACACGGCCAGGCACTTTGAGAGCAGACATGGAGTTGACAGGTGTGCAGTGGTCAAAGCTGAAAGACCTCTGTAAAGTCCTTCAGTGTTTTGAGGAATGCACACGGCTGGTAAGCGCAGACGACGCCATCCTAAGCATGAGCATCCCACTTATGCGTCTGCTCATGCAAACTTTGACGCACCTTAAGGAGCAGGCTTCTGCAGCCAATGTTGATGAGGAGGAAGAGGAGGAGGGAATCCTTGATGACATTCAGCCATTGTCTGCTCAGGGACCTCTCCTGGACGAGGTGGAGGAAGAAGAGGAGGAGGAGGATGATGGGGATGATTACTTAGGGGAGGAGGATGCATCTCGTGGGGCAAGTGAAAATGTTGGCGTGCCAAGGTCTGGTACAGGGTTTGTGTGTGACTGGAGGGATGTGGATTTTCCAGAAAGTGCTCCTCCACCCAGCACTCGCAGTGCATCATTGACACCGGGAACATTGGCCCACATGTCAGATTATGCCTTGCAGATCCTAAAAAGGGACCCCCGCATTGCCAAAATGATGAACGATGACGACTACTGGTTGGCCAGCATCCTGGATCCACGCTATAAAGGCAAATTACAAAACATCATGCCACAGGACAACCTTGACCTAATATTGGCTAATAAACAAGCAACTCTGGTAAATCGATTGCTTGAGGCATTCCCAGCACACAGCAGCGGTGATGGTTCTCACACGAGCCGTACGGGCCGGGGGCAGCTTGGCAGAGGTGTTCGTGGTGCACACAGCAGAAGTGGCGTTAGAGACAGGGGTTTCATGACAATGTTGTGGACTGATTTTTCAAGTACCGCTCACACAACTGGTAATACTGCATCGATGGAAAGTGACAGGAGACAGCAGTTGTCAACTATGGTTACAAACTACTTTTCCTCCCATATCGATGTTCTACCACACAGGTCATTCCCCTTTGACTATTGGGCCGCTAAACTGGACACCTGGCCTGATTTGGCACAATATGCCTTACAGGAGCTCGCTTGCCCAGCTGCAAGTGTGCTATCGGAAAGAGTCTTCAGTGCAGCTGGATCAATCCTGACAGAAAAAAGGACCCGTCTGTCAACCCAAAATGTGGATGATCTAACCTTCATTAAAATGAACCACGCATGGGTTTCCAAGGATTTTGTCCCACCTTCCCCTGATGACACATAGGGTGACAGAAAAATGGCTTGCTTTGGTCCACCTCTTCCTGGGACTTGACCTATTTCACCTTTTGCATCAGCTGTATGTCCAACATCAACATATGCCACTTTTTAAAACTCCCTAACTGTGCTGCCTCCCCCCCCATGGCCGGGGTCACCACCTAGCGCACGACACCGTGCGAGTGCCGTTGCCCTGGACAGGTGGGTAGGCCGACTCTTGGGCGCGGGCACTGGCACAGGGTACCTCATAGTGCAATCAAGTGTCTCTGACGGTGGTGGTGCACACCCACCGTCAGACACACCGCCGTACTATGAGGGGCCCAGTGCCAGTACCGACGCCCACGAGTGTGCCCCCCTTGCTTGGGCAGGGCCCCAGCATTTGCAATCTTTACCTCTCCCTGCTCCTCCGCTGTGTAGTCTGGGCCGTCAAATCCATACTGTGCCTGACACCGTCTGAGCCTGCCTCCTGATGTATAGACATATATTTTGAATGTGTACGCTATCCATACATGTTATCTGCGGATACGGTACCCTTTCTAACCTTTGTGCAATCACGTGCAATCCATACTATGCCTAACACCGTCTGAGCCTGCCTCCTGATGTATAGACATATATTTTGAATGTGTACGCTATCCATACATGTTATCCGGGGATACGGTACCCTTTCTAACCTTTGTGCAATCACGTGCAATCCATACTGGGCCTAACACCGTCTGAGCCTGCCTCTTGATGTATAGACATATATTTTGAATGTGTACGCTATCCATACATGTTATCCGGGGATACGGTACCCTTTCTAACCTTTGTGCAATCACGTGCAATCCATACTGGGCCTAGCACCGTCTGTGCCTGCCTCCTGATGTATAGACATATATTTTGAATGTGTACGCTATCCATACATGTTATCCGGGGATACGGTACCCTTTCTAACCTTTGTGCAATCACGTGCAATCCATACTGGGCCTAACACCGTCTGAGCCTGCCTCCTGATGTATAGACATATATTTTGAATGTGTACGCTATCCATACATGTTATCCGTGGATACGGTACCCTTTCTAACCTTTGTGCAATCACGTGCAATCCATACTATGCCTAACACCGTCTGAGCCTGCCTCCTGATGTATAGACATATATTTTGAATGTGTACGCTATCCATACATGTTATCCGGGGATACGGTACCCTTTCTCACCTTTGTGCAATCACGTGTAATCCATACTGGGCGTGAGAACGGCTGGCGAGCTGTTAAGCAAGCTACAGCACCTGTGGTTTGCACACGTAAGTTTTTCATTTTTTCAGGAATGACGGTTAGGCCTAATTTCGGAACTGCGGTTGACCTGCACTTACTGGGAAATCATCGTTCGCGTGTAATAATTGTAATCACAGATCCCCATCACTAACGTTGTTCAGCGGGTTATCTGCACCTGTAAGCGACAAACGCTGGCCTTTTCAGTGTAGCCCACATGCAGCCACGGACATGTAAGGGCATGACACACCAGTTATTGGCCAATCTCATGTGCCAGAGCCTCACGTGTCCCTCTAGTATGCCGGACTCGGACCGCGGGGCATGACGGAGTCTCGTTCGTTAACGGAATTAAGCTTGCAATGTGTGCATCTTTTCTGTAGCTGGCATGGTTGAGGTTTCCCAGGTGGAGTTGAATTTAGCCGTAGGCTCCACTCCTGGTGGTGCCCTTCTGGACATTCCTTTAAGGTTCAGCTTTGCAACCATACTGCCCACGTAAAACAAACACTTTGCCTTCATGAACGCTGTTTGGAGGGTCATGACTCGTGGGAATAACGCCGCCCAATCAGTTAACCTGCTAGAGAGATCCTTCGTTGCTCCCAAGCATGACATCACACTCCCTAGGAGGAAGGTAATGCCACTGTGGCGACCGTACTCCTGGGGGCGACACAAGTGCACTGATGCCCAGCCACTGCTCGATGAATCTGCTGGTACATTGACCCAGACCACTACATTCCCCTCGCACGCTACCCGGCCTGAATCTGACCCTGATGAAACTCAGGTTACCCTTCCCATATACAGTTCCATCTTACACGGTGACAAAGAGGAAGCTGCAGATGAAAGTGCAGGTTCGGCCCACCCGCCATCAGACACACCACCGTACTATCAGGGGCCCTGTGCCAGTGCCGTCGCCAACGAGTGGGCCCCCCCTACTTGCTCAGGATCACAGCACTTGCAAGGTTGAAATACTGTGCAGTGAGATGGAAGATGGGGACGACGAAGAGTCCAGACTAGTACAGGGAATCCCTAGCGAGGAGACTTATTTGATTGTTTTCAATGTTGGGACAGCAATTTTTGGGGAGCACTATACTCTGGAGAATGATAGATGGGGCCCACCATGCACTGGAACATTCCAAAGGTGGACATCAGACACTGGAGCAGCATTTACAGGGCCCATTATACACTAGAGCATTAGAAATGGGGCCCATTATGTTTGGAGCATTATTTGGGCCCATAAGACAGTGGAGCTTCATCCATGGGGACCAACATATACTGTAGCATTATGTGGAGCGCATCATATACTGTTTCAAACATTATATGGGACCAATCATTCTGTATGGAGAAATAGATGGGCCTCGTCATGAGATGTAAAAAGTGAAGTATTTTTCATTGTACTATACCGCTATTTCTCTGCCATATCGGAGCATCATGAGTTGTGGTATGTGTTAAAGGGGCGCTCTTTCGCCCAGGGCACATGAAAATCTGGAGCCAGCCCTACCCCCCCACAACTTTAGCCAAATAACCCCCATTTTTCAGTGCGTAACTAATATTATGAAGTAAATTAAGGTTGACAAGCTTAAGTAATAAGAATTGATGCTTTTGGCATTCAAAAGGGCACTGTAGTTGTGTTTCCTGTCCTCCTCTCACTGCCGACTTTTATTCCCCATTGACTTACATTGGGTTTCGTGTTTCGGGATGACCCCGACTTTTCCCTATAATCGGCCGATCTTGCTCGACCCGACTTTTGGAAAAGTCGGGTTTCACGAAACGAAACTCGACCCTAAAAAACCAAAAGTCACTCAACTCTAGTCAGGTGTATTTTATAGTCGGAAAAGAACAGTATTTTCTTTTCAAAGCATGTTGTTCATATTCTGTTATTTTAACAACTATACCCCCAAGGGTGGTTTGCATGTTAATGACCAGGCCAATTTTTACAATTCTGACCACTGTCCCTTTATGAGGTATTAACTCTGGAACGCTTCTATGGATCCCAGTGATTCTGACAATGTTTTCTCATGACTAGAGTTGAGCGATACCAGCCGATACTTGAAAATATCGGATCGGAATGGATCGGCCGATCTTAAAAAAAAGTATCGGTATCGCCGATTCCGATACCGGGAACCAATGCAAGTCAATGGGGCCAAAATATCGGAATTAAAAAAAAACCTTTCTTTCCTTGTAGGTTAATTCTACATGAAGAAAAACAACTAAGAATAATGTAGAATGTATTGTGGGAGGTGGAGGAGACATTAAAGCCATAGAGGTTTAGCCCAATCAAATGGAATAGCAGGAATTAAACTTTTTTTTTTAAAGATGTTAGGAGTTACAAAGATATTGACTATGTTAGCCTCATTTATATTTTGCCAGACATGTATGTCTTCTTCTTCTACTTCCTTTTTTTACATTCTTCTTCTTCTTCTTCTACTTCCTTTTTTTACATTCTTCTTCTTCTTCTTCTACTTCCTTTTTTTACATTCTTCTTCTTATTCCTTTTTTTACATTCTTCTTCTTCTTCTTCTACTTCCTTTTTTTACATTCTTCTTCTTCTTCTTCTTCTTCTTCTTCTTCTTCTTCTTCTTCTTCTTCTTCTTCTTCTTCTTCTTCTTCTTCCTTTTCTTACATTCTTCATATTCTTCTTATTCAACAATTATTATTCTACATATTCAGCTTCTTCATCTTCTTCCTATTCTTCTTCATCATATTCTTGTTTGTGTCAGGCATTCCTGTAGTTGTTATCTAGAAAAGTTAGAAGTTTACACCTTCCGTTCTGCCTGTCACAAAAGATTTACAACAGGATTTGTCCGCGTTCAGTTTGGCCTGCAGAAGCAGGCCTTTTCCAGGGGCACCACGAGGAGGAACGGACTCACCCCCATACACTGCTTAGTCTTCTTCTGCTTATAAATAAGATAATATCATTTGCTCAGAGTATTAGTCTTATGCTTAATGTTCTTCTGCTTTGTTTTTTTTATGCTTCTTTGTCTTCTCTCTCTTGTTGTTCTGCATCTTGGTGGTTGTCTTCCTGTTCTTTGTCCTCTTGAACCAGCTGACGGTACTGGCACCCGGAGGGGCAGCAGAAGGAACAAGAGCCAATGGCACTACCGAGGACCAGCTGACGGTGCTGGAACCCGGTTACTAAGCAGGAGGTACCTGTGCTACAAAGCACTACCAAGGACCAGCAGACGTTGCCGGAACTCGGATACCGAGATGGAGGCACCTAGGCCAAAGGCTCTGACGAGAACCAGCTGACGGTGCTGGAACCCGGAGGGGTAGCATAAGCTGCAAGAGCAAATGGAAATAGCGAGGACCAGCTGACAGTGCTGGCACCCGGAGGGGCAGCAGAAGGAATAAGAGCCAATGGCACAACCGAGGACCAGCTGACGGTGCTGGAACCCGGTTACTAAGCAGGAGGTACCTGTGCTACAAAGCACTACCAAGGACCAGCAGACGTTGCCGGAACTCGGATACCGAGATGGAGGCACCTAGGCCAAAGGCTCTGACGAGAACCAGCTGACGGTGCTGGAACCCGGAGGGGTAGCATAAGCTGCAAGAGCAAATGGAAATAGCGAGGACCAGCTGACAGTGCTGGCACCCGGAGGGGCAGCAGAAGGAATAAGAGCCAATGGCACAACCGAGGACCAGCTGACGGTGCTGGAACCCGGTTACTAAGCAGGAGGTACCTGTGCTACAAAGCACTACCAAGGACCAGCAGACGTTGCTGGAACTCGGATACCGAGATGGAGGCACCTAGGCCAAAGGCTCTGATGAGAACCAGCTGACGGTGCTGGAACCCGGAGGGGTATCAGAAGTTACCCCTGAAAAGCAAAGTTGGCATGCCGCAAGCTGGCCGCAGTTACCGAATCACACAGTCCTACAGGGGGTGCTTGTCCTACTGGCACTATGGAACAAACCTTTCTTACCAGAACCCGCAGTCCACATAGGAAGCACCTAAACTGCTGGCACCCTAGCCTCGGCTAACCCAACCGCAACACGACATGGCAACTTGGGGTGGCAAACTGACATTGACACTTCCCGGAAACAGCAGGCAGGGCTGGAACCAAGCTGGGCAGGAGGGAGTACCCGTGCCAAAGTCAGTTATGAGCAGCAACTGGCGATGTTGGAGCCCAGGACAAGCACTTAGCAGGCTGAGGCCTGATGTGCTGTCAATTGGGAGGCAGCAGGACAGATTGCCATCAAAACAGCAGGGGAACAGCTGACGTTACTGAACCCCACAAACACAGGAGCTAGTGTTTTACTCTGTGAAGACGGCACTTCCGAGCAACAACTGGCTGTGTTGAAGCCCAGGGACAAGCACGGAGCAGGCTTAGGCTGCATTGAAGAAATTTTAAGATCGGTTGTAGACTACTAATTTGAACCAAGCTCCACTTAGGCCTGTGGATTCACTGATTTTCGTATTTCCCCTGTCCTCCAACCCCGCCAGTTACAGCTCCGAAGTGGCGTCTGCACAATCCACACTTGTTCCTGTGTTACAGGTGTTCAGTCCGGTCAGTTAATCCCCTGATGTGTGTCCGGCAATGTCGCCTGCTCTGTCCACATTCCGATAATGGGAATGTGGACAGAGCAGGCGACATTGCCGGACACACATCAGGGGATTAACTGATCGGACTGAACACCTGTAACACAGGAACAAGTGTGGATTGTGCAGACGCCACTTCGGAGCTGTAACTGGCAGGGTTGGAGGACAGGGGAAATACGAGAGACAGTGGAGCCACAGGCCTAATTGGAGCACGGTTAAAAATCAGTAGTGGTACGACTGTGTAGGCAGCAGGAGACTTTGCCATCCACACAGCAGGGGATCAGCTGACATTACTGAACCCCACTGAGACACGGGAGCAAGTATCTCTTTCCGTGTGGACGGCACTTCCGAACTACAACTGGCTGTGTTGAAGCCCAGGAAATAGGAGGGTGTAGGCAGAGGCCTACTGTATTTTGAATGAGTTTACAGCAGGAGAGACTGCCATCCACAAAGCAGGGGATCAGCTGACGTTACTGAACCCCACTGAGACACGGGAGCAAGTATCTCTTTCCGTGTGGACGGCACTTCCGAACTACAACTGGCTGTGTTGAAGCCCAGGAAATAGGAGGGTGTAGGCAGAGGCCTACTGTATTTTGAATGAGTTTACAGCAGGAGAGACTGCCATCCACACAGCAGGGGATCAGCTGACGTTACTGAACCCCACTGAGACACGGGAGCAAGTATCTCTTTCCGTGTGGACGGCACTTCCGAACTACAACTGGCTGTGTTGAAGCCCAGGAAATAGGAGGGTGTAGGCAGAGGCCTACTGAATTTTGAATGAGGTGACAGCAGGAGAGACTGCCATCCACACAGCAGGGGATCAGCTGACGTTACTGAACCCCACTGAGACACGGGAGCAAGTGTCTCTTTCCGTGTGGACGGCACTTCCGAACTACAACTGGCTGTGTTGAAGCCCAGGAAATAGGAGGGTGTAGGCAGAGGCCTACTGTATTTTGAATGAGTTTACAGCAGGAGAGACTGCCATCCACACAGCAGGGGATCAGCTGACGTTACTGAACCCCACTGAGACACGGGAGCAAGTATCTCTTTCCGTGTGGACGGCACTTCCGAACTACAACTGGCTGTGTTGAAGCCCAGGAAATAGGAGGGTGTAGGCAGAGGCCTACTGAATTTTGAATGAGGTGACAGCAGGAGAGACTGCCATCCACACAGCAGGGGATCAGCTGACGTTACTGAACCCCACTGAGACACGGGAGCAAGTATCTCTTTCCGTGTGGACGGCACTTCCGAACTACAACTGGCTGTGTTGAAGCCCAGGAAATAGGAGGGTGTAGGCAGAGGCCTACTGTATTTTGAATGAGTTTACAGCAGGAGAGACTGCCATCCACACAGCAGGGGATCAGCTGACGTTACTGAACCCCACTGAGACACGGGAGCAAGTGTCTCTTTCCGTGTGGACGGCACTTCCGAACTACAACTGGCTGTGTTGAAGCCCAGGAAATAGGAGGGTGTAGGCAGAGGCCTACTGTATTTTGAATGAGTTTACAGCAGGAGAGACTGCCATCCACACAGCAGGGGATCAGCTGACGTTACTGAACCCCACTGAGACACGGGAGCAAGTATCTCTTTCCGTGTGGACGGCACTTCCGAACTACAACTGGCTGTGTTGAAGCCCAGGAAATAGGAGGGTGTAGGCAGAGGCCTACTGAATTTTGAATGAGGTGACAGCAGGAGAGACTGCCATCCACACAGCAGGGGATCAGCTGACGTTACTGAACCCCACTGAGACACGGGAGCAAGTATCTCTTTCCGTGTGGACGGCACTTCCGAACTACAACTGGCTGTGTTGAAGCCCAGGAAATAGGAGGGTGTAGGCAGAGGCCTACTGAATTTTGAATGAGGTGACAGCAGGAGAGACTGCCATCCACACAGCAGGGGATCAGCTGACGTTACTGAACCCCACTGAGACACGGGAGCAAGTATCTCTTTCCGTGTGGACGGCACTTCCGAACTACAACTGGCTGTGTTGAAGCCCAGGAAATAGGAGGGTGTAGGCAGAGGCCTACTGTATTTTGAATGAGTTTACAGCAGGAGAGACTGCCATCCACACAGCAGGGGATCAGCTGACGTTACTGAACCCCACTGAGACACGGGAGCAAGTGTCTCTTTCCGTGTGGACGGCACTTCCGAACTACAACTGGCTGTGTTGAAGCCCAGGAAATAGGAGGGTGTAGGCAGAGGCCTACTGTATTTTGAATGAGTTTACAGCAGGAGAGACTGCCATCCACACAGCAGGGGATCAGCTGACGTTACTGAACCCCACTGAGACACGGGAGCAAGTATCTCTTTCCGTGTGGACGGCACTTCCGAACTACAACTGGCTGTGTTGAAGCCCAGGAAATAGGAGGGTGTAGGCAGAGGCCTACTGAATTTTGAATGAGGTGACAGCAGGAGAGACTGCCATCCACACAGCAGGGGATCAGCTGACGTTACTGAACCCCACTGAGACACGGGAGCAAGTGTCTCTTTCCGTGTGGACGGCACTTCCGAACTACAACTGGCTGTGTTGAAGCCCAGGAAATAGGAGGGTGTAGGCAGAGGCCTACTGTATTTTGAATGAGTTTACAGCAGGAGAGACTGCCATCCACACAGCAGGGGATCAGCTGACGTTACTGAACCCCACTGAGACACGGGAGCAAGTATCTCTTTCCGTGTGGACGGCACTTCCGAACTACAACTGGCTGTGTTGAAGCCCAGGAAATAGGAGGGTGTAGGCAGAGGCCTACTGAATTTTGAATGAGGTGACAGCAGGAGAGACTGCCATCCACACAGCAGGGGATCAGCTGACGTTACTGAACCCCACTGAGACACGGGAGCAAGTGTCTCTTTCCGTGTGGACGGCACTTCCGAACTACAACTGGCTGTGTTGAAGCCCAGGAAATAGGAGGGTGTAGGCAGAGGCCTACTGTATTTTGAATGAGTTTACAGCAGGAGAGACTGCCATCCACACAGCAGGGGATCAGCTGACGTTACTGAACCCCACTGAGACACGGGAGCAAGTGTCTCTTTCCGTGTGGACGGCACTTCCGAACTACAACTGGCTGTGTTGAAGCCCAGGAAATAGGAGGGTGTAGGCAGAGGCCTACTGTATTTTGAATGAGTTTACAGCAGGAGAGACTGCCATCCACACAGCAGGGGATCAGCTGACGTTACTGAACCCCACTGAGACACGGGAGCAAGTATCTCTTTCCGTGTGGACGGCACTTCCGAACTACAACTGGCTGTGTTGAAGCCCAGGAAATAGGAGGGTGTAGGCAGAGGCCTACTGTCTTTGTAATGCGGAGACAGCAGGAGAGACTGCCATCTCCACAGCAGGGGAACAGCTGGCAGTGCTGAACCCCACTAACACTTGAACGAATGTGTTTGGCTCTGTGGAGACGACACTTCTGAACACCAACTGACGCTGTTGGAGCCCAGGATTAGGCGAGGAGCAGGCTGGGGCCTACTGGATTTTGGCAGGTGAAGGCAGCAGGAGACTTGCCATCTCCACAGCAGGGGAACAGCTGGCAGTGCTGAACCCCACTAACACTTGAACGAATGTGTTTGGTTCTGTGGAGACGACACTTCTGAACACCAACTGACGCTGTTGGAGCCCAGGATTAGGCGAGGAGCAGGCTGGGGCCTAATGGTTTTTGGCAGGTGAATGCAGCAGGAGACTTGCCATCTCCACAGCAGGGGAACAGCTGGCAGTGCTGAACCCCACTAACACTTGAACGAACGTGTTTGGCTCTGTGGAGACGACACTTCTGAACACCAACTGACGCTGTTGGAGCCCAGGATTAGGCGAGGAGCAGGCTGGGGCCTACTGGATTTTGGCAGGTGAAGGCAGCAGGAGACTTGCCATCTCCACAGCAGGGGAACAGCTGGCAGTGCTGAACCCCACTAACACTTGAACGAATGTGTTTGGCTCTGTGGAGACGACACTTCTGAACACCAACTGACGCTGTTGGAGCCCAGGATTAGGCGAGGAGCAGGCTGGGGCCTACTGGATTTTGGCAGGTGAAGGCAGCAGGAGACTTGCCATCTCCACAGCAGGGGAACAGCTGGCAGTGCTGAACCCCACTAACACTTGAACGAATGTGTTTGGTTCTGTGGAGACGACACTTCTGAACACCAACTGACGCTGTTGGAGCCCAGGATTAGGCGAGGAGCAGGCTGGGGCCTACTGGATTTTGGCAGGTGAATGCAGCAGGAGACTTGCCATCTCCACAGCAGGGGAACAGCTGGCAGTGCTGAACCCCACTAACACTTGAACGAACGTGTTTGGCTCTGTGGAGACGACACTTCTGAACACCAACTGACGCTGTTGGAGCCCAGGATTAGGCGAGGAGCAGGCTGGGGCCTACTGGATTTTGGCAGGTGAAGGCAGCAGGAGACTTGCCATCTCCACAGCAGGGGAACAGCTGGCAGTGCTGAACCCCACTAACACTTGAACGAATGTGTTTGGCTCTGTGGAGACGACACTTCTGAACACCAACTGACGCTGTTGGAGCCCAGGATTAGGCGAGGAGCAGGCTGGGGCCTACTGGATTTTGGCAGGTGAAGGCAGCAGGAGACTTGCCATCTCCACAGCAGGGGAACAGCTGGCAGTGCTGAACCCCACTAACACTTGAACGAATGTGTTTGGTTCTGTGGAGACGACACTTCTGAACACCAACTGACGCTGTTGGAGCCCAGGATTAGGCGAGGAGCAGGCTGGGGCCTACTGGATTTTGGCAGGTGAATGCAGCAGGAGACTTGCCATCTCCACAGCAGGGGAACAGCTGGCAGTGCTGAACCCCACTAACACTTGAACGAACGTGTTTGGCTCTGTGGAGACGACACTTCTGAACACCAACTGACGCTGTTGGAGCCCAGGATTAGGCGAGGAGCAGGCTGGGGCCTACTGGATTTTGGCAGGTGAAGGCAGCAGGAGACTTGCCATCTCCACAGCAGGGGAACAGCTGGCAGTGCTGAACCCCACTAACACTTGAACGAATGTGTTTGGCTCTGTGGAGACGACACTTCTGAACACCAACTGACGCTGTTGGAGCCCAGGATTAGGCGAGGAGCAGGCTGGGGCCTACTGGATTTTGACAGGTGAATGCAGCAGGAGACTTGCCATCTCCACAGCAGGGGAACAGCTGGCAGTGCTGAACCCCACTAACACTTGAACGAACGTGTTTGGCTCTGTGGAGACGACACTTCTGAACACCAACTGACGCTGTTGGAGCCCAGGATTAGGCGAGGAGCAGGCTGGGGCCTACTGGATTTTGGCAGGTGAAGGCAGCAGGAGACTTGCCATCTCCACAGCAGGGGAACAGCTGGCAGTGCTGAACCCCACTAACACTTGAACGAATGTGTTTGGCTCTGTGGAGACGACACTTCTGAACACCAACTGACGCTGTTGGTGCCCAGGATTACGCATGCCGCATGCAGAGGCCAATGGGCAGCGGTTTTTATGGAGGTTGTGGACTACTACTGATTCTAACCATGCTCCACTTAGGCCTCTGGCTCCACTGTCTCTACTATTTACCCTGGCCTCCAACCCCGCCAGCTACATCTCTGAAGTGGCGTCAGCACAATCTACACTTGTTCCTGTGTTACTGGTGCTCAGTCCCATCAGTTGATCCCCTGATGTTTGTCCGGCAAGTTCGCCAGCTCTGTCCTCATTCCCACTACTGGTTATGGGAATGTGGACAGAGCAGGAGACCTTGCCGGACACACATCAGGGGATAAACTGATGGGACTGAGCCACAGGAACACAGGAACAAGTGTAGATTGTGCTGACGCCACTTCAGAGATGTAGATGGCGGGGTTGGAGGTCAGGGGAAATAGTAGAGACAGTGGAGCCAGAGACCTAAGTTGGGCACGGTTAAAAATCAGTAGTGGTTTGAATGTTGATGGAGCTGGTGACTCTGCCGTCCACACAGCAGGGGATCAGCTGGCATTACTGAACCCCAGTAACACAGGAGCTAGTGTGTTTCTCTGTGCAGACGACACATCTGAGCGACAACTGGCTGTGTTGAAGCACAGGGATTATAGTTCAGGTGGTAGAAAAATGAACACACCAGCAGACCTGGATACAGTTGCCAACCACTAATTTAGTCTGTAAGAGGAATGGCAAAGTCTTTGGAGATCCAGGCCTTGTTCATTTTCAGAAAAGTCAGCCGGTCAACATTATCGGAAGATAGTCGCGTGCGACGGTCTGTTAGTACACCACCTGCGGCACTAAAGACACGTTCCGATAATACACTGGCAGCAGGGCAAGCCAGCACCTCCAATGCATACTGGCTAAGCTCTGGCCATGTATCCAGCTTAGAGACCCAAAACTTGAAGGGGGAAGAGCCATCTGGGAGTACAGCGACAGGGCAAGACATGTAGTCTGACACCATCTGACGGAAGCGTTGCCTCCTGCTGACTCGAGGCGTCGCTGATGGTGTAGACAATTGTGGTGGACACACAAAACTTTGCCACATTTGGGCCATAGTGGTCTTGCCTTGTGCTGCGGCACTGCCTCTGCTCCCTCTTTGTGCAGAGTTTCCTCCACTGCCTCGACGCACAGAGCTGCTTTGTAAAGCACTTGCAACAATGCTGTCGGGTGGAATGGAAAACATTATGGACTGCACCAGTGACTCTTCGTACTCCCGCATTTTACGCTCCCGGTTCAACGTTGGTATGAGCCTTTGTACGCTGTCCCGGTAGCGAGGATCTAGGAGGGTGTACACCCAATAATCAGCCGAGACGAGAATGTGGGCGATGCTGCGGTCGTTTCTCAGGCACTGCAGCATGAAATCAACCATGTGCTGCAGACTCCCAACTGCCAAAGAACCGCTGTCCCCTGTTTGAGGCGTGACCTCGACCTGCTCTGCATCACCCCACCCTCGCTGTACATACTGAGTAGAGGTTTGTGTACCTCCCTCCTCTGGAGAGATGTCTTCCTCCTCCATCGACTCCTCCTCATCCTCCTCACAAAGTGTCCCCTGCCTAGGCCTTTGTGAGGAAACACGTAGCGCAGACTGTCCAGAAGCAGATGGCATTTGGGACTCCTCATCCTCCACCTCTTCTGAAACCTCATCCCTTAGTGCTTGCAGTGTTTGTTGAAGCAGGCAGATAAGGGGGACAGTCATGCTGACTAGTGCATCATCTGCACTCGCCATCCGCGTGGATTCATCGAAGGCACGCAAAACGAGGCAGATGTCCTTCATAGAGGCCCACTCAATGGTGCTGAAGTGTGAACGGCGCACAGTGCGACTTGTTTGCGCCTGATGCAGCTGGTACTCCATGACTGCTGCCTGCTGCTCACACAACCGCTCCAACATATGTAACGTTGAATTCCACCGGGTGGGTAGGTCACATATGATGCGATGTTCTGGAAGGCCAAATCGTCGCTGCAGAGCAGCGAGGCGCGATCTTGCCGTGCTGGAACGTCGCAAGTGAGCACACTCTATGCGGACCTTGTGCAACAGTGCATCAAGATCCGGATAGTCCCTCAGAAAGCTCTGCACGACCAAGTTAAGAACATGTGCCAGACATGGGATGTGTGTGAGGTTGCCTAGGCCAAGAGCTGCCACCAGATTTCGGCCATTGTCACACACTACCAAGCCCGGCTGGAGATTCGCTGGCCCAAACCACACATCGCTCTCCAGCTTGATAGCATTCCAGAGCTCCTGCGCTGTGTGGCTTCGATTCCCCAAAGAAATTAATTTGAGTACAGCCTGTTGACGTTTGGCCACGGCTGTGCTCATATCGGTCGTAACAGGCTCCTGCTCTGCTGTTTCTGAGGAACTTGAGTAGGAGGAGGAGTCTATGTGTACAGACTGGAGTCCTGCAATCCGTGGCGTTGGAAGAACACGTACAGCGCCACTCTCCAGATCCGTACCCGGCTCCACAACATTGACCCAGTGGGCAGTGAGGGAAAGGTATCGTCCCTGTCCATGGTTACTGGTCCACGCATCGGTGGTCAGGTGGACCTTGCTACTAACGGCGTTTAGTAGCGCATGTTTTATTTTGCCCTCAACATGTTTCTGCAGGGCAGGGACGGCTCGCCTGCTGAAATAAAAGCGGCTGGGCACGTTGTATTGGGGGACTGCCAATGCCATTAAGTCCCGGAAGGTGTCAGTGTCCACCAGCCTGAATGACAGCATTTCAACTGCCAGAAGTTTGGCAATGCCAGCATTCAGAGACTGTGCTCGGGGATGGTTTGCCGAGTAAGGGCGCCTTTTATCCCATGCCTGTGCTACCGATGGCTGTGATGGATGGGAACGTGCTGTTATGGGTGGAATCTGACAGGGTCTCCGGACAACAGTGGCAGAGGTTCTTCCTTGGCGATCCTGTGAGGAAGCCGAACCAGCAGTGTGTGAGCTGGAGGAAGAGGGCCCAACACGAACTGAAGAGGTGGTAGGTGGTGCTGTACGTTGGCCTACGTCTTGAGGGTGTCTCTGCAACTCCAACTCGTGCTTGGTGCGCACATGTTTCCACATATTTGTGGTATTGAGGTTGCTGACATTTCTCCCTCTTTTGACTCTCTGATGACACAGCTTGCATTTGACAAAGCAAATGTCATCTGCAACTGTGTCAAAAAAGGACCACGCACTGCAACTCTTGTGAGCGCCCGGTTTGCCTTTGGAAGGAGGAATGCTCCTAACGGGTGCCGAAGTGGAGGGTACAGGCAACCAAGTCTTCCCCCTCCCTCTGCCTCCTGTTTTGGCCGGTAGGGGAATCTCTTCCTCCGAGCTGCTCCCACCACCTTCCTGTTGCTCACGCCATGATGGGTCAAGGACCTCATCATCTTCCCTCCCCTCTTCAAACAGCTGCTTCTCCGGGGTTGTCTCGCCAGCACCGTACGCACCAGAAAGTGGCAACTGAGTCTCGTCATCATCTGATGCGTACTGAGGTGTGCTGACCATAGGCACTGGCCCACTCGCCTCTTCAGATTCAGAGGGACAAAGAAGTTGCGCATCACTGCATACTCCCTCTTCTTCACATTCAGGAATGCTGCTTGGCTGGCCCCCTCTTTCCAAGCCAACAGATTCCGAGAACAGAAGTAGAGATTGTGATGGCTCCTGTCCATGTCTCTCTGACTGCCTGGGCACTTTGGCAGGTGGTGAAGAGACAGATGGTTGCTCTTCGGTGCTCTGACCCTGAGAGGATGCGGAAGTAATTGAAGTCGATGCGTTAGCTGCCATCCATCCGACAACGGCTTCAATTTGTTCCTCCCGCAGCAGTGGGGTACGTTGAGGTCCTACAAAGCTGCGCATAAAGGACTGTTGCCTGCTAAAACTGGGGGATGCTGATCCACTGGTGCCCGCAGCAGGCCCAGAATCCCCACGACCTCTACCTGTAGAATCCCCACGTCCTCTCCCTGCAGAATCCCCACGTCCTCTCCCTGCTGAAACTCCACGCCCACGCCCACGCCCCCGCGCCTTACTCCCTGCCTTCTTCATCTTGCAAGACTGCTTAAGATAGGCAAAAAAGGACAAAGGGGGGCCTTAGTGTGCTTATTCCTGAACAGCTGGTTACAGGTACAAGAAACACTAATTTTATGAAGTGTGTGTGTGTGGACTAGACTTTAATAGGAGCTGATGTGGCCTACACAAGTTCAAAATGTAGTGTTTGGTGAACTTTTTATGTGGTTTCTTTGTTTGAAACAAACTCAAAGTATGAGAACAAAGAATTGAAACTGATAGTATCACCAACTTTTTGGAGCTATTACAATGCAGGCAGGTAACCTACAATGCAAAAGATGAGGCTCCAAAAAAATTGGGTAATACTAATCTGGCTGCGCCGGCAGGGCACAAGCCAGAAAAAAAGGCTCCTCTATCTACTCCTATATAGTGTTTGCAACCAACCAATGTTGATGGATACGGATGGATGCACACTAATAGGAGAAGAAAAAATGAGCTGCACTCAGAGACAAATATGTGTGAGGCAGTGACGCACGTTGAGCGTCCTACAACCAGACGTAGCTGCAGGACACTCTACTCAGCGTGAGCTGCACTCACACACAGTCAGAGACCTCTCAGACAGCCGTCAACAGTGCAGCTAAGTGGGCACTGGCACTGACAGGCTGCAGAAAGGCTCCGCTGTGTACTCCTATATAGTGTTTGCAACCACCGTAGATGGAGACGGATGGATGCACACTAATAGAAGAAAAAATGAGCTGCACTCAAATAAAAATATGTGTGAGGCAGTGACGCACGCTGAGCGTCCTACAGCCAGACGTAGCTGCAGGACACACTACTCAGCGTGAGCTGCACTCACACACAGTCAGAGACCTCTCAGACAGCCGTGAACAGTGCAGCAAAGTGGACACTAGCACTGAAAGGCTGCAGAAAGGCTCCGCTGTCTACTACTAGTGTTTGCAACCAACGTATATGGATACGGATGGAAGCACACTAGATTGAAATTATTTAAAAAATGCAGCTCAAAAAATAAAAGATGTATGAGGCAGCAGTGATCACACTGGGTGGCCTACAGCCTGACGTGGCTGCAGGACCCACTCCACAGCGTGAGCTGCACTCACACAGCCCTTGCAGACAGCTGTGAAAACAGCGCTGCTAGGGAAAAGCAAGCTACAGTGGTGGTTTATGTAGCCTGGATAAAGCACAATATTGTTTTTAGAATCGCTATTTCTAACTGTCCCTCACAGTCTTCTACAGCAGCCTGTCCCTAACTGAATTCACAGCAGAGTGACCAGAAATGGCGGCTGCGGTGGCTTTTATAGTGCATCATGACATCATTTCGGCAGCCAATCACAGCCATGCCAATAGTTAACATGCCTACATGCCTAACAGGATGTGCCCACACTTCGGAGGATTCCCATTGGCTTAATCAAAGCAAGCAGGCTCATAGCATGATGGGAACTTCCTATTCCGATTCCGATCCCGGAATCCGATATGAAAAAAGTATCGGAATTAAGTATCGGAATTCCGATACCGCTGATATCGGCCGATACCCGATACTTGCGGTATCGGAATGCTCAACACTACTCATGACATATTGTACTTCATGACAGTAGTAAAATTTATTTGATTTTACTTGCAATTATTTGTGAAAGAAATGGAAATTTTGTGAAAATTTTGAAAATTTCGCAATTTTCCAACTTTGAATTTTCATGCCCTTAAATCACAGAAATATGTCACATAAACTACTTAATAAATAACAATTGAAAACTAAAAAAATATATATACCTGCGCTGGCTCACTATATCCTGAGATAACCTCCTTAATAGATCATGAATGAGTATACTCATTCATGATCTATTAAGGAGGTTATCTCAGGATATAGTCAGCCAGCGCAGGTATTTATATTTTTTCATTTTTCAATTGTCATTGGTTTTCCTTTGGGTGTGCACAGACCCAGGGTATTTACCAGCAGCTGCTGTATTGCACATATCCACCCCCTATTGTATCAGGAAGCGCCGGTGTATATTTGTTATTTACTTAATAAATAACATTTCCCACATGTTTACTTTACATCAGCACAATTTTGGAACCAATTTTTTTTTTGTTAGGAAGATATAAGGGTTAAAAATTAAACAGTGATTTATAATTTTTATACCATTTTTTTAGGGACCACGTCACATTTGAAGCCATTTTGAGGGGTCTATATGATAGAAAATCCCCAAAAGTGACACAATTCTAAAATCTGCTCCCCTGAAGGTGCTCAAAACCACATTCAAGAAGTTTATTAACCCTTCAAATGCTTCACAGGAATTTTTGGAACGTTTAAAAAAAATGAACATTTACCCTTTTTTCACAAAAAATTTACGTCAAATCCAGTTTTTTTATTTTACCAAGGGTAACAGGAGAAATTGGACCCAAAAAGTTGTTGTACAATTTACCCTGAGTACACTGAATCCCCATATATGTAGGTAAACCACTGTTTGGGTGCATGGCAGAGCTCAGAAGGGAAGGAGCGCCGTTTGACTTTTCAATGCAAAATTGACTGAAATTAAGATCGGACTCTATGTTGCATTTGGAGAGTCCCTGATGTGCCTAAAAAGTGGAAACCCCCCACAAGTGACACCATTTTGGAAACTAGACCCCATAAGGAACTTATCTAGATGTGTGATGAGCACTTCGAACCCCCAAGTGCTACACAGAAGTTTATAATGTACAGCCGTAAAAATGAAAAATCATATTTTTTTTACAAAAATGATCTTTTTGCCTCCAATTTTTTATTTTCCCAAGGTTAACAGGAGAAACTGGACCCCAAAACTTGTGAAATTTCTCCTGAGTATGCTGATACCCCATATGTGGGGGTAAACCACTGTTTGGGCGCATGGCAGAGCTCGGAAGGAAAGGAGCGCCGTTTTACTTTTTCAACACAGAATTGGCTGGAATTGAGATCGGATGCCATGTCGCATTTGGAGAGCCCCTGATGTGCCTAAACAGTGGAAACCCCCCCACAAGTGACCCCATTTTGGAAGCTAGACCCCCTTAGGATCTTACCTAGATGTGTGGTGAGCACTTTGAACACCCAAGTGCTACACAGAAGATTATAGCGTAGAGCCGTAAAAATAAAAAATATTTTTTTTCACTAAAAAATTTTCACCCCCAATTTTTTATTTTCACAAAACTAACAGGAGAAATTGGACCCCAAAAGTTGTCCAATTTGTTCTGCATATGCCAATACCCCATATGTGGGGGTAAATGGCTTGCTTTGGCGCACAGCAGAGCTCAGAAAGGAAGGCGCACCGTTTGACTTTTTCAACGCAGAATTGGCTGGAATTGAGATCGGATGCCATGTCATGTTTGGAGAACCTCTGATGTGCGTAAACAGTGGAAACCCTCAATTCTAACTCCAACCCTAACCCCAACACACCCCTAACCCTAATCCCAACCCTAGCCATAAGCCTAACCACAAACCTAACCCTAACACACCCCTTGCCCTAATCCCAACCCTAACCCTAATCCTAACCCTAATGCTAATCCCAACCCTAACCCTAATCCAAACCCTAACCCAAATCTGGCACCAACCCTATCCCTAACTTTAGCCCCAACCCTAACCCTAACTTTAGCATCAACCCTAACCCTAATTGTAGGCCCAACTCTAACCCTAACTCTAACTTCAGCCCAACCCTAACCTTAGCCCCAACACTAACCCTAACTTTAGCCCAACTGACTTTAGCCCAACTCTAACCTTAATGGGAAAATGGAAATAAATACATTTTTTATCATTTTTCTCTAACTAAGGGGGTGATAAAGGGTGGTTTGATTAACTATTTTTTTATTTTGATCACTGTGATAGGGTGTATCACAGTGATCAAAATGAACCAATTGGAAAAAATATCTCCTATTGTATTGTAGCCGGGTGGCCTGCGCACTGTGCATTTGCCCACCATTTTCTCCCAGAAGAAGAGACCAGCAGCCCTGGGAACTTCAGGGGCCTGCTGGAACAACAGAGGTACTAGGGGGGTGATCGGGGGATCCTATTTCTCTCTCCTCTGATGTGCGATCACATCAGAGGAGAGAGAAATTAAATGAAAAATCTGACTTTTTTTGCATTTGCCATTATACCATTAATAACGGCGATCACAACATCGGGGTTGGTAAAAACAAACACGAATCATGCTCTCTGGGGTCTTGGCTACCCCAACAACTGAGACCCTGGAGAAATTCCGATGCTGGGGGGGTGCTATAACCTTAAACCTCAGCGCCATTAAAAAGCGGCACTGTGGTTTAAGTACCCTTAACTGCCACTGTTATAAAGTTTATTGGTGGTCATTAAGGGGTTAAATGTATCCCTCATCATTTTCCCCTGCTTGCACTGATTGCTGGCAGAGCAGGGGAGAATGATGAGAACTGTGTTCAGCACCCAGCACTTGGGAAAAGCACTTATTGCAACGCTTCTTCCCTGGCGCCCGTCCGTGTGGTATTGATGCGGCACACACATGCCACACATGTGTCTCAAGTATCAAACACACGGAAACTGACATCTCCGGTACCAGAAATATCAGGACGTGTGAAAGAGGACTTATACCATTTTTCTTTGTATGGCTGCTGTCACACTCTAATACATGCTTTTTATTGCAAAAAATAGTTTTTGCATCACCACATTTTGAGAGCTAGAATTTTTCCATATTTTGGCCCACAGAGTCATGTGACGTCTTGTTTTTTGTGGGATGAGCTGATGTTTTTATTGGTATAATTTTGGGGGCACATGACATTTTTTGATCGCTTTCTATTCCGATTTTTGGGAGACAGAATGAGTGAAAACCAGCAATTCATGAATTTCTTTTGCAGGGGGTGTTTACACGGTTTCGTGTGTGGTAAAATTGATAAGACAGTTTTATTCTTTGGGTCAGTATGATTACAGCGATACCTCATTTATATTTGTTTTATGTTTGGGCGCTTACATATGATAAAAACTATTTTCTGGAAAAAATAATTGTTTTTGCATCATTTTATTCTGAAAGCTATAACTTTTTTATTTTTTTGCTGATGATGCTGTATGGTGGCTCTTTTTTTGCGAAACAAGATGACTTTTTCAGTGGTATCATGTTTATTTATATCCATCTTTTTGATTGTGTGTTATTCCACTTTTTGTTCGGCTTATGGTATTGCCACTTGATAGTGTTACCATTATATAGAAAACTTTATATATTGCTTTATATTCCTGTATTATAATATTGCTGACATTATGTGTTCTTTGTATATGTACAGTCAGGGAAAGTTAGTTTATCCTCCTTGGGACATTAGAAGAGGGCACTTTTAGTATATAGTTCCCCCATAGACTTGGTAGTTGTAGTAATGTTGCAGGCAACTAGGTAGTGCATACTAGTGGAGCCAGGTAGTAAGTTCATAGAGGGTTAATTGTAGGAGGGGCTGCTGAGAGTTAAGGTTAGTGCAAAACAGTGGTTTAGTCAGACGGGACCAGGGCGTCCAAGAGTCTACATGGGCTCTAAGCCCCGACAGCTTGGCAGTCACTTAACGTTAAGTCATTATTGCCCAAATTTTTTTTTGTTAGGAAGTTATAAGGGTTAAAAGTTGACCAGCGATTTCTCATTTTTACAACACCATTTTATTTTTAGGGACCACATCACATTTGAAATCTCTTTGAGGGGTCTATATGATAGAAAATACCCAAAAGTGACACCATTCTAAAAACTGAACCCTCAAGGTGCTCAAAAACACATTCAAAAAGCTTATTAACCCTTCAGGTGCTTCACAGGAATTTTTTGAATGTTTAAAAAAAATGAACATTTAACTTTTTTCACAAAAAAAATTACCTCAGGTCCAATTTTTTTTATTT
Source organism: Dendrobates tinctorius (assembly GCF_039654945.1). Taxonomy (NCBI): domain Eukaryota; kingdom Metazoa; phylum Chordata; class Amphibia; order Anura; family Dendrobatidae; genus Dendrobates; species Dendrobates tinctorius. The sequence continues at coordinate 25,072,411 of NW_027361890.1, forward strand.
TACCAAGGGTAACAGGAGAAATTGGACTACAAAAATTTATTGTGCAATTTGTCCTGAGTATGCTAATACCCGATATGTGGGAGGAACTACTGTTTCGGCGCATGGCAGAGTTCAGAAAGGGAAGGAGCGCCGTTTGACTTTTTCAACGCAAAATTGGCTGGAATTGAGATTGGGCACCATGTCATGTTTGGAGAGCCCCTGATGTGCCTAAACAGTGGAAACCCCCCACAAGTAACCCCATTTTGTAAACTAGACCCCCAGGGAACTTATCTAGATGTGGTGAGAACTTCGAACCCCGAAGGACTTCACATAAGTTTATAAAGTCCAGACGTAGAATTAAAAAATCATATTTTTTCCAAAGAAATGATCTTTTCACCCCCAATTTTTATTTTCCCAAAGGAAACAGGACCCCAAAAGTTATTGTGCAATATGTCCTGAGTATGCTAATACCCCATATGTGGGGGTAAACCACTGTTTGGGCGCATGGCAGAGCTCGGAAGGGAAGGAATGCCGTTTGACGCAAAATTGGCTGGATTTGACATTGGGTGTTATATCACGTTTGGAGAGCCCCCAATGTGCCTGAACAGTGGTAACCCCACACAAGTGACTCCATTTCGGAAACTAGACCACCAAAGGAACTTATCTAGATGTGTGGTGAGCACTTTGAACCCCCAAGTGCTTCACAGAAGTTTATAACACCCAGGCGTGAAAATAAAAAAATCATTCTTTTTCCACAAACATGATCTTTTAGTCCCCAATTTTTTATTTTCCCAAGGGTAACAGGAGAAATTGGACCCCAAAAGTTGTTGTACAATTTGTCATGAGTACGCAGATACCCCATATGTGGGAGAAAACTACTGTTTGGGCACACGTCGGGGCTCAGAAGGGAAGTAGTGACGTTTTGGAATGCAGACTTTGATGGAATGGTCTGCGGGTGTCATATCTCATTTGGCGAGCCCCTGATGTTTCTAAACTGTAGAAAACCCCCACATGTGACCCCATTTTGTAAACTAGGCCCCCCAAGGAACTTATCTAGATGTGTGGAGAGCACTTTGAGCCCCCAAGTGTTTCACAGAAGATTATAACACCCAGGCGTGAAAATAAAAAAAATCACATTTTTTCCACAAACATGATGTTTTAGTCCCCAATTTTTTTTATTTTTCCAAGGGTAACAGAAGAAATTGGACCGCAAAAGTTGTTGTGCAATTTGTCCTGAGTAGGCTGTTACCCCATATGTGGTGGTAAACCACTGTTTGGGCGCATTGCAGAGCTTGGAAATGAAGGAGCACAGATTGACTTTTTTAACGCAGAATTGGCTGGAATTGAGATCAGATCAGAGGCCATGTTGCATTTGGAGAGCCCCTGATGTGCACAAAAACTCCCCAATTCCAACTCCAACCCTAACCCCAACACACCCCTAACCCTAATCTCAGCCCTAACCCTAGCCCAAGCACTAACCCTAACCCTAGCCCTAACCCTACCTTAATGGGAAAATGGATATAAATACATTTTTTTAATTTTATTTTTTCCTAACTAAGGGGGTAATAAAGGGGGATTTGATTTACCATTTATAGCAGGTTTTTAGGTTTGGCAGCTGTCACACGCTAAAAGACGCTTTTTATTGTAAAAATAGTTTTTGCATCACCACATTTTGAGAGCTATAATTTTTCCATATTTTGACTCACAGAGTCATGTGAGGTCTTATTTTTTGCAGGATAAGTCGACGTTTTTATTGGTTCCATTTTCGGGCATGTGACATTTTTTGATCGCTTTTTATTCCAATTTTTGGGATGCATAATGAACAAAAACCAGCATTTCATGAATTTCTTTTGGGGGGGCGTTTACACCGTTCTGTGTGTGGTAAAATTGATAAAGGGGTTTTATTATTTGGGTCAGTACGATTACAGCGATACTTCATTTATATCATTTTTTATGTTTGGCACTTTTATACAATAAAAACAATTTTAAATAAAAAATAATTATTTTTGCATCGCTTTATTCTACGAGCTATAACTTTTATATTTTTTTGCTGAAAATGCTTTGTGGCAGCTCGTTTTTTGCGGGATAAGATGACGTTTTCAATGGTACCATGTTTATTCATATCCGTCTTTTTGATTGTGCGTTATTGAACTTTTTGTTCGGCGGTAAGATTATAAAGCATTGTTTTTTGCTTTGATTTTTTTTTTGAAGGGGTTCAGTAAAGGGGTTAACTAGTAGGACAGTTTTACAGGGCGGGTCGTTACGGACGTGGTGATACTAAATATGTGTACTTTTATTGTTTTTTTTTATTTACACAAAAAGAATTTATTAGGGAATATTTTTTTATTTTTTGAATTTATTTAGAAATTTTTTTAAAATTATTTTTACACGTGTTTTTTTTTTCTTTATTATTTTGTCCCAGGGGGTGACATTACAATAAAGTGTCAGATCGCTGATCTGACACTTTGCACAGCACTGTGTCAGATCAGCGATCTGACAGGCGTTGCAGAGGCTTTCTTAGTGCTTGCTCTCAAGCAAGCACTGAGGAAGCCACCTCCCTTCAGGATCCCAAAGGCCCACGCGGCCATATTGGATCCGGGGGCCTGCAGGGAGGAGACCCTCGGAGCAGTGCGAGCACATCACGCTGCTCCGAGGGTCTCAGGGAAGCAGGGAAGCACGCAGGGAGCCCACTCCCTGTTTGATTCTTCCCTGTGCCTCCCAATACGCTGCGATCATGTTTGATCGCAGTGTGCTGAGGGTTATTGTGCTGGGGGCGATCCGTGATTGCCACTGGCACATAGTGCAGGGTGTCAGCTGGGATAATCAACTGACGCTCGGCCGCAATCAGCGACGCTCACCCCTTGAGCACTGCTGATCACGCTGGATGCACTATTCCATCCTTGGGACTTAGGTCGCAGGTCACATGGACGGAATAGTACGTCCAATGTAGGTAAGGGGTTAGTATCGTGTATTGCCCCCTCTAACATCAGTGACAGCTTGAAGTCTTATAGTAGTTGTTGATAAGGTTCTTTATTTTATCAGATGGTAAAGCTGCCCACTTTTCCTGGCAAAAAGCCTCCAGTTCCTGTAAATTCCTTGGCTGTCAAGCATGAACTGCGTGCTTGAGATCTTCCCAGAGTGGCTCAATGATATTGAGGTCAGGAGACTGAGATGGCCACTCTAGAACTTCCATTTTTTCTGCTTTAGCCAATGGCAGGTCACTTTGGCCTTGTGTTTTGGATCGTTGTCATGTTGGAACATCCAAGTACTTTGCATGCGCAGCAGTATTTGCTGATAATGTGCTGCATTCATCTTTCCTTCAACTTTGACCAAGTATACTGTGCCTTTGTAGCTCAAATATCCCCAAAACAACAGCAATCCTCCTCAGTGCTTTACAGTAGGAATGGTTTTCCTTGTTGACCTCTCTCCAAATGTAATGTTTCTTGTTGTGGCCAAAAAGTTCAATTTTGGTCTCATCACTCCAAATTACCTTGTTCCAGATGTTTTCAGGCTTGTCTCTGTGCTGTTTTGTATATTGTAGGCAAGATAGTTTGTGGCATTTGCACAGTAATGGCTTTCTTCTGGTGACTCGACCATGCAGCCCATTTTTCAAGTGCCTCCTTATTGTGCATCTTGAAACAGCCACACCGCTAGTTTTTAGAGAGTCCAATATGTTATTTGTGGGTTTTTCTTTGCATCCTGAACTATTTTCCTTGCAGTTGTTGGCGTAATATCTCTTGGTCTACCTCACCGTGGTTTTGTTTTTACAGAGCCCCTGATTTTCCATTTGTTAATCACAATTTGAACATTGCTGACTGCCATTATCAATTCCTTGGATATCTTCTTGTATCCCTTTCCTGTTTTATACAGTTCAACTACCTTTTCCCCTAGATCCATTGACAATTTTTTTGTTTTCCCTATGACTCACAATCCAGAAGCATCAGTGGCTTTATGAAAGATGCAAGAGTCTGTCTGGATCCCAGAAACTCACTCAGCTTTTATGCACACACACTGATTACAAGCAAACAGGTCACAGCTGAGGATGTTACCTTTAGTAGCCAGTCAAATCTATTTGTGCCATCTTCTGTGCATGTTATCAGGCCAAAATCACCAGGGTATGTAAACTTTTGATCAGGGTAATTTGGATGTTTTGGGTTTTCATTATGATTTAAAAAGAGAAACACAGAAGTTTGACAATAAATGGCTTCACCCAACCACTAACCATAAGTGCAGATAAAGTTTTGGTGTTATAATTCTTAATCTCTGAAAAAAGGCCAAGAAAGCAGAAAGTCTGCTGGGGTATGTAATCTTCTGAGCACATACATATATATATATATATATATATATATATACATATACACAGCTCTGGCAAAAATTAAGAGATCACTTTCAAATGTTCAGTTTCATTCTTCTCTTTATACAGTAGGTATATTTTTGAGTAAAATGTAAATTGATCTTTTAGTCTGTAAACTTCTGACAGCATGTCTCCGAATTTCCAAGCAATAAATTTTGTGTTTTTTCTGATTATCAACATTTTTTTAAAAAAACAGTGCTTTTAGACCTCAAATAATGCAAAGAAAACAAGTTCATAATCATTTAGAAACATCAATACTAATGTTTTAACTCAGGAGGTTCTGAAATCAATATTTTGTGGAATAACCATGATTTTTAAAAACAGCTTTCATGCGTCTTGGCATGCTTTCCACCAGTCTTTCACACTGCTTCTGGCTCAAAAATGTAAGCAGTTCTTCTTTGTTTGATGGCTTGTGACTAGAGTTGAGCGAAATGGGTCGGCCAAGTTCAGAATTAGCTGACTTTTGCTAAAGTCGGGTTTCGCCGATCGAAACCCGACCATAGCGTGAGGTCGGCCATGAGGTCGCCGACTTGAACGCCAAAGATGCATTTCCCACAATGCTTCCTGTGCCTTTTGTCAGCCAATCATCAAGGATGCACATTGTGGGCAACGCGATTACATAGGCAGCGGCCCCCACCATCTTAGAGAAGGGCATCCAAGTGATTGGCTGGCAAAAAATTGCTTCTGCTGATAGCGATTTTCACTGTACAACACAACTGTATAGTAAGCAGTGACAGAGGAGGCTATATTTATGTGCAGCAGCTCTGTTGGTGATTAGGCTGCCTTATAAGGCTCCCAGATAGCAGCTTTGCTGTTTGCACACTGCTGTGCAGACTGCTTTTTTAAAAGCAAAAAACTTTTATTCCTTTTCTCTGCACAGTTACCAAGCGTTCATTTTTTCACACTTTTGTGTGCAGCAGCGCTGGTGGTTATTAGGCTGCCTTATAAGGCTACCTGATAGCTGCATTGCTGTTTGCACACTGCTGTGCAGAGTGCTTTTTTTTTTTAAAAGCAAAAAAAAAAAGATTCCTTTTCTCTGCACAGTAGTTACTGAGCGTAAATTTTTACACACACCGTATAGAGGTGTATGCTCCTCACATACTACCATGTACCGGCTGGTATCACGGACAAATACATGCTATATGTGTGTGACTCTGTCAAAAAATACACGGAGATTAACATTTTTCCATACATACACCATATAGAGGTGTACGATTCTCAAACAGTATTGTATATCTGCTGTTCTTATTACGTCACATCTGCACAGAGTCAGCGTGTGTGTGTGACATTCCGTAAATACATATACGGACATTGCCATTTCTCCATACACTGTATTGAGCTGTCCAATTCTCAAACAGTATTGTATATCTGCTGTTCTTATTACAGTCACATCTATACAGAGTCAGTGTGTGTGTGTGTGTGACACTCCGTAAATCCATATATGGAGATTGACAGTTTCATCAACCTATACAGCTGTACACCTCTGATACAGTACTGTATATCTGCTTGCTGGATTACGGTGAAATACATACTGGGTGAGCATCTGTGACTCACACAATATATACGGAGATTTCTCTTCTTACATACACCTTACACAGCTGTACGCTACTCATACAGTACCATTTCTCTGCTGCTTTTTATGGCACATTTTCCCAAACATGAGGAAGTCTGGTGGAAGAGGCCACGGATGTGGGTGGGGGGGAGCAGCTGGTACTGATGGAGGTGGTGGTGGTGCATCGGCTGGTTCTGGCAAAAGCACAGTAGCAGCTAAGGCAGGAGGTGTTGAGCCTGCGTCATCATCTGGCACAAGGTTCCCTTTTCTGGGAAGTAGGTAAACCGCTTTTAAAGCCAGAGCATCAGGAACAGGTTTTGGCTTACATTGCCGAAACAGCCTCCAGCTCTATTGCCTCCTTTTCTGAAGTTACAAAAACTGCAAGCACAGAGTCGTCAGTGCAGGCTTCTGGTCAGGAACAACACCTTTCCTTGTGTCCTTCACCCCCACCAAAAGTGAAGGATGCTGCAGCACACACTTCAGATTACTCCATGGAGCTCTTTTCACATACCATTCCTGGGTTATCAAGTCAAATCCTGAATTCCCCAGTCCAAGATGAATCTGACATGGAGTGCACTGATGCTCAGCCACTGCTAGATGATTCTGCTGGTACATTCACCCACAGCACTACATTGCCCTCGCAGTCTACTGAGCCCGAATCAGACCCTGATGAAACTCAGGTGCCCCTTCCCGCATACTATAACACCTTACACGGTGACACAGAGGAAGGTACAGAGGAAGATGCAGATGACATTGAAGACGAGGTCATGGATGACCCAGTTGACCTGGATTGGCATCCATTGGGGGAAGAGGGTGCCGGTGACAATAGGTCCGAACAGGAGAAGGATCCGCAGCAGGCATTGTCATCGCAGCAGCGGTTATCCGGCAGGCCCGTAGCTGTCAAAAAACTTGCTAAGAAAACTAAAAGAGTTGCAGGGCAGCTTGGCCAGATGGTCAAATTAGCACAGCGTGCAAGCACTGAAAATTTGTACCATAGTAGGAAGAGTGCAGTGTGGCATTTTTTGAACAAAATCCTACTGATGACGCAAAGGTTATCTGTAAGAAGTGCCGAAGGACCTTTAGCAGAGGGAAAAATCTTCGAAATTTGAATACCAGTTGCATGCTTAGACATTTAACCAACATGCACTTGCAAGCGTGGACGGACTACAAGACCTCAGGTAGCACATGTGCACCTGCTCCGACTGAAGTTAGGCGTCAACGCTCCATCGCTTCCCCCACTGTAAGGCCAACGCTAAGCACAGAACCATCAAGAAATGTTGAGGTGTCATCGCTAGGCCAAAGCAGTCAGGCAATCACAATATTTTCACGAGGAAACACTGAATTTAAGCCATCAACACCCTCACCATCACCAACCCCTTCTCAGTCCGTCAGGTCCAAAGCTAGTTCCCCCATATGCAGCTCTCAAGTCCAGCTCACCCTACCAGACACTCTGAGTAGGACAAGAAAGTACTCATCCTCTCATCCACATACACTGGCTTTGAATGCCTACATTGCCAAACTGATCTCATTAGAGATGATGCCCTTCCGTTTGGTAGAAAGTGAAGCTTTCCGAGAGCTCATGGCCTATTCTGTCCCACGCTATGACCTACCCAGTCGGCACTTCTTTTCTCGAAAAGCCATCCCTGCCTTCCACCGGCATGTGAAAGACCCCATTGTCCATGCGCTTAAACAATCAGTGAGTGGTAAGGTGCACCTCACAACAGATGCATGGGCCAGTAGGCATGGCCAGGGCTGTTACGTGTCCATCACTGCGCACTGGGTTAATGTGGTGGATGCAGGCTCCACAGGGGACAGCGGCGGTGGAACAGTGCTGCCTAGCCCACGGTATAGGAAACAGTTAGCTGTAGGCGGTCGACCCTCCTCCTCCTCTAGAAGCGAAAGCTAGTCAACAGAGCGCAGTCGAACGAGCACTCCATCCACATCTGTCAGTGTTGCACACGAGGTGTCCCACTATCGAACACCTAGTGGTAAGTGGCAGCAGGCTGTTTGAAAAATGATGTCTTTGGGCGACATCCCGCATGGAAGTCAACATCTCCCCCAGCCCCCCAATCCATGAAGGAACTTGGTACACAACTCCCTGACCTAACGCCACCGGCCAGCACCCCAACCCACTCCCGACCACAGGGGACCTCACTAGCGATGAGGACAAACAAGACATGGAGCCATACTCACTGGGCTGCGATGACGCTGTGACTCCTCCAGCTGCCAATCCCGTATCCCACTGGGCATCGACTATGGAGCTTCCCCTCGGACCCTCTGTCCCCAGAGGTCAACTACATTGTGAAACAGGCTTTCTCGATGCCGACGCCCTCACGGGGAACTCCATTCAGGGCTGTTTGCTTCTCCGGCCCCCGCTGAGGCAAGTGGGCTGCACAGCCACAGGGGCTTCCGCCTGCGGACACCCACCCCCCACGACCTCCACCGACTATCTGAAGCACCGTCCATGCTGATCCACCGCCGTTGTTACGGTCAGGGTGCCAGAGGTACTGGGCATAGCTGACAGCCTTGGGCGATGGGGCTGCTGCCCAATGACCCCCCCTCTGGGTAAGTCCCACCGCTGCCCCAAGAAGAGGAGGCAGACCGCCCGGCTCCAAGACAGCCTGTCGTGACATCATTGTTCATCGCTGACCCGGCGATTGCAGGCCCCGCCTCCTGCTCTGCTCTGAGAGAAGGACTTGCAACCGCCACTGGACCAAGCTCGGCTCGTGGATTCCTCCCAGCCCAGGGCCTGCCCACACGCTTACCAGCAGGCACCCGACCTGGAGGGTCCCTGGAAGGGGCTCCGTCGCCAGCGCTGGGTCCTGGGATCTGAATCAGGGGATAAATGCTCCGTGGCCCTTGACCGCCGCCTAGCACAGGAAGAGACACCAGCGGGCGACCCTCTGCTTCCACCGATGATCCCTGTGACCTGCTCCTCGATCCACGCCGGCAGGCTGCAACTAGGCTGCAGCGCACAGCCTCTCCAATCCAGCTGATATGGACTTCATGCCGTCTGGGCGTGGGACAGTCTCTGTGGCTCTGTAGCGGGAACTGAGGTAACCGCCCCATAAGCCAACTTCAAATACCCCCCCTTAATTCCATACTCCACCCCCCAGGGACAGTTAACCCCCTCCCTCCAACCCACTGTCATGTGGGCCTCCACTTATGCCTCTGGGGAGGGGGGTTTGGCTGGCTCTGCCCCCTGTCTTTAGGGAGACACTTAGGCCTGTAAACAGAAGCTCTTATGTGCTTCTGCTGAACGCAATTGTTGGGTACAGTTAGGGTGCAGTCACAGGGGAGGATTTTCTTGTGTGCAGCAGCGCCGATTATTAGCCTGCCTTATTGCAGTATTGCTGTGTGTACACTGCTGTGCAGACAGCTTTTTACACAGCACTAATACTTTTATTCTTTTTTTCTGCAGTTAACGAACATTCATTATTTCCCACACCGTATACAGCTGTACGCTCCTCACACAGTACCGTGTCCCGGCTGGTATCACGGACAAATACATGCTGACTATCTGTATGTGACTCCGGAAATATAAAGGGAGATTTACATTTTCACTTATACTATATACACCTGGTATCTGATGATAGAGTACCTTTGTTCTAAATTTTTTAGTATGGTATAATCCATAGTGAGTGAGCGTGTGTGGCTTAGTTCTTCAATATATACGTAGATAACAAGTTTACCCTATACTTTATACACCTCCTATCTTCTGATACAGTACCTTTGTTCGACATGTTGTATTACGGTCAAATCCATAGTGAGTGAGTGTCTGAGGGTGACGACGGAAATCGATCCCATGATGTAAAATTTGCCCAACAATGGAAAAAGCTGTCCGCTAATGATACATTACCCTTTTTTGCTATTTAGATTCTGGTGTAATCCATACTGAGCCTGTGAATGTCTGTCTGTAACTCCAGAAATATATTTGTAGATTTAAGATTACCCCAACACTGTATATAGCTGTATGCTTGTGATACCTTACCCATTTACTGCTTTTTATATAATGGTCTAATCCATACTGAGCCAGTGAGAGTCTGTTTCTGACTTTGGAAATATATAATGAGATTTACAATGATGCCCACACTGTATGCAGCTGTATGCTTCTGATCCATTACCCTTTTACTGCTTTTTATATTGTGTAATCCATACTGACCCTGATAGCATCTGTGTCTGCCTCCTGAAAAAAATAAGGAGATTTATAATGTTTAAACAATACTGTTTTATACTTTTTATATTCTTGGCTAATGCATACTGGGACTGAGAGCATCTGTGTCTGCCTCATGAAATGTCTACGGAGATTTAGAATGTTTAAACTATACTATACAGTTGTGGCCAAAAGTATTGACACCCCTGCAATTCTGTCAGATAATACTCAGTTTCTTCCTGAAAATGATTGCAAACACAAATTCTTTGGTATTATTATCTTCATTTAATTTGCCTTAAATGAAAAAACACAAAAAGAATTGTCCTAAAGCCAAATTCGATATAATTCCATACCAAACATAAAAAAGAGGGTGGACAAAAGTTTTGGTACTGTTCGAAAAATCATGTGATGCTTCTCTAATTTGTGTAATTAACAGCACCTGTAACTTACCTGTGGCACCTAACAGGTGTTGGCAATAACTAAATCACACTTGCAGCCAGTTGACATGGATTAAAGTTAACTCAACCTCTGTCCTGTGTCCTTGTGTGTACCACATTGAGCATGGAGAAAAGAAAGAAGACCAAAGAACTGTCTGAGGATTTGAGAAACCAAATTGTGAGGAAGGATGAACAAGCTCAAGGCTACAAGTCTATCTCCAAAGACCTGAATGTTCCTGTGTCTACTGTGCGCAGTGTCATCAAGAAGTTTAAAGCCCATGGCACTGTGGCTAACCTCCCTAGATGTGAACGGAAAAGAAAAATTGACAAGAGATTTCAATGCAAGATTGTGCGGATGTTGGATAAAGAACCTCGACTAATATCCAAACAAGTTCAAGCTGCCCTGCAGTCCGAGGGTACAACAGTGTCAACCCATACTTACTCTTACTCTGCTCTTACTCTGTCCTGTCACCGACTGACAACTCTCTAGAAAGATCTATTTACCTCAGACAAGCTCCACCCACCAACTGTCACCTTGCTCTCTCTGACTGGATGCCCACAATCACTCCACTACCTAAGCTCCTCCCACTGTACCTAACTTCCACACTAACCCCCAACACGCTTTCCTAGTCAGTCTGGGATGAGGCCATTCTTCCGCCAGGTACACCCAGAAAGTACTGACTAACTAGTGTGTGTGTTGAGGGCAGGGTTAGGAGTCCAGAGTGGTTATCCCTCCTTACCTGAGGGTGGGATACCACACCTTTGGATGAGGTGCAGTACCTCTGTGGTGACCGTACCCTCAGGGGCACCATAGTACCCTTTCTCAACTTTCTATATTGTTGTCGGATCCATACTGGGACTGAGAGCATCTGTGTTTGCCTCCTGAAATGTATGCAGAGATTCAGTAAGTTTAAACTATACTATATATACCTTGTATCTAGTGATATTATACCATTTTGCAAATTTTTATATTATTGTCTAATCCATACTGAGCCTGTGACCATCTGTGTCTGACTCATGAAATATATACGGAGATTTACAATTATCCCTAGACTGTATAGAGCTGTCCGCTCCTGAAACAGTACCATATATCTGCTGGTATTTTGAGTCCATTTTCACAAAAATTATTAAGTATGGTGGAAGAGGCCGCGGACGTGGGTGTGGGGGGGCCAGCTGGTACTGATGGTGGTGGTGGTGCATCTGCTGGTAGTGCCAAAAGCACAATAGCATCTAAGGCAGGAGGTGTTGAGCCTGCGTCATCATCTGGCACAAGAAGGCCTTTAAGGCACCCTTTTCTGTGAGTAGGTAAACTGCTTTTAAAGCCGGAGCAACAGGAACTGGTTTTGCCTTACATTGCCGAAAAAGCTTCCAGTTATATCACCTCCTCTTCTGAAATTTAAAAAAATGCAAGCACTGAGTCATCAGTGCAGGCTTCTGGTCAGGAACCACCCCTTTCCTTGTCTCCTTCCCCCCCACTAAAAGTGAAGGATGCCGCAGCCCACACTTCAGATTACTCCATGGATCTCTTTTCACATGCCATGCCTGTGTTATCAAGTGAAATTCTGAAATCCTCAGTCCAACATGAATCGGAGATGGAGTGCACTGATGCACAGCCACTGCTAGATGATTCTGCTGGTACATTGACCCACAGCACTACATTCCCCTCGCACTCTACAAAGCCAGAATGTGACACTGATGAAACTCAGGTGCCCCTCCCCGCATACTATACCACCTTACATGGTGACACAGAGGAAGGTGCAGATAAAAGTGCCGGTTCCCTGAGCAGGTGGGGGTGTCCTACTCGTGGGCGACGACAGTGGAACAGGGCCCCTCATACTATGAAAAAGTGTCTCTGCCGGTGGGAGGGCCCACTCGCCGTCAAACATACCGTCGTACTATGAGGGGCCCTGTGCCGTCGCCCATGAGTGGGCCCCCCATGCTTGCTCAGGGCCACAGCACTTGCAATACTTACCTCTCCCTGCTCCATCTTCTGCCTTTCCTGACAGTGACATTCAGGTTACAGAGCGCGATGACATCATGGCAATGCTGAGGACTCCAGAGTAGAGCAGTGCCCAGCAAGGAGAGGTATTTAATTTTTTTAAATGTTGGGAGCATTTTGGGGAGCAATATACACTGGAAAATGATATATGGGGCCCATCATAAACTGGAGCATCATCCATTTGGCGAATCATATACTGGAGCATTCCAAATGGGGACATCAGACACTGGAGCAGCATTTACGGGGCCCATTATGCACTGGAGCATTAACCCCTTCCTGACATCAGACATACTATCCCGTCCATGGGACCCGGGCCCCTATGCCCATGGACGGGATAGTACGTCTACCGCGATCAGCGGCGCCCACGTGGTGAGCGCCGCTGATCGCGGCCGGGTGTCAGCTGATTATCACAGCTGACACCCGGCACAATGTGTCAGGGGCGGTCACGGACCGCCCCCGACACGTTAACCCCTTGCACACCGCGATCAAACATGATCGCGGTGTACCGGGGGTTAAAGGGAAGCATCGGCAGGGAGGGGGCTCCCTCCGTGCTTCCCTGAGCCCCCCACGGCAGCGCAATGTGCAGCGCTGCTGCCGGGGGCTCCTTTCCTGCAGGCCCCCGAATCCAAGATGGCGACGGGGGCCTTCGGGGGCCTGCAGGAAGCTGGCTTCCTCAGTGACTGCAAAGCGCAGGCATGAGGAAGCCTTGTGCACTGCCTGTGACAGATCGCTGATCTGTCACAGTGATCTGTGATGTGACAGATCAGCGATCTGTCACAGAACAGTGATGTCCCACCTGGGACTATTTAATAAAGTAAAAAAAAATTAAAAAAAAGTGTTAAAATAATTTAAAAAAAATCGCCAAATAAATTACAAAAAAAAAAAAATATTCCCCCAAATAAATCCATTTTTTGAAAAAAAAAACAATAAAAGTACACATATTAGGTATCGCCGCGTCCGTAATGACCCGCCCTATAAAACTGTCCCATTAGTTAACCCCTTTAGCGAACCCCTTAAAAAATAAAAATAAAAAACGAAGCAAAAAATAATGATTTATTATCATACCGCCAAACAAAAAGGGTAATAACGCGCGATCAAAAAGACGCATATAAATATCCATGGTACCGCTGAAAACATCATCTTGTCCCGCAAAAAACAAGCTGACACACAGCATCATCAGCGAAAAAATAAAAAAGTTATAGCTCGCACAATAAAGCGATGCAAAAATAATTATTTTTTATATAAAATAGTTTTCATTGCATAAAACCGACAAAACATAAAAAAAGACCTAAATGAGGTATCTCTGTAACCGTACTGACCCGAAGAATAAAACCGCTTTATCAATTTTACCGCACGCGGAACGGTGTAAACGCACCCCCCCAAAAGAAATTCATGAAACGCTGGTTTTTGTTCATTCTGCGTCCCAAAAATCGGAATAAAAAGCGATCAAAAAATGTCACGTGCCCGAAAATGGTACCAATAAAAATGTCAACTCGTTCCGCAAAAAATAAGACCTCACATGACTCAGTGGGTCAAAATACGGAAAAATTATAGCTCTCAATATGTGGTGATGCAAAAACTATTTTTACAATGAAAAGCGTCTTTTAGCGTGCAACAGCCGCCAAACATAAAAACCGCCATAAATAGTAAATCAAACCCCCCGTTATCACCCCCTTAGTTAGGGAAAAATAATAAAATAAAAAAATGTATTTATTTCCATTTTTCCATTAGGGTTAGGGCTAGGGTTAGGGTAGGGTTAGGGTTAGGGTAGGGTTAGGGTTAGGGTTAGGGCTAGGGTTAGGGCTAGGGTTAGGGCTAGGGTTAGGGTTAGGGTTAGGGGTGTGTTGGGGTTCGGGTTGGAGTTAGAATTGGGGGTTTCCACTGTTTGGGCACATCAGGGGCTCTCCAAATGCAACATGGCGTCTGATTTCAATTCCAGCCAATTCTGAGTTGGAAAAGTCAAATGGTGCTCCTTCCCTTCCAAGCTCTGCCATGCGCCCAAACAGTGTTTTATCCCCACATGTAGGGTATCAGCCTACTCAGGACAAATTGCAAAACAATTTTTGGGGTCCAATTTCTCCTGTTACCCTTAGGAAAATAAAAAATTGAGGGCAAAAATATCATTTTTGTGGAAAAAAATGATTTTTTTATTTTCACGTCCGAGCGTTATAAACTTCTGTGAAGCACTTGGGGGTTCAAAGTGCTCACCACACATCTAGATAAGTTCCGTGGGGGGTCTAGTGTCCAAAATTGGGTCACTTGTGGGGAGTTTCAATAGTTTAGGTACATCAGGGGCTCTCCAAACGCACATGACACCCGCAGACCATTCCATCAAAGTCTGCATTCCAAAACGTCACTGCTTCCCTTCCAAGCCCCGACGTGTGTCCATACAGTAGTTTTCTCCCACATATGGGGTGTCAGCGTACTCATGACAAATTGGACAACAACTTTTGGGGTTCAATTTCTCCTGTTACCCTTGGGAAAATAAAAAAATTGGGGACTAATTGATCATGTTTGTGGGAAAAATACAATTTTTTTTATTTTCATGCCCGGGCATTATAAACTTCTGTTAAGCCCTTGGGGGTTCAAAGTGCTCACCTCACATCTAGATAAGTTCCTTAGGGGGTCTAGTTTTCAAAATGGGGTCATTTGTAGGGGGTTTCCACTGTTTAGGTACATTAGGGGCTCTCCAAAGGCAACATGACACCCGCAGACCATTCCATCAAAGTCTGCATTCCAAAACGTCACTACTTCCCTTCCGAGCCCTGACGTGTGTCCATACATAACCACATTAAGGATAAGCAACCCATAAACATTAATGTATATAATGGAGTGACGGGTTTAGGAAACATATGGACAATCGCAAAAATATGACAATAAACACAGAAAAGAGAAGCGATCAAAAAAGGTCCAAAAAACTAAATGATTCAAAGGATAAAAAATTGAAACTTTATTGAAATATGACCAAGGTACAGGGAAAGTGAAAACAAGCCAAACATGACCATGGTAGCACAAGGGCGACAAAGTGGGGCATACAGGGGTTTCTGGACAGTGTATGGGAAAGCAAATTGCTAAGGCATTGTTATGTTGGCAACATTGAAAATATAGCACCCATCCCCAGAATACACGTATTATAAATACCACCCAACAGGATATATTAATATAACAACACTAAGTCAAGGTATACACATCTTTACCTGTTGGAATGGGAAATAAAAGTCCACCCAAGTATGACCCCCCCCAACGCACGTTTCGGCAACTGGCCTTTCTCAAGGGGTGATGGGAAATGAGGGAAGTGAGGGATATTTAAAATAGAGTCCACCAATAGGATGATGAGTCACACACATGTGAGGAATCAGGCCGATCATATGATTAATAGGAATCACTCACAGGGGTGGCGCTTGTAACCATGGTTGCATCACACAAACCACATAGCTCCATATGACAACAACCCATGTAGCGATATCCAGCAGGAAGGGGGCAGACAAATACTACATCCAATATACAATTATAAGAACCATCACTATCCCATATAGGGTATCACAAAGGATCTCCAATATATAAACATGGAAGAGCTGCGCCCCGTCCTATGTTTATGACAACAGCGGGCACACTAATAATGGGCGGTAGTAACGTCAGGACGGCCACTCCCCCTACTGGGTCACATGAGAAAGCACGTCCTATCATAACGACGCGGTCCCAGAAGAGACCACGTCATAAGCTCCTCCCCTTAAGGACTCAGAGGTGGCGACACGTCTAACCTTAGTGACGCACTCCGTCACCTTGGCAACCCTGGCGGCGGACAACGTCAGCATCGCCCAATCATGGCCATGTCACCAACTCCTCCCCCCTATGAGTCATATGTGACGCGGCGTCCAACCATAATGACGCGCTCCGTCGCCCTGGCAACCCTGACGGCGGCCAGCGTCGGCATCGTGTGGTCATGACGCCGCAAGGGTTAGTCACATGACCCGATGCCGAAAGCCGACCGACATGTGGGAGACAGTGGCGCGTGCGCGTACGGCGGAACCGCCGAACACATATCGAAAAAAACATGTTGATGCAAAGCATAATCAGATCAAATGTAAATACTATAACTACAGGAGGAAAAGGAATCAAAGGCAGGTATAATAATAACAACTAGATAGCATGGCATTAGTTACTAGTGCCTGGAGCAAATGCGATTAGTGGATCATACATACAACCATATAAAGATTTAGTATAAACATATAGCGCCAATAGGGCATATACAGTCAAGAGAAGAAAGACATAGCATGGATATATTATAATAGCATCTTGTAATAAATAGATGGAACATCAATAGAAGTACACCAAAGATCATAAATAGACGATGTACGTTGCCACGAAGATACCCATATCATTCCTCATCTGAAAGACTCGATATGCCCAAAGGTATCCAAATATGAAAGGGCCAAAAAGATTTCCAAAGATTGAAACACGGACGTGTAAAATTAGAGAACTCTAAAAATAAAAACATACAAAATTAGAAACTTAAAAATAAAACATAAAAACATAGGTCCAAGGCCACAACACGGCCATGTAAGCAGATGGAAACCGTTTAGAGGAATGGAGCAAAACTGATTGCCTCATTTAGTCCCTTTGGATGAACCGTATCCAATAGCCAAATCCAGCGTGTCTCACACTGAAGGAGTCGTTGGGTGAGATTACCGCCACGAACTCCTGGATTGATAGCATCTATGCCGCGAACGCGGAGCAACGATGCATCACAATCATGTTTAAATTTAAAATGACGCGGTAAAGTCCTAAGTGTGGCCGGATCATCATGACCGACTGCCGCCTGTATCCCCAATACATGCTCGCGGACTCGAATCTTCAATGGCCGAGTAGTCATGCCTACATAAATCAAGTTACAAGGACATAATGCAAAGTAAATGACATACCGGGTAGTACACGATATACGATGCCGAATAGTAAATGTCCTATTCCTTGATGAATTGAAGAACGCGTCCGCCTGATCAATATTGGGGCAGGCGACACATCGGCCACAGGGAGCACAACCACACCTAGGACGTCTCACGTTCAAAAAAGTTTGTTTGGGTTCGGACTGGTAGTGGCTACGAACCAAATAATCTTTAAGATTCATAGAACGCCGGATGGTAATACTAGGTTTATGAGGAATTAACTGGTTCAAAATGGGGTCCGTCTGAAGGATGGGCCACGCCCTTTGTAAACAACTTCTCATTTTAGAAAATTGAGCGTGATAATTGGTGATAAAGCGAATTTTATTACAAGATCTATTATCTCTCTGCTTGTATAGCAGGGATTGGCGCGTAGACCATCTAGCACGATTGTAAGCTCTCTTAATTGCTCGCCTGCTATAACCCCTCTCCAAGAACCTATCCGAAAGATCCTGGGCTTGAGATTCAAAATCTTTGTCACTGGAACAGATCCTGCGTAAACGCAGGAACTGTCCAATTGGAATCGAATTTATCAGTGATTTAGGGTGAGCTGAGGAGGCATGAAGAAGCATATTGGAAGAAGTTTCCTTCCTAAAAATGCTAGTCTGGAGTATATTATCATTATCTCTCCACACATTGACATCAAGAAAGCTTACCTTGGTCATGTCATACTGATATGTTAAATGAATGTTTCTGCTCTTCCATGTTTATATATTGGAGATCCTTTGTGATACCCTATATGGGATAGTGATGGTTCTTATAATTGTATATTGGATGTAGTATTTGTCTGCCCCCTTCCTGCTGGATATCGCTACATGGGTTGTTGTCATATGGAGCTATGTGGTTTGTGTGATGCAACCATGGTTACAAGCGCCACCCCTGTGAGTGATTCCTATTAATCATATGATCGGCCTGATTCCTCACATGTGTGTGACTCATCATCCTATTGGTGGACTCTATTTTAAATATCCCTCACTTCCCTCATTTCCCATCACCCCTTGAGAAAGGCCAGTTGCCGAAACGTGCGTTGGGGGGGGTCATACTTGGGTGGACTTTTATTTCCCATTCCAACAGGTAAAGATGTGTATACCTTGACTTAGTGTTGTTATATTAATATATCCTGTTGGGTGGTATTTATAATACGTGTATTCTGGGGATGGGTGCTATATTTTCAATGTTGCCAACATAACAATGCCTTAGCAATTTGCTTTCCCATACACTGTCCAGAAACCCCTGTATGCCCCACTTTGTCGCCCTTGTGCTACCATGGTCATGTTTGGCTTGTTTTCACTTTCCCTGTACCTTGGTCATATTTCAATAAAGTTTCAATTTTTTATCCTTTGAATCATTTAGTTTTTTGGACCTTTTTTGATCGCTTCTCTTTTCTGTGTGTGTCCATACAGTAGTTTTCTCCCACATATGGGGCGTCAGCGTACTCAGGACAAATTGGACAACAACTTTTGGGGTTCAATTTCTCCTGTTACCCTTGGGAAAATAAAAAAATTGGGGACTAATTGATCATGTTTGTGGAAAAAATACGATTTTTTTATTTTCATGCCCGGGCATTATAAACTTCTGTAAAGCCCTTGGGGGTTCAAAGTGCTCACCTCACATCTAGATAAGTTCCTTAGGGGGTCTAGTTTTCAAAATGGGGTCATTTGTGGGGGGTTTCCACTGTTTAGGTACATTAGGGGCTCTCCAAAGGCAACATGACACCCGTAGACCATTCCATCAAAGTCTGCATTCCAAAACGTCACTACTTCCCTTCCGAGCCCCGACGTGTGCCCATACAGTAGTTTTCTCCCACATATGGGGTATCAGCATACTCAGGACAAATTGGACAACAACTTTTGTGGTCCAATTTCTCCTGGTACCCTTGGGAAAATAAAAAAATGGTGACTAAAAGATCATGTTTGTTGAAAAAATACGAATTTTTTATTTTCACGCCGGGCGTTATAAACTTCTGTGAAGCACTGGGGGGTTCAAAGTGCTCACCACACATCTAGGTAAGTTCCTTAGGGGGTCTAGTTTACAAAATGGTGTCATTTGTGGGGGGTTTCCACTGTTTTGGTACATCAGGGGTTTTCCAATCGCGACATGGTGTCCGATCTCAATTCCAGCCAAAAACGTCAAATGGCGCTGCTTCCCTTCCGAGCTCTGCCATGCGCCCAAATAGTGGTTTACTCCCACATGTGGGGTATCAGCCTACTCAGGACAAATTGTACAATAACTTTTAGGGTCCTGTTACCCTTGGAAAAATAAGAATTGAGGGTGAAAAGGTCATCTTTGTGGAAAAAATATGATTTTTTAATTGTACGGCTTTATGTTATAAACTTCTGTGAAGCCCTTGGGGGTTCAAAGTTCTCACCACACATCTAGATAAGTTCCTTAGGGGGTCTAGTTTCCAAAATGGTGTCATTTGTGGGGGGTTTCCACTGTTTTGGTACATCAGGGGTTTTCCAATCGCGACATGATGTCCGATCTCAATTCCAGCTAAAAACGTCAAATGGCGCTGCTTCCCTTCCGAGCTCTGCCATGCGCCCAAATAGTGGTTTACCCCCACATGTGGGGTATCAGCCTACTCAGGACAAATTGCACAATAACTTTTACGGTCCTGTTACCCTTGGGAAAATAAAAATTGGGGTGAAAAGATCATTTTTGTGGAAAAAATATGATTTTTTAATTGTACGGCTTTATGTTATAAACTTCTGCGAAGCCCTTGGGGGTTCAAAGTTCTCACCACACATCTAGATAAGTTCCTTAGGGGGTCTAGTTTCCAAAATGGTGTCATTTGTGGGGGGTTTCCACTGTTTTGGTACATCAGGGGTTTTCCAATCGCGACATGGTGTCCGATCTCAATTCCAGCCAAAAACATCAAATGGCGCTGCTTCCCTTCCGAGCTCTGCCATGCGCCCAAATAGTGGTTTACCCCCACATGTGGGGTATCAGCGTACTCAGGACAAATTGCACAATAACTTTTACGGTCCTGTTACCCTTGGGAAAATAAGAATTGAGGGTGAAAAGATCATTTTTGTGGAAAAAATATGATTTTTTAATTGTACCGCTGTACGTTATAAACTTCTGTAAAGCCCTTGTGGGTTCAAAGTTCTCACCACATATCTAGATAAGTTCCTTGGGGGTCTAGTTTCCAAAATGGAGTCACTTGTAGGGGGTTTCCACTGTTTAGGTACATCAGGGACTCTCCAAACGTGACATGGCGTCCGATCTGAATTCCAGCCAATTTTGCATTGAAAAAGTCAAACGGCGCTCCTTCCATTCTGAGCTCTGCCATGCGCCGAAACAGTCGTTCTCCCCCACATATCAGGTATCAGCATACTCAGGACAAATTGCACAATAACTTTTGCAGTCCAATTTCTCCTGTTACCCTTGGTAAAATAAAAAAAAATTGAACCTGAAGTATTTTTTTTGTGAAAAAAAGTTAGATGTTCATTTTTTTTTTAAATATTCAAAAAAATTCCTGTGACGCACCTAAAGGGTTAATAAACTTCTTGAATGTGGTTTTGAGCACCTTAAGGGGTGCAGTTTTTAGAATGGTGTCACTTTTGGGTATTTTCTATCATATAGACCCCTCAAAGTGGCTTCAAATGTGATGTGGTCCGTAAAAATAAAATGGTGTTGTAAAAATGAGAAATCGCTGGTCAACTTTTAACCCTTATAACTTCCTAACAAAAAAAAATTTTGGTTCCAAAATTGTGCTGATGTAAAGTAAACATGTGGGAAATGTTAGTTATCAAGTTTTTTGGGTGCCATATCTCTGTGATTTAAGGGCATAAAAATTCAAAGTTGGAAAATTGCGAAATTTTCAAAATTTTTGCCAAATTTCCGTTTTTCTCACAAATAACGCAAGTTATTTGAATGAAATTTTACCACTAACATGAAGTACAATATGTCACGAGAAAGCAATGTCAGAATCACCGGGATCCATGGAAGCGTTCCAGAGTTATGACCTCATAAAGGGACAGTGGTCAGAATTGTAAAAATTGGCCCGGTCATGAACGTGCAAACCACCCTTGGGGTGAAGGGGTTAAAAATGGGGCCCATTATATATGGAGCATAATTTGGGCCCATAACACACTGGAGCATCGTCCATGGGGACCAATATATACTGGAGCATTCCAAATTGGGGACATCAGACACTGGAGCAGCATTTGTGGGGCCCAGTATACACTGGAGTGTTAGAAATGGGGCCCATTATACAGTTTATTGACTCTATGGAGCATTATTGGGGCCCATAAGACAGTGGAGCATCATCCATGGGGACCAACATAGACTGTCTGTAGCATTATGTAGAGCTCATCATATACTGTATGGAATATTATATGGGATCAATTATTCTGTATGGAGAAATATATGGGGCTCATTATTCTGTATGGCGCACTATGTGGTGGCCATAATACTGTATGGAGTAATATACTATCCATTTTATGAGCTATTGTAGAATTTAAAATAGATATCAGTCATGTCATGTAAGCAGTGAAGTATTTTTCATTGTACTATACCTATATTTCTGTGCCGTATCGGAGCATTATGAATTGTGGTATGTGTTAAAAGGGCGCACTGACACTCTTTGGCCCAGGGCACACGAAAACCTGGCGCCAGCCCTACCCCCCCACAACTTTAGCCAAATAGCCCCCAGTTTTCAATGCATAACTGTTATTATAAAGTAAATTTAGGTTGACAAGCTTAAGTAATAAGAATTGATGTCGTTGGCATTGAAATGGGCACTGTAGGTGTGTTTATTGTCATCCACTCCCTGCCGACTTTGCTTCCCCATTGACTTGCATTGGGTTCCGTGTTTCAGTCGGACCCCGACTTTTCCCTATAGTCGGCTGATTTCGTTCGACCCGACTTTTAAGAAAGTCGGGTTTCATGAAACCCTACTCGACCCAAACAAAGGCAAAGTCGCTCATCTCTACTTGTGACTATCCATCATCCTCTTGATTGCATTCCAGAGGTTTTCAATGGGGTTCAGGTCTGGAGAATGGGCTGCCCATGAAAGGGATTCGATGTGGTGGTCTCCTAATTTTCTCCAGAACTGTATATATATATATATATATATATATATATATGCTAATTTTCTATATTAAATGTCTCTGCCGCAATTTTCCTAAACCTAAAGTCTCAAATATCAGCAAAAGAGATAAGAGTCTAAACTAAACAAGCAACTGACAGAGTTAGATAGCAGAAGTGCAGCCAAGTGTGCACACTGTTTGCAGGCAGCTGCACATCACTGAGGCAGTCACAGTTAACCAGCACCTGCGTAGCCTGATGCTTCACGAAGCGCATAACTGCAAACATGGTGACTCAGAACTGCCAGCTGTATAGCTTCAGGTTAACAGAATCAAGCCTTTGAAATTTAGATGCTTGAGGAAAAATCCATATGTGACAAAATCTAAGTAATTTAAAGTTACCAGCTTGAAATTATTCCCAGTTATGCAAGAAAAAGATAATATAGAACAAACCATAGCATGTGTCACAAAAATCAGTTACCATTACATGCTTCAGCCTTTCTATAATAAGGCAAACATCATGGCAGTAGTAAAACTGCTAGGCTAGGTTTCCATCTACGCTAAACATTTCCAGTTTTCTGTTCTGTCATGTGTGAGCCCAACAGATTATATTGATGAGAATGGGTTCTGTTGGGCTTCTATCATGGTGTCCAATATTTTACTGGTATTTTTGTCTGAATCTACAATGAAGGTAAAAGATCCTAAGCATTATAATGTCTTCCGTATATATTTATATGGCCCTATGTCGGAAAATTTTATTGGTAAATGCATATCTATATTTTCTAACTTCCAGTTATCACTGCTAATAGATCCATGTGGCCACTCACTTTCCTTGGTGCCCATCTAAAGGAATGCGTGGCTTTCTAAGGCCCAACTGTAATCATGCGTTCTACTGCTTTTTGATGAGCAGTACCATTTAGCTTGCTGCAGTCTTCTAGCCCATTAGAAAAAAAACTGTTAGATTCTTGACAGAACTGAAAAATTCCATTAAAAGCAGATGAGATAGGAAAAAAATAATCCTAACAAATCATGTTGAATAATTGGTCTAGTAAAAGGGATGTTGACACCTTCGTGAATAAAGCCAAGCACAGAATAAACCTATATTCACACATCTGTGTGTTACCATCAGAGAGAAAAGGACTGATTATTCTTTCTTAGGTGTCATCCTAGTTGCTTCCGTTTTTTTATCATCCCTTTTTTTCACTATAGTAGGTAGACTGTCTGAGCTTGCTATATCCGCTGACACTTAACAATAAATCAGCTAAATATGGATGAGACTCAGATGGAAATCTCAACTACAAAGTCTGTCTTCAGGGCGTCATCCATTTTAGACAAATCCCCATAGAGTTTAATGGCCAATTCTTATCTGCAAAATGGATGAGAATAGGACATTCATGTGTGCATGAATCTGAAGTGATGGCCGGGAGACCACCAGAATGAAGGAAGACTACAGTACACAAGATGAGGTGCAAGCAACAAAGGGTTAATTTATTTACAGGCAAGGAATGCAGTGTTAGGAAAGAGTAAACAGTGGGATGCAATGACATAAAACAATTTACAAAAGTGATATTCTCTAGCTGGGCCGTACAAATGGCACGGAGCACCAACAGATCAGTGTATTTCTCAAAAAAGCAAAACAATGCAATAAAATACAGTATGCTGCTACTTTAACTCTAGCCTGACTGGCCCCTTCTATACCAGCTGCACAGCTACCGTGCTCTGACTATTGCAGCCTTTCTTAAGACCTAAACATGTGCGCACACGGGGTTAACACTCACGGTGAAGTTGGTGTTGCAGTTCCTTTCTGGGGGCCCCCTGCAGTTCTCTGCATGATGATGTGACGTCCTCCCTGGAAGTTCTGTGCAAGATCCTGGGCCTGTTCCTTCCTTGTATATCTTCGTGGCTCCTCGCAGTAACACAGGAAAAAACACCTTTGTTATCCTTGGAAGGGTACACAATCCCACAGGTTCAGTCAGTTCTAAGCTGCACGTTTTTCTCCTCACAGAATCCAGCACACCAGCTTCCTTCAGACTCCAAGCTCAGAACACTCCCTGGAAACACAGTCCCTCTCCTAGCAGGCAGAACAAACCAAAAACAGTCTTATTGCAGGGGAGATCTGAATGTCCAATTGCTCTAGCCAAGGGGGTTCTGTCTCTTAAAGTGGCAGTTTGTCTCTACTGTTCATAGAAATGTCACCCCCTTGCATGCTCCCTACTTTAAGATGGTCGTCCTCGATCATCACAGCATCATGGTTGTAGTGGGAAGAAACTTGCAATGCAGAATAGCACCTATAGGGGAGACAACACAAGCGGAAAAACAGACAGAGAACACTGTTCTACATAACGGACTGGTAGAACGCCTGCAGTAGACCTCTGGGATCTCCGGAGGTCTTGAGAATCTTCCAAAGGAATACTTGCTGCAGGAGTTGTAGACTCTTGTCTGGACTCATTGTCACATGGTGGTAGTGGCACCTCCAGAGGATTACCATCTCTGTCCGGCTGAGGACCCCCCCCGCGGTGTAAGGGTCAATCCACTATTCATCATTGATTTCACCAGCAGGCACGACAGGTTCAGGAAGTGGAGCAACATCTTCAGGCGGCACTGATGCAGGACGGGCCCCGAACTGGCATGGCCGCAGCATATTTCTGTGAAGCACTCTAGGGACGGACGCCCCGCTCTCAACCTGCACCTTGTAGACCGGACCGTCAGCATACACTCACTCGATGACTTTGTAAGGCTGTACTTCCCATCTCTCGCTTAGTTTACCCTTGGGGCATTTCTCTCTGATTAATACTCGGTCCCCGGGCCGGAGCGATATCTCTTGAATCAGTTTACGGCCTGTATGTTCTTTGTCCTGTATCTGCTGACTCATCAACCGCCGTATTGTTTGCAGTCAGTTCCGATGTTCTTTCACTCATGAAGTGACGTTTCGCTCCATCTGCTCCTCTGGCTGTTCCAACTTCAATTCAATGATCTCTCGTCCAGCTCGTCCCAACAGCAGCAGATAAGGGGTGTAACCTGTGGTGGAATTGTTGTAGGTCCAGACCAACTCTGGCAGGAAATCTGGCCAGCATGCCATCTTGTCCTCTTCCAATATTCTCAGCATTTGAAGTAAGGTTTGGTTGAAGCGTTCACATGCTCCGTTGCCTTGAGGATGGTAAGGGGTGGTCCAGGACCTCTCGATGCCATACAAACAATACAGTTCTTCCATCACCTTGCCTTGGAAACATGCACCTTGGTCAGAGTGGATGCGCATTGGGCACCCATACACTCGGATGAAGTCTTGACAGATGGCCCATGCTGCCGACTCGGCAGTCTGATCTCTAGTCATGGTGACTACCGTGAACTTGGAGAAATGGTCAGTCATCACCAAACAGTACTGTTGCCCCCGGGCTGAGTGTCCCACGAGGAGATAGTCAATCATCAAGACTTCTAGCGGTTCCTTAGTATGTATGGTCTGGATGGGTGCCCTTTGTTCAGTACTCTTAATGAGGTTGCACACCCCACATTGCCGGCAAACCTCTTCTACCATGGACTCCAACCGGGGGCAGTATACTTGCCGCTGTAACCACTGATGGGTCTTTGTGGACCCAAAGTGGGCTCCAAATTCATGGGCATCTTTAGCCACTTCTTGGGCCATTCCTCCTGGGATGACCACCTGCCACCTTACTTCAGTGTCTTTCGGCTGTTGCCTCTTGCGATATAGCACCGATTCTCGCACCTCCAGCCTATCCCACTGGTGTAAGACACTCTTCATCTCAGCGTCTAGACTATCTCTCTCATGTTTGCCTTGCTTCCGCTTCTGCGCTACCCAGCATTTCATCTGTCTCAGCCCTCCGTCTTCATCTTGAACATTTCCCCACTCTTCATTGGTTCTCCCCAGAGATCGGGGTAGTGCGCAGGCCTCCCTACTTGACTGGACTGCAACCACTGGGGTCTTAAACTTACGGAAGTCTGGGGTTTCTTCCTCTTCAAGTTGTTCATTGAGATCCCCCACTGGAGTTTCCACCGTCACTCGTGACAGGCCATCGACATTTGCATTTTCAGTAGCAGAGCGATAACGGATTGTAAAGTCAAACTTGGCCAGGCGAGCCATCCACCGTTGTTCTAGGGTCCCCAATTTAGCATTCTCAAGGTGGGCCAGGGGATTATTGTCCGTTCGAAATTGAATCTTGGTCCCTGCCAGGAAGTCCGCAAACTTCTCTGTCATGGCCCACACGAGGGCCAGGAGCTCTAACCGGAAAGAGCTGTAATTATGGGGGTTTCTTTCACTGTCTCGCAGGGACCTACTGGCATACAAGATGACTCTCTTATGTCCATCCTGTATTTTGGGAAAGTACTGCACCGAGGCCATGAAAGCTACCATCTGTGTACAACAAGAACGGTTGATCGAAATCTGCGTAGTTCAAAATTGGTAAGAGCATTCTTTATAGCCTGGAAGGCCTCATCTCGCCACAGGACCCAGGGGACGCACTGGGTCTTCGGCACTCAGGCGGTCCCCCTCAGAAGTTCATTCAGAGGACTCGCCACCTTTGCAAAATCTTTGACAAACCGTCGGTAGTACCCGGCAAGTCCAAGGAAGGCCTGAAGTTCCTGCACGGTTCGAGGAACTGGCCACTTCTGGATAGCAGCCATTTTTTCTGGTGAAGGCAGAACTCCATCTTGTGACACTATGTGGCCCAGGTACTCAATCTCTCTCTTGAAGAGGTGGCACTTCTTTGAATTCACCTTCAGGTTATAAGCCCGCAGTCTTCCGAGTACCTGTCTGTTATGATTGGTTCACCGAGGAGGAAAACAAGACCAAGCTAAGCCACAGAAAACCAGAGAGGTTGGTAACTAAGCGGATTGCAGACCCCTGATCCTATCCACACAACTAGCAGTAGCTGTGGAACGTACCTACGATGATTCTAGATGCCTCGACACAGCTGGAGGACTAAATAAGCCTAAAGCAAGAAAAGGGGAAATCTAAACTGCCCCAGAGCAGACCCCAAA
This sequence comes from Dendrobates tinctorius, assembly GCF_039654945.1. NCBI lineage: Eukaryota > Metazoa > Chordata > Amphibia > Anura > Dendrobatidae > Dendrobates > Dendrobates tinctorius. The sequence continues at coordinate 25,099,847 of NW_027361890.1, forward strand.
GGAATAGATAGCCCCAAACATATATTGTTGGTGAGACAAGATGAAAACACAAACACAGGTAGGAAAATAGACTGAGCAAACGATGGTGCCCACACTAACTAGAAAGGACAGGAAAGGAAAGATACTGTCTGCAATCACACCAAAAAATCCTGCAAAAATGTCCAACACTTCTGATAGCAAAAAAAACCCTGAAGTCACTAGACTTCACCCACTATATCAGTACTCTGGCATATTCTGAAAACAGAGCAAAAAGAGCCCAATCTAATAAGGGACAAAAGCAAACTGGCACAAACAGTAACATAAGGATGGAAATTCAGCACAGCCCCAGGCGGGGCTGGCTGACCACACAAAACTGAATAGACAAAACCAAATCAAATGTGAACAATAGCAAAGAACACTTAGCTTGAGATTGCAGGGACTGAACTGGAAACTAAGACCTCAGGAGGCAGGAAAAATCACCAGCAGGGATAGAGGGAGTCGGCTGTCTTAAATCCAGTCAGAGACTCCAGATGTCTAATCGTCGTCTTCATTATCAGGTGGCAGGTCTCTGTTAATTAGATCAGCTTCATTAACTCCTGCAACCACTAGAGGGAGCCCGGAAAGAGAACTCACGACTCCTCTGTCAATACAACTAGCTCCACCACCCTCACTAGCAACCAGAGGTAGACCAGAAAGTGAATTCACAACAGTACCCCCCCTTGAGGAGGGGTCACCGAACCCTCATCCACGCCATCAGGCTGATCAGGATGAGCCTGGTGAAAAGCACAAACCAATCTATCGGCATGCGTGTCAGAAGCAGAGACCCAAGAATTATCCTCCTAGCCATAACCCTTCCATTTGAGCAAGTACTGGAGTCTCAGTCTAGCCAAACGAGAATCCAAAATTTTCTCTACCTCATATTCCACATTGCCTTTAACCAATACATGGTCAGGAGGTGCCGCCATAGGAACTACTGCCTCAACAAACCACTTCAACAGACATTTATGAAACAAGTTATGGATCTTAAACGTAACTGGAAGAGCCAATCGAAAAGAAACAGGATTAAGAATCTCCAAAATCTTATAAGGTCCAATAAATCTTGGCTTGAACTTTGGAGACGAAACCTTCATAGAAATATTCTTTGACGACAACCAAACCATATCACCCACTTTAAACCGGGGACCAATGGTCCTATGCCAGTTGGAAAACCGTTGGGCTTTTTCCTGAGAGAGGGACAACTTATCCACCACTTGGTTCCAAATCTGCTGCATTCTCTCAACCACAGTGTCCACACCTGGGCAGGCTGAAGATTCCACTTGCCCTGAAGAAAATTGAGGATGAAACTCAAAGTTACAGAAAAAGGGCGACATCAAAGTGGCAGAACTAGCTCTATTGTTTAGCGCGAATTCGGCCAAGGGCAAAAATGAGACACAGTCATCCTGATCAGCAGATATAAAACATCTCAAATAGGACTCCAAAGTCTGGTTTGTTCTCTCAGTCTGCCCATTGGTCTGAGGATGAAAAGCAGAGGAGAAAGATAACTGAATTCCCAGATTGGAACAAAAAGCTTTCCAGAATCTGGAAACAAACTGGACTCCTCTGTCCGACACAATGTTCTCAGGAATCCCATGCAACCGAACCACCTGTTGTAAAAACAAGGGCACCAACTCTGAAGAAGATGGCAACTTTGGGAGTGGGACAAGATGGACCATCTTAGAAAATCTATCACAAATCATCCAGATAAGTCATTCTCTGAGAGACAGGAAGATTAAAAATAAAATCCATTGAGATATGGGTCCATGGCCTCTTCGGCACCGGCAAGGGCATCAACAACCCACTAGAACGAGAACAGGGTTTAGACCGAGAACAAGTCCCACAGGACTTCACAAAATTCCTGACATCACGAGATAAGGCAGGCCACCAAGAAGACCGACTCACCAAATCTCTGGTACCAAAAATACCTGGATGACCAGCCAATACGGAGCAATGAACTTCAGACATCACTCTCTTCCTCCACTGGTCAGGAACATACAATTTTCCCATAGGACAACGCTCAGGTTTGTCCTCCTGATATTCCTCCAGGGCGCATCTCAAATCGGACGAGATGGCAGGAAGAACTACCCCCTCACCTAGGATGGTAGTAGGCTCTGTCACATTAGGAGAATCAGCAAAGAAACTCCTAGAAAGGGTGCCTGCCTTAACATTCTTAGTGCCCGGAAGAAAAGAGACCACAAAATTAAAACGTGTGAAAAACAAAGCCCACCTAGCCTGTCTAGGATTCAAGCATTTGGCCGATTCAAGACAAATCAAATTCTTGTGGTCGGTGAGGACCACAACTTGATGTCTAGCTCCCTCCAAACCAATGTCTCCACTCTTCAAATGCCCATTTCATGGCCAACAATTCCCGATTTCCCACGTCATAGTTACGTTCAGATGGGGAGAATTTTCGAGAAAAGAAGGCACAGGGATTCATTTTAGAAGTCACTAGATTTTTTTGGGACAAAACAGCTCCTGCACCAATCTCAGAAGCATCTACTTCCACCTGAAATGGAAGTGAGACATCAGGTTGCCGTAAAACCGGAGCAGAAGTGAATCTCCGCTTAAGCTCCTGAAATGTCGAGACAGCCTCTGGAGACCAATTCAGCACATCAGCGCCCTTCTTGGTCAGATCAGTCAGTGGTTTGACAATACCAGAAAAATGACCTATAAATTTACGATAAAAATTAGCAAAACCCCAAATCTTCTGGAGAGCCTTCAAAGAAGTGGGCTGAACCCAATCATAAATGGCCTGTACCTTGGCCAGGTCCATTTCAATAGCCGACGGAGACAAAATAAATCCCAAAAATGAAATCCTCTGTACACCAAAGAGGCATTTCGATCCCTTAACATACAGGGAATTTTCCCTCAAAATCCGGAACACAGTCCGGACATGTTCCACATGAGAATCCCAATCACTGGAAAAGATCAAAATATCATCCAGATAGATGATCAAAAACTTATCCACAAAGTCACAGAAAATACCATTCATAAAGGATTGGAAGACAGAAGGGGCATTAGTGAGCCCCAAAGGCACCATCAGGTACTCAAAATGTCCCTCCGGAGTTTTAAACGCCATCTTCCATTCATCCCCGTGCTTGATATGAATAAGATTATATGCCCCCCTGAGGTCAAGCTTGGTAAACCAGCAGGCACTTTTAACTCTGGAAAATAAATCAGAAATCAGGGGTAACGGGTAATGATATTTAACCATAATTTTGTTAAGGGAACGATAGTCAATACAAGGCCTTAATGAACCATCTTTCTTGGTCACAAAAAAAAACAGCACCTAAGGGTGAAGAGGATGGTCTAATATGACCCTTCTCCAACGACTCTTTGATATAAGATTGCATATGCATAGCATCATGTTCAGGTACCGATAAGTTGAAAAGCCGACCCTTGGGAAATTTACACCTGGGCATCAACTCAATTGCACAGTCAAAACTCCTATGAGGAGGCAAAGACGCAGACTTACTCTCACTAAATACATCAGAAAAATTAGGCAAATAATTAGGAATATCATGAGACTGAGGAGAGGTTGAGAAAACAGGAGTGTCACTAAGAACACACTGACAACCCCAACTCACCACAGACACAGATTTCCAATCCAAAACTGGATTATGAGTTTGCAACCAGGGAAAACCCAGAACAATAGTATCATGCAAATTGTGCAGCACCAAAAATTTACAATTTTCTTGGTGGTCTGGGGCGACCCGCATTATCACCTGGGTCCAAAACAGAGGTTTATTCTCCTCCAAAGGAGTAGCATCAATACCCCGCAAAGGAATAGGCGTCCGCAGAGGTATCATGGGAAAACCACAATGTTTAGCAAAGTCCAAATCCATCAGATTCAAAGCTGCTCCTGAATCTACAAAAGCCTTAGCGGAAAATGTGGATAAGGAGCAGATCAGAGTAATTTCCAAAAGGAACTTAGGTTGTACGCTGCCCACAGCAAATGTGTGTGCAAAACATTTCTCTCGTTTAGGGCAGACAGAAATAGTATGAGAGGCATCTCCTCAGAAAAAACACAGCTTATTACGCCTTCTAAACTCCTGACGTTGCGCCCTAGACAAAACCCTATCACATTGCATGGGTTCAGACGTTTGTTCAAAAGGCGGCAACGCCTCTCGTGTAGTTTTACGTTCACGTAAGCGCCGATCAACTTGAATGGCTAATGACATAGAATCATCAAGACCAGAGGGAACAGGAAATCCCACCATAACATCTTTTACGTTTTTTGATAAACCCTTCCGAAAGAGAGCTGCCAAGGCACCATCATTCCATGTAGTAAGGACCGCCCACTTTCAGAATTTTTGACAGTATAACTGCAGAATCCTGACCCTGGTTCAATGCCAATAGGGTTTTCTCAGCTTGAGCAATAGCATTAGGTTCATCATACAACAACCTCAAGGCTTGAAAAAATGCATCCACATTAGTCAGAATAGAATTTTCAGGTGTCAGAGAAAAAGCCCAATCCTGGGGATCGCCGCGCCTCAAGGAGATGATAATTTTAACCTGCTGCACAGAGCTCCCCGATGAGTTAGGCTTCAAGGCAAGAAATAATTTACAATTATTTTTAAAATTCAAAAATTTAGACCAATCCCCAGAAAACACATCAGGAGTAGGGAATTTTGGTTCAACAGCATGTGATTGAGCGAGATAGGCGGAAATTCCCCACACTTCAGCAGTGAGCTGCTCAACACGATCAGACAATTGCTTAATCTCCATTAAAGAAGAAATCATTCCATGGTCCCAGAGAAAAAGAGGAAAAAATACATATGAAAAAAATTCTGACACTTTTTTTACAATTCTTTCCTGCTTTTGAGTACCCTAGAATCTGCGATTTAGGTTGGTGATTCTGTTATGATTGGGTCACCGAGGAGGAAAACAAGACCAAGCTAAGCCACAGAAAACCAGAGAGTTTGGTAACTAAGCAGATTGCAGACCCCTTGTTAGGAGTCGGATTTCTGCGTTTACTCAGCAGGGATCCAGATCCTCACATTCTCCATTCTCCTCCTATTTTTCCACAGCAGAGGAGATTGCCCTGCAGCAAATCTCTCCTGATGCTAAGTCCTTCTGTCCTCTTACTGGGCATGCTCATGGGACGATCTCCCATTGGAGATCGGGAGTCATGTGCTCAGGTCCTGCTCCGGTTCTCATTGGTCCATCTCAGAGATCTGAAAGCATGCAGAAGGTCCCAGCTGCTATAAAAGGCACGCATGGCTGTTCCGCCATGCGCTAGTATAGACTATACTTGCTATGTGTGAATGGTGACAGATGTATGACTCTGGTGACTGACTCATTTGAAACCCCTTCCCTTTGATATTACGCATGGTGATAGGGAATTAGTTTAGTAGTCAGCGCCAGTCAGTGGCAAGCCTTAAGCCACTGTGCTCACCACACCGCTAAGCTAGCGCCCGACATCGCTCTTGCTATCTGGCTTTGTCGTCGAGCGGCAGTGTCCTACGCCACGCTGCAATTGCAGCCCTTCTAGGTGTTCGCAGCAGCGACGTCGTACACATGGTAGGTCTAGAGGGACGCAGCTCCTCTGTCTTGGGTCCTGCTCCTGTGACCAGATACCGTGTGTGCATTTACCTGAAGCCTATTTTACTAACAGGTTCAGCGTCTTGTACGCTATCTGAAGCCTGTGTGTCTAACAGGTTCAGTGTTTTGTGTGTTTTTGTTGCGGCACCTCTGTGTGTGAACAAAGCCCACCCTGTGCACTTCAGGTGAAGTTGAACCCATGTGCATTATATCACCATATTGCTCCTCTGTCATCACTCAGCAGCGGTTGTTACACCTACTGCACGGTGGACCCCGAGCGGCGAACGCACTTTATTATTTATTTTTATTTAGTGCGTTCTGCCGTTCCTAACACCCCTGATCCTATCCACACAACTAGCAGTAGCCGTGGAGCATACCTACAATGATTCTAGACACCTTGAGACAGCCAGAGGACTAAATAATAGAGTTGAGCGAAACGGGTCGAAAAAATTCAAAAGTCGCCGACTTTCGCCAAAGTAGGGTTTCATGAAACGAAAACCGACCATAGCGTGAGGTAGGCTACGAGATCGGCGACCATCGCGCCAAAGTCGCGTTTCAAAAGATGCTTTTGTGCCCTTTTCAGCCAATCAGGAAGAACGGACACTGTGGGCAACGTGATGACATAGGCAGCGGTTACCACCATGTTTGTGAAGGGCATGCAAATAATTGGCTTGCTTTGTGTGGCATCACAGGGGGTATAAAAGGGTGTGCATGCCGACCGCCATGTTACTTATGCTGATCTCAGAATAGGGAGAGCTGCTGCTGCTGATTCTGTAGGGAGAGCGTTAGGCAGGGAAGAAGATACCAAAAACTACTTCTGTACAACACACCTGTTACTGTGCAGTGCAAGGGGAGGCTATAATTCGGTGCATCAGCTCTGTTGGTTATTAGGCTGCCTTTTAAGGCTCCCTGAGAGCTGCATTGCTGTTTTCACACTGCTGAGCAAACTGCTTTTTTCAAAGGATAAAATATATACAATATACCAATGGCGCTAGTGTGCAGGGTTGATTCAGCAGCGAGTAAGGAACACCCACACCACCAGGGGTGAAAATAAACAATTTAAACAAAATGATACTCGCGCTATGAATCAATGGAGAATAAAATATATATATATATATATATATATATATATAGTTACCTGTAGGATCAAGGCAATAAACTCATAAGCATTAGATGTTAGAGGGTACTGAGTATTGATGGATCAAACTCTGAATAGGAGTGCAGTGGGAAACGTTTCCCACTGCACTCCTATTCAGAGTTTGATCCATCAATGCTCAGTACCCTCTAACATCTAATGCTTATGAGTTTATTGCCTTGATCCTACAGGTAACTATATATATATATTTTTTTTTTATTCTCCATTGATTAATAGCGCGAGTATCATTTTGTTTAAATTGCTTTTTTCAAAGCAATCCAAATTTTATTGTTTTGTCCTGGTGAGTTACTGAGCGTTCATTTTTTCGCACACCGTACAGCGGTGTACGCTCCTCACACAGTACCGTGTACCGGCTGTTATCACGGCCAAATTGAAGCTATCTACGTGTGTGACTCTGTAAGGAAAATTCGTGGAGTTTGTCCATTCTTACAGACCTACACCTTATAGTTTTGTCCGTTTTTCAAACAGTTTAGTATATTTGCTGTTTGATTACATTCAAAACTAGAGAGAGACAGCGTGTGTCAATCCGTATACAAAAACATGGAGCTTGACAATTTTACATACACCGTACAGCGGTGTACCTGCACACTCCTCTCTCAGTACCGTGTAACGGCTGTTATCATAGCCAAATTGAAGCTATCTACGTGTGTGACTCTGTAAGGAAAAGTTGAGGAGTTTGTCCGTTCTTACAGACCTACACTCTAGGGAGATTCCAATTCTGCCCAATTCTATATACACCTTGTAGTTAGTCATGCACTAGGCAATTTCTGCCTGTCACATTGCGGTGTAATCTGTCCCGGGCCTGAGACAATAGTTCAGCGTTCTCCAATCTACAGTGAGATTCAAATTCTCACCAATACTCTATACAGCTTTTGCCTTCTCATACACCAGCCAATTTCTGCCTGTCACATTGCGGTGTAATCTATACTGGGCCTGAGACAATAGTTCAGCGTCCTCCAATCTACATTGAGATTAAAATTCTCACCAATACTCTATACAGCTTTTGCCTTCTCATACACCAGCCAATTTCTGCCTGTCACATTGCGGTGTAATTTTTACTGGGCCTGAGACAATAGTTCAGCGTCCTCCAATCTACACTGAGGTTCAAATTCTCACCAATACTCTATACAGCTTTTGCCTTCTCATACACCAGCCAATTTCTGCCTGTCACATTGCGGTGTAATCTATACTGGGCCTGAGACAATAGTTCAGCGTCCTCCAATCTACAGTGAGATTAAAATTCTCACCAATACTCTATACAGCTTCTGCCTTCTCATACACCAGCCAATTTCTGCCTGTCACATTGCGGTGTAATTTTTACTGGGCCTGAGACAATAGTTCAGCGTCCTCCAATCTACACTGAGGTTCAAATTCTCACCAATACTCTATACAGCTTTTGCCTTCTCATACACCAGCCAATTTCTGCCTGTCACATTGCGGTGTAATCTATACTGGGCCTGAGACAATAGTTCAGCGTCCTCCAATCTACATTGAGATTAAAATTCTCACCAATACTCTATACAGCTTTTGCCTTCTCATACACCAGCCAATTTCTGCCTGTCACATAGCGGTGTAATCTATACTGGGCCTGAGACAATAGTTCAGCGTCCTCCAATCTACAGTGAGATTAAAATTCTCACCAATACTCTATAGACCCTTTACCTTGTTTTACAGTACCATATAGCTGTTGTTATTTTGGGTACCTTTTTCAAAAAAATGAAGAAGCATGGTGGAAGAGGCCGAGTAAGCGGGTGGGGGTTGCCAGCAGGTCCTGATGGTGGTGTTGGTGGTGGTGCTTCTGCTGGTTGTGGCAAAAGCACAATAGCACCTAAGGCAGGAGGTGGTGAGCCGGCATCATTGTCTGGCTCCACAAGGCCTCGTAGGCTCCCTTTTCTGGGAGTAGGTAAACCGCTTTTAAAGCCGGAGCTTCAGGAACAAGATTTGGCTTACATTGCTGACACAGCCTCTTGCTCTATCACCTCCTCTTCTGAAATTTCAAAAAATAAAAGCACTGCGTCGTCAGTGGAGGCTCCTGGTGAGGAACAACACCTTTCCTTGTGTCCTTCACCCCTACCAAAAGTGAAGGATGCGGCAGGCCACCCTACAGATTACTCCATGGAGCTCTTTTCTCATATGATGCCTGGGTTATCAAGTCAAATCGTGAATTCCCTAGTCAAAGATTAATCTGACATGGAGTGCACTGATGCACAGCCACTGCTAGATTTATCTGCTGGTACATTCACTCAGAGCACTACATTGTCCTTGCAGTGAACTGAGCCAGAATCTGACCCTGATGAAACTCAGGTGCCCCTTCCCGCATACTATACCATCATACACGGTGACACAGAGGAAGGTGCACATGACATTGATGAGGAGGTGATGGATGACCCAGTTGTTGACCCAGATTGGCATCCATTGGGGGAAGAGGGTGCTGCTGCCAATAGCTCAGAAGAGGAGGAGGAGCATCCACAGCAGGCATCGACATCGCAGCAGCTGTTATCTGGCAGGCCCGGAGCAGTCCAAAAACAGGTTACAAAAACCAAAAGCGTTGCAGGACAGCTTGGCCAGAAAGTCAAAATAGCACAGCGTGGAAGGCCTCAAAATGTCTTCCCTAGTAGGAAGAGTGCATTGTGGCACTTTTTTGAACAAAATCCTAATGATCAGGCAAAGGTTATCTGTAAGAAGTGCGCAAAGACCTTTAGCCGAGGGAAAAATCTGAGAAATTTAAATACAAGTTGCATGCTTAGATATTTAACCACCATGCACTTGCAAGCGTGGACGGACTACCAAACCTCACGTACCACATGTGCAACTGCTCCCAAAGAAGGTAGTCAGCAACGCTACATTGTTTCCCCCACTGTAAGCCCACCGTTTAGCACACCACCAGCAGCAAATGTTGAGGTGTTGTCACAATGCCAAAGCAGTCAGGGAATCACAATGTTATATCAACGAAAGACTGAATCTAGGCCATCAGAAAGAACACCAACTCCATCACCATCATCAACCCTCTCTCAGTCCACCATGTCCACCGCTAGTTCCACCATATGCAGCTCTCAAGTCCAGCTCACCTTACCAGAGACTATGAGTAGGACAAGAAAGTACTCATCCTCTCATCCGCGTACACTGGGTTTGAACGCCCACATTGCCAAACTAATCTCGTTAGAGATGATGCCCTACCGGTTGGTTGAAAGCGCAGCTTTCCGCAAACTCATGGCCTACGCAGTACCACGCTATGACCTACTCATGCGCCACTTCTTTTCTCTCAAAGCCATCCCAGCTCTCCACCTTCATGTGAAAGACTGCATTGTCCATGCACTCAAGCAATCAGTGAGTGGAAAGGTGCACCTCACAACTGATGCATGGTCCAGTAGGCATGGCCAGGGCCGTTACGAGTTCATCACTGAGCACTGGGTTAATGTGGTAGATGCAGGGTCCACAGGGGACAGCGGTGGTGGGACAGTGCTGCCTAGTCCACGGTATAGGAAACAGTTGGCTGTAGGCGTTCGGCCCTCCTCCTCCTCCTCCAGAAGCGAAAGCTTATCTACAGAGCGCAGTCACACGAGCACTCCATCCGCAGCTGCCAGTGTTGCACACGAGGTGTCCCCCTATCGATCAGCTAGTGGAAAGCGTCAGCAGGCTGTGTTGCAGAAGATGTGTTTGGGCGACAGACACACCGCGGAGGTACTGGCCGACTACTTTCAGCGACAAACTGAGTCATGGCTGGGCAGTGTACATCTTGAGACAGGCAAGGTAGTTAGTGATAACGGTCGGAATTTTGTGGCAGCCATAGCCCTTTCAAAACTCAGACACATACCTTGCTTGGCTCACACCTTGAACCTGGTGGTGCAGTGCTTCCTCAATAATTATCCGGAGTTAACAGGCCTGCTCCATAAGGTTCGAAGACTGTGCTCGCACATCCGCCGGTCGCCGGTACTCTCCAGTCGTATGCAGAAGCTGCAGCAATTGCTTCACCTTCCCAAGCATCGCCTAATTATCGACTTTGCAACAAGGTGGAACTCCACCCTGCACATGGTTGAGTGGCTGTGCGAACAGAGGCAGGCCGTAATGCATTTGTTGGAGGATACACGGGCAGGCACTTTGAGGGCAGACATGGAGTTGACAGGTGTGCAGTGGTCGAAGCTGAAAGACCTCTGTAAAGTCCTTCAGTGTTTTGAGGAATGCACACGGCTGGTAAGTGCAGACGATGTCATCATAAGCATGAGCATCCCACTTATGCGTCTGCTCATGCAAACTTTGACGCACATTAAGGAGCAGGCATCTGCAGCAGAGGTAGATGAGGAGGAAGAGGAGGAGGGAAGCCTTCTTGACAGTCAGCCATTGTCTGCTCCGGAACCTCTCCTGGACGAGGTGGAGGAAGAAGAGGAAGAGGAGGAGGAGGAGGATGATGGGGATGATTATTTAGGGGAGGAGGATGCTTCTCGTGGGGCAAGAGAAAATGTTGGCATGACAAGGTCTGGTACAGGGTTTGTGCATGACTGGAGGGATGTGGATTTGCCAGAAAGTGCTCCTCCACCCAGCACTCGCAGTGCATCATTGACACCAGGAACATTGGCCCACATGTCAGATTATGCCTTGCAGATCCTAAAAAGGGACCCCCGCATTGCCAAAATGATGAACAATGACGACTACTGGTTGGCCAGCATCCTGGATCCACGCTATAAAGGCAAATTCCAAAACATAATGCCACAGGAGAACCTTGACCTAATATTGGCTAACAAACAAGCAACTCTGGTAAACCGGTTGGTTGAGGCATTCCCAGCACACAGCAGTGGTGATGGTTCTCACACGAGCCGTAGGGGCCGGGGGCAGCTTGGAAGAGGTGTTCGTGGTGCACACATCAGAAGTGGCGTTGGAGACAGGGGTTTCATGACCATGTTGTGGACTGATTTTTCAAGTGCCGCTCACACGACTGGTAATACTGCATCGATTGAAAGTGACAGGAGACAGCAGTTGTCAACTATGGTTACAAACTACTTCTCGTCCCATATCGATGTTCTCCCGCACAAGTCATTCCCATTTGACTATTGGGCCGCTAAACTGGACACCTAGCCTGAATTGGCACAATATGCCTTACAAGGCTCGCTTGCCCAGCTGCAAGTGTGCTATCAGAAAGAGTCTTCAGTGCAGCTGGATCAATCCTGACAGAAAAAAGGACCCGTCTGTCGACCCAAAATGTGGATGATCTAACCTCCATTAAAATGAACCATGCATGGGTTTCCAAGGATTTTGTCCCACCTTCCCCTGATGACACCTAGGTTGCCAGAAAAATGACTTGCTTTGGTCCTCCTCTTCCTCGCACTTGCCCAATTTCGCATTTTGCAGCAGCTGAATGTCCAACATCAACATATGCCATTTTGTAAACCTCCCTAACAGGGCTGCCTCCCCCCATGGCCGGGGTCACCACCTAGCGCACCCAACCGTGCAAGTGCCATTGCCCTGGACAGGTGGGTGGGTCGACTCTTGGGCGCGGGCACTGGCACAGGGTCCCTCATAGTGCAATCAAGTGTCTCTGATGGTGGGGGTGCACACCCGCCGTCAGACACACCGCCGTACTATGAGGGGCCCAGTGCCAGTACCGACACCCACGAGTGTACCCCCCTTGCTTGGGCAGGGCCACAGCATTTGCAATGTTTACCTCTCCCTGCTCCTCCACTGTGTAGTCTGGGCTGTCAAATCCTTCACTGGGACTGCCACTACAAATTTGTTGAACTGATAGATGATGGTTAAGACGTACCTATGCCCTGTCCCGCTGGCCGGGCTCTAGCTTCAGATGATCAATGGTTTCCATTTCTTATGGACCTCGACTCACAATGACATGCAGTGATGGTTTATCATCAGCTTTCACAGTTTTCCTACTCACAGACGCGTGACATTCCGGCGCACATTTTTAAATGTGCCCTCTCATGCCAATCCCATAGAATCGCCTACGGCCTGTGGCTTCTGTCTTTTGCACTCCAAAGTTACGTGACAGATCATGATAGGCAGTGAGCAACATGTTTACATCTCTCCCTGTGATTAAAATTTGATGGAGATGAGTAACGCTGATGGGATAAACGGTACTGCGATACAGCAACACTTTCTTCATAAAGTTATGTTTTCGCTGTCTCCACACACAAATTAATTGCAGGTCAGCATTGCCTCAGAGAATTGTGACTGCAGTTTTTCCCGTGATTGTTAATTCCTAGATTTCTGCAATCACTAGACTTTATGTCAGTAATTGTATGCATCTCATTTCCTATGTTGGAGAGGCTGGACTGTATTACTGAGACAGAAATATATATGAAGATTTAAAAATACCACTAAAAGTGTATACTGGTGTACGCTTCAAAAACATTTCCTTTTTTCTACTTTTTAGATTGTTGTCTAATCCATACTGAGAACACGGAGATTTTAAATGTTTAAACTATGCTATATATACCTGCTATCCAGTGATAATGTACCATTTCTCACCTTTGTCCAATCATGTCTAATCCATACTGGGCCTGAGACCGTCTGAGCCTGCCTCCTGATCTATAGACATAGGTTTTTAATGTGTAAACTATACTATACTTACCTGTAATCCGGTGATACGTTACCCTTTCTCACCTTTGTCCAATCACGTCTAATCCATACTGGGCCTGAGACCGTCTGAGCCTGCCACCTGATCTATAGACATAGGTTTTTAATGTGTAAACTATGCTACATATATACGTGTTATCCGGTGAAACTGTACTCTTTATCAACTTTCTACAATGTTGTCGAATCCATACTGGGCCTGAGAACCGCTGCCGAGCTGTTAAGCAAGCTACAGCACCTGTGGTTTGGACACGTAATTTTTTCAGTTTGTCAGGAATGCCAGTTAGGCCTAAGTGCGGTTGACCTGCACTTACTGGGAAATCATCGTTCGCAGGGAATAATTGGAATCCCAGATCCCCATCACTAACGGTGTTCAGCGGGTTATCAGCACCTGTAAGTCACAAAAGCTGGTCCTTTCAGTGTAGCGCGCATGCAGCCCCAGACATGTAAGGGCATGATAGACCTGTTATTGCTCGATCTCGCGTGCCAGAGCCTCGCGTATCCCTTTAGTAAGCTTGACGCGTACCGCGGGGGCATTCCAGAGTCTCGGTCGTTAACGGAATAAAGCTGAGAAATCGTTAGCACAACTACAAACGGACATACCACACCACAAACAGAAACGACAAAGCTTGCAATCTGTCCATCTTTTCTGTAGCTTGTATGGTTGTGGTTTCCCGGGTGGAGTCCAATTAAGCCACAGGCTCCACTCCTGGTGGTGCCCTTTTGGACATTCCTTTAAGGTTCAGCTTTGCAATCATACAGCCCCCGGAAACCAAACACTTTGCCTTCATGGACGCAGTTTGGAGGTTCGTGGGAATAACGCCGCCCCATCGGCAGTTGCCATAATTTATTGGTGGGCAGTCTGACGGTATATGTTCGTGTTTGATTTCAGAATTTTTTTTTTTTTTTGGTTTGCATTTTACATTTTTATTCCAGCCTTTCTTGACTTCATAAGGGCATGACAAGCCTATATCTGTGTCTCCTCCACCTCCTCCTTTTACTCCTCCACCTCTTTTCTAAATGTAGTTGCCCTTTTCCATATGTTATTTTTGTCTTCTGAGCATTTTGTCTGCTTTGGGACACCTTTAAAGGTGTTTTGTAATTGTTTTCTATGTGTTTGTATGTGTTTGTGTTTGCCTGCCATTGTTTTCAATGGGGTTCGACGGTGTTCTTCGAACATTCAACGAACATTCAACGAACTTGCCTCCTGTGCGACGAACCAAAACACTAGCGGGGTGGCTCAACACTACTCCTGATATATCGAAGTACATTGTTAATGCTTAAACTATGCTATATATACCTGGTATCTCGTGATACTGTACCCTTTCTGCCAGGAAGTCCTCCTCCAACCAACACTCTAAGTGTATCATTGACACCTGGAACATTGTCCCACATGTGTGATTATTTCTTGCGGATCTTCTTGTTATATTGTGGTGAGATCCATCCTGAGCGTGTGAGTGTCTATGGGTTACTCCTGCAATTTAGATGTACATTTAAAAATTACCCCAACACTGTATACAGCTCTACGCTTGGGATACATTACCCATTTACTGCTTGTTATATTCTGGTCTAATCCAAACTGACCAAGTGAGAGTTATTTTCTGACTGTGGAAATAAATACTGAAATTGACAACAATGACACCTACTCTGTGTACAGCTGTACTCTTGAGATCCATTACCGTTTTACGGCTTTTTAGATTGTGTTGTAATCCAATACTGAGCCTGAGAGTGTCTGTGTGTGCCTCCTCAAATATCTACGGAGATTTAGAATGTATAAACTATACTAAATAAACCTGCTATCTGATGATACTGTACACTTTGTCTAATTTTTATATTCTTGTCTAATCCATACTGAGCCTGTGAGTGTCTCTGTGTGACTGATGGAATATATAGGGAGATTGACAATTATCCTTTGACTGAATAGAGCTGTACGCTTCTGATACAGTGCCATATATCTGATGTTATTTTGGGTCTATTTTCTGCAAAATTTTGAAGTTTGGTGGAAGAGGCCGTGGACGTGGGCGTGGGGGGGCCAGCTGGTGCTGATGGTGGTGGTGCATCTGCTGGTAGTGGCAAAAGCACAATAGCAGCTAAGGCAGGAGGTGTTGAGCCTGCATCATGGTCTGGCTCCGGAACGCCTGCAAGGCTACCTTTTCTGGGAGTAGGTTAACCGCTTTTAAAGGTGGAGCATGAGGAACTGGTTTTGGCTTACATTGCCGAAACAGACTCCAGAAAATATGCCCTCCTCTTCTGAAGTTTCAAAAAATACAAGCACTGAGTCGTCAAGTGCTGGCTGCTAGTCAGGAAGAACCCCTTTCCTTGTCTCCTGCACCCCCACCCAAACTGAATGAGGCTGCAGGCCACACTTCACATTAGTCCATGTAGCTCTTTCTATCATACCATGCCTGGGTTATCAAGTCAAATCGTGAATTCCCAAGTCCAAGATGAATCAGACATGGAGTGTGGGTGGCCAGCCAGGGCAGTGGGGTTAATTGGTACCGGGCCGGTGTCTCACAGGGATGTGTCACGTTGGTGGTGACCCATTCCGTGGCCCTGGGTGTCCATGCAAAGGGGTGAATTACGTTTATAGGTGAAGGATACATGACGCCACCTGTCGTTTCTGATTAGATTGACCAGCGCTGCAGTGTCGCTTCTCTGGGACAGATGTTGTGGTGCAGCTAAGATGTAGAAGCCCTGCACAGGTAGGGCCATAGTCGCAGGGTAGATGAAAGAGTTGGTAGATGGTGCGCAGTGCAGGATGTAGCAGAGCCATGCGCCAGGCGCAGGAGAAAGATGACAGACACAGTCATGCAGTTCCTTTACCTGTACTTGGTAAGTGCCGTCCAGGACCCAGAGTACAGATGGAGAAGGAGTTGGTCGGCCTGGAAGCCAACTTGGAATTCTCTCTCTGCAGATAGGTAGTGTGGCCTCCGTTTTAGCGCTTATCTGAGGTATTCGCAGTGCTGAGTTCAATGAAGTTCCCCCTGTTGACTCTCTTTTGGAACTTTCTCATATGGCAGGCAGCCGTAGCCTTTTCCTTCTGGCTGCCACACGTCGATGCTGGGACCTCCGAGCCTTAGTTGGGTGCAGAGCATTTATAACTGCTACTTCCTCCGGTTTCGGCTGCAGGAACGTCAGTGTCCCTACAAACTCGGAGACGGGAATCCGGACCATGCGCTCCAGCTAGGAGTGAGCCTTAACAGTGAGCCTTAACTCTGCTCATCCTCCAGCTCCCCTTCTCACGTCCACACACTTCCCCTTCCCTGCACAGAGTGCCCTAACTTTCCTCCTCCCGACCACAGAGAGCAGCTCCTCAGCAGTCAGGTTCAGAGGTCTCCCTGCTGGCCTTGAGTGGGAAATATGTTGTGTGTTGGTTGAACTGCTAGAGAGATCCCTCGTTGCTCCCAAGCATGACATCACACTCCCTAGGAGGAAGGTAATGCCACTGTGGCGACCATACTCCTGGGGACGCCACAAGTGCACTGATGCCCAGCCACTGCTAGATGATTCTGCTGGTACATTGACCCAGACCACTACATTCCCCTCACACTCTACACAGTCAGAATGTGACCCTGAGGAAACTCAGGTTCCCCTTCCCGCAAACTATACCACCTTACAAGGTGACAAAGAGGAAGGTGCAGATGAAAGTGCAGGTTCCTTGAGCAGGTGGGGGGCATACTCATGGGTGATGGCACTGGCACAGGGCCCCTCATAGTATGCAAAAGTGTCTCTGCCGGTGGGACGCCGTCAGACACACTGCCACCCACCCGCCATCAGACACACCGCCACACACCGCTGTACTATGAGGCCACTGTGCCAGTGCCGTCGCCAGCGAGTGGACCCCCCCTGCTTGCTCCGGATCACAGCACTGGCAACGTTGAAATACTTACCTCTCCCTGCTCCACCGCCATGACGTCTTCCGCATGTCCTGACAGTGATATTCTGATCAGAGAGCGCAATGACATCACTTCTGTACACTCTCTGCCTAAACAGCCAAGTGCAGTGAGATGGAAGATGGGGACGACGAGGAGTCCAGATTAGTACAGGGATTCCCTAGCGAGTAGACTTATTAAATTGTTTTCAATGTTGGGACAGCAATTTTTGGGGAGCACTATACTCTGGAGAATGATATATGGGGCCCACCATACACTGGAGCATTCCAAAGGTGGACATCAGATACTGGAGCAGCATTTACAGGGCCCATTATACACTGGAGCATTAGAAATGGGGCCCATTATATATGGAGCATTATTTGTGCCCATAAGACAGTGGAGCTTCATCCATGGGGACCAACATATACTGTAGCATTATGTGGAGCTCATCATATACTGTTTCAAACATTATACGGGACCAATGATTCTGTATGGAGAAATATATGGGCCTCATTACTCTGTATAGCGCACTATGCGGTGCCCATAGTACTGTATGGAGTAATATACTGTCCGTTTTTGGAGCTATTAAAAATGGATATCAGTCATGAGATGTAAAAAGTGAAGTGCATGCATAAAGCAAACTGCATGAGAAAAAGAGGGGCATGCACAAAAGCAGGGATCACCAGACTGGAGTAAAGTGGAAAAATATATCTTTTATTGTAACAACACTGCACAACACACTGAAAGCATTAAAAACATTAAAAATGCCCAAACGGCAATGAGAAAAATACACAAAACCCACAATAGGGTTAAAAAGACCCCGCCAAAACCCACCACTAAACAAAGCAAATAGAGGATACAAACAAATACCCCTTCAATCATAGAGTAGTGAATGAATTGGTAGAAGCAAAATTCCTCAGATGCAAATAAATATATATGTGCCTAAGCTGCTTACATAACCAAACTGGAAAGTGGCAATGAAAAATCCTATTATTAATGCAAGATCTAAACTAAAGGTCTAGAGAACAAAGAAAATGGTGCCTAATACAACCTGAAACCAGGAGATGAGAGCATGTCCCTAGACCCAATAGCACATCCAGCTGGAGCAGCGTAAGGATATGTGCACACGCTGCGGATTGGGGTGCGGATTTGGCAGCGCAGATTTTGTAAAATCCGCAGGTAAATCTGCAGGTCAAAAGACCTGCGGTTTTACCCGCGGATTAGCCTGCGGTTTTGCCCTGTGGTTTTTCATCTCCACAATGGAGGAGATGGCAAACCGCAGCGGAATCCGCAGAAAGAATTGACATGTCAATTCTTTCTGCGGTTTAGAAGCCGCAGGAAAACCGCGCAGAAAAAACTGCACCGTCTGCACTGCGGTTTTTAATATCCATAGGATATTATGGTACTGTACACCACAGCAAAAACTGCTGCTGATCCGCAGCGGCCAAATCAGCTGCGGAACCGCAGCAGAATCCGCATCGTGTGCACACACCCGAAGACCCCGATAATGAGGGAGACAGTGGGGGAGGCGGGAGCCCACAAATGCCCGACGCGTTACGCCAGGGAACCTGGCTTCATCATGGGCAGTATCAAATGTGTGTCCAAGCGTCATATAAATACTGTTAGATGGTGCGATTTGTCAGGGCACAGCTGGAGGAAGTAGGCACATTGATCCCCATAGACCATCTTTTTTTTTTTTTTTTTTTTTTTTTCTATTTTGGGGTGCTTAGGGTGCCTTTAAAATTAATATTCATAACTTGCATGTCCAAAATGAGGGTGTGATTTCTTCAAAACTTGTAGCTATGGCCGCTCTAGTATTGTAGGCATTTGTCATGCTTAGTACATGGGGTATTGCATTCTTCATCTTATGCCCTCTTTTTCTCTCATATGCTAAGTTTGCACGCATGTCCTATTGCGCATGAGCGAACTATTTGAGTTCTTTAAAACCTGGATTTCCAGGATGTGCGCGTGCGCGAACCGGCTCATGCGCTCTAGATGATTACATCGGCCATCTTTATGCTCCTCGGCGCTGCCTTCATCCGTGACATCGGACCTACGCAGACGCAGGCCTGACGTCACTTCCTATCGCGTCACACGCTGGCCCTGGTCTATGGGGATCAATACGCCTACTTCCTCCAGCTGTGCCCTGACAAATCACACCATCTAACGGTATTTATATGATGCTTGGACACACATTTGATACTGCCCCTGATGAAGCCAGGTTCCCTGGCGTAACGCGTCTGGCATTTGTGGGCTCCCGCCTCCCCCACTTTTTCCCTCATTATCGGGGTCTTACGCTGCTCCAGCTGGATGTGCTATTGGGTCTAAGAAAATGCTCTCATCTCCTGGTTTCAGGTTGTATTAGGCACCATTTTCTTTGGTCTCTAGACCTTTAGTTTAGATCTTGCATTAATAATAGGATTTTTCATTGCCACTTTCCAGTTTGGTTATGTAAGCAGCTTAGCCACATATATATTTATTTGCATCTGAGGGATTTTGCTTCTACCAATTCATTCACTACTCTATGATTGAAGGGGTATTTGTTTGTATCCTCTATTTGCTTTGTTTAGTGGTGGGTTTTGGTGGGGTCTTTTTAACCCTATTGTGGGTTTTGTGTATTTTTGTCATTGCCCTTTGGGCATTTTTAATGTTTTTAATGCTTTCAGTGTGTTGTGCAGTGTTGTTACAATAAAAGATATATTTTTCCACTTTACTCCAGTCTGGTGATCCCTGCGTTTGTGCATGCCCCTCTTTTTCTCATGCACTTCTTGCAGTGCTGTTGCATACTGAGAGATCCCTTCTTCCTGCTGCTGTCTAGAGAAAAATTTGGCGTGGAGGTGTCCCGCTCTAGCAGTCTCGCCATAGATCTCTTCCAGGAATTTCACTAGCTCATTCAGGGTACTATGGGTGAGTTCCGACTATAGACAGACGTTTTTACAGGCCTCTCCCTCCAAAGGCAGTCAACGCAATGTCCACTTCAAGGTCTGTGCTGATGTTATAAATCTTCAGAGTGCTTTGCAGCCGGAGCACCCTGTCAGACAGGGGCATATTATTGCCATCAAACTTTGGAAGCACAGTAAATATGGTGCCCATAGGGAGTGTCCTTGCAAGGGTTCCACCAATGCCCACAGCATCCCCACTAACACTAGCATTCTTGCCATTGCCGCTTTCTGCCTGCATCTTGGTGATAGTCACCCTGCTCGCGGTGCCACTTAAAGCGATGGCCGGGAGACCACCACAATGCAGGGAGACTACGGTACACAAGATGAGGTGCAAGCAAGAGAGTGTTAATTTATTTACAGGCAAGGAATGCAGTGTTAGGAAAGAGGAAAACAGGGGTATGCAATGACATAAAACAATTTACAAAAGTGATATTCTCTAGCTGGGCCGTACAAATGGCACGGAGCATCATCTGTTTCAGATCAGTGTATTTCTCAAAAAAGCAAAACAATGCAATAAAATACAGTATGCTGCTACTCTAACTCTAGCCTGACTGGCCACTTCTACACGAGCCGCACGGCTACCATGCTCTGACTATTGCAGCCTTTCCTAAGCCCTAAACATGTGCGCACATGGGGTTAACACTCACGGTGAAGTTGGTGTTGCAGTTCCTTTCTGGGGGCCCCCTGCAGTTCTCTGCAAGATGATGCGACATCCTCCCTGGAAGCTCTGTGCAATGTGGTCTTGTCCCTGTGTGAAGATCCCGAGCCTGTTCCTTCCTTGCATATCTTCGTGGCTCCTCGCAGTAATATAGGAAAAATCACCTTTGTTATCCATGGAAGGGTACACAATCCCACGGGTTCAGTCAGTTCTAAGCTGCACGTTTTTCTCCTCACAGAATCCAGCACGCCAGCTTCCTTCAGACTCCAAGCTCTGAACACTCCCTGGAAGCACAGCCCCTCCCCTCTCCTAGCAGGCAGAACAAACCAAAAACAGTCTTATTGCAGGGGAGATCAGAATGTCCAAATGCTCTAGCCAAGGGGGTTTTGTCTCTTAAAGTGGCAGTTTGTCTCTACTGTCCATAGAAATGCCACCCCCTTACAAATCCATAAAATTCTTTGGCCTAAACATAAAGGGGTGGTCCAAAATACAACGGAATTTTCATCCTTAATCCCTATTTGATGCCATAATCTAAACTATTTTCTAATATACTTGCATTCAAGGACAACATCTGCAAGGAGTTTGTATGTTCTCCCCGTGTTTGCATGGGTTTTCTCCCACATTCCAAAGACATACTGATAGGGAATTTAGATTGTGAGCCCGATCGGGCACAATGCCAATAATGTCTGTAAAGCACTGTGGAATTAATGGCTCTATATAAATGAGTAAAATAAATAAATAAATTAAAATGTTCCTATCCTTTCCTAACTTCATTATGTAACAGCTTTCTTTCTAATTTATAACTTTCTTTTTGATGACGCTTTATTTGAGAATTCCAGTCACTACCACAGTCTCTGCCCCCTCCCTGTACCGAAGCATCATCAGCAACACTTGTTTCAGGGGCTGAGCTAGTCCCTGTGCTATGTGCACAATGACAGCACATTCACTGTTGCGGGATCAGATCAGCAGTAATGAGCAAGCAGTAGAGCACGTCGTCAGAATACCCAACATGCAGACACCAGCGCTGACCCTGCAAGTGACATCAGTCACTTAAAGGGGCGGTGCTGGTCTCGGCAATCTGGGTATTCTTATAATGTGCTCTTCTGCCAGCTCATTACAGCTGTTCTGAGCTGGCAATAAAAAGCACGCTGTCATTGTGCACATCACTTCCGCCTGATGATGCATCATTTGAGTATCCCAGCATGCACTGGAATTTTCAAACAAAGGGTCATGCAAAGGGAAGTAGAAAAAAAGAGAGAAAAGCAGCTAGACAGAGTAATTAGGGAACGATAGGGAATTTTTAATTCAAGTATATTAGAAAATAGTTTAGATTATGGCATCAAGTAGATGATTTAGGATGAAAATTCATTTTGATTTCAGACCATTCCTTTCAAGCAATTTTTTGCCAGAATCATGGCGTAAATTTCTTAGAAAAATTTGCAAATTTTTACTCAAGTTCTAGTTGTACAAAAATGATGCAAACTTTGGTGTTTTCACCCCAGTTTCTTCTAGCTGGGTGGAGATGGGGCATGCGCCTCTAAATGGATTAAGAGCATCTGACTCCACCACGCTTCCTCATCAAGACTAGCAAAAGAATTGCTGGTCTTGATGAATTGGGGCCTATGGTTGAGTCAGTGTGTCGACCAAGAAACAAACGGACAACACTAGGATGTGTCGTGCATCACACTGAGTCCAGCAGAATGGGAGGTGCTCATTGCAGTGGTAATAATTCATAGGAAAACATCGTTAGTGTACACTTTTATTGCATTAATATTAATTTTAATGAAATGACTCTATATTTAATCTAAATTTAATGCAAAGTGTTTTGTCATATTAATAATGCTAATTTTATTGGAAAGTAGTGATAATATTTTATTCTAAGATTTTTTTTAATGTGCAGTTCACAATTTTATCGCATAGTATTAATTGTTCATTGTAGTGCATGCTATTAATACCAATTATACTATGTTGTATGAATCCTAATTTTACGTGGTTATCATTTTTTGCTAATGTAATTGCATAATAATTGTCCTTATTTTATTGCATAATAAAATGGTCATTTTGCACATTTAATTATTAATAGAATTAACAGCAATTTTATTGAGATGTGAATTTTTTGCCCAATATTTCAGCTTGCATTATACATATATACTGTATATGATACTGTACATTTTCAAGTAAAATTTAAAGAATCATTTTTTTTTATTGTGCACTAATAATGCCCATTTGTTGATAATACTAATTTTACTGGTTGGTATCGGAGCTAAATTATCTCTTTGGACTTTATGAAGTTCTCTTTTCTTTTTAAAACAAGTTCTGCAAAATATTTTTTAGAAAGCAAAAGCAGGTATCTATGTCAATTAACCTGAGAATTGGAAGAAAGAATGTAAATGGGGAGAGGGTGATCTGGCTTCTACATATACTGTCACTAAATCAAATCTCCTGTCAATCCACTGGGTAGAGGGTAACTGTGTGCAGCCACTTTAGAAAAATGTGGTATTACATGATGCCCTATATAGTAAACCCCCCATTATCATGTATAAGGCCTCTTTCACACGTCTTGATTTTTACGGTGCTGGACAAAAACAGTATCGGGGGGCTCCGTGATTCATGTCTGTGTTTTGTCCTTGTGACAATGTGACACCATCCGTGTAGCATACGTATGTCCATATATCCATGTCCGTGTGTACGTGTGTACCGTAGGTGTGCACCATCAGTGTAATAAGTACTAGAATAGAATAAAATATACAAATGACAGATGTTTAAGTGTTAGATATGCATAGATAGAAAAAGATGATAGCTAGATCGATAGATAGAAATCCTGAAAAATTGGAGGCAGCACACCATTTCTAGTGGAAAAAAGAGCTATTAAATAAGCCCAAAAGGCAACGTTTCAGTCCAAACAACAGGAACCTTTCTCAAGCAATGAACATGTAAAAGTGCCAGGTATATAAATGGTATACATAATTATAATCATTTACATTAATCATCATTGTAAGAGCATGTATTATACATTATAATTAACATGCATAAAGTGCATACAGTGATACAGGAATTATTCATCACATAAAGTGCAGTGCCTAAATATAGATAGAGAAGGCATTGAGAAATATGCATTTAAACATCAATTGGTAATAATAAAACAGGTGTAAACCTTGTTAATCACATCCATGACTTGCCCCACTCTCTTAGGCTGGTTTCACACGTCAGTGGCTCCGGTACATGTAGTGAGAGCTTCCTCATGTAGCGGAGACACTGACACATGTAGACCCATGTGTGTCCGTGTCCAAAACATGGAGACATGTCAGTGTTTGTGGGAGCGCACGGTCCGCAAAACGTGCTGAACACGTGCACATGGAGAACAGTTCACACTGTCCTCCGTGTTCATGGACGGCCACCGGGTAAGAAGCGCTACAGTAAGCTATGTTCCCCAGCGGTTGGTGCTGAACGCGGCTGTCATTCTTCTCTCCTACCCTGCCAGCAACAGTGAGCAGGAGAGAATAAATGAATGAAAACCTGACATGGGGGTCCCCCTCTGTTTGTGAACCAACCCAGCCAAACTCACAGCTGGGGGGCTGCTATTCTCAGGCTGGTAAGGGGTCATTGATCTTGGCCCCCTCAGCCTAAAAACAGCAGCTCGCAGCTGCCCAGAAAAGGCGCATCTAATCGATGCGCCTTTTCTGGGCAGCTGTGGGCTGCTGTTTTTAGGCTGAGGGGGCCAAGATCAATGGCCCCTTACCAGCCTGCGAAAAGCAGCCCTCCAGCTGTGAGTTTTGCTGGGTTGGTTCACAAACAGAGGGGGACCCCATGTCGGGTTTTCATTCATTCATTCTCTCCTGCTCACTGTTGCCAGCAGAGCAGGAGAGAAGAATGAAAGCCACGTTCAGCACCAACCGCCTGGGAACAGCGCTTACTGTAGCACTTCTTCCCCGGCGGCCGTCCGTGCAGTCCTGATGCGGCACGTGTGCCACATGACAGGGATGCCACATGGATGTACCACGTATCCACATGGACAGCTCCGGTACCTGAATTATCTGGACGTGTGAGACTGCCCTTGGGTAAAGGCAAAAAGATCCAAATGGACATGTTACAAAGGAACGAAACCTCAGCGCTATTAAGTCACAGTGCTTTTTTAGAAAAATATATAAACAGAGAAATAAATACACAACAATGTTATAGCATGATTATAGTTCAGTTTTCATCTTATGTTAATGTAAAACACCATAGTCGTAGGTCTATCATTTTCAAGCATATTACAAAGGGACAAAATCTCAGCGCTACAACATATTCATATAATGACTAATAAGCCACAGCACGTTTATAAGTATAGACAAAAAACTAATTATACAGCGCATAAAGTCTTAATATAGTAGCACTTTGATATAATGACACAAATATTATTCAATAAATGTAATGCTAGTAAAGTTAAATCGCACCATACATGTAAGACTCTCATTTTCAAGCATGTTTTATAGAGGATCCCCATTACAATTAGATATTAGAAGGGCTGAGGAAAATCCATAAGGGGGAAAACATCCCCATTAGTTGGGGCTGGCAACTCACCACATGAAAAATGGGGGAGACACAAGCCGCGCTAAAGAAATGTGTCTCAACCCCAAATTCTCAAATGGATAATATACTCCTCTTAAGTCACATCTTAAATCTTTTCAATAGAGGGAATTATCTTCAAATCACTGAGAGGTCCCTTGTGTCAAGAGCAAATATATCTACAAATTATTGTTTGGTCTCAATTTCTAATTAAACTAAAAAACAAAGATAAACAATAAAAAACACCTTGCCAATCTTTCTGCATGAGACAACCATGGATCATAATACTTGATTGCATTCACATTTTTCAAAAAAGAAAAAATGTTTATGAAAAAAAATTTTGTTTTTAAAACAATTGGCACTAACCCAAGCAAAAAGACAAAGAATTCAGTTGAAGCATATAGGAGACACCGAAAAGAGTAACTCATAAAAGGACTAATTATAATTCATATTTAATCCAAAGGTTTTAACATATTTAACCTCCAGATCCATAATAATTCCATAGTTTTAAGCATTTTAACCGAATCATCGCCCCGTCTCGAAGAGGGGGGTAATCAATGTTACAAATTTAAGATGTTTTCCAGTGCGGTCCTGTTCTACAAAATATTAATCAAGTCTCTTTTTTCTAATTGTAAATCTGAGGTGATTCACACGGGTTAATATTTTTTACTGACAAAAGAAAAAAAATCGAGTATGTAAATGTCTATTACAAGAAAACACAGAGTTGGTTGTTACCCTTCTCTGGGATGTTTTAACTCTACTGATAATTTTCGCCATCCAATTACTGATGAGTGATGAGTAACATAACATGTTCAAGTGATTGTTTGTTGGAATGTCTATGTAAATTGTGTTATGTGGGTCAAATCACATGGGACTTTTAAACCGTGTGAATCACCTCAGATACACAATTAGAAAAAAGAAACTTGAAAAATGTTAATACAATCAAATATTATGATCCATGGCTTGTCTCATTCAGAAAGATTGGCAAGGTGTTTTTTATTTTTTATTTTTGTTTTTTAGTTTAATTAGAAATTGAGACTAAACAATAATTTGTAGATATATGCTGTCACGGTCCTGTCAGCGCCGGCGTGCAGCCACCACTGAGCAGGGACTCACCCACACTGCAGAGGGGCCCGGGGTCAGATACGGCCGGGAAACTCAGACAAACAGGACCTGGAGACCTTGGAGTTAGCAAGCAGTGAAGGACCTACGGTCATGTGACTGCAAGGGGCGGGGCTTAGCATCCTGCTGCCAGAGATTGGCAGGACACTATTACAGGAATACTCAGGTCAGACGAACGGGGTCATACACAGAGATAGCACAGAGATAAAGTACCAGGGATGAGACAGAACGGATAGTCGGGGCCAGGCAGTGGTCAAAGTCAAACAGACATAAAAGGTACCAAGCAGAATCCAACAAGCAGTATCCAGAGAACAGACCAAGTCAAAACCAAAGTATCAGTCAAACAAGAACACAGCACAAACACACTCAGGGGTCAACACACTCTGCCAAGGGTGAAAGTATAACTGACGGGGATTGGAGCTTCCTGAGGCTATAAAAAGCTTTCCCAGAACCAAGGAGAGGCCACAATAATAAGCCCTAGATGTGCAGGTAAGAGCCTGCACTGGGATCATAACATTAAACCCCAGAAGTGCAGGTCATCAGCACTGGTTCCAGACATTAACCCCAAGCGTGCGGGTCCAACCCGCACTGAGATCATGACATATGTGTTCTTGACACAAGGGACCTCTCAGTGATTTTAGGATAATTCCTTCTATTGAAAAGATTTAAGATGTGACTTAAGAGAAGTATATTATCCATTTGAGAATTTGGGGTTGAGACACATTTCTTTAGCGAGGCTTGTGTCTCCCCCATTTTCCATGTGGTGAGTTGCCAGCCTCAGTTAATGGGCGGTGTTCTCCCCCTTATGGATTTTCCTCAGCCCTTCTAATATCTAATTATAATGGGGATCCTCTTTAAAGCCTGCATGAAAATGAGAGTCTTACATGTATGGTGCGATGTAACTTTACTAACATTATATTTATTGAACAATATTCGTGTCATTATATCAAAGTGCTACTATATTAAGACTTTATGTGCTGTATAATTAGTTTTTTGTCTATACTTATAAGCGTGCTGTGGCTTATTAGTCATTATATGAATATATTGTAGCGCTGAGGTTTTGTCCCTTTGTAACATGCTTGAAAATGATAGACCTACGACTATGGTGTTTTACATTGACATAAGATGAAAACTGAACTATAATCGTGCTATAACATCGTTGTGTATTTATTTCTCTGTTTATATATTTTTTTTAAAAAGCGCTGTGACTTAATAGCACTGAGGTTTTGTTCCTGGTAACATGTTGTCTATTTTTATCTTGTTGTCTTTACCTAAGGCCTCTTTCACACATCCATTTTTTCCCGGTACTGGGAAAACCGGTATCGGAGATATCCGTGTCCGTATGTCCATGTGTATACTCCGTTTATCATCCGTGTGTCCATGTAGAATGTATGTGAGTCATCTATGTGTAATCCGTGTGCCATCCGTGTGGACACGTACCGGAGAGAATTTTTTGAGTTTGCAATTAAAGGGTTGGGCATGTAATTAAAATGGTTAGATGAGGAAAAGGTGCACTAATTTCCAAATTTGAATTTAAAAGCTTAATAAATACACTGTTCTTAGCCATTTCTCCTTTGGCTTTTTTTTGTGGGTGAGGTTATATACAGTGGGGCAAAAAAGTATTTAGTCAGTCAGCAATAGTGCAAGTTCCACCACTTAAAAAGATGAGAGGCGTCTGTAATTTACATCATAGGTAGGCCTCAACTATGGGAGACAAACTGAGAAAAAAAAATCCAGAAAATCACATTGTCTGGTTTTTTTTCATTTTATTTGCATATTATGGTGGAAAATAAGTATTTGGTCAGAAACAAAATTTCATCTCAATACTTTGTGATATATCCTTTGTTGGCAATGACAGAGGATAAACGTTTTCTGTAAGTCTTCACAAGGTTGCCACACACTGTTGTTGGTATGTTGGCCCATTCCTCCATGCAGATCTCCTCTAGAGCAGTGATGTTTTTGGCTTTTCACTTGGCAACACGGACTTTCAACTCCCTCCAAAGGTTTTCTATAGGGTTGAGATCTGGAGACTGGCTAGGCCACTCCAGGACCTTGAAATGCTTCTTACGAAGCCACTCCTTCGTTGCCCTGGCGGTGTGCTTTGGATCATTGTCATGTTGAAAGACCCAGCCACATTTCATCTTCAATGCCCTTGCTGATGGAAGGAGGTTTGCACTCAAAATCTCACGATACATGGCCCCATTCATTCTTTCATGTACCCGGATCAGTCGTCCTGGCCCCTTTGCAGAGAAACAGCCCCAAAGCATGATGTTTCCACCACCATGCTTTACAGTAGGTATGGTGTTTGATGGATGCAACTCAGTATTCTTTTACCTCCAAACACGACAAGTTGTGTTTCTACCAAACAGTTCCAGTTTGGTTTCATCAGACCATAAGACATTCTCCCAAAACTCCTCTGGATCATCCAAATGCTCTCTAGCAAACTTCAGACGGGCCCGGACATGTACAGGCTTAAGCAGTGGGACACGTCTGGCACTGCAGGATCTGAGTCCATGGTGGCGTAGTGTGTTACTTATGGTAGGCCTTGTTACATTGGTCCCAGCTCTCTGCAGTTCATTCACTAGGTCCCCCACGTGATTCTGGGATTTTTGCTCACCGTTCTTGTGATCATTCTGACCCCACGGGGTGGGATTTTGCGTGGACCACCAGATCGAGGGAGATTATCAGTGGTCTTGTATGTCTTCCATTTTCTAATTATTGCTCCCACAGTTGATTTCTTCACTCCAAGCTGGTTGGCTATTGCAGATTCCATCTTCCCAGCCTGGTGCAGGGCTACAATTTTGTTTCTGGTGTCCTTTGACAGCTCTTTGGTCTTCACCATAGTGGAGTTTGGAGTCAGACTGTTTGAGGGTGTGCACAGGTGTCTTTTTATACTGATAACAAGTTTAAACAGGTGCCATTACTGCAGGTAATGAGTGGAGGAAAGAGGAGACTCTTAAAGAAGAAGTTACAGGTCTGTGAGAGCCAGAAATCTTGATTGCTTGTTTCTGACCAAATACTTATTTTCCACCATAATATGCAAATAAAATGAAAAAAAAACAGACAATGTGATTTTCTGGATTTTTTTTTCTCAGTTTGTCTCCCATAGTTGAGGTCTACCTATGATGTAAATTACAGACGCCTCTCATCTTTTTAAGTGGTGGAACTTGCACTATTGCTGACTGACTAAATACTTTTTTGCCCCACTGTATGTGTTTTTTACAATGAGGCATTGTTTTTTTGCCATTATATTTTTAAGTGACTTTGCTGTTCTTAAAAATAATATCAATGTGTTTCCCCTTGAAATTTTTTTTTATAATTTTTAATGTACTAATTAAAATATGTTTTTTTTTTTAAATGTATGTGTTGCCTGTGTTGTTATTTTTTTTTTGCGAATGCCATTTATTTCCCAGTGTTGCAAAACTTATGTCCTCCCTTTTTCAAACATTATTTTTAATTGTATTTTTTATATTGTGCATTTGATCAATTGGTGCTACCTACCCTAAAACTATTTAGTAATGGTGATCCAAAAAAACACAACAGGGACAACATTTTTGTGTTTTTCAAAACTATTTTTATTAATAGTCAACAAAAACAAAAAAACTGTTTTATTTTTCACACAACATATGATGAATAATGTGCATTCATGACATTGGTACATGGCAGATATTTGCCAACAAATGTAGAAAATATTTTTGATATTTAAATATTTAGAAAATCATCCTAAGTAGACACTCATTCTTGTGTAGTGTTTTCTAGGACTACACCTTCGGGGATGGCAGATTGTGGGGGCATTTGAGATTGTATTATTTGTTGCTACAGTGGTGGATTATCGACAGATGTTCCAACATACATTTGTCGGTATCCTGAGGTAGTAGTGTGGTAGCTTTGGGTTTCTAAGGAGGGGCCATAAAAAGGTTGTTGTGGGTGGAGTGGTTGCTGTTGGTAGTTTAACTGACTGAGTATTGTACAACCTGACCAACAGGTTGAATTTGCCTTTGTGGCTGCCCGTGATATGTAACCTTTATATATTTGGGCAGTTGTTTGTTGTGTTAGCAGAGGGGTCGGATGTACAAATCTAGTTAGGCCAGGTGTAAGTTGCCTTGGTGCCACAGTGTACTGCTGTTGCACTTGAAATGTCTGAGCAACTTCACCGAGTGGCCTATGTTGTATCTGTTGGCTGGATGCAGGGGGTGGTTCATGGACAGAATATGGTGCAGCCATTTGTGGGTATTGTTGGCTGGGTGATGGTTGTTCAGGGCCATAAGAGGTTGCAGGCACCTATTACTCCTGGTGTTTTGACGCTGTAGTTGTCAAATGTATCAGATTTTGGTCAGTACGCCACTGTTCTATGGGTGAAAGCACCTCTCATTCTCTCCCTGACTGGCAGCAAGGAGGGTGAGCATAGCTGCCCAGACACGCTCTTGATGTTGTGTGGGTACTTTTGCTAGACATGGAGACAGTGAGCGGCAAAACCGGTCAACATCTGTTTCTGGCGTCAATGAGTTCATGATATACAGGACTCTTGCATCAATTGCTTCAGGGAACATTCTGATCTCCTCATGTCATCTGCTGCGTCTTCCTCTCACGATAGGTGCTGTGTACTACCGCGGTGGAATGGTTGGTGATGCTTGTGATGACTGGGGTGCTGGGGCGCTTGATGCCTGTGTTGGTTGGTCTGTTGTTATTTGGCTGCTTACAATTGCACCCTCAGTGGTTGTTTCCCCAGCATCAGATGGCTGTTGTGGCTGTGTTGTTTGAATGGCCTCAGCTGTCTGATCCGTCTCCGATGCTGATGTATGTACAAGGTGCAGAGGCTGCCGCTGTTGGGGATTCATCAGAATCGTCCAAGTTGTCCTCAGTCCTAGGATGAAAGAAATGGACATTGTAAAGAAGGGGTCACATAAACATGTTTAAAATATTCTCTTTAAAAAGTACAAACCGTAAAAAATTGGAGCTAGCAATAGGGGATGTGAGATCAGATCCTTCTAGTTCAACTGTCATTTTTGTCAACCTTGGTATCTTTAGTCAAACAATTTTTGTCCCTTTTTTGTTTTCTGTAGGATTAATCTTGAACCTTAATTTTAAAGAGCACAAATATGCATGTGAC
Organism: Dendrobates tinctorius; assembly: GCF_039654945.1. Lineage (NCBI taxonomy): Eukaryota > Metazoa > Chordata > Amphibia > Anura > Dendrobatidae > Dendrobates > Dendrobates tinctorius. The sequence goes on from NW_027361890.1 coordinate 25,131,390, forward strand.
AAGGCATTTTGCATGTGCATGTACAATGATGATTACTTGAGTATTTACAGTACCACCTTTATAGTTAGCCTCTAACAATAATGATGTTGGAGAAACAACACTGGAAATTGAGCTGTTTGAAGCAGTACACTTACTGGTTGAGTTCCATAACTGGGCGCAGGAATTCTAACTGCCGGAAAAACACATATTGGCGCTTTCTAGTTGCCCCAGGTGTAGTGGGAAGTGGATTATATTCCCAGCGGTACTGGTCCCTTGCTGAGCGCCAGTGTCGTTTCAACAAAGCCACTGTTGACAAAGTAAAAAAACATTCATAATCTGACAATTTCCGCCTATGTAATATACGCAAAGAGAATTATTTAAAACATCATATGCCTTTAATGCTAACTTGTTCAGTATGTTCACAAAAGGAAACAACAGCTATTGCATTACTATACATCTAATTCTTGACACTTAGATACCTCCTGCCATGCATAAAGTTTACAACTGTACCCAGCATCATAAAATACACAGTGCTAGGGTTAGTAGCAGCAAAATTTCATTTCAAGATTTGTGTGTGTAGAGTAGTAAGTATACACAGCCTTTACAATGCCTGCCAGACACCTGTAAGGGCAGTATAGGTGGAAGATTTTTGCTGGGGTTTTGCAAAACACGCAACTATTGCAGAAAGAAACAAGTGAAGAGTGAAAAAGTGCCTGCTCCATTAACACTTGTGTATGACCAACACTGAACAGGGGATACTATACTTTGGGGACTTGCAGAAGCATGGTTGTCCAGACCAGGCGGCCCAACAGTAATGTGTGATAACATTGTGAATCAACAAGTTTAACAAGATTTTTGAGGATATTTAAAAGGAATCTGTCACCCCTTTTTTGAGATGTCATATAATGATATCATTCAATTGTGTGTCACATAAGGATTCTCTTAGTACTTTTGCTTCCCCCTGACCCCGCACTTTTCATGCATAAATACCTTTTTTATATCGGTTCAGATGTATGTAAACTGCCACGGTCCGGTCCGATGGGCGGGGCTTATTCACCTGCTCCCCCCCTCCCTATCTTGCTCTACACAAGAAGAAATGCGTAGAGCAAGACAGGGAGGGGGGATCAGGTGAATAAGCCCCGCCCAGCGGACCGGACAGCGGCAGTTTACATACATCTGAACCGATATAAAAAAGGTATTTATGCATGAAAGGTGCGGGGTCAGGGGGAAGCAAAAGTACTAAGAGAATCCTTATGTGACACACAATTAAATGCTATCATTATATGACATCTCAAAAAAGGGGTGACAGATTCCCTTTAAAAAGACTATTCCAATCTACATCCTGATGGTTATGTTGGGCAGTCAACAAGTACAATCAGAAGTCTAGTGACTATGATACTAATAAGGGCTTACAAATGACATGCTATTTTGATGGCCTAATAACTGAATCACTAACACACCAGCACTGTTAGCACTATTTGAAATATGAATTAAGTACAGTTTGTTATGACATAGGAACATCCATGGGTGCACTCACCATACTTCGCTTGCTTGGATAGGGAATATGTTGACCAACCACTTCGTGCAAACAATGATGCTGCTACTGCACTCCACCCACGCTCTATATTCAGATGGTCGTGGTATCCCTCCACATGAGTGTCCCAAAGTTCTGGCTGTTGTTCCACAAGAGATATTAGGTGCTCAGCATCAACACGAGGTGCCATGATATCATGAAACTACAGGAGAAGAACTACACACATGTGCCTCCACACACAATTAGCTCACCTCACCAAAGAACCTAAGGAAAGGCCAGACAGAGTTTATTGTTTTTTCCATCTCAAATTCAGGACACCTGTCTATAATAATGATACAATGTTTGCAAAAACGCACACGGACAGCACTCGGATGCTCATCCTTGTGCACGTGTGCTGTCCATATTGCGGTACGTGCTGCCGGAAAAAAACGGACATATCTACGTGTTTTGCACACGGACACACAATCCGTGTGAAAACACTCACATGTGCACAGACACATAGATTATAATGGGTGTACGTGTCAACGGTACTTGTGAAAACTGTCACCACACGTACCGGAGACACGGATGTGTGAAAGAGGCCTAAGAGAGTGGCGCAAGTCATGGATGAGATTAACAAGGTTGCACACCTGTTTTATTATTACCAACTGATGCATATTATTCAATGTCTTCTCTATCTATATTTATGCACTGCACTTTATGTGATGAATAATTCCTGTATCACTGTCTGCACTTTATGCATGTTAATTATAATGTACAATACTGCATAATGTATAATGTATAATACATGCTCTTACAATGATGATTAATGTAAATGATTATAATTATGTATACTATTTATATACGTGGCACTTTCACATGTTCACTGCTTGAGAAAGGTTCCTGTTGTTTGGACCAAAAAGTCGCCTTTTAGGCTCATTAAATAGCTTTTTTCACTACAAAAGGTGTGCTGCATCCAATGTTTCTGGATTTTCATAATTGGGGTTTGGTATTTGCCTGGGGGGGCTTTGCACCCGGACTCTTTCTTTGTGCTGCTCTAATTTTCTTCTTCTTAAGGCTCCTTTACATTTAGCGATGCACCAGCGATCCCGACAACGATACGACCCGGTCAGAATCGCTGGCTCATCGCTAAATGGTCGCTAGTGAGCTGCCAAACAGGCAGATCTCACCAGCGATGCAGCGACGCAGCAGCGGTCATTACTTACCTTTCAGATGCGGCGATCATGACGTCCTCCGCCCTCGTCCACGCATCACTTGTCGGTGCCAGCAGGAAGCCCAGCAGGAAGCCGCCGACGAGAAATGGACCTGGACGATCTTGCATGATCAGCGATAGCCAGCGGGGGAGCCGGTCGGAGGTAAGTATCACACATAGCGATATCGCTTGCAATATCGCTGCTGCGTCACAAAATCGGTGACGCTTTAGCGATATTGCTAGCAATATCGCTATGTGTAAAGCCCCCTTTAGATCAATAGCTAGATGGATGGATAGATAGATATGGGATGGATAGATAGATAGATAGATAGATAGATATGAGAGACATAGATAGATAGATAGATATGAGATATATAGATATTAGATATATAGATATGAGATAGATAGATAGATAGATAGATAAATGGAAAAAAAGGAAAAAAATAGGCAGCACTCAAATTAAATGTGAAAAAAGTGGATACTTTACTGATCCTCAGATGGCAATGTTTTGACAGTGACCCGCCTTTTGTCATTTTGGCTGTTTGGACACTGCTGAATAGGTTTTGCACCTGCTGTATTATTTTGGTAGTGCTGCCCTTTTTTCTTGATTTAGATAGATAGATAGATAGTTACAGTGGGTACGGAAAGTATTCAGACCCCTTTAAATGTTTCAGTCTTTGTTTCATTGCAGCCATTTGGTAAATTCAAAAAAGTTAATTTTTTTCTCATTAATGTACACTCTGCACCCCATCTTGACTGAAAAAAACAAATGTAGAAATTTTTGCAAATTTATTAAAGAAAAACTGAAATATCACATGGTCATAAGAATTCAGATCCTTTGCTCAGTATTGAGTAGAAGCAACCTTTGAGCTAGTACAGCCATGAGCCTTCCTGGGAATGATGCAACAAGTTTTTCACACCTGGATTTGGGGATCCTCTGCCATTCCTCCTTGCAGATCCTCTCCAGTTCCGTAAGGTTGGAAGGTGAACGTTGGTGGACAGCCATTTTCAGGTCTCTCCAGAGATGCTCAATTGGGTTTAGGTCAGGGCTCTGGCTGGGCCTGTCAATAATGTTTAGCCTTTGCTGGTTAGTAAAAATAGGGGAGAACCCACATCATTTTTTGGGGGGGTTTCTCCTTTCTAACAACTAGTAAAGGCTAAGCAGACAGCTGTGAGCTGGTATTAATAGACTGGGAACCTTTATAGCTATTGGCCCCTTCCCATAAGCTGTCTACTGTCCCTCAGCTGGTTTAGAAAAATAAAGGGACCATGCGATTTGTTTTAATTTGCCTAATGCACGCTATTCATAGATGTTGTGCGCTGACTAGAACTCCCATCAGTGTCGCCTGGTCTTGCTGATCGCAGGGAGATGAGACGATGATGATGGGAGTTGGATTCAGTGCCTAGGAACAGCTTTAACTGTAAAGCTTTTCCCAGATGTCAGTACTTGTCACACTGATGACACATGGATATCATTTGTGTGTCATCCGTGTGCACATGTGCAAGACGTATTGTGGACCGTGCTGCTGGAAAAAAAAAAAAGACATGTCTGTGTTTTTTTTCACACAGACTCACAGTTTGTGGAAACATACTGACATGTATGCACATCCATAGATTTGAATGGGTCTATGTGAGTGTCTCCAGTACATGTGAATATTGTCACCATGCATACTGGAGACACTGCCGTTTGAAGGGGGCTTAACACTATGCGTTGAATCTGCCATATCTTAAATTGTAGCACTGTCTGGCAGCAGCATGATTTGAAGTTTGTGGGGCCAAATGAAAAATCTCCAACAGGGCCCCTAATTATCATCCTAAGCTTCTGGGCCTAGGTAAAACTAGCACCTTCACCGACTATAGTTATAGTGCCGATGTAAAATAACGACATAGCTCAGTGACAACATATGCCCCAATAGTCTTGCTTAAGCTATTTATTTAGGAAAATGCTGATGTCCAGGTATGGACTGGGGCTGAAATTCAGCCCTGGCATTTGAAATCACACACAGGCCTATATTGTCCCCGTTCCCAAGAACTAGATGGGATATATTACTAATATTACCCTGAATGGAGGAAAGGAAGATTTACTACAAGATCAAAGTCAGCGACTTTGTGCTCCATCACAACTCTTAACAGTATGGGTGTCTTGACAACACCGATTCTGTTAACGATGTAGCAGACAAGGCAGCCCATGACCAGACAGGTCCTTCTGGCATTTGCCAGAATTGCCAAATGGCCAGTCCGGCGCTGCTGATGTCATACTTAGCATAGGTTACTGACTTGGCATTTTGAATGACTGCTGCTTGAAGGATCTATGCCTTAGAGCCTGCTTGCACCATTCTGAAGCTAGCTAGATCCGACCAGCCTCTGTCTTGCTGCATGGGAGAGCACTCAGGGACAGCAGCATAGACAATCTTCAAGAGCGCACCACCCACTGCTAAAGCAGAAAGCCAAGGGCCTCATAAATATTATTACACATGTTCATATAAGCTGTTAGAATATGTCCTTGTCAAGCTTGTTGACAGTTTCCAGCTTTTTAAATAAATTAAATTTACGATTAGTAAAAATTTGAGAGATATATTGACAAAATTGCTCAATTTTTGAAGTAGTTTATACTGTGTAAACTGAAAATTGTATTATAAATTGTGTTTAAAGGGAATCTTTCCACAGGTTTTTGCTATTTAATCTGACAGCAGCATGATGTAGGGCAAGTGAGCCTGATTCCAAGGATGTATCACTTACTAGGCTGTGTTGTAGTTTAACCCCTTACCGACCGCTGATGGGATAGTACGTCAGTGGTCGGTATCCCCTGCTTTGAGGTGGGCTCCGGTGGTGTGCCCACCTCAAAGCCGTGACATGTCAGCTGTTATAAACAGCTGACCTGTGCCCGCAATAGGCGCAGGCGGAATCGCGATTCTCACACACCTATTAACTAGTTAAATCCCGGTGTCAAATGCTCAAGTGATCGGGGGTCAGCGACGCATTGCCTTGACAACCAGAGGTCTCATAGAGACCTCTATAGTTGTTGCCGGCAGATTGCTATGAGCAATGCAGTAAGGCTAAGTGCACACGTAGCAGAAAATTTCTGCTGAAAAACCTGACTCCCTTCCCAGAAACCGCACGTTTTTTTCTGTGCGCTTTCCGCGCATTTTCTGCATGGTTTTTATGAGTTTTTTTCTGCGCGTTTTCAAAACGCATAGAAATAGCCAGAAACGCTGAAAAATCCGCGAAATTAATGAGCATGCTGCGTTTTTTTTTACGCAAAGCGTTTTTTTCACTGTAAAAAGCGCATCAATATGCACAAAAAGTGCAAAATGCATAGAAATCAATGGGAAGCTTATTTTTAGCGGAAAAACTGCTAAAAATACAGCTAAAAAAATGCTGTGTGTGAACACAGCTTTAATCTTCTACATATAGACGATCTAAGCATCGCCTATATGTAGCAGAGCCGATCAAGTATGGCATGCTTCTAGCTTCCTATGGAAGCTATTGAAGCATGCCAAAAGTAAAAAAAAAAAATGTTTAAAAATTAAAACAGAAAAAAATTTAAAATTACCCCACTTTTGCCCCAACCAAAATAAAACAATTACAAAATCAAACCTACAAATATTTGGTATCGCCTGATCTATCAATAAAAAAAAGATTAACCCGATCGCTATACAGTGTAGCAAGAAAAAAAATCAAAAAGCCAGAATTACGTTTTTTTGGTCGCCGCGACATTGCATTAAAATGCAATAACGAGCGCTCAAAAGAGCGTATCTGCACAAAAGTGGTGTCATTAAAAATGTCAGCCCAGCATGCAAAAAATAAGCCCTCACCCAACCTGAGATCACAAAAACATGGAGACGCTACGGGTCTCGGAAAATTGCATTTTTTTAGTAATCGTTGGAATTTTTTTTCACCACTTAGATAAAAGAGAACCTAGACATGTTTGGTATCTATTAACTCGTAATGACCTGGAGAATCATAATGGCAGGTTAGTTTTAGCATTTACTGAACCTAGAAAAAAATCCAAACAAAAAACAATCGTGGGATTGCACTTTTTTTGCAATTTCACCCCACTTGGAATTTTTTTCCCGTTTTCGAGTACATGACATGGTAAAACCAATGGTGTCGTTTAAAAGTAAAACTCGTCCAACAAAAAATAAGCCCTCACATGGCCATATTGACGGAAAAATAAAAAAGTTATGGCTCTAGGAAAAAAGAGGAGTGAAAAACAAAAAAGGAAAAATCGGAAAAAGATCCGGTCATTACGGAATTAAAAAAAATCACTGTTTTATCAGCAGGAGATTATCACTGCTTGACTAGCTCATAGGCCCATCCATCTGGTCCATCAAGTGTCTCTCTTATCTTATCAGTCCATAAATCTTTTGAAAACTCTGTCGTCAGATATTTCTGGGCCCAGTTTCTGTGTGTTGTTCATAGCACTGGTGATGACTCCGGCACTTAAAAGTCATGTTATCACACCCACAGGAGCGTGATAACATACTAAGTGGACCGACTAGTCTGGGGACACTGACGCCACGTCGATTAGTTAAAGGCCTCATTTACATATCATAGAGGGACTTTCAAAATACTTTTTCTAAATATCTGTTTATGTGTGCAATGTAATAAAGGGATTGTTAGGCAGGAAATTTAGATAGGCAGACAACTGCTGCTGGTTCTGGGGGCGCGGGGGACCTGACAGGTTCCCTTTAACTTCTGTGTTGTTCAGTGGTGGTCGGGTTTCAGGCTTCCTTACCTTGGCCAGGTCTCTGAGCACCAAATGCCTTGTACTTCTGGGCTCTCCATTGAGGTTGTGGTTCTGGAATATGACAACACTGGATGTTAATGGTTTCTTGGTTGCTTCACATTTGATTCTTCTCAAATCATTGTCAGTTAATGTGTGTCTTTTTTATCAAAACATTTTTTGTGTGATATCTTAGCAATTTCAAAATTGCTGCATCCCTTGCACGACTTTTTACCATTTTTAATTTTTCAGAGTAAGTTAAATCTCTTTTTTGGCCTATTTTGCCCGCAAGAAAAAAAGCTGCCTAATAATTCTGCACATCTTGATAAGAGTGTTGTATCGTTAGGACATATCATCCATCATTACCCAAATATACATCATCTGGAACTGCTTCATCCAATAAGCATTCAGGTTTATACAGCTTGGAGTTGGAAAATGTGTATAAAAATTGCCTAATATGTATGTACACACAGTGTATGTATTACTTATGCTATAACATAATTATAGGTTAATATGACATATTAAAACTGAAAAGAAAGAGAAGAAATATGCAAAAAAGATCACCTAAAATTAATGTTTATTGTACATGAAACAAAAACAACATTAAAAACACTAAAAAAGCCAAAGGCGGTTGATTTCATAAAGCCATAATGGTGTTTAATTCTGGCATCAAACATGGTTAACCAATAGCAAAAAAAATGGTAAAAACGCTTAAAGTGCTCAGTGCTGCCCCGCTCTGTGTGTTATGATGTATTCACACAGTGGGACAGGATCTGGGGCCTCGCGGTGAGAGAGCATTACATCATCACCTGATGTCAGTACCCAGGCAGTGCACACGGCGCATGCCCGAGAACTGTTGGCAGAGCGCAGGTGCCGGGCATGTAACAGGAGCACAGGAGGCGGCGCACAGAAGGAGATGATTGACGACTCTAAGACTGTTGACTCCAGGGGAGAAAACATGCCTCTTGGACACAAAAGAGGTATGGCGGGAAATTTATAAAAGTCAGTATTTCAGCATTACTAGGGATCAGAAACATAAGAGCCACCTTCACAGAATGCAGCCTTAATGCTCCTGAAGGTGGTTCTTTTACTTAAAAAAGCCCTGAGGGGTGACAGGTTCCCTTTAACCCATTCCTGACATCTGACGTACTATCCCATCCATGGGACCCGGGCCCTTATGCCCATGGACAGGATAGTATATCATAGCGATCAGCGGCGCTCACGGGGGGGAGCGCCGCTAATCGCGGCCAGGTGTCAGCTGATTATCACAGCTGACACCCGGTACTATGTGTCAGGGGTGGTCAAGGACCGCCCCCGGCACGTTAACCCCTGGCACACTGCGATCAAACAAGATCACAGTGCACCGGGGGTTTAGGGAAGCATCGGCAGGGAGGGGGCTCCCTCCGTGCTTCCCTGCGATCCCCACAGCAGCGCAAAGTGCAGCACTCCTGCGGGGACCTCCTTCCCTGCAGGTCCCCGGATCCAATATGGCGGCGGGGACCTGCAGGGAGCCGGCTTCTGGGAAGCCTTCTGCAGTGCCTGTGTCAGATCGCTGATCTGTCACAGCGATCTGTGATGTGTCAGATCAGCAATCTCACACATGACAGTGATGTCCCTCCTGGGACAGTGTAATAAAGTTAAAAATAAAAAGAGTAAAAATAATTTATAAAAAAATCGCTAAATAAATTAAAAAAAAGGAAAAATATTCCCTAATAAATTCATTTTTTGGAAATAAGAAAAAAAAAAACAATAAAAGTACACATATATAGTATTGCCGCGTCCGTAATGAACCGCCCTATAAAATTATCCCATTAGTTAACCCCTTTAGCAAACCCCTTAAAAAATAAAAATAAAAAACAAAGCAAAAAATAATGCTTTATTATCATACCACCGAACAAAAAGTGCAATAACGCGCGATCAAAAAGATGGTTATAAATAACCATGGTATCGCTGAAAATGGCATCTTGTCCCGCAAAAAATGAGCCACAACACAGCATCATCAGCGGAAAAATAAAAAAGTTATAGCTCGCAGAATAAAGCGATGCAAAAATAATTATTTTTTATATAAAATTGTTTTCATTGCATAAAAGCGCCAAAACATAAAAAAATGATATAAATGAGGTATCGCTGTAATCGCACTGACCCAAAGAATAAAACCGCCCTATCAATTTTACGGCACGCAGAACGGTGTAAACGCACCCCCCAAAAGAAATTCTTGAAATGCTGATTTTTGTTCATTCTGCGTCCCAAAAATCGGAATAAAAAGCGATCAAAAAATGTCACGTGCCCGAAAATGGTACCAATAAAAACGTCAACTCGTCCCACAAAAAATAAGACCTGTCATGACTCGGTGGGTCAAAATATGGAAAAATTATAGCTCTCAAAATGTGGTGATGCAAAAACTATTTTTACAATAAAAAGCATCTTTTAGCGTGTGACAGCTGCCAAACATAAAAACCTGCCATAAATAGTAAATCAAGTCCCCCTTTATCACCCCCTTAGTTTGGGAAAAATAATAACATTAAAAAAAGTATTTATTGCCATTTTCCCACTATGTTTAGGGCTAGGGCTAGGGTTAGGGCTGAGATTAGGGCTAGGGGTGTGTTGGGGTTAGGGTTGGAGTTAGAATTGGGGGGTTTCCACTGTTTAGGCACATCAGGTGCTCTCCAAATGCAACATGGCGTCTGATCTCAATTCCAGCCATTTCTGCATTGAAAAAGTCAAATGGTGCTCCTTCCCTTCCAAGCTCTGCCATGCGCCCAAACAGTGTTTTACCCCCACATATGGGGTATCAGCCTTCTCAGGACAAACTGCAAAACAACTTTTGGGGTCCAATTTCTGTTACCCTTGGGAAAATAAAAAAATTGGGGACTAAATGATCATGTTTGTGGAAAAAATATGATTTTTTTTATTTTCTCGCCTGGGCGTTATAAACTTCTGTGAAGCACTGGGGGGTTCAAAGTGTTCACCACACATCTAGATAAGTTCCTTAGGGGGTCTAGTTTCCAAAATGTGGTCACTTTTGGGGGGTTTCCACTGTTTAGGTACATCAGGGGCTCTCCAAAGGCAACATGACACCCCCAGACCATCCCATCAAAGTCTGCATTCCAAAATGTCACTACTTCCCTTCCGAGCCCCGACGTGTGCCCATACAGTAGTTTTCTCCCACATATGTGGTATCAGCATACTCAGGACAAATTGGACAACAACTTTTGGGGTCCAATTTCTCCTGTTAAACCTTGGGAAAATAAAAAAAAAATTGGGGACTAAAAGACCATGTTTGTGGAAAAGATATGATTTTTTTATTTTCATGCCCGGGCATTATAAACTTCTGTGAAGCCCTTGGGGTTCAAAGTGCTCACCACTAGAGTTGAGCGATACCGTCCGATACTTCAAAGTATCGTATCGGATGGTATCGGCCGATCTTTAAAAAAAGTATCGGTATCGCCGATTCCGATACCGGAAGTCCCATTCAAGTCTATGGGACTTCCGGTATCGGAATAAGAAAAACCCTTTCCTGCCCTTGTACAGCCTCTCTGGGGTCTGTACGGGCCTTTCGGGGGGCTGTGCCGGCCTGCCGGGGGGTCTGTGCAGGCTCCGGTGGTCTGTGCCGGCCTGCCGGGGGGCTGTGCCGGCCTGCCGGTGGTCTGTGCAGGCTCCGGTGGGCTGTGCCGGCCTGCCGGGGGGCTGTGCCGGCCTGCCGGGGGGCTGTGCAGGCTCCGGGGGGCTGTGCCGGCCTGCCGGGGGGCTGTGCCGGCCTGCCGGTGGTCTGTGCAGGCTCCGGGGGGCTGTGCCGGCCTGCCGGGGGGCTGTGCAGGCTTCGGGGGTCTGTGTAGGCATCGTCCGATGGGACTACAAGTCCCATCGGGCGATGCCTGCTACCATGACAGTGATTGACACATTAGCCAATGATGGGACAGTAGTAGTCCCATCATCCGGCTAATGTGTTGAATGTAAAAAAAAAAAAAAAAAATTACATGCTACATACATGCTACATACATACAACATGCATACTACATACATGCTACATTCATACTACATACTACATACATGCTACATTCATACTACATAAATACTACATGCTACATACATACTACATATATACTACATACATACTACATATACAGTATACTACATGCATGCTACATACATACTGCATGCTACATACATACTACATGCTACATACATACCACATATATACTACATACATACTACATGCATGCTACATACATACCACATACATACTACATACATACTACATACATACTACATGCATGCTACATGCATGCTACATGCTACATACATAACACATATATACTACATGCATGCTACATACATACTACATGCTACATACATACCACATACATACTACATGCATGCTACATACATACTACATGCATGCTACATACATACTACATGCTACATACTACATATATACTACATGCATGCTACATACATACTACATGCTACATACATACTACATATATACTACATGCATGCTACATACATACTACAAGCTACATACATACTACATATATACTACATGCATGCTACATACATACTACATGCTACATACATACTACATATATACTACATGCATGCTACATGCTACATACATACTACATATATACTACATGCATGCTACATACATACTACATACATACTACATGCATGCTACATACATACTACATGCTACATACATACCACATACATACTACATATATACTACATGCATGCTACATACATACTGCATGCTACATGCATGCTACATACATACTACATACATACTACATGCTACATACATACCACATATATACTACATACATAAAATTACATTCATACAATACATACATAGACATACAGTACATATAACATAGAGTAACATACTTACCAATACTTGTCACATTGTTCCCCCGAAGCCATTGTCTTTTCCGAAATAAATATTAACATAACAAACCACAAAAATACTCACCCACGATCCGAAGCAGTCCACGAGTGTGTCCCACGACGATCTTGGGTAGAGAACTGCAGCATCAGCTGATGCTGCCGTTCTCTACGGGCTGCAGGAATCCAATGACGGAAGGTAGGTATCCTTCCGCACTGTATTCCTCCGCCACTTAAAAAAAAAAAAAGTCCCTAGTCTCACTTTATGCCATTGCTGTGTGGGAATTTCCCACGCAGCAATGGCATAAAGTGAGACTAGGGACTTTTTTTTTTTTAAGTGGCGGAGGAATACAGTGCGGAAGGATACCTACCTTCCGTCATTGGATTCCTGCAGCCCGTAGAGAACGGCAGCATCAGCTGATGCTGCAGTTCTCTACCCAAGATCGTCGTGGGACACACTCGTGGACTGCTTCGGATCGTGGATGAGTATTTTTGTGGTTTGTTATGTTAATATTTATTCCGGAAAAGACAATGGCTTCGGGGAACAATGTGACAAGTATTGGTAAGTATGTTACTCTATGTTATATGTACTGTATGTCTATGTATGTATTGTATGAATGTATTGTATGTATGTAGTATATATGTGGTATGTATGTAGCATGTAGTATGTATGTAGTATGTATGTAGCATGCATGTAGCATGCAGTATGTATGTAGCATGCATGTAGTATATATGTAGTATGTATGTAGCATGTATGTAGTATATATGTAGTATGTATGTAGCATGTAGTATGTATGTAGCATGCATGTAGTATATATGTAGTATGTATGTAGCATGTAGTATGTATGTTGTATGTATGTAGCATGTATGTAGTATGTATGTAGCATGTATGTAGTATGTATGTGGTATGTATGTAGCATGTAGTATGTATGTAGCATGCATGTAGTATATATGTAGTATGTAGTATGTATGTAGTATGTATGTGGTATGTATGTAGCATGTAGTATGTATGTAGCATGCATGTAGCATGCATGTAGTATGTACGTAGCATGTATGTAGCATGCATGTAGTATGTATGTAGCATGCATGTAGCATGCATGTAGTATGTATGTAGAATGCATGTAGCATGCATGTAGTATGTATGTAGCATGCATGTAGCATGCATGTAGTATGTATGTAGTATGTATGTAGCATGCAGTATGTATGTAGCATGTATGTAGCATGTATGTAGTATGTATGTAGTATATATGTAGTATGTATGTAGCATGTAGTATGTATGTAGCATGCATGTAGTATGTATGTAGTGTTTTTTTTTTGTTTTTTTTTAACATTTAACACATTAGCCGGATGATGGGACTACTACTGTCCCATCATTGGCTAATGTGTCAATCAATGTCATGGTAGCAGGCATCGCCAGATGGGACTTGTAGTCCCATCGGACGATGCTTGCACAGACCCCCGGACATCAGCACAGCCCCCCGGCAGGCCGGCACAGCCCCCCGGCAGGCCGGTACAGACCCCCACAGGGTGCACAGACCACCGGCAGGCCGGCACAGCCCCCCGGCAGGCCGGTACAGGCCCCGGGCAGTCCACACAGCCCCCCGGCAGGCCGGCACAGCCCCCCGGCAGGCCCGAAATGACGGCGCATCATGATGCGCACACACCGCGCATCATGATGACGTCACGCTGTCAATCAACTTTGAACTTCTGATTCCGATGCCGAATTCCGATATTGAAAAAATATCGGAAGTCGGTATCGGAATTCCGATACAGCAAGTATCGGCCGATACCCGATACTTGCGGTATCGGAATGCTCAACACTACTCACCACACATTTAAATAAGATCCTTGGGGGTCTAGTTTCCAAAATGTTGTCATTTGTGGGGGGATTTCCACTGTTTATGCACATCAGGGGCTTTCCAAACACGGCATGGCGTCCAATCCCAATTCCAGCCAAAAAAGTCAAATTGCGCTGCTTCCCTTCCAAGCTCTGCCATGCGCCCAAATAGTGGTTTACCCCCACATATGGGGTATCAGCATACTCAGGACAAATTGCACAATAAATTTTGGGGTCCTGTTACCCTTGAAAAAATAAAAATTGAGGGTGAAAAGATAATTTTTGTGGAAAAAATATGATTTTTTAATTGCACGACTGCACGTTATAAACGTCTGTGAAGCCCTTGGGGGGGTTCAAAGTTCTCACCACACATCTAGATAAGTTCCTTGGGGGGTCTAGTTTCCAAAATGGTGTCATTTGTGGGGGGTTTCCACTGTTTTGGCACATCAGGGGCTTTCCAAATGCGACATGGTGTCCGATCTCAGTTCCAGCCAAAAAAGTCAAATGGCGCTTTTTCCCTTCCGAGCTCTGCCATGCGCCCAAATAGTCATTTACACCCACATATGGGGTATCAGCGTACTCAGGACAAAGGTTTAGGATCCGACAGAGACCCCCGATGCGCGTTTTGCTTAGAATGTAACTGCTTTCTCAAGGGGATGGGCACCATTTGGGTTTTCTCCATCAGTCCATCCTTTTGTATCTTTTGCTGCTTGTATTTGCACTTTATTGTTTTTATTATGACTTTTTGATATGACATTAATAAATATTTGCATTTTATATATGTACTCCAATTTTTCCTTTGTTTATAATTTGTATGGAGTTTATGCTTTTTCCATTTTTTGGATTATTTTGCACTATTTAGTGCTTTAGCCTCTGCAATAGATATGCTACCTGATACTGTTATTACAAAATAATAACTTGTAAAAGAGAATTTAAAAGAGACTTTACATAGCTTCTTATATAGAATTATGCTTTCTTTTAGACGAGCCAAATACAAATGTTATATTCAAAAGATGTCTGCCACGAATGCCACATTATGCCAAAAATGGTATAAATTTTTTGTGTGATCATTGGATAAGAATGTGTAGTAGAAGGCATCTTTCTATACTTTCTATACAGGAAAACAAAAGCTACACTGATGTTTACCGGGCTACTAGATGCCAAGAGGGTATTTTTGCATTCTATTAGCCCATAGGACTCTATGAACACTCTGCACGATTGTGCCAGAAATGTATACATTGATGATATACAGTGGGTACGGAAAGTATTCAGACCCCTTTAAATTTTTCACTCCTTGTTTCATTGCAGTCACTTGGTAAATTCAAAAAAGTTTTTCTTTGTTAATAAATTTGCAAAAATTTGTACATTTCTGTTTTTTTCAGTCGTGATGGGGTGCAGAGAGTACATTAATGAGAAAAAAAAATGAACTTTTTGAATTTACCAAATGGCTGCAATGAAACAAAGAGCGAAAAATTTAACCCCTTCCTGACATGAGACGTACTATCCCGTCCACGGTACCCGGGCCCGTATGACCGGGGACGGGATAGTACGTCTACCGCGATCAGCGGCGCCCACGCAGGCATGAGGAAGCCTTGTGCACTGCCTGTGACAGATTGCTGATCTGTCACAGTGATCTGTGATGTGACAGATCAGCGATCTGTCACAGGACAGTGATGTCCCACCTGGGACTATGTAATAAAGTAAAAAAAAAATTAAAAAAAAGTGTAAAAATAAATTTAAAAAAATCGCCAAATAAATTAGTAAAAAAAAAAAAAATATTCCCCAAAAAATTCATTTTTTGAAAATAATAAAAAAAAAAACAATAAAAGTACACATATTAGGTATCGCCGCGTCCGTAACGACCTGCCCTATAAAACTGTCCCATTAGTTAACCCCTTTAGCGAACCCCTTAAAAAATAAAAATAAAAAACGAAGCAAAAAATAATGATTTATTATCATACCGCCAAACAAAAAGTGTAATAACGCACGATCAAAAAGACACATATAAATATCCATGGTACCGCTGAAAACGACATCTTGTCCCGCAAAAAACGAGCCACCACACAGCATCATCAGCGAAAAAATAAAAAAGTTATAACTCGCAGAATAAAGCGATGCAAAAATAATTATTTTTTATATAAAATAGTTTTCATTGCATAAAACCGACAAAAACATAAAAAAACGACCTAAATGAGGTATCGCTGTAACCGTACTGACCCGAAGAATAAAACCGCTTTATCAATTTTACCGCACGCGGAACGGTGTAAACGCACCCCCCCCAAAAGAAATTCATGAAACGCTGGTTTTTGTTCATTCTGCGTCCCAAAAATCGGAATAAAAAGCGATCAAAAAATTTCACGTGCCCGAAAATGGTACCAATAAAAACGTCAACTCGTCCCGCAAAAAATAAGACCTCACATGACTCTGTGGGTCAAAATAAGGAAAAATTATAGCTCTCAATATGTGGTGATGCAAAAACTATTTTTACAATAAAAAGCGTCTTTTAGCGTGCGACAGCCGCCAAACATAAAAACCGCCATAAATAGTAAATCAAACCCCCCGTTATCACCCCCTTAGTTAGGGAAAAATAATAAAATAAAAAAAATGTATTTATTTCCATTTTTCCATTAGGGTTAGGGCTAGGGTTAGGGCTAGGGGTGTGTTGGGGTAGGGTTGGGGTAGGGTTAGGGCTAGGGTTAGGGCTAGGGTTAGGGCTAGGGTTAGGGCTAGGGTTAGGGGCGTGTTGGGGTTCGGGTTGGAGTTAGAATTGGGGGTTTCCACTGTTTGGGCACATCAGGGGCTCTCCAAATGCAACATGGCGTCTGATCTCAATTCCAGACAATTCTGAGTTGAAAAAGTCAAATGGTGCTCCTTCCCTTCCAAGCTCTGCTATGCGCCCAAACAGTGTTTTACCCCCACATGTAGGGTAGCAGCCTACTCAGGACAAATTGCAAAACAATTTTTGGGGTCCAATTTCTCCTGTTACCCTTAGGAAAATAAAAAATTGGGGGCAAAAATATCATTTTTGTGGAAAAAAATGATTTTTTTATTTTCACATCCGAGTGTTATAAACTTCTGTGAAGCACTTGGGGGTTCAAAGTGCTCACCACACATCTAGATAAGTTCCGTGGGGGGGTCTAGTGTCCAAAATGGGGTCACTTGTGGGGAGTTTCAATAGTTTAGGTACATCAGGGGCTCTCCAAACGCACATGACACCCGCAGACCATTCCATCAAAGTCTGCATTCCAAAACGTCACTGCTTCCCTTCCGAGCCCCGACGTGTGTCCATACAGTAGTTTTCTCCCACATATGGGGTGTCAGCGTACTCAGGACAAATTGGACAACAACTTTTGGGGTCCAATTTCTCCTGGTACCCTTGGGAAAATAAAAAAATGGTGACTAAAAGATCATGTTTGTGGAAAAAATACGAATTTTTTATTTTCACGCCTGGGCGTTGTAAACTTCTGTGAAGCACTGGGGGGGTCAAAGTGCTCACCACACATCTATATAAGTTCCTTGGGGGGTCTAGTTTACAAAATGGTGTCATTTGTGGGGGGTTTCCACTGTTTAGGTACATTAGGGGCTCTCCAAAGGCAACATGACACCCGCAGACCATTCCATCAAAGTCTGCATTCCAAAACGTCACTACTTCCCTTCCGAGCCCCGACGTGTGCCCATACAGTAGCTTTCTCCCACATATGGGGTGTCAGCGTACTCAGGACAAATTGGACAACAACTTTTGGGGTCCAATTTCTCCTGGTACCCTTGGGAAAATAAAAAAATGGTGACTAAAAGATCATGTTTGTGGAAAAAATACGAATTTTTTATTTTCACGCCCGGGCGTTGTAAACTTCTGTGAAGCACTGGGGGGGTCAAAGTGCTCACCACACATCTAGATAAGTTCCTTGGGGGGTCTAGTTTACAAAATGGTGTCATTTGTGGGGGGTTTCCACTGTTTAGGTACATTAGGGGCTCTCCAAAGGCAACATGACACCCGCAGACCATTCCATCAAAGTCTGCATTCCAAAACGTCACTACTTCCCTTCCGAGCCCCGACGTGTGCCCATACAGTAGTTTTCTCCCACATATGGGGTATCAGCATACTCAGGACAAATTGGACAACAACTTTTGGGTCCAATTTCTCCTGGTACCCTTGGGAAAATAAAAAAATGGTGACTAAAAGATCATGTTTGTGGAAAAAATACGAATTTTTTATTTTCACGCCCGGGCGTTGTAAACTTCTGTGAAGCACTGGGGGGGTCAAAGTGCTCACCACACATCTAGATAAGTTCCTTAGGGAGTCTAGTTTCCAAAATGGTGTCATTTGTGGGGGGGTTCCACTGTTTTGGTACATCAGGAGTTTTCCAAACGCGACATGGTGTCCGATCTCAATTCCAGCCAAAAACGTCAAATGGCGCTGCTTCCCTTCCGAGCTCTGCCATGCGCCCAAATAGTGGTTTACCCCCACATGTGGGGTATCAGCGTACTCAGGACAAATTGCACAATAACTTTTAGGGTCCTGTTACCCTTGGAAAAATAAGAATTGAGGGTGAAAAGATCATTTTTGTGGAAAAAATATGATTTTTTAATTGTACGGCTTTATGTTATAAACTTCTGTGAAGCCCATGGGGGTTCAAAGTTCTCACCACACATCTAGATAAGTTCCTTAGGGGGTCTAGTTTCCAAAATGGTGTCATTTGTGGGGGGTTTCCACTGTTTTGGTACATCAGGGGTTTTCCAAACGCGACATGGTGTCCGATCTCAATTCCAGCCAAAAACGTCAAATGGCGCTGCTTCCATTCCGAGCTCTGCCATGCGCCCAAATAGTGGTTTACCCCCACATGTGGGGTATCAGCGTACTCAGGACAAATTGCACAATAACTTTTAGGGTCCTGTTACCCTTGGAAAAATAAGAATTGAGGGTGAAAAGATCATTTTTGTGGAAAAAATATGATTTTTTAATTGTATGGCTTTATGTTATAAACTTCTGTGAAGCCCATGGGGGTTCAAAGTTCTCACCACACATCTAGATAAGTTCCTTAGGGGGTCTATTTTCCAAAATGGTGTCATTTGTGGGGGGTTTCCACTGTTTTGGTACATCAGGGGTTTTCCAAACGCGACATGGTGTCCGATCTCAATTCCAGCCAAAAACGTCAAATGGCGCTGCTTCCCTTCCGAGCTCTGCCATGCGCCCAAATAGTGGTTTACCCCCACATGTGGGGTATCAGCGTACTCAGGACAAATTGCACAATAACTTTTAGGGTCCTGCTACCCTTGGGAAAATAAAAATTGGGGTGAAAAGATCATTTTTGTGGAAAAAATATGATTTTTTAATTGTACCGCTGTACGTTATAAACTTCTGTAAAGCCCTTGTGGGTTCAAAGTTCTCACCACATATCTAGATAAGTTCCTTGGGGGGTCTAGTTTCCAAAATGGGGTCACTTGTAGGGGGTTTCCACTGTTTAGGTACATCAGGGACTCTCCAAATGTGACATGGCGTCCAATCTGAATTCCAGCCAATTTTGCATTGAAAAAGTCAAACGGCGCTCCTTCCATTCTGAGCTCTGCCATGCGCCGAAACAGTCGTTCCCCCCCACATATCAGGTATCTGCATACTCAGGACAAATTGCACAATAACTTTTGCAGTTCAATTTCTCCTGTTACCCTTGGTAAAATAAAAAAAATTGAACCTGAAGTATTTTTTTTATGAAAAAAAGTTAGATGTTCATTTTTTTTTAAATATTCAAAAAAATTCCTGTGACGCACCTAAAGGGTTAATAAACTTCTTGAATGTGGTTTTGAGCACCTTAAGGGGTGCAGTTTTTAGAATGGTGTCACTTTTGGGTATTTTCTATCATATAGACCCCTCAAAGTGGCTTCAAATGTGATGTGGTCCTAAAAATAAAATGGTGTTGTAAAAATGAGAAATCGCTGGTCAACTTTTAACCCTTATAACTTCCTAACAAAAAAAAATTTTGGTTCCAAAATTGTGCTGATGTAAAGTAAACATGTGGGAAATGTTAGTTATCAAGTTTTTTGTGTGCCGTATCTCTGTGATTTAAGGGCATAAAAATTCAAAGTTGGAAAATTGCGAAATTTTCAAAATTTTCGCCAAATTTCCGTTTTTCTCACAAATAAACGCAAGTTATTTGAATGAAATTTTACCACTATCATGAAGTACAATATGTCACGAGAAAACAATGTCAGAATCACCGGGATCCATGGAAGCGTTCGAGAGTTATGACCTCATAAAGGTACAGTGGTCAGAATTGTAAAAATTGGCCCGGTCATGAACGTGCAAACCACCCTTGGGGGTGAAGGGGTTAAAGGGGTCTGAATACTTTCCATACCCACTGTACTGCAAACACAGTGTATTGCATATATCTTCAAAAGGAGCAGAGCTAAAAAAATTATGAATGTATAATATAATCATTACACCAGTGAAGGGCAATGTCATGTCTTCTGTAAGGCATATCATATAATTAAGCTGTATGGATATGAGTGTAATTACCAAATTATCTTGTCTATTAATTATGCAGCAATATCACTACAAACCTACATTGTGAAAGAGTGACAAGGCTCATTTATGTCACCGTGGAAACAGATGAAGCCTGTAGGCCTCACTCTACCATGGAGATGCAGTTACCATGGAAACCATGAATCAGCCCCATTATTAGTTAATTGGACTGGTATTGTAGTCTACAATATTTTGTTTTGAAATGGAGATTAGAGAGAAGGTTAAGCTGAACCTTTTGGCTTCCAGAAAGCGTCAGATCTGAAAAGACGAGTACTATTAACGTCTGATGTTATTTTCAGACATACACATGCAACATACTTAATGGAAGGAAAGAGCAGTATGCAATAAATGCGCTCTTTATTCAATACAGTCTGTTTTTCATTACTAAGATAAGACTCAGGACAAAGGCAAATTGCCGGATGCCATCAGCAAACATAAGATTGCATATGGTGGAGCCGTAGCATACTACCTCATTACACCAGTATGGCTGGTAAACCCTGAGCAATGATATGTTATATGACTCTAAGACCAAATAAACAGAGTTTCACATCATTGGGTTAACAATTTCCCTTCCTACCTATAAACACTCATATAATGCACTGAGGTGTAGGAATACAGACATGAATATACTCATTTTATTAAATTAAAAAATGAATGACTATAAACATACACATAAAATATTCATACGAGCATTGGGAGCGAACGATTGCGGAATTGTGACTACAGCCCAATATATTCATGATTCAATTTAAATTGATCTTAGATATGTGGGGGGAGAAGGATTTATGATTCCCAAATTCCTTCCTTAATGTACCCTTTTAAAAGTGATTTCCTTAACATATATATAGCATGTGCCATGGCACAATATGTGTACAAGGCAGTGAATCTGGCTTTAATATCAACGCAAGGTCAAGTAAAGGCAGAGAACGGTAGCGGGCATGTTAGGGTACCGTTACACCTAGCGATGCACCAGCTATCCTGACCAGTGATACGACGCGGTCAGGATCGCTGGTGCATCGCTAGGTGGTCACTAGTGAGCTGCCACACAGGCAGATCTCACCAGCGACATAGCAGTGGTCGGGGGTTGCTACTTACCTCTCAGACGCGGCGATCCTGACGTCCTCCCGCCCGCGTCCACGCGTCGCTCGTCGGCGCCACAGGAAGCCCAGCAGGAAGTGGCCGAAGAGGAATGGTCCAGGAGCTTCTCGCACGATCAGCGATAACCAGCGGGGGAGCGGTCGGAGATAAGTATCACATGTAGCGATATCGCTAGCAATATCGCTGCTACGTCACAAAATCGGTGACTTTACAGCGATATTGCTAGCGATATCGCAGTGTGTAACGGGGGCTTTAGTCAAGATGCCGCCTCCTTTTTATGCCTTTTAAGCTTTTCTTCTTTACATTATGTCATACATTTACAAGACAAGCAATATTGCTTTAGTGCTCATACACATGTTAATGCCATGTACAAGGAAACAGCTCCCTTACATGTAGCTGTTGTCAGTAGTGTAACTTGAAGCCTACGGGCAGCCCCAATGCAAAGGCTTCAACAGAGCCTCCAATTATTGCAGTTCCTTAACAGTAATGGTCTTTTTATATGCACCAAGTGGACTTTTTGGAACCCATAGGCTCCAGGGCCCAGGTGTGATTTCAACCACTGCACTTATTATAGCTGCTCCCTTGGCTGTTCTACATATGGAGAAATTCTCCTTTTGATCTATTGCTTCTTTCTTGTGGCAGTGTACAATTCAAAACACCATAATATATTCTGGTGCTGTGAGAATTCAGCATTCATTAGGATGCACCTAAGGCTAGGATCAGATTTGCGGATGTCAGAGCTGCGGAGGGCTGCGTAGTTCCTCCGTGAAGCTCCATCCACTGCCGCACCTTCTCCATTCAACTCTGCCTACATTTGCATGTGGCCTGCATACCTATCTTTAACATTGAGTATGCAGGCCATGTGGATGTATGCGGATGCGTCCACATCCGCAAATCTGAAACCAGCCTAAGACATGAACATATCACTTGTCAAAAACTTTCACAAATAGGTAACAATATTACCTATTATTACCAAATTACCAAAAATGTTGGTATACACATAATTCATAAATTTTACATGGCACTTCAGTGAAATATAGAACAACCAAAATCCTGAAATATGCCCATCTTACTCAGGAAGAGAAGAGAACCATTAATTAAGTGTAAAATCAATAAACAGTGGGAAAAAAAGTATTTAGTCAGCCAGCAATTGTGCAAATTCTCCCACTTAAAAAGATGAGAGAGGCCTGTAATTGACATCATAGGTAGACCACAATTATGAAAGTCAAAATGAGAAAAGAAATCCAGAAAATCACCTTGTCTGATTTGGCAAGATTTATTTTGAAAATTATGGTGGAAAATAAGTATTTGGTCATTAACAAAAGTTCATCTCAATATTTTGTTATATATCTTTTGTTGGCAATGACAGAGGTCCAGTGTTTTCTGTAAGTCTTCACAAGGTTGGCACACACTGTTGGTGGTATGTTGGCCCATTCCTCCATGCAGATATCCTCTAAAGCAGTGATGTTTTGGGCCTGTCACTGGGCAGCAAATCCCTCCAAAGGTTTTCTATAGGGTTGAGATCTGGAGACTGGCTAGGCCACTCCAGGACCTTCATATGCTTCTTACGAAGCCACTCCTTCGTTGCCCTGGCATTATCATGCTGAAAGACCTATCCATGTTTCATCTTCAATGCCCTTGCTAATGGAAGGAGGTTTGCACTCAAAATCTCACGATACATGGCCCCATTCATTCTTTCATGCACAAGGATCAGTCATCTTGGTCCCTTTGCAGAGAAACAGCCCCAAAGCATGATGTTAACACCCCCATGCTTCACAGTAGGTATGGGGTTCCTTGGATGCAACTCAGCATTCTTTCTCCTCCAAACGAGTTTTGTTTCTACCTAACAGATCTACTTTGGCTTCATCAGACCATATGACATTCTCCCAATACTTTGCTCTCTAGCAAACTTCAGACAGGCTCGGACATGTACTGGCTTAAGCAAGGGGACATGTCTGGCACTGCAGGATCTGAGTCCCTGGCGGCGAAGTGTGTTAGTGATGGTAGCCTTTGTTACAGTGGTCCCAGCTGTATGCTGGTCATTCACTAGGTCCCCCTGTGTGGTTCTGGGATTTTTGCTCACCGTTCTTGCGACCATTTTGACGCCACGGGGTGAGATCTTGAGTGGAACCCCAGATCGAGGGAGATTATCAGTGGTCTTGTATATCTTCCATTTTCTTATTATTGCTCCCACAGTTGATTTCATCACACCAAGCTGCTTGCCTATTGCAGATTCAGTCTTCCCAGCCTGGTGCAGGGCTACAATTTTGATTCTGGTGTCCTTCAACAGCTCTTTGGTCTTCACAATAGTAGAGTTTGAAGTGTGACTGTTTGAGGTTGTGGACAAGTGTCTTTTATACTGATAACAAGTTCAAACAAGTGCCATTACTACAGGTAATGAGTGGAGAACAGAGGAGCCTCTCAAAGAAGAAGTTACAGGTCTGTGAATGCCAGAAATCTTGCATGTTTTTAAGTGACCAAATACTTATTTTCCACCATAATTTGCAAAAATAAATCTTGCCAAATCAGACAAGATGATTCTCTGAATTTGTTTTCTCATTTTGACTCTCATAGTTGTGGTCTACCTATGATGTCAATTACAGGCCTCTCTCATCTTTTTAAGTTGGAGAACTTGCACAATTGGTGGCTGACTAAATACTTTTTTTCCCCACTGTAAATGTATTAATCATAGACTCTTCTATCATTAGAATAAACTTACATCACCTTAGAAAAAACCTGCCAGAGCCTACAACATGTGCAGTCTGAGTTGACATGTGTATCAATAGGTACAATTACTTTATGCAAGGCAAATTGCTGTAACACAGTGAGTCCCAGGCACTGTGTCCCTCCACCACAATGCTTGTTTCGCCTTGCTTCTTCCGGGGGTGCATATCTGCACTGAGCACTATAGGGAAGAATATTTAATTTTGGATTAGTTGTTGATGCAGGAAACACTAGTGCAGTTATCCTCAAAATTCAAAGCTTATACATAGGTGGTGTAGCTACATTTACCCATCGATTGAACTTTGCATGATTTTCTTTTGTCCCTTAAATTCCATACAAGTCACTTGGAGTTACAATATGCACCCCTGAACTTCAATGAAGCTGGTGTACTAATGCAAACCGGTTACTCTATATAGATGTACATTACATCTACATTAAACACACTGCTTAAGTATGTATGTAAGTATGAAAGCAGCAATGCATTAACTATCCTATGCATTTCATAGAGAATTGAAAACATCTGGTCATAAATGTCTGAAATATACGTGGCAGAATCAACTGAGTAGCAATACTTTTCTTTAATCCACCATCTCATTAAGAGCTTGTTAGAGTATAGAGAAAAAGTTAATCATTAAAGGAGCCAAATGTGTAATGAATAGCATATAAAAATAACTATCATTTCAAGTCTGACTTGGATGACATACTACAGCCACCTCATAGTGCCATGAGCTTGAAGAGCTTTTTCAATGCCAAAAAAAATGGAAGTCTCAAAGCAAACTAAGATACATTATACTCAGCAATTGTGAATGCTTTTCTTGGGGACCTTGCTTGCGGTGTTAATATTAATAGTAACGTAGTATCTGTGGCACATACCTATGATCAATATCAAGAGATGATCTACAGGTGGCCTTACAAATTAGGTAACTTCCACAAGTCCATTGACAAAGAGCATGGGGCAGCCTTACCATCCTGCAATGTTTTTTTCGTAGATAGTGACTAAAAATTGCAATGCGTTTGCAATGTTGGCACAATGTATCCAGTGCACGTGAACATGAATTTACAGTAAAGAAATGATGTAAGGATCTTCCCAGCTCCATATAAATTTACTGCATTTCCAACTCAAAAACACTGGCTGGGGATACATGGATAAAATGGGGTGTGATTTTGGAGTGTGCAATGCCACTTGGATCTGAAAACTACTAATTAATAAATTTATTATTAATCATGGTAATTGGCCACCATTTAACTCGAGGAGATAAGAAAAAATTCAATAAAATATTGTAATACTGCCATAGCTAGTAAAACGGACCCTACTTTAAAAAACCTGGCGCAGAACCATGTACAAGTTATATCGACATAATATCAGACTAATAGTCTCATATTAGAGGTACCATAGTACTGTTAGCACTTTATAATTCCGAGAGAGCAGTGCGTGCATGTCTACCTGCTAATGTGAGGGTCTTGCCATCTCTGCTGCCTTGCCTGCTATAATCTCTGCTGGCATCAATTCAGCACTTGACATAATCCCATTTTCTGATCCAAATAGGACATTACTTGATTGCGTGCCTTATGCAAAATTACTGTCACTTGTCAGTGCCAATAAAAAATTGTTACCAACATCAATTGTCCAGTTTCAATAGCAGGTAGCAGTGGTTTTCTGGCCTGGTAACAACTTTATGGTGCTCACCTGGCCAGTAAATAGAGTTTTTTTCACTGTACCCATTACAATGTCACATGGAATCAATAGCCCAGAGCAGGATTTAGCTGTGAGTGTGACATATAGAGATCAAAAGCTCCGGTCAAAAGCTAACTTTTCAATATTTACCTAAAATTTTGAAGGTACAAAAATTGTATACAGTGCATTGAAAATTAAATAACATTAAGTCTGCATTGGTATCAGCGCCCACAAATGCTCATCCTCATAAAGTCTATTTATAACATTGAGTAGATGTCCAAATGTCTTTTATACATGCACTATACATTGTATTGTGTACTCCTCCTACTGCAGATACATTGCAGGCACACACTGCACAGATCAGTGTCTCTCATTCATCAGTAGAAATCCCATAATTGGGTGATTTAATAATACATTTCTAAAAGCATTGCCTCTTGTCAGGAAATGATTTTCATTTAACAAGCCATCAGTTCACCGAGTGTTTTTTATGCCTAATTGATGACTGACACATTCAGACCGAGCCCAAAATTTAATCATTTGCCTTCCTTTCTGTTTTAATAAATTGCTCATTGTAACAGTTTTAATTTTCTTAATAAGCAGAACGCGGTCATGACAAGGTTGTCTCTTGCTTAGAGTAACAATATCTGCCTATTCCGAGGTCAGCAAATGACTTATTTTTATTACTGAGGCAATGGGTAAAAATGCAAGACAGCAGTTCATTCCATGATAAAGAAAGTGTCTTTTTTGGTAACCATTTCATACATACAGCTTTATTATATCTATGGTTAAAACCATATGAAGTAATACAGACGTAATACATAATACATATGTATCTGTAAGGGGGATTTTGGCTGACATCTATTTTCACCTCTCTAAACACCTTACATAGGGTTCCCTGGGTTTGTGCATGCCGTTGCAGACACCTTCATGTTTATGAACATCATTATATTTTGGCACAAGTTGTGCGGCACCAGAGCCCTTTAACCTCATGGTGAAGAGCAGTCGGGTTTGCAAAAAAAAGTCTTGTTTATTGAGGTTGAAAAATACTGTATATACAACTGGTAGCAGGAACAATGCTTGACTTTCTCACTTTCTATTCTTCTCAACACAGAGGCACATTCGTAGGTGTTATGGATGGTGGCACAATACTTGTGGAGAGTGTTGCATATTCACAACAGTTTATGGTGGTACAGGACCACAAGGATCAATGTGTTATGCTGTATCACTGCACCCTAGCTGCACTCTTGTGAACGGAGTAAGGGATCTCTCACTAGATACCACCTTACTGACATGCCCCAGTCTGGCTGATCCCGTATTCTTTCACTAAGACCTCCCGGTCTGACAAACACTGAGATTTGCTTTAAAACTTCCTTCTTAGTTGCCCCAAATTGCCTGCTAAGAGCATAGCTGCCACCACTGTAGATTGCTTGCCGAAATGTGCCCACTTACATGTCTGTATCTACACACACACCCAGTGATGCCAAAACTCTCTGAGGAACTCTCTAGTTCTCTCTACACTTCTCTAAAAAATAGGAACTAAAACACTAGTGCACATCTACTACTCCCTACCTATGGAAAGACCCTACAGTTATCCCTGTCACCTTTGACAAGCAGGAAAATCCAGCCTCCATGAGGATCAAACACCCCATAAAGTAAAGATCACACATGATAAAACAACAGTGGTCTTCAGAGAGGCTGTTACGCCATCTTCTCCACCTTTACATACGCATTCTACCCTACCTTGTAAGAAATGCAGCCCTATTAGAAATGATTGGTTGGCACTTTTGCTTTGTGGCCCTGATATTCAAGATTCAAATCCCATCGAGAGCAACATCTATATGGAGTTTGTATGATTTCCTTATTTTTTCTTCCAGAAAATCAATTTTTCAAAAATTTGTGGATGGGATGTGTTCATGGGGTTTAAATGAAGCTTGTGAAAGTTCAAACTAAAAAGATGAGAGCAAAACATTGTGCTTTCTTGTGACTTGTTTGATAAGTTTGAGCATTTTTAAAATTTTTGAAATTGTAATTTTAACATTTTTGAATTTTTTTCCAGTTTTTTTTCTATAAATTTCTGCATTAGAAAAAAGCTTTTCAAAAGTGTGTGGTGTGCTGCCTATCTTTTAATTTTCCCTACACCGGCTTGACGCTCTTCTCAAAGAGAGACTTTACCTCCTAAACCTCTGTGAAAGGTGTCTCAAACACCAATTGATATCCTAAGGAGAGAGGCAAAAGTAAAAAAAAAAAATTTTATCCACTCTTTAGCAACTGGACACATGTCCAACTTATCTTGAAAAATGTAGTTAAAGGTACTTTTTAATAGTTTTATTCACTGACTACTCTGATCAGTGGCCGTGTGCCCAAAATCATCCAATTAATATGCAAAGTGAAGAAAAAAAATTGCATTAAATGAAAATTTGCACCCAAAACTTAAAAATGGCAATCTATTAATGAATTAGAAGTTAGAGCAGGAGCAAAGTTTTGCCAATAGGGTCCTTTTGCATTAAGGGATATTGGCTATTTTTTATTTAACTGTGGTGGAGCCATATTGTCACTTGTGGACCAGCAGCTCAGAAACTAAAGGACAACCTTGGTTTTGTCACTAAGTTTATTAAAAGAAAAAATAAAACAAACAATAGTTTCTGAGAAGTGACATCCAATATGGCTGCTTTTCATTATTTACATGATTTTTTTGGGTTGCCCACACTAAAGTATGTCTTTCTTTGTAAGCCAGCGCAGGTTCCGTTTGCTGCAGCTTTTTTACCCACTAAGTGCTGGACGCGGAGTCTAGTCATGGATAAAGCAGGTCTTATCTAGGCTGTATATTAATCTGCGATAATACAGTCATATAAAATATTTATAACATTGTAAGCTGGCAATATCATGGAGAATGAAGCCTATAATCTGCAATAATGAGAGTTACATTCTGAAATTGTTTATCTAGCAAAAACAAATAATGATCAACTTCAAGGCCAGGAGCCACTTCCACACACAAGACCTCAATTACAGATTTCAGTAAGTTTTAATCAGCCACCTTCACTACTAATACTTTGGGTCCGTCTCAGTTGTTTTCTTTGACACAGTGGTTAACCTCCTACATTTCCTTTTCAACTGTATGCCTCAGCAGCAATGTTTGGTGGACCACTACTTACAGCATTGCAGTCATATTGCTTCATTATCAAAATTAGCAGCTGTATAGTAATGAGTGGTTTCTAAAATATACTGTGCATTCACAGGGAACACCTTAAAAAGCTTGTGAACATGGCATAGCCGTAGTATGCCATTGATAGTCTATTATGTGCCCATACAGTCACACATGTTTTGTTTTATTTCTAACCAAAGTTTCATATGAGATAAATAACAAAAAATAGTACAGTTGAAACCAGACATTTACATCTACTATGCAAAAAGACAAATTTGCATGTTTTTCTCAATCTCTAACATGAAATCAGAATAAACCTTTCCAGTTTTAAGTCAGTTAAGATTACCTATTATTAATATTTGCCAAATGACAGAATAATGAGAGAGAGAATGTTTTAAGGCATTTTTATTACTTACTGCAAAGTTCAAAGTTTACTTTCCAAAGTTTACATTCCATTAGTATTTGGTACCATTGCCCTTAAACTGAATGACTTGGGTCAAACATTTGGGATAACCTTCCACAAGCTTCTCACAATAGTTTGTCGGAATTTGGGCCCATTCCTCCTGACAAAACTGGTGTATCTGATCCACTTTTGTCAGTCGCCTTGTCCGCACCTGCCTTTTCAGTGTTGCCCATACCTTTTCAATAGGACTGAGATCTGAGCTTTGTGATGGCCACTCCAAAACATTGACTTTGTTATCCTTAAGCCACTTGTTACCATTTTGGCAGTATGCTTCGAGTGATTGTTCATTTGGAAGACCCATTTCTGCCCAAGCTTTAACTTCCTGGCTGATGCCTTGAGATATTGCCACATAATCTTCTTTTCTCATGATGCCATCTGTTTTTGTGAAGTATACCAGTCCCTCCTGCAGCAAACAACCCCACAAAATGATAGTGTCACCCCCCGTGTTTCACAGTTGGAATGGTGTTCTTAGGCTTCCAAGCTTCGCCCTTTTTCCTCCAAACATAATGATGGTCATTATGCCCAAAAAGGTCAATTTTAGTTTCATCAGACCACAGAACTTGTCTCCAAAAATTAAGGTTTTGTTCCTGTGTGCATTTGCAAACATTAATCTGGCTTTTTATGTTTCTTTTGGAGCAATGGTTTCTTTTTGTCAGAGTAGCTTTTTAGCCCATGTTGATGAAGTACTCGTTTCACTGTGCATATTAGCACAATCTTACCAGCTTCCACCATCATCTTCAAAAGTTATTTTGCCTTTGTCCTTGGATTGATATGCACATGTTGGACCAAAGCACGTAAATCTCTGGAACACAGAATCCATCTCCTTCCTGAGCGGTATAATGGCTGGACATTCACATATTATTTGTACTTGGGTATAATTTTTTGTACAGATGTACTAGGCACCTTCAGGTATCTTGAAATTGTACCCAAGAAAGAGCCAGACGTGTGCAAGTCCACAATTCTCTTCCTGATATCTTGGCACAAAGAAGCAGTGTGTTTCAGGTGTGCATTAAAATACATGCACAGGTGTGTCTCTGTTTAACTCACATGTTTCAAAAAAAAGTTTCCAAACACATGACATCATAATACCAGAATTAAACCAGAATTGTTTTAAAGCATAGTAATCTTAGTGTATGTAAACTTTTGACTTTGCAGTTAGTAATGCCTTAAAACATTTGCTATCACTAATTATTCTGGCATTTGGCAAATATTAATAATTATGGTAATCCTAATTGACCTAAAACGGGAAAGGTTTATTCTGATTTCATGTCAGATATTAGAAAAACATCCATATGTGTCTTTTTATAGTGTGTGTGTAAATTTCTCCTTTCAACTTTATGTTTCATTGTGTACCTTTTTGCAGGAGTTTACACAATATATATAAGCGATAGCTAACAGGGCGTCTAAGTCTACACAAATTATTTATGTATCCTATCCCATATCCCACATCTGTATTATATATGCAACTGATGTAAGAAAAGGCATCAAGATTATCTATTAATGCATCTGTCTAATAATATGGTGTAAAATTCTGGAATGCAACATTTCCTGTCAAAACTCTTATGTCACAACTCTGTTGTCGGAATACCTGGGGCCAGGGGCTCCTTCCCTGAAACTAACACTAGGGACACCTTAGTTATCTCTGCTCCCCAGACTACTTCTGATGGTGAAGACGCTGGGGCCATGTACCTTGCTGAACTCATGAATCAGCCCTATATCTGTCTCCCTTCCCAACCCAGGAAAGCGGGAGTAATATTGAATGTGCATACACAAACCAGACTAACAAGGGTGAACATACAGGGATAAATGAAATACCAAACAAACAAATATTCACTCATAGACTACAGAGGGGAACACCGATGGAGAATAGGAATATAACTCAAATAGGAGAGGGTGAAGAATTG
Source organism: Dendrobates tinctorius (assembly GCF_039654945.1). Classification (NCBI taxonomy): domain Eukaryota; kingdom Metazoa; phylum Chordata; class Amphibia; order Anura; family Dendrobatidae; genus Dendrobates; species Dendrobates tinctorius. The sequence goes on from NW_027361890.1 coordinate 25,163,065, forward strand.
CACATAGCCAAAAGACCAAGCAACAGTCACAGATAAACACTCAAAATGCATCTACCAAAAAACGACTCCAGCATGCCACATCAGGCAGCGTAAAGGCCCCGTCACACACAGCGATCTCGCCAGCGAGATCTCTGATTTTGTGACGCCACAGCGATCTCGCCAGCGACATCGCTGTGTGTGACATGAATCAGTGACCGGCCCCCCTGCCGGGTATCGCTGATCGTGCAGGATCATCCTGGGCCGTTTTTTGATCGTTGGTGGGATCGCTGGGACATCGTTATGTGTAACAGGGCCTTAAGACTAACACTGGCAATCCAGATTGCCAGAGGCGAGTATATAGAAGAGAGGATTGGACTGCTGAGAACATCCAAGCAGGAACGCTTCAGAGACTCTAAGATGAACAGTTTAACCCCTGCACTGCTAACAGAAACCAGCACCATTTAATATGAAGAAGTGGTTCTAATAAGTGTACAAGTGCGTGAAATCAGACGCTGCCGTCTTCTGGCCCCTTTCAGTTGCAGTAAACCCGTGACATCTTATACCATAAAAAGAGGGAGCATAGACATCTAAAATACTTCAATGTATAGGATCAATGGCAATAAACAAATCCTTTTCAAAGCTGAAGATTTTAAAGAGGATCGGTCACAAGATTTCATAGTACCATCTGTATACATTAATAGATCTCTTAGACATAAGGCTGATAAGTACTTACTTAGAAAATTAATAACAGAATGGCTGCATTTTCTTTTTTTAAGCTTTTCTTGCACTTATAAAATTAGCACAAATGCTCATCCTTTATCTGCCTTTATGACATGGATGTTGAAAGCACATTAGCGTCATAAAGTCTAAGAGATCAATATAATAATATTTTGTATTGTGAAATCTGGTGACAGATACACTTTAAGATTCCCACCTTGATATGCCTTTTCCCTAGTTCCAACTGTGATTTCCATGTACACTGTGTTATTATGATGCAGTAGAAATGTAACTACATTAATTAAAAATAAACATACATTAGGTCACAATGGATATTTATAAAGGGTTAGGTACCCAGGGGGCTTTTATGGGGCCCAAACCAGCCTGGCTATTTTAAATGGGTTTTAAAAAACCTGTACATTTACATGTTGCAAAACAAATCTAGTGAAGAATTATAATTAGAGTTGAGCGGATCATTTGAAATTTGAATTCACAGGCTTCGATGCATTTTCCCCAAAAATTCAATTTGGGAAAAATAAATTTGCAGCAAATTGCAATATTGAAAAGCCTCTAATTGACTGTAAAATATGTGCATGACAAAGGTCTCCTAGGTCTGTATTGGACCCATTTTGAGCACTGCAATGCAAACACAGTCTTATTAATGTCCAATGACCTCATCCTATCTGGCTGTGAAAAATAGATGGTAACTGGTGATAATTAGCAGCCTATTTAACCACACATAGCCGTTTCATGTTTTGTAGGCAATGTAAATTATATAAGCTGCTCAAAAATTATCTTTTTGCTTACTTTGCTGGTGTTTATATGCAGTCAGGGCAACTGGAAGAATCTGTGTTTTTTTAAAACGGAAAGTGCAAAAATTCAGAAGTATCAAGAGCTTAATTTTTTGCTAAATGAAGTAGTGATAGCTTTTTCATAACCTATACAAAACATATACCTTTTGATGGAGGCAAAACAAGTGTATTGTTTTGAAAGTGAAGAAGTAATGGCTTTTGAACAATGAGTGAAACTAAATATTTATTTTTAGGATCACCAATATTACCCCTGATGGCAGGAATGCCTGGGTCTTGTACCTCGCTATTCTCCTGCACCAAACTAATCTGATCCCCTCCTCCACCCAGGGATTAAGGAGCAGAGGTGAAAGGGTTAACACAGAAAAGACAGACAGGGAAAAACAGAAGTTCAGTCACACAGAACTCACATGGGAATAAACACTAGGGAACAAGAGTAAGAAGCCAACGAGGCAAAAAAAAACTACATGAAACACTAAACGGGAAATAAAAAGGTTTTCACCAAAAACCGCACACAACTATCACAGAGCAACCACCAGTAATGCCTAGATATCTTCACCTGTCCAGACCAGGTTTACTCAAGCTAAAGCTGGGACTACCTGAATAGTTCAGCAAACATACAGGTGCTTCTCACAAAAGAATATAATCAAAAAGTTAATTTATTGCAGTTCTTCAATACAAAAGGTGAAACTCCTATATTATATAGAGTCATTACAAACACAGTGATCTATTTCAAATGTTTATTTCTGTAAATGTTAATGATTATGGCTTACAGCCAATGAAAACCCAAAAGTCATTATTTCAGTAAATTAGAATACATTATAACACCGGCTTGAAAAATGATTTTAAAATCAGAAATGTTGACCTACTGAAATGTATATTCAGTAAATACACTCAATACTTGGTCGGGGCAAATAAACTATATGTAATAATACATACATCACTATTCCTGCCACTAAATCAACATCATTGTATTTTCAGCCTCCGGGGAGAAAATGTCCCTGAAAGCCGCTACAAGCAACATCACCAACAAAAATGATCCCAAGTCCCTGAATTCAAGAGTCTTCATTGGCAACCTAAACACAGCCGTGGTGAAGAAGAGTGATGTGGAGTCCATCTTCTCTAAATATGGCCGCGTGGTTGGCTGCTCAGTGCATAAAGGATATGCTTTCGTACAGTATCTGAATGAGAGACATGCGAGAGGTGCTGTTCTTGGGGAGAATGGACGAGTACTGGCTGGACAGACACTAGGTATGTAAAAGCAGAACTGTGTGCAACAGTGGATTATTGGATTATAGGATAACTGCTCTTCTTGTAATTTATATGTCCTACGTGCAATACACATTTGCTTAACTTTTCGTCTTATGTCAAGATAATCATTTTTTGAGTTCAGTGACCATGACAGATTGATCAATGGACATTATGAGTTTCAATGTTGCTCCGGCTGATCCCAAAATGTTCCAGTCTATTTTTTTTCAACATTAAAGGGAAGCTTTCAGCAGAATTGTGCACAGTAACCTACAGACAGTGTTAGGTCAGCGTTGTTATACTGATTAAAATGATGCTTCGGTTGATTAAATCCTTCTTGTGGTTGTTGTTTAATCTGTATTTGTAGTTTTCAGTTAATGATATGCTCGTGCTCTGGGTCGGCCTGTGGGGGTCTTCATGTGGTGCTCATCAGTAAGGCTTCTGATAGGTCACTGATCTATCACTGACCTGCCCCGTATTTACTTATTGCATGTCTTATTGTTTTGGAAAAAAAAAACATTTATCACGCAGGCGACGGCAATCAAGCATGATAGGATCTATGATCTCCAAAATTTCATTTTATTTAGTAATATAAATTTCATTCAAAAAAAAAAATCCCTCCTCAAAATGGCGGCGGCCACACGTGCGCAGTAGCCTATCTCAGAACGTGATAGATGCTACTGCGCTGGCTCAGCCGGCGCCATTTTGAGGAAGAATTTTTTTTTTCTAAACAAATTTAAATGACTAAATAAAATGAAAACATGGATATTATAGATCCGGACAAAGGAAGAACACAGCAGCACTCTGTAGAGCCCATCAAAATTTTTTTTTCACTTTTTATTACAGTTTACTCAGCAATTATGAAAGATTTTGTGTTCGCATATGTATTGGTCTCTACAGAGTGCTGCTGCGTTCCTCCTTTTTGCAAGTTATGTATTAATTGCACTAGGCACCTGTCCATACTATATGGAGGTGCTGGTCAGGTTTTTTTGCTCTAGCGCAGGAACCTGCTTGATGAATGTATAAATGTATTTTTCTTTCCTAAAAAAATAAGACATACAGTATGTAAAATAGGGAGCAGGTCACGAGAATTTCATTAACTCAAAACTACAAATAAAAATTAAGCAACCACAAGATGGATTTCATCAACCATGGTATGGGTTTAATCAGTATAATGGTGCCAACCTGACACTGTCTGTAGGTTACTGTGCACAGTCCTGCTGACAGGTTTACTTTAAGGTTTATTAGTAGCCTAAATGACAAATTTGATTGTTGGCTGTAATTTCTGAGATGGTGTGAACATGGAACCAGTTTTGACCCATGTTCACATAAGCATAGTATCATACATAGTAACATAGTTAGCAAGGCCGAAAAAAGACATTTGTCCATCCAGTTCAGCCTATATTCCATCAGAATACATCCTCAGATCTACGTCCTCTAAAGAACCTAATAACTGTAAGATACAATATTGCTACGCTCCAGAAAGACATCCAGGCCTCTCTTGAACCCATCAACTGAGTTTGCCATCACCACCTCCTCAGGCAAGAAATTCCAGATTCTCACTGCCCTAACAGTAAAGAATCCTCTTCTATGTTGGCGGGAAAACCTTCTCTTCTCCAGATGCAGAGAATGCCCCCGTGTGACAATTACATTCCTTGGTATAAACAGATCCTTGGAGATATATTTGTATTGTCCGCTTATATACTTATACATGGTTATTAGACTAAATAATCCTAATTTTGCTAATCTCTCTGGGTATTGTAGTTTCCTCATCCCCTTTATTAATTTTGTTGCCCTCCTTTGTACTCGCTCTAGTTCCATTATATCCTTCCTGAGCACCGGTGCCCTAAACTGTACACAGTACTCCATGTGCGGTCTAACCAGGGATTTGTACAGAGGCAGTATAATGCTCTCATCATGTGTATCCAGACCTCTTTTAATGCACCCCATGATGCTGTTTGCCATGGCGGCCGCTGCCTGGCACTGGCTGCTCCAGGTAAGTTTATCATTAACTGGGATCCCCAAGTCTTTCTCCATGTCAGATTTACCCAGTGGTTTCCCGTTCAGTGTGTAATGGTGATATTGATTCCTTCTTCCCATGTGTATAACCTTACATTTATTGTTGTTAAACTGCATCTGCCACCTTTCGACCCAAGTTTCCAACTTATCCAGATCCATCTGTAGCAGAAAACTTTATTTGTATTAACTAGAGGTGAGCGAAACGGGTCGGTAAAATTAAAAAATCACCGACTTTAACTAAGGTCAGGTTTCGCCGATCGAAACCCATCCATAGCGTGAGGTCGGCCATGAGGTCGCCGAGCCAAGCGCCAAAGTCGCGTTTCAAATAATGCTTCCAGCGCCTTTTCTCAGCCAATGATGGAGGACGCATACTGTGGGCAACGCGATGACATGCACAGCGGCCACCACCATCTTAGAGAAGGGCATTAAAGTGATTGGCTGGCTTTGTGTGGCGTCACAGTGGCTACAAAAGGCCATGACCACCGACCGCCATCTTACTTCTGCCGATCTTCGAATAAGGAGAGGTGCTGCTGCTGATTCTGAATAAGGGAGAGCGTTAGGCAGGGAAAAAAAAAAATTGCTTCTGCTGATAGCGCTTTTCACTGTACAGTTAGTGTGCAGTGAAAGGGGAGGATTTTTGTTGTGTGCAGCAGCGCTGGTGGTGATTAGGCTGCCTTTTAAGGCTACCTGATAGCTGCGTTGCTGTGTGCACACTGCTGCTCAAACTGCTTTTTTCAAAGCACTCCAACTTTTAATTTGTTCTGGTGAGTTACCGAGCGTTCATTTTTTCACACACCATATAGCGGTGTACACTCCTCACACACTACCGTGTACTGGCTGGTATCACTGACAAATACAAGCTATCTGTGTGTAACTCTGGAAAAACAAACCGAGATTTTCCATTTTTCCAGACCTACACCTTCTCGAGCTGTCCGCTTTTCAAACAGTTTCGTATATCTGCTGTTTGATTACGCTCAAAACTATAAAGAGACAGCGTGTGTCACTCCGTATAAAATATGCAAAACACAAGAAAGACCTCCTGTCTAGTCATTGCTTGCGTTTAGAAACATGTGATGGTGTCTCCGCGGCTTGTGTTTTGCATATTTTTACATATTTCCCATAAGGGATGGGGGCATTGCTCTAGAATCACTGCGTTGAGAAACATGTGATGGTGTCTCCGCAGTGTTGGATGTTGATCTTCACGAGTTCATTCATCCTCATTTTTCACAGTCTTCTACTAGGCATTGCTCCTACTGGCCAGTTTCCTACTCCACACTGATGAGGGACAATACCCCAAAACAGCTGTCTGTGGATGGATACCATGCTTTGGCAAAGGTGGTTTCCTTCATTGGAGACTGCCCTTCCCGTGGTTGTTCCTTCCCGGTGAAAGACCTGGCTAGTCATTGCTTGCATTGAGAAACATGTGATGGTGTCTCCGCGGCTTGTGTTTTGCATATTTTTACATATTTCCCATAAGGGATGGGGGCATTGCTCTAGAATCACTGCGTTGAGAAACGTGATGGTGTCTCCGCAGTGTTGGATGTTGATCTCCATGAGTTCATTCATCCTCATTTTACACAGTATCCGTATAAAAATAGTCGGAGACTGACAATTTTCCATACAGACACCGTACAGAGCTGTCCGATTCTCAAACAGTATTGTATATCTGCCGTTTGCATTACAGTCACATCTATACAGAGTCAGCGTCTGTGTGTGACACTCCGTAAATACATATATGGAGATTGTTAGTTATGCAAAAAACGTATACAGCTGTACACTTCTGATACAGTTCTGTATATCTACTTGTTAGATTACGGTCAAATACATACTGGGAGAGCGTCAGTGACTAACAAAATATATACGAAGGTTTAATTTTTTTAATACATCTTACACAGGTGGACGCTCCTCATACAGTACCATCTCTCTGCTGGTATTTTTGGTACATTTTCCCAAACATGAGGAAGTATGGTGGAAGAGGCCGCGGACGTGGGCAGGGGGGCGCAGCTGGTACTCACTCTGGTGGTGCATCGGCTGGTTCTGGCAAAAGCACAATAGCAGCTAAGGCAGGAGGTGTGGAGCCTGCATCATCGTCTGGCCCAAGAAGGCCAGTAAGGTTCCCTTTTCTTGGAGTAGGAAAACCGCTTTTAAAGCCAGAGCATCAGGAACAGGTTTTGGCGTACATTACCGAAACAGCCACCAGTTCTATTGCCTCCTCTTCTGAACGTTTCAAACCTGCAAGCACGGAGTCGTCAGTGCAGGGTTCTGGTCAGGAAAAACACCTTTCCTTGTGTCTTTCTCCCCCACCAAAAGCTAAGGATGCGGCAGCCCACACTTCAGATTACTCTATGGAGCTCTTTTCACATACCATGCCTGGGTTATCCAGTCAAATCCTGAATTCCCCAGTCCAAGATGAATCTGACATGGAGTGCACTGATGCACAGCCACTGCTAGATGATTCTGCTGGTACATTGATCCAGAGCACTACATTGCCCTCGCAGTCTACTGAGCCAGAATCTGACCCTGATGAAACTCAGGTGCCCCTTCCCGCATACTATACCCCCTTACACGGTGACACAGAGGAAGGTAAAGAGGAAGGTGCAGTTGACTTTGAAGAAGAGGTGATGGATGACCCAGTTCTTCACGCGGATTGGCATCCATTGGGGGAGGAGGGTGGCACTGGCAATAGTTCAGATAGGGAGAAGGATCAGCAGCAGGCATTGACATTGCAGCAGCGGTTATCTGTCAGGCCCATAGCTGTCCAAAAACGTGGACCAAAAACTAAAAGAGTTGCAGGACAGCTTGGCCAGACGGTCAACTTAGCACAGCGTGCAATGCCAGAAAATGTATACCATAGTAGGAAGAGTGCAGTGTGGTACTTCTTTGTCCAAAATCCTATTGATGAGGCAAAGTTTACCTGTAAGAAGTGCGGAAGGACCTTTAGCCGAGGTAAACAACTCAAAATTTGAATACCAGTTACATGCTTAGACATTTAATCAACATGCACTTGCAAACATGGACGGACTACATAACCTCAGGTAGCACATGTGCACCTGCTCCAACTGAAGGTAGCCAGCAACGCTCCATTGTTTCCCCCACTGTAAGACCACCGCCACAGTTAAGCACACCACCAGCACTAAATGTTGAGGTGTCGTCGCAAGGCCAAAGCACTCAGGGAATCACAATGGTTTTGCAACCCAACACTGAATCTAGGCCATTACCACCAATACCATCACCAACCCCCTGTCACTCCGTCCGGTCCACCGCTACTTCCCTCTTATGCAGCTCTCCAATCCAGATCACCCTACCAGACACTCTGAGTAGGCCAAGAACGTACTGATCCTCTCATCCGCATACACTGTGTTTGAACACCTACATTGCCAAACTAATCTCATTAGAGATGATGCCCTACCGTTTGGTTGAAAGCAAAGCTTTCCGCAAGCTCATGGCCTATGCAGTCCCACGCTATGACCTACCCAGTCAGCACTTCTTTTCTCGAAAAGCCATCCCTGCCCTCCACCTGCATGTGAAAGACCGCATTGTCCATGCACTCAAGCAATCAGTGAGTGGAAAGGTGCACATCACAACAGATGCATGGTCCAGTAGGCATGGCCAGGGCCATTACATGTCCATAACTGTGCACTGGGTTAATGTGGTGGATGCAGGCTCCATAGGGGACCGTGGTGGTGGAACAGTGCTGCCTAGCCCATGGTATAGGAAACAGTTGGCTGTAGTCTTTCGACCCTCCTCCTCCATAAGCGAAAGCTCGTCCACAGAGCGCAGTCACACGAGCACTCCATCTGCAGCGGGCAGTGTTGCACACGAGGTGTCCCACTATCAAACAGCTAGTGGTAAGCATCAGCAGGCTGTGTTAAAGAAGATGTCTTTGGGCGACAACAGACACACCGCGTAGGTACTGGCCGACTACTTGCAGCGACAAACTGAGTCATGGCTAGGTAGTCTTCATCTTGAGCCAGGCAAGGTAGTCAGTGATAATGGCCATAATTTTGTGGCAGCCATAGCCCGTGCAAAACTCACACACATACCTTGCCTGGCTCACACTTTGAACCTGGTGGTGCAGTGCTTCCTTAATAATTATCCAGAGTTAACATCCCTGCTCCATAAGGTGCGAAGACTGTCCACTCCTTTTGTATGCAGAAGCTGCATCGATTGCTCCACCTCCCCAAGCACCGCCTAATCATAGACGTTGCTACAAGGTGGAACTCCACCCTGCACATGGTTGAGAGGCTGTGCGAACAGAGGCAGGTTGTAATGCATTTGCGGGAGGATACATGGGCAGGCAGTTTGAGGGAAGACATGGAATTGTCGGGCGTGCAGTGGTCAAAGCTGAAAGACCTCTGTAAAGTCCTTCAGTGTTTTGAGGAATGCACACGGCTGGTAAGCGCAGAGGACGCCATCATAAGCATGAGCATCCCACTTATGCGTCTGCTCATGCAAAGATTGATGCACATTAAGGATCTGGTGTCTGCAGCGGAGGAGGAACAGGAGGAGGAGGAGGAGGGAAGCCTTGCTGACAGTCAGCCATTGTCTGGTCAGGGAACTGTCCTGGACGAGGTGGAGGAAGAAGAGGAAGAGGAGGAGGATGAGGGGGATGATTATTTTGGGCAAGAGAAAATGCTTCTAAGGGGGCAAGAGAAAATGTTGGCGTTCCAAGGTCAGGTATAGTGTTTGTGCATGAATGTAGGGATGTGGATTTGCCAGAAAGTGCTCCTCCACCCAGCAGTGGCAGTGCATTATTGACACCTGGAACATTGGCCCACATGTGCGATTATGCCTTGCGGATCCTAATAAGGGACCCCCGCATTGCCAAAATGATGAAGGATGACAACTACTGGCTGGCCAGCATCCTCGATCCACGTTACAAAGGCAAATTACACAACATCATGCCACAGGAGAACCTAGAGATAATATTGGCTAACAAACAAGCAACTCTGGTAAACCGTTTGTTTGAGGCTTTCCCAGCACACAGCAGCGGTGCTGGTTCTCCCACGAGCTGTAGTGGGCACAATGGAAGAGGTGTTCATGGTGCACACAGCCAAAGTGGCGTTGGAGACAGGGGTTTAATGACCATGTTGTGGAATGTTTCCTCAAGTACCGCTCACATGACTGCTAATACTGCATCGATTACAAGTGACAGCAGTTGTCAACTATGGTTACAAACTGCTTCTCCTCCCATATTGATGTTCTCCCTCACAGGTCATTCCGCTTTGACTATTGGACCTCTAAACTGGACACCTGGCCTGAATTGGCACACTATGCCTTACAGGAGCTCGCTTGCCCTGCTGCTAGTGTGTTATCGGAAAGAGTCTTCAGTGCTGCTGGATCAATCCTGACAGAAAAAAGGACCCATCTGTCGACCCAAAATGTTGATGATCTAACCTTCATTAAAATGAACCATGCATGGGTTTCAGAGGATTTTGTCCCACCTTCCCCTGATGACACATACGTTGCCAGAAAACTGCCTCGCTTTTGTCCTCCTCTTCCTCGGACTTGCCTGTTATGATTGAGTCATCGTAGGAGACAAAAATAGAAATGCTAGCTAAGTCCAGAAAACCAGAGAAGTTGGCAGCTATCGGATTGCAGACCCCTGAACCTATCAACACAACTAGCAGTAGCCGTGGGTGGCTCCTACGATGCCCTAGGCCCCTCGATCACAGCCGGAGGACTACATAGCCTAAAGACAGAAAAGGAAATCTCAACTGCCCCAGAGCAGACCCCAAAGCAAAAGGTAGCCCCCCACATATAATGACGGTGAAGCAAGAAGAAAGAACAAAACACAGACAGAAAGATAGACTGAGCAAAGATGGGGCCCACGCTAGCTTAGATAGGAAAGGACAGGAAGGCTGCTGTCTGCAATCCGTGAAAAACCCTATGAAAATAAGAGCCAACCAACTGACAGTAAAAAAGGCCCTGAAGACGCTAGGCTTCAAAAAAGCTATGTCAGTACTCAGGAATATTCTGAAGACAGAGCAATAGGCAAAAGGAGATTCAGCTCACCCCAGCAGGGAATGGCAGAATCCAGAAAAGCAAGGAAAACAAAACACTAATGCAAAAAGGCAAAGCAGAAATCTTAGCTTTAGATGAGCAGGAATAAGACTGGTTTCCTAGAAGTCCACAGAGAAATCACCCGCAGGCCAGAAGGGCGTCGGCAGCCTTATATCCAGTCATTAACTCCACTCAGCCAGTCATCATCATCAGCCCCAGGTGTTTGACAATCAGGCTCACTACCTTTCTTCATCAGAAGAGGGAGTTCCTCGGGCCTCAGTAGTGAAGGGGAAAATGAACTCACAACACTTGCCCAATTCCACCATTTGCAGCAGCTGAATGTGCAGCTTACACGTCAACATATGCCATTTTTTAAACCTCCCTAACTGGGCTGCCCACTCCCCCCAAGGGATGGGGTCAACACCTGGGGCACTCTGAACAGGTGGATGGGCCCACTGATGGCCGACGGCACTGGCACAGGGCCCTTCATAGTACAATACAGTGTCTCTGATGGTGGGGGGGCCCACTCGCTGTCAGACACACCAGCATACTATGAGGGGCCATGTGCCAGTACCATTGCCCACGAGTGTGCCCCCCTGCTTGGTCATGGCCAAAGCACTTGCAAGTTGCAATACTTACCTGTCCCTGCTCCACCGCTGTGCAGTCTGGCCAGTTAAATCCTTCACAGGGACGGCGACTAGAAATTTGGTGTATTGATCGATGATGGTTAAAATGTAGCTATGGCCTGTCCTGCTGGCCTCTACCTTCAGATGATCAATGGCTACCATTTGTAATGGACGTCATCTTACAAGCAGATGCAGTGGTTCACAGTTGTTCTAGTCACAGACGTGTGACATTCTTGCCACCATTTTTCAATGTCTCCTCTTATGCCAATCCAATAGAATTGCCTACGGCCTGTGGCTTCTGTCTTTTGCACTCCAAAATGGCCAGACACATCATGATAGGCAGTGAGGACCATGTCTGCATCTCTCCCTGTGATCACAATTTGATGGAGATGAGTAACGGTGATGTGATCCACGCTACTGCGATAAAGCAATCCTTTCTTCACAAAGAACCGCTTTTGCTGTCTCCACAGACACAGTAATTGAGGGTCTGCATCGCCTCTGCAACATCTACCGGGAGGTTTTCCCGAAATGAGTAATTCCCAAATTTCGGCTAACACTCGACTTTCCGTCTGTACGTGTATCCATGTAGCGGAGAGTCTGGACTGGCTTACTGAGATTGAAATATATATGAAGATTTAAAAGTACCACAACACTGTATACTGTTGTACGCTTCGATTACCTTTCCCTTTTTCTACTTTTTAAATTCTAGTGTAATTCATAGTGAGCCTGTGAGTGTCTGTGTCTAACTCCGGAAGTATAGATGGAAATTTACAATTACCCATAGACTGGATACACCTGGTATGTGCTGATACAGTACCTTTGTTCAAAATTTTTTATTACGGTATCATCCATAGTGAGTGAGCGTGTGTGGTTTACGCCTTCTATATATACTGTGAATCGCAGATACCAATTTTTACCCTATACTTGATACAGCTTGCATCTTGTTATACAGTACCTTTGTTCGACATTTAGTATTACGGTCAAATCCATACTGGGTAAGCGTCTGAGAGTGACTACGGGACTATCTATATGGAGATTTCAATTGTACCCTGTAATATATATATACTTGCTATCTTGTTATCCAGTACCTTTTTTATAACATTTTTTGTTATGTCAAACCCAGACTGAGAGAGCGTCTGAGGGTGACTCCGGAAATATATACCGAGATTTCAAATTTGGCCAACACTGTATACAGCTGTACGCTTCCCATACAGTAACCTTTTTTGCTATTAGGATTCTGGTGTAATCCATAATGAGCCTGTGAACATCTGTCTGTTACTCCGGAAATATATTTGGAGCTTTAAGATTACCCCAACACTGTATACAGCTGTACGCTTGTGTTACATCACTCATTTACAGCTTTTCATATTCTTATGTAATCCATACTGGGCCTGAGAGCATTTGTGTCTGCCTCCTGAAATATATACGGAGATTCAGAATGTTTACACTATACTATATATACCTTGTATCTGGTGATACTGTACCCTTTTTCAACTTTTTATTTTATTGTGTAATCCATACTGAGCCTGTTATCCCTAGACTGTATAGAGCTGTATGCTTCTGATACAGTACCATATATCTGCTGGTATTTTGGGTCCATTTTCCAAAACATGAGGAAGTATGATGGAAGAGGACACGGATGTGGGCATGGGGGGGCCACCTGGTACTGATGGTCGTGGTGATGCATGTGCTGGTAGTGCCAAAAACACAATAGCAGCTAAGGCAGGAGGTGTTGAGCCTGCATCATGGTGTAGCTCTGGAAGGCCTGTAAGGCTCCCTTTTCTGGGAGTAGGTAGACTGCTTTTAAAGCCAGAGCATCAGGAACTGTTTTAGGCTTATATTGCTGAAACAGCTTCCAGCTCTATCGCCTCCTCTTCTGAAGTTTAAAAAAATGCAAGCACTGAGTCATCAGTGCAGGCTTCTGGTCAGGAGCAACCCCTTTCCTTGTGTCTTTCACCCACACCAATAGTGAAAGATGCGGCAGCACACACTTCAGATTACTCCAAGGAGCTCTTTTCACATACCATGCCTGGGTTAATTAAAAATGGGGCCCATCATATACTGGAGCATTCCAAATGGGGGACATCAGACACTGGAGCAGCATTTATGGGGCCCATTATACACTGGAGCATTAGAAATGGGGCCCATTATATATGGAGCATTATTAGGGCCCATCATACACTGGAGCATCATCCATGAGGCCCATCATATACTGGAGCATTCCAGATTGGGGACATCAGACACTGGAGCAGCAATTATGGGGCACATTATACACTGGAGCATTAGAAATGGGGCTCATTATACAGTGGGGAAAAAAAGTATTTAGTCAGTCAGCAATAGTGCAAGTTCCACCACTTAAAAAGATGAGAGGCGTCTGTAATTTACATCATAGGTAGACCTCAACTATGGGAGACAAACTGTGAAAAAAAAATCCAGAAAATCACATTGTCTGTTTTTTTTTCATTTTATTTGCATATTATGGTGGAAAATAAGTATTTGGTCAGAAACAAGCAATCAAGATTTCTGGCTCTCACAGACCTGTAACTTCTTCTTTAAGAGTCTCCTCTTTCCTCCACTCATTACCTGTAGTAATGGCACCTGTTTAAACTTGTTATCAGTATAAAAAGACACCTGTGCACACCCTCAAACAGTCTGACTCCAAACTCCACTATGGTGAAGACCAAAGAGCTGTCAAAGGACACCAGAAACAAAATTGTAGCCCTGCACCAGGCTGGGAAGACTGAATCTGCAATAGCCAACCAGCTTGGAGTGAAGAAATCAACTGTGGGAGCAATAATTAGAAAATGGAAGACATACAAGACCACTGATAATCTCCCTCGATCTGGTGCTCCACGCAAAATCCCACCCCGTGGGGTCAGAATGATCACAAGAACGGTGAACAAAAATCCCAGAACCACGTGGGGGGACCTAGTAAATGAACTGCAGAGAGCTGGGACCAATGTAACAAGGCCTACCATAAGTAACACACTACGCCACCATGGACTCAGATCCTGCAGTGCCAGACGTGTCCCACTGCTTAAGCCTGTACATGTCCGGGCCCGTCTGAAGTTTGCTAGAGAGCATTTGGATGATCCAGAGGAGTTTTGGGAGAATGTCCTATGGTCTGATGAAACCAAACTGGAACTGTTTGGTAGAAACACAACTTGTCGTGTTTGGAGGAAAAAGAATACTGAGTTGCATCCATCAAACACCATACCTACTGTAAAGCATGGTGGTGGAACCATCATGCTTTGGGGCTGTTTCTCTGCAAAGGGGCCAGGACGACTGATCCGGGTACATGAAAGAATGAATGGGGCCATGTATCGTGAGATTTTGAGTGCAAACCTCCTTCCATCAGCAAGGGCATTGAAGATGAAACGTGGCTGGGTCTTTCAACATGACAATGATCCAAAGCACACCACCAGGGCAACGAAGGAGTGGCTTCGTAAGAAGCATTTCAAGGTCCTGGAGTGGCCTAGCCAGTCTCCAGATCTCAACCCTATAGAAAACCTTTGGAGGGAGTTGAAAGTCCGTGTTGCCAAGCGAAAAGCCAAAAACATCACTGCTCTAGAGGAGATCTGCATGGAGGAATGGGCCAACATACCAACAACAACCTTGTGAAAACTTACAGAAAACGTTTGACCTCTGCCATTGCCAACAAAGGATATATCACAAAGTATTGAGATGAAATTTTGTTTCTGACCAAATACTTATTTTCCACCATAATATGCAAATAAAATGAAAAAAAAAAACAGACAATGTGATTTTCTGGATTTTTTTTTCTCAGTTTGTCTCCCATAGTTGAGGTCTACCTATGATGTAAATTACAGACGCCTCTCATCTTTTTAAGTGGTGGAACTTGCACTATTGCTGACTGACTAAATACTTTTTTTCCCCACTGTATATGGAGCATTATTTGGGCCCATCATACACTGGAGCATCATCCATGAGGCCCATCATATACTGGAGCATTATAAATGGGGCAGATCAGACACTGGAGCAGCATCTATGGGGCCCATAATACACTGGAGCATTAGAAATGGGGCCCATTACATATGGAGCACTATTTGGGCCCATCATACACTGGAGCATCATCCATGAGGCCCATAATATACTGGAGCATCCCAAATGGGGGATATCAGACACTGGAGCAGCATTTACGGGGAACATTATACACTGGAGCATTAGAAATGGAGCCCATTATATATGGAGCATTATTAAGGCCCATCATACACTGAAGCATCATCCATGTGGCCCATCATATACTAGAGAATTATAAATGGGGCAGATCAGACACTGGAGCAGCATCTATGGGGCACATTATACACTGGAGCATTAGAAAAGGGGCCCATTATATATGGAGCATTATTTGGGCCTATCATACACTGGAGTATCATCCATGAGGCCCATCATATACTGGAGCATTCCATATGGGGGACATCAGACACTGAAGCCCATTATATATGGAGCATTATTAGGGCCCATCATACACTGGAGCATCATCCGTGAGGCCCATCATATACTGGAGCATTATGTGGAGCTCATCATATACTGTATGGAACATTATATGTGACCAATTATTCTGTATGGAGAAATATATGGGGCTCATTATTCTGTATGGCTCATAATGTGGTGGCCATAATACTGTATGGAGTAATATACTGTCCGTTTTTTTAGCTATTGTACAATTTAAATAGATCAGTCATGTCATGTAAGCAATGAAGTATTTGTCATTGTACTATACCTATATTTCTGTGCCGTTTCAGAGCATCATGAGTTGTGGTATGTGTTAAAGGGGTGCACTGACACTCTTTGGCCCAGGGCACATGAATACCTGGAGCCAGCCCTACCCCCCCACAACTTTAGCCAAATAACCCCCAGTTTTCAATGCGTAACTATTATTATGATGTAAATTAAGGTTGACAAGCTTCAGTAATGAGAACTGATGTTTTTGGCATTGAAATGGGCACTATATGTGTGTTTACTGTCCTCCACTCCCTGCCGACTTTGCTTCCCCATTGACTTGCATTGGGTTTCGTGTGCGACCCAGTTAGAGAATATACAATTTATAACCACACTCTGCTTTCTATCACTTAGCCGGTTACTTACCCATTTACACACATTTTCCCCCAGACCCAGCATTCTGATTTTGTGTACCAACCTCTCGTGTGGCACGGTATCAAACGCTTTGGAAAAATCAAGATATACCACATAAAATTACTCACCTTGGTCCAGTCTATAGCTTACCTTTTCAGAAAAACTGATTAGATTGGTTTGACAGAAGCGATTCCTCAAACCCATGCTGATATGGAGTTAAACAGTTATTCTCATTGAGATAACCCAGAATATCATCCCTCAGAAACCCTTCAAATATTTTACCAACAATAGAGGTTAGACTTACAGGCCTATAATTTCCAGGTTCACTTTTAGAGCCCATTTTGAATATTGGTACCACATTTGCTATGTGCCAGTCCTGTGGAACAGACCCTGTCGCTATAGAGTCTCTAAATATGAAATAATGGTTTGTCTATTACTTTACTTAGTTCTATTAGTACTCGTGGGTTTATGCCATCCGGACCCAGAGATTTATCTATTTTAATCATGTTTAGCTGGTTTCACACCTCTTTTTGGGTTACATTTGGTTCGATTGGTTTTCTTTGTCTCTCGGTATTTCACCTAGCATTTCATTTTCCACCGTGAATACCGTGGAGAAGAAGGTGTTTAGTATATTAGATTTTTCCTCGTCATCTACAACCATTCTTTCCTCACAATTTTTTAAGAGGCCTAAACTTTCACTTATGATTATTTCACTATTGATATAGTTGAAGAACAGTTTGGGATTAGTTTTACTCTCCTTAGCAATGTGCTTCTCTGTTTCCTTTTTGGCAGCTTTAATTAGTTTTTTAAACTATTTTTCTCCCTATAGTTTTTTTAAAGCTTCAACGGTGCCATCCTGCTTTAGTAGTTTAAATGCTTTCTTTTTGCTGTTAATTTTTCCTATTTATTGTCCTTTTATTCCCACAAGGTATAAACTGCTTACAGTGCCTATTAAGGATGTTCTTAAACATTTCCCATTTATTATCTGTATTCTTATTTCTGAGGACATTGTCCCAGTCAACCATATTAAGGGCATCTCTAAGGCCTCTTTCACACTTCAGTTTTTTACAATCAGTCACAATCCGCCAGGTTTTGAAAAAAACGGATCCTCAATTTTCTTTTGAGGATCCGTTTTTTTCCCCCATTGACTTCCATTAATGGCGGATTGTGACGGATTGCCGTCCGTTGCATCCGTTTTTTTTGAGGATCCGCCAAAAGTTGCTGTCCGTCACCATCCTCAAAGATTTCGAAACAGAGCTTGCAACGTTTTTTTCTCTGGCGGATCCTCTAGACACTCATTTAAGGCCTCTCTCACACATCAGGTTTTCGCCGTCAGGCGCGATCCGGCGCTTTTGACAAAAACCGGATCCGGCGAAATGCAATGCCGGATCCGGTTTCCCCCCCATTGACTTGCATTTGCGCCGGATCGCGCCGGATGGCCATGCGTTTCATCCGGTTTTCGCCGGATCCGGCAATGTGTCTCAATCCGGAGTCTGGAAAAAACGGCTACTGTAACTTTTTTGTCTCCGGCGAAAAAGCCGGACACGCCGGATCCGGCGCGTCCGGCTTTTTCACACAATGAAAGCCTATGAGCGCCGCAATGCGCCTGATCCGGCGAAAGCCGGATCCGGTGGCCGGATCCGGTTTTTTTGGTCTGAGCATGCTCAGTAGCTCTGCCCAAAAGACACATATATAAAAGCAAGACAGTGGGACCCTCAGCCACACCCAACATGGCACCCAAGACAGCAACCAGGCGCAGGACAAGGCAGGAGACATCTGCAGCAGCACCATCAGCACCACCACCACCCCAAATGGAGCAGCATGCTGAACAACGGGAGGGGAGTCCAGCAGCAGATGAGAGACGGTAATTATCAAATCCCCCATTCCTCCAAACTAGGGCCATGGAATATCAAGATATTCATTGCCCCTTTGTTTCTCTTTATTCAACAGCCGCCCAAGAGATGCAGCAGCAGCAGCAGCAGCAGCACTGGAAGCACTGGTAGCAGCAGTACCACCACCCACAGGCATGGAGTCTGGCCAGCAGGAAGACAGCACATCTTCTTCTGGGAGCCCTCCCTCGCATCGTCAGCGTTTGACGGTAAGTTTTTATTTCCAAAATCCATCATCTCTGTAATATATGTCTATTCATTGCCTTTTATTTCAAAACAGGAATCACAAGATGAAGAGGAGCTCCCAGAAGAAGAAGGAAGGGGTGGACAGACACCTGGAGTGGGCTCACAATTGGTAAGTTTTTGGCATCAAACGCAGAAACACAACATCACACTACACACAACACATAGAAAACAATGTTCTGCAGACCACACACAGCAAACAAATGCCTACATCCAAAGACATAACATTTTTTGTTTTCTTCTCTAGTCTTCCCAATCTGGTGCTTGGCCAAGAGGTCCTCGCAGTGCCTCCCAGGGTCGTCGGCGACAGCAACGCGGCGGTCACCAGCGTGTAAGTATAAATATTTTTGCATTGTTTTTTTGCACTTTTTATTTCATTTCTTTTGTGGAGGCTAATTATGTTATTTTTGTCTTTTTCTTTAACAGCCTTCACAGCGTGCTCCAGACTCTGACGGTGAGGATGGAGGAATCGATGTGGACCACCTCATCGATCTCGTCAGAGAAAGGGAGCCGCTCTGGAATATGGCTGACCGCCGCCACGCTGACCTGATTGTTACCCGGCGACTCTGGGAAGAAATCTGTTCGCTCCTTGTGGACCGCTGGGAGGACCTCGATGCTCGGGCCCAGATTAAAGAGCATAAGTATATACAGTACCGGTTGCTTGATGTAAACCAGTGTTTCCCGAACAACAGTCCTCGTGGTCCCCACGGATCATGTGTTCAGGATTTCTATTTACTATGGAAATCCTGAAAACATGACCCCTGGGGACCATGAGGACTGGAGTTTGGGAAACACTGATGTTGTATACTAACCACTCCTTTCTCGTTTCAGGGAACAGAATTGTGAAGCGGTGGCGGTCTGTGAGGGATCGTTTCAAGAAGGAGTTCAATAAAGAGATGCGGGCCCCGAGTGGATCTGGAGAAAGCAGGAGCAAGTACAAGTGCGCACAAGCCCTGTCGTTCCTCCGGGAAACAATGGTCACTAGAAGGTAAATATTACACACCACATGTGAAAAAAAATGTTAGATGTAACTTTTTTTTTTCAGCCAGGGCCATACCATGTCACTATTTTAATTGTTTTTTTTTTCTCTTTATTCCACAGCACGGTGAGCAGCACTCGGGAGCCTGCACGATTGGACCCTTCTGAGGCGATCCCTGAGGAGACCGGCACCGAGGGACACTTCGACCGCCCCGGTACATCTGCACCTTCCCAGCCTTCCCACACATTCGACCCATCTGTCCCATCCACCAGCACAGGAGCATCGTGGCCGCCTACATTACATGAAGCTGCTGGTGAGGAGATCGATTTCCCTTTACCCCACCCTTCTGCCCCTGCCACCTCTAGTACACCTGCGGGTACTGGGCGGCAGCGGCAGAGGGGTCAGGAAAAGACTTATGCACCAGAGTTCTTGCGTCTGAATGCATCTTTCCAGAACTGTCTAAAAGTCTTGTCAGAGCAAATCTCCGCAGGCTTTCAGCAGATCAACTCCAGCATTCTGGAGGTGAAGACACTTCTGCAAACCATGCATTCAGAAGCAAGATCTTCGCCAAACCACACCTTTTTCAGGTCTGTTGTGGAGCGCATGGAAACGCTATCTCCTACCCAGCAGATGCATGTAATGCATTCATGCCACGGTGCTCTCCAGCACGTTACCTCCCAACCTCCTCCTCCCACCACAGTAGTTCCTCCACCTGCACCCCCTCCAGCCACTTTCCATCCTCCCCCTCCAATTACATCTGCACCCCCTCCAGCCACTTTCCATCCTCCCCCTCCTATTACATACCATCCACCTCCCCAGTACCAGCAACCTCCCCAGTACCAGCAACCTCCCCAGTACCAGACATCTCCCCACTTCCAGCAACCTGCCCCGTACCAAACTCCTTCCCCATACAACTTGCCATCAACATCATCTGCTCCTACAGTCCCTGCCCAACCCTCCACTCCACCGCCCACCACCTCTTCTGCCTCCCACATGTCCACCCATTCTGTAGCTTTTTCCACACCATCACCTCTAACTGTTCCTTCCCCACCACGATCCCAATCCTCTCTCCACACTCCCAGTGTCGAAGTGTCCCGCAGCCCCTCCAGCAGTATTTCCACCCCACACTACACAGATTTATGATGTGTTTTGTAATAAAAATGCCCAGTTGGTTTCAAACCTTTATTAAAAAAGTTTTTTTAACTTTAAAAACAGTTTACAAAAAAAAAATATTTTAAATAAAAGTTAAATTATTGTTTACACTGGTTGTCTGTCATTTCTTTCTGCGGCGAAATATGTTTAAAAAAAAGGTTAAATACAGGGTATTTAAAAGGTAAAAAGGTATTCAAAACCAGGTATATAACTGTGGGTAAATTTTAGCTTTTTGCCACAGTTGTGTTCCTGGTTGTGTTTGAAGCAAAGAATTTCACCTAAAAAGCTGTGTATCTTGTTGGTGATTTCCTAACAATGTACACAACTTTTGTTAAAAGGTGAAATACTTTGCATAAAACACAACCAGGTACACACCTGTGGCCTAAAGCTAAAAATAGAGACCATGACAAGATAGCCAACTTTGGTTGGCAAAGGTATATACTGTTGGTACAGAAGGTACACAAGTTTGGTTGGGCACAAATCTTTCACACTCTGTCATCCTGCCAGTGTACTCTGCCTTGAGGTGACATAAAGTATAGTGCAAAATTGTCCCTCATTACTGAAACCGTCACAGAACTTCTAGTGGTAATGTCATGGTAATCTTGCAAGGTGGTTTCTTCAGAGGTGTCCTCAATGGAAATGGGTTCCTTGCAGATAACAAAATTGTGGAGTACCACGCAAGCTTTGATCACCTCGTCCACAGTTTCTGTCTTGAGGTTGATCGCAGTCAATAGGACCCGCCATTTGGCTGTCAGAATACCAAAGGTACATTCAACCATTCTTCTTGCTCTTGTGAGGCGGTAATTAAAAATGCGTTTTGTTCTTGTCAATCCTCTGCTAGAGTACGGTTTCAAAAGGTGTTCTGACAGCTGGAAGGCTTCATCCCCTACACAGACAAATGGCATAGGTGGACCAGATGTTTGCGGCAGCGGTCTAGGGGGTGGGAACTGGAAGGTGTTTCCATACAGTTTACGCCCCATGGCAGACAGTTTGAAAACTTGAGAGTCATTGGAGCGGCCATAGGCCCCAATATCAACAGCAATAAATTTGTATTCTGCGTCAGCGATGGCCATGAGGACAATTGAAAAATATTTCTTGTAATTGAAATATTCCGATCCCGATCCGGCTGGCTTTACAATGCGGATATGTTTCCCGTCCACAGCGCCCAAGCAGTTGGAAAACTGACATATCTGTTGAAACTTTTCTGAAATTTCAATCCACCTCTCTGTTGTGGGCTCTGGTAAAAACTCTTCAGCTAAGGAGTCCCACAGTGCACGGCATGTGTACTTCACTATTCCAGATATGGTGGAAATCCCGAGTCTGTACTGGAAATGCAGTGACGAAAGGGATTCTCCAGTTGCAAGAAATCTGTGGGGAATTAAAAAACAATCAATTAGTTTAAAATAACAGCATTACATACAAAAACTGACCTATAACACTTGGAGATACAAACTACCACCAACAAGATTGCAGTGAAAGTGTGCTCTGATGCGAGCACATCCAATAAATGTGGCTTACCTTAAAGTCACCATCAGACGCTCTGCGGGTGAAACAGAGAAGCGGCAATAGGTGTCCGCTTTTCTTATGAGGTGTGCAATGCGCTCCACCAAGTAATCAAAATTCTCCATTTTCATCCGAACATATCCAAAAAATTTATCCGGGTTTCGTCGAAGGTCCATGCAGAGTGTAGAATAGACCCCACGCGTCATTCTCTTGGCTGTGATGGGATGGATCCACAAACGTCGTCTACGATGCCTGATGCGCTGCTGTCTCGCTCTCTCCTTCTCCAGAACAATCACCCTCAAACAATTCGCCTCCGCTGTAAAATCCGCCAAATTCTTCAAAATATTTCCAATGACAACATCCATCTTCGCCAGTAACTTGCTCTTCTCTCCAACCTGCACTTTCTTCTCTACAACCTGTCAAAGAAGGGCTGTAGGAACATGCTATATATAGTTTTCCAGTAGCCAATCCCGTTCGGAAGGCCACAAGGGGTGTTTTTAAAAACCGGATCCGGCGTAATCCGTCGAAAAACGGATAGAAAAACGGATGAACCGGATGAGACGGATCCGGTTTTGTCTGTCAAGAACAAGACGGATCCGGCAGAAAACCGGATCCGTCACATCCGGTTTTACAAAACATTTGCCGGATCCGGCATTCCGGCACGACGCCGGATCGCGCCTGACGCCGAAAACCTGATGTGTGAAAGTAGCCTAACCCGAAATTCTTTCTGGGTGCCGGACAAAAAAAAAAAATTCTCTCTCTCTCTCCTTTTCCAGGCTGCGATTCCTTTAAAATTCTTCATTTGTCGGATCCGTCAAAAAAACGGACAGGTGGCATCCGTTGTCATCAGTACTAAAACGGATCCGCCATCCGTCCTTTTGGCGGATTTTGACTGATGCAAAAAACTGAAGTGTGAAAGAGGCCTAAGCTGGTCAAACTTTGCCTTCCAAAAGTTCAGTGTTTTTGTGACTCCCTGACATGTCCCCCTAGTGAAAGACATGTGAAACTGTACAATATTGTGGTCGCTATTTCCTAGATACCCGAAGACCTGCAGATTTGTTATTCTGTCAGGTCTATTAGATAGTATTTTTTTAGCATATTTTTTGGCAGTATGTAAATACATAGCTGAACAGGAGGGTGACAACCCATTTAGAAATTTTATAATCAAATGATTTGCCATCACTCAACCCAACCTTTTGTCTATGACATTTAAAAACGTCTATGGAGCCCTATCATACCCAAGTATGCCTCCAATTTTAAACATAGGCTGCTTCTGTTAGATACTAATAATACACACATCCTCAAAAAATATAGAGGTTTTAGACCATAAATTTGTAAAAATGTGAAGATTCAAAAGAAATCTTTATTAATTGTTTGACACATAAGAGATGAAAAAGAGAGGTTTTATATAATCAAGCCTCAGGAACATAAGAGAAAAAGAGCACGGGAACAGGAAATCCTGCTAGCTAAATGCCAACACTCATGTGCTTACAAAGTGCAAAAATTAACAAAGTACATATGTTCTTTAGCAAAGCCTTTACATAGAGTGAGGAAAACCAATACTGATTCATAAGTATAATAAGGAAAGTGCACAGTGCACAGTGTCTCCTGCTCTTTGCTCTTTATAGGTAACTTTTACTTTTCTTTTATCCACTTTATCTTTTGATACACTTGTATCAGCCATTGGTTATGGATATTTCCTTATTAGGAGACATATACTCTTTGCCTTGGTTATGCTGTTATGCACTGGTCACTTTGTTTTGAATTATCTATACGGGACAATTACCGATTCTTTTAATGTATTTATATTTTGCCCTGTGCACTTTCCTTATTATACTTCTGAATCAGTATTGTAATGTTCTCACTGGCCAATGAAGTTCTCTTTTGTTTCAGGAAACAACACATGTATATAGCCACAATAGTCAGACCCTGACTCTATCTTTTCTAGTGAAGTAACTAATGAGCCTTTTCAAAGGTCTTTGTGAAGAGAGGGGATCAGGATCAGCTGTGACATCACCTAATGAGATTGGTGGATCTTGTGTTACTAGATGTGTATAGACGTTTTATTGTAATCCTGCTTGCTAAAGGGAAGCATGAGTCTAAAAAATCTCCAGTGGCCAGTGTGAAAATTGCAAGAGTGAAAATTTAGTTGTTTTTTTAGATTATGATATGATGACTTTTTTCAAATATATGTAACATAAAAATATGATTTGAACAATAAGTCATTTTCTGATGATGGTTTCTCTTTAAATGCCTGTGTCTACAGAGCACTAAACTGCAGGGACTCTTTGTTTGAGACATAAAGGATATGGAAAAAAATATGTTACATATGTTAGTGGTTACCGTTAATTTTGAAATTCATTACTTCATTAAATTTCACAGCCCCTAATATGCAGTTTGCACACTGATTGAAGTTTTAGATTTTTCTCATATGGGAGTGTCTTTCTCATTAATATAGGCAGGATGTTAGATCTTTGTGTATCCATTATTCTGCTGTCTACACTTCTCACATATCAGCACAGCTTTAATCATGCGTGTATTTCCTCTTCATGTGCTTTCCTCACTATGTATAGCTTATTTTATCTTCCCTCCTTGAATAACTTTCTCCCCTCTCCATGTTATAGAAGCTTTTGTACATCCCCCTCCATGTTGCTAATGCTGTCACTGAGAGAAGGTAGAGGGGAAGCAAAAATAGTCTTCAGAAACAGAAGCTGGAGCGATGATGGGATTTGTAACTTTTTTTAAAAAAGTACTCAGCTAGTTAAAGGACTTCAAAGTTGAATGCTTAAATTTAGTTAATTTTCCAACATAATTTTCTTTATGATCCTATAACAGTCAATTCTGTAGAAATTCTGCAGATAACTAAAGGGTAGGGATGAGCTGACCTGTGAAAGTATGGGTTCTGGTACCTGACTTGAACTTTAGTCCAAAGTTTGGTTTGGTGAAACGGAACCCAAACCCCTTTGAAAACAATGGATCTCCGAAATTTGGATTTGGAAAAAAATTCTTCTCTCTCAGTTCGAATTTGCTCATCTCTACTAAAGAGTTAATCTCTGGCTGATTAGTTTCACCATGGGTGGTTGGATTGAACTTAGCCCCTTGGTTAGAGTATGGGGATTAGTAATATTTTAGCACACAGAGGACACATTGGAGGCTTCTGATGCAGCCAGTTGTCTTACACCAACATGTACAGCAGTGAGGAGGAGAAAGGATATGGCTGACCCTTGTAGACACACAAAGAAGAATTTTTTTTATATATTATGCAAAATTGAATGGATAAGGGAAGATTGTGGGAGAAAGTACTGAGATATTTTACTTATTATACAAGCTATAGGCTATGTTCCATTAGAAAAAAACATCCAAAGAACCAAAAGTCCACTGTGAAAAGTAGAACAGAAGAAGGAAAAATTTATATTTAGAAGTACTTGAACAAATGTCCCTCAATGTGTGTACATCCAAAGTGACCTCCAGATACAAGTGACATTATGTGTGAACAGTTAAGGTCACTTTGTAAATATGAACTAAGTGGATGTGAACATGTTTTCTTCTTTATGCTTGAAGGCATTCACACCTTCAGGAGTTACCAATGCCTCTAAGAGGTCTTACTTTTAGAGAATTTTCCTTGCATCTCAGACCATATAATGGTGTTAAGTGAATGTTCAGACGACATTGGGACTCTTGTATGTCTGAGAATAAATAGTCTTGTTACAAGTAGTAACCAAAGTTCAGCTTGAATATTTCATAGTGGCCGATTCTTTAAGCCTTAGAGAACAGGATCACTGGGCTCAACTACGATGTGCCTAATTCAGTAAGAGGCACACACCACATAATGAAATAGGTACATCTCTTAACTGGCGTGCGCCTTTACCATAAAGTGGAGTAACGTCTGGTGAATTAGATGGGTGAGATTAGCTGCATCCATTCCTGTTCGAGTAGCACAGTTGTTCAGTAAATAGCACAATTGCTTTGCAGTGATGGGGTCAAGAAAATTAAGCATTTCTCCCAGAAAATGACTGCAATTGCACATTTTCTTAAACACATTTTTATTTCCTTTGTGTGTATTAGAACAACACAAAAAATAGGTAAAGGGCCAGACAAAATTGTTGGCACCTTTCCAAAATTGGATTAAAAACACATGTGACATGCACACATATGAACAAGTCGGTAGGACACTGTTCATACCACCCACTGACTCAAACATAAACAGAGAGCACAGAATGACAATTGTGCAGAAATATCCTGCAGAAAAACATATACCAGCAGTCAGCAAGTACTGATAAAAAGATAACAAATGCAGGGTATTTAGTCGATACTTTTTTTGCAAAAAAATGTATACCAAGCTGCTCCACCGTGTCAAGGTAACCCCTATTGAAGCAGTCCCTATCTAATGTATTTAAAACCTGAACATGTGAACAGTGTCTAAATGAACAGGATGAAGACAGGCGCTTCCTGGCATGGGCACGTGGTGTAAGCAAAAAAACGTATCGACTAAATACCCTGTATTTGTTATCATCTTTTTATCAGCACTTGCTGACTACTGGTATATGTTTTTCTGCAGGATATTTCTGCACAATTGTCATTCTGTGCTCTCTGTTTGTGTTTGAGTCAGTGGGTGGTATGAACAGTGTCCTGCCGACTTGTTCATATGTGTGTATGTCACATGTGTTTTTAATCCAGTTTTTTCCATGCCTATGCATGATTTGAGAGACCCCACCCCTCTCTTGTGTGACATGCACATAAAGAGCTGGCTTACACCACGTGCCCATACCAGGAAGCGCCTGTCTTCATCCTGTTCACTTAGACACTGTTCACATGTTTAGGTTTTAAATACATTAGATAGGGACTGCTTCAATAGGGGTTACCTTGACGCGGTGGAGCAGCTTGGTATACATTTTTTGGAAAAAAAAAGTATCGACTAAATACCCTGTATTTGTTATCATCTTTTTATCAGCACTTGCTGACTACTGGTATATGTTTTTATGCAGGATATGTCTGCACAATTGTCATTCTGTGCTCTCTGTTTGTGTTTGTACCTTTCCAAAATTGTGTGTAAAGAACTTTGTTTCAAGCACATGATGCTCATTCAAACTCACCTGTGGAGATTAACAGGTGTGGGCAATAAAAAAATGTCACCTGAAACAAGATAAAAAGTGGAGAATTTGACTCAATCTTTGCATTCTGTGTCTGTGTGCGCCATGCTAAGCATAGAGAACAGAGAGAGGAGAAAAGAACTGTCTGTCTGAGGACTTAAGAACCAAAATTTTTCAACAACGTCAACAATCCCAAGGTTACAAATCCATCTCCAGAAATCTTGATGTTCCTTTGTCCACGGTTTGCAACATAATCAAGATGTTTACAACTCATGACACTGTAGCTAATGTTCCTGAAAGTGGACATCAGAGAAAAATTGATGAAAGGTTGTTGCTACACAGGATAGTCTGAATGATGTTTAAGCAGCCACAATCAAGGTGCAAATAAAATCAAGCTATCCTGCAGGCTCATGGTGCATCCTTGTCAGCACAAACTATCCATCAACATTTGAATGAAATGTAATGCTATGGCAGGAGACCCAGAAGGATCCTACTGCTTAGACCAAGATAGAGCTTTTTAGTAAAGCATATAATTCTACTGTTTACTGAAAATGGAATAAGGCCTACGAAGCAATGAACACAGTACCTACATTCAAATATGTTGGAGGTAAAAGAGGTTTTGTGGTTATTTTACTGTCTCTGGCACTGGGTGTTTTAATTGTGTTCAATGCGTTATTGAATCTGAAGATTACCAAAGGATTTTGGGTAGCAATGTAGTGCCCAGTGTCAGAAAGATGGGTTTGCGTCCTAGGTTATGTGTCTTCCAACAGGACAATGACACCAAACATACTTCAAGAAGCACCCTCAAAATAGATGGAAGCAAAACGCTGAAGATTTCTGAAGTGGGCAGCAATGGGTCTGAATCTAAATTCCATTGAACACCTGTGAGAAAGATCTTAAAATTGCTATTAGGAGAAGGCACCATTCAAATATGAAAGATCTGGAGCAGTTTGCAAAAGAAGAGTGGTCCAAAATTCTAGCTGAGTGGTTGAAGAAGCTTTGTAATGGTTATAGGAAGAAATTTATTGCAGTTATTTATTCCAAAGGGTGCACAACCAAATATTAAGTGGTGGCAACACTTTTGTTTGAACCATTTTTGGAGTTTTATGTGAAATATCACCAATTTGCCTATTTTCTCTGGGGGGTTTTGTGTTGCTCCGAAACACACAAAGGAAATACACATTTGTATAACCAAACATGTGTAATTGCAATAATTTTGTGGGAGAAATACTGTATATACTCGTTTATAAAGCAGAGTTTTTCAGCACATTTTTATGCCGAAAAAGCCCCCCTCAGCCTATACTCAAGTGAGGGTCCCATTATGGTATTTTTCAGACTATAAGATGAAGGGTGAGCGGCAGCGGTTTAACAGTGAGTCACAGGATGCTGCTGCGGCTAACACCTGTGCCCACTGCTAAAGAAAAATGAATATGCACTGCTTTACATACACATGGGACTGGAGAGCAGTGAATATTGATTTCTCTTTAATAACGTACACGCTGTTAGCTGCACTAGCTGGATTCCTGCAGCTGCTGGGCTCTGAAGTGTGCCCGCTACTTAAGAGAATGAATATTCACTGCTCTCCACTCCCATGGGCATGGAGAGCAGTGAATATTCATTCCCTTTAGTAGCGGGAACATGTGATCGCCCATAGTTCTGGTGTCGAGAGTATTGAGTATTCCAGCACCTGTCTTCTGCTTGTAAGAAGCGCATGACATCACTGCCATGTGCTGCTTACAAGCATAAATCAGCTACTGTCATCAGAACAGGACTCTGCCAGGGAGCGCAGGGAAGGTAAGTAGGATGGTTTATGTTTTTTTAATGTTTTTCCAGGATGGGGATGAGAAGGCCATGTATACCTATATAGGGGTGAAGGGGCCTCACATACTAGTAAGGGGATGAGAATGCTATGTATAAAAGGATAGTGATAAGGGGGCCATGCATACCATCATACTGAGTCAATAAGTTTTTCCAGTTTTTTTGTGATAAAATTAGTTGCCTCGGCTTAAGTTTGGGTCGGCTTATACTCAAGTATATACGGCACTTCATTTTCTGTAATAATTTCCATGGTGCCAACAATTTCGGCCATGACTGTACAAGCAAAGCATAATAAATAAATAATGCTCTGCCCATATTGACATAGCTGGCTTGGACTGGTGTGAAAACACCAAAAGTTACAATACTGTTGTGAAGATTCTGAGTGCGTTTGTTTTCTGCAGAATGCTAGTGTGAACACCTTAATTAATCAGGGCTTTAGCGGCAGATTACTATCATCATAATCTTAACCCCCTTCACCCCCAAGGGTGGTCTGCACGTTCATAACCAAGCCAATTTTTACAATTCTGACCACTGTACCTTTATGAGGTTATAACTCTGGAATGCTTCCATGGATCCTGGTGATTCTGACATTGTTTTCTGGTGACATATTGTACTTCATGTTAGTGGTAAAATTTCATTCAAATAACTTGCGTTTATTTGTGATAAAAACGGAAATTTGGCAAAAATTTTGAAAATTTCGCAATTTTCCAACTTTGAATTTTTATGCCCTTAAATCACAGAGATATGGCACCCAAAAAACTTGATAACTAACATTTCCCACATGTTTACTTTACATCAGCACAATTTTGGAACCAAAATTTTTTTGGTTAGGAAGTTATAAGGGTTAAAAGTTGACCAGCAATTTCTCATTTTTACAACACCATTTTATTTTTACGGACCACATCACATTTGAAGCCACTTTGAGGGGTCTATATGATAGAAAATACCCAAAAGTGACACCATTCTAAAAACTGCACCCCTTAAGGTGCTCAAAACCACATTCAAGAAGTTTATTAACCCTTTAGGTGCGTCACAGGAATTTTTTTGAATATTTAAAAAAAAATGAACATCTAACTTTTCTTCACAAAAAAAATACTTCAGGTTCAATTTTTTTTATTTTACCAAGGGTAACAGGAGAAATTGAACTGCAAAAGTTATTGTGCAATTTGTCCTGAGTATGCAGATACCTGATATGTGGGGGGGAACGACTGTTTCGGCGCATGGCAGAGCTCAGAATGGAAGGAGCGCCGTTTGACTTTTTCAATGCAAAATTGGCTGGAATTCAGATTGGAGTCCCTGATGTACCTAAACAGTGGAAACCCCCTACAAGTGACCCCATTTTGGAAACTAGACCCCCCAAGGAACTTATCTAGATATGTGGTGAGAACTTTGAACCCACAAGGGCTTTACAGAAGTTTATAACGTACAGCGTACGTACGTTTCACCCCAATTTTTATTTTCCCAAGGGTAACAGGACCCTAAAAGTTATTGTGCAATTTGTCCTGAGTACGCTTATACACCACATGTGGGGGTAAACCACTATTTGGGCGCATGGCAGAGCTCGGAAGGGAAGCAGCGCCATTTGACGTTTTTGGCTGGAATTGAGATCGGACATCATGTCGCGATTGGAAAACCCCTGATGTACCTAAACAGTGGAAACCCCCCACAAATGACACCATTTTGGAAACTAGACCCCCTAGGAAACTTATCTAGATGTGTGGCGAGAACTTTGAACCCCCAAGGGCTTCACAGAAGTTTATAACATAAAGCCGTACAATTAAAAAATCATATTTTTCCCACAAAAATGATCGTTTCACCCTCAATTCTTATTTTTCCAAGGGTAACAGGACCCTAAAACTTATTGTGCAATTTGTCCTGAGTACGCTGATACCCCACACTTGGGGGTAAACCACTATTTGGGCGCATGGCAGAGCTCGGAAGGGAAGCAGCGCCATTTGACGTTTTTGGCTGGAATTGAGATTGGACACCATGTCGCGATTGGAAAACCCCTGATGTACCTAAACAATGGAAACCCCCCACAAATGACACCATTTTGGAAACTAGACCCCCTAAGGAACTTATCTAGATGTGTGGTGAGAACTTTGAACCCCCAAGGGCTTCACAGAAGTTTATAACATAAAGCCGTACAATTAAAAAATCATATTTTTTCCACAAAAATGATCTTTTCACCCTCAATTCTTATTTTTCCAAGGGTAACAGGACCCTAAAAGTTATTGTGCAATTTGTCCTGAGTACGCTGATACCCCACATGTGGGGGTAAACCACTATTTGGGCGCATGGTAGAGCTCGGAAGGGAAGCAGCGCCATTTGACATTTTTGGCTGGAATTGAGATCGGACACCATGTCGCGATTGGAAAACCCCTGATGTACCTAAACAGTGGAAACCCCCCACAAATGACACCATTTTGTAAACTAGACCCCCCAAGGAACTTATCTAGATGTGTGGTGAGCACTTTGAACCCCCCAGTGCTTCACAGAAGTTTATAATGCCCGGGCGTGAAAATAAAAAATTCGTATTTTTTCCACAAAAATGATCATTTAGTCACCATTTTTTATTTTCCCAAGGGTACCAGGAGAAATTGGACCCCAAAAGTTGTTGTCCAATTTGTCCTGAGTATGCTGATACCCCACATGTGGGAGAAAACTACTGTATGGGCACACGTCGGGGCTCGGAAGGGAAGTAGTGACGTTTTGGAATGCAGACTTTGATGGAATGGTCTGCGGGTGTCATGTTGCCTTTGGAGAGCCCCTAATGTACCTAAACAGTGGAAACCCCCCACAAATGACCCCATTTTGGAAACGAGACCCCCTAAGGAACTTATCTAAATGTGTGGTGAGCACTTTGAACCCCCAAGGGCTTCACAGAAGTTTATAATGCCCGGGCATGAAAATAAAAAAATCGTATTTTTTCCACAAACATGATCAATTAGTCCCCAATTTTTTCATTTTCCCAAGAGTATGCTGATACCCCACATGTGGGAGAAAACTACTGTATGGACACACGTCGGGGCTCGGAAGGGAAGCAGTGACGTTTTGGAATGCAGACTTTGATGGAATGGTCTGCGGGTGTCATGTGCGTTTGGAGAGCCCCTGATGTACCTAAACTATTGAAACTCCCCACAAGTGACCCCATTTTGGACACTAGACCCCCCACGGAACTTATCTAGATGTGTGGTGAGCACTTTGAACCCCCAAGTGCTTCACAGAAGTTTATAACGCTCGGACGTGAAAATAAAAAAATCATTTTTTTTCCACAAAAATGATATTTTTGCCCCCAATTTTTTATTTTCCTAAGGGTAACAGGAGAAATTGAACCCCAAAAATTGTTTTACAATTTGTCCTGAGTAGGCTGATACCCTACATGTGGGGTTAAAACACTGTTTGGGCGCATGGCAGAGCTTGGAAGGGAAGGAGCACCATTTGACTTTTTCAACTCAGAATTGGCTGGAATTGAAATCAGATGCCATGTTGCATTTGGAGAGCCCCTGATGTGCCCAAACAGTGGAAACCCCCAATTCTAACTCCAACCCGAACCCCAACACACCCCTAACCCTAATCTCAGCCCTAACCCTAGCCCTAACCCTAGCCCTAACCCTAGCCCTAACCCTTGCCCTAACCCTAGCCCTAACCCTAGCCCTAGCCCTAACCTTAACCCTAACCCTAATGGAAAAATGGAAATAAATACATTTTTTTTATTTTATTATTTTTCCCTAACTAAGGGGGTGATAACGGGGGGTTTGATTTACTATTTATGGCGGTTTTTATGTTTGGCGGCTGTCGCACGCTAAAAGACGCTTTTTATTGTAAAAATTGTTTTTGCATCACCACATATTGAG
This sequence comes from Dendrobates tinctorius, assembly GCF_039654945.1. NCBI lineage: Eukaryota > Metazoa > Chordata > Amphibia > Anura > Dendrobatidae > Dendrobates > Dendrobates tinctorius. The sequence goes on from NW_027361890.1 coordinate 25,196,094, forward strand.
AGCTATAATTTTTCCGTATTTTGACCCACCGAGTCATGTGAGGTCTTATTTTTTGCGGGACGAGTTGATGTTTTTATTGGTACCATTTTCGGGCACGTGACATTTTTTGATCGCTTTTTATTCTGATTTTTGTGACGCAGAAAGAACAAAAAACAGCATTTCATGAATTTCTTTTGGGGGGGTGCGTTTACACCGTTCCGTGTGCGGTAAAATTGATAAAGCCCTTTTATTCTTCGGATCAGTATGGTTACAGCGATACCTCATTTAGGTCGTTTTTTTTATGTTTTGTCGGTTTTATGCAATGAAAACTATTTTATATAAAAAATAATTATTTTTGCATCGCTTTATTCTGCGAGCTATAACTTTTTTATTTTTTCGCTGATAATGCTGTGTGGCGGCTTGTTTTTTGCGGGACAAGATGGCGTTTTCAGCGGTACCATGAATATTTGTATGTGTCGTTTTGATCGCGCGTTATTACACTTTTTGTTTGGCGGTATGATAATAAATCATTATTTTTTGCTTCGTTTTTTATTTTTTAAGGGGTTCGCCAAAGCGGTTAACTAATGGGACAGTTTTATAGGGCGGGTCTTTTCGGACGCGGCGATACCTAATATGTGTACTTTTATTGTTTTGTTTTTTTTTTATTTTCAAAAAATGGATTTATTTGGGGGAATATTTTTTATTTTTTTTTGTAATTTATGTGGCGATTTTTTTAAAATTATTTTAACACTTTTTTTTAATTTTTTTTACTTTATTAAATAGTCCCAGGTGGGACATCACTGTTCTGTGACAGATCGCTGATCTGTCACACCACAGATCACTGTGACAGATCACGGCAGCTGCACATTGCGCTGCCGTGGGGGGCTCAGGGAAGCACGGAGGGAGCCCCCTCCCTGCCGATGCTTCCCTTTAACCCCCGGTACACTGCGATCATGTTTGATCACGGTGTGCAAGGGGTTAACGTGTCGGGGGCGGTCCGTGACCGCCCCTGACACATTGTGCCGGGTGTCAGCTGTGATAATCAGCTGACACCCGGCCGCGATCAGCGGCGCTCACCACGTGGGCGCCGCTGATCGCGGTAGACGTACTATCCCGTCCATGGGCATAGGGGCCCGGGTCCCATGGACGGAATAGTACGTCTGATGTCAGGAAGGGGTTAAAGTGTAACCATCATTTTACATTATATTTCATAAACCAATAATACATGTGAAAATAAGCAACTTTGTAATAATTCTTATCAGAGAAAAATGTTCCTTTCCCCTTATAGACTGTCACTCTTATAATTTTATTTCACAGGTAAAATCTGTATTCAGTGAAGAGAAATTTTACCATTACTGGGACAAAAGATGACAGTTGCTGCTGCTAAGATTCTATGTAGATGAGAGGAGCTCTGCCTCTTTCTCTACCTCATTCCATCTACATAGAATCTCCTCACTACCACAGTACCAATTGTCGTCTCCTATGTCAGCAATGGGACTTTCTGTTTTTACAGAATGCAGATTTTTCCCAGGAATCGAGAATTTTGAGAACGAATGATCAGTCCTAGAGGAGAAAGAAGCAGATTTCTCTGATAAGATATATCGCAAAGTTTCTTATTTTTATGTATACTATTGATTTATAAAATAAAAATTAAAACTATGGATACTCTTTAAATTCTTTGCCATAATAAAACTGAAAAATCTTCACAGATATTTAAATGGCTTTTGAGACCTCTGTTTTTGTATAACAGTAGGTGTCTCTTAAAGGAAAACATTAGTCAAACCCCAATATTACATTTGTACGAATTGTGTCTTTCTTAAGTATCCCAGGATCCAGGGCAATAATCTCCGATTTTAATTACCGCCACACAGCCTCCTCCTTTCTTCTACCATGTCCCAAATGGCTTATCAGCTTTCAATTAGATAGTTCCTTAGAAATTTACTTAGAGGCGATACAGAAGTGAAGGATAGGTACCAAATGTGTACCCTGTTAGTAGGGGTTTGAGGTTTAAGGGCATGTCACACTAAGAGATATCGCTAGTAATATCGCTATAACTTGTGACGTTATAGCGATATTGCTAGCGATATCTCTGTGTCTGATACTTACCTACGACCCGCTCCCCTGCTGCTTATCGCTGATCGCGCGAGAACGTCCAGGACCGTTTCTCATCGTCAGCTTCCTGCGGCGCTTCCTGCTGTGACGACGAGCGACGCGCGGAGCCATGCGGGAGGACGCAGGATCGCCTAGTGTGACAGGTAAGTAGCGACCCCCGACCCCTGCGATGTCGCTGGTGAGATCTGCCTGTGTGGCAGCTCACTAGCGACCACTTAGCGATGCACCAGCGATCCTGACCGCGTCATATCGCTGGTCGGGATCGCTGGTGCATCGCTAAGTGTGACAGTACCTTAAGAGGCCATTATCAAAATAAAGACGAATTGTCCACCCTCCAAGACACATCACGTTCTCAATATTTACAATTTGAAGGTGCACAGGAAAAATGCAGGGAATTAGTCTTGTGAAATAATGTCAAGGAAGAAAGTTATTTTGGCACTCCAAAAAAAAAAAATTCCATCAATGAAAACAAAAATTCTTTAGAAAATATTAAAATCCCTCAGTACCTGATCAGAAGAGTAACACGCTTTTAGAGTGTTATGCATTTGAAATCCTAACTCCCAGGCTATTAGTAACCAGAACCTGGGAGTTGGGGTTCGGAACATGTAACTAGACAAAGAAAAGAAATTTCTGATCATGTATTGATGGATTTTACTATTTTCTAATACATTTTTGCTTTCATTGATGGACTTCAATGAGTGTTGGATCAACTTTTTTTCTTTGTACTGAAGGGACATGTATTCTAGGTGCACAAGGTCTGGTGCTCTGGATGATTTGTGACAGTACAGTGTTCATATCTATGTCTTTAACATCATTAGGGATGCTGTTTGGAGCTCTCTAGATAATGAGAGCACTAATTATCGTGACATGAGTGTATTCTAATTTATACTGTAACAGACTTACTAGCATAGTTTTGACTGTAATGGTTAAAATAAAATGCAAGCATTTTACAGCTGAGCTTCTGGACTAAAAAAAATTGAGTTTTTCAAACTAAAGGGTAAAAATAGAGAAATCCAAAACACGAATGGCATTGTAACAGCATTATCTGATTTGTTAAAGCCAGGTGGCAGGGTCCTGGTTTTGGTGAACAAGCAAAGAAAGCACAGACAGTCGCCAGAATTCTGGTGTAAAACACTATGATATACTGCTTTATTTTTGCGCAACTCGGAGGTTGCATAAATATATTGCGACTTTTGATGTTTTCACGCCAGTTCCAGACAGTTATGTAAATAAGGTGGTGGTGTAACTTACTCCGGAAACGTACTCCAGTCCTTGAGATGCACCTAATTCATTAAGTGGCATGCACCGCTTAATTAAATAGGCGCATTTTAATCCAGTGAGCCTGTTTGTTAAGAATGGTGGGTGCAAAGCCAGTCTTAATAAATTGTCCCCATTGTGTGTACGCTATAATTGCTATAGTATAGTAGTGTCCAAGAAATAGAACAGAACATTTTCTAGCAGATGTCAACCTCTAATACAAACTGTATATATTATGTAAGCTTCAGTACATTAACCCCTTCACCCCCAAGGGAGGTTTGCACGTTCATGACCGGGCCAATTTTTACAATTCTGACCACTGTACCTTTATGAGGTCATAACTCTGGAATGCTTCTATGGATCCCGGTGATTCTGACAGTGTTTTCTCGTGACATATTGTACTTCATGTTAATGGTAAAATTTCATTCAAATAACTTGCGTTTATTTGTGAAAAAAACGGAAATTTGGCAAAAATTTTGAAAATTTTGCAATTTTCCAACTTTGAATTTTAATGCCCTTAAATCACAGAGATACGGCACACAAAAAACTTGATAACTAACATTTCCCACATGTTTACTTTACATCAGCACAATTTTGGAACCAAAATTTTTTTTTGTTAGGAAGTTATAAGGGTTAAAAGTTGACCAGCAATTTCTCATTTTTACAACACCATTTTATTTTTACGGACCACATCACATTTGAAGCCACTTTGAGGGGTCTATATGATAGAAAATACCCAAAAGTGACACCATTCTAAAAACTGCACCCCTTAAGGTGCTCAAAACCACATTCAAGAAGTTTATTAACCCTTTAGGTGCGTCACAGGAATTTTTTTGAATATTTAAAAAAAAATGAACATCTAACTTTTCTTCACAAAAAAAATACTTCAGGTTCAATTTTTTTTATTTTACCAAGGGTAACAGGAGAAATTGAACTGCAAAAGTTATTGTGCAATTTGTCCTGAGTATGCAGATACCTGATATGTGGGGGGGAACGACTGTTTCGGCGCATGGCAGAGCTCAGAATGGAAGGAGCGCCGTTTGACTTTTTCAATGCAAAATTGGCTGGAATTCAGATTGGAGTCCCTGATGTACCTAAACAGTGGAAACCCCCTACAAGTGACCCCATTTTGGAAACTAGACCCCCCAAGGAACTTATCTAGATATGTGGTGAGAACTTTGAACCCACAAGGGCTTTACAGAAGTTTATAACGTACAGCGTACGTACGTTTCACCCCAATTTTTATTTTCCCAAGGGTAACAGGACCCTAAAAGTTATTGTGCAATTTGTCCTGAGTACGCTTATACACCACATGTGGGGGTAAACCACTATTTGGGCGCATGGCAGAGCTCGGAAGGGAAGCAGCGCCATTTGACGTTTTTGGCTGGAATTGAGATCGGACATCATGTCGCGATTGGAAAACCCCTGATGTACCTAAACAGTGGAAACCCCCCACAAATGACACCATTTTGGAAACTAGACCCCCTAGGAAACTTATCTAGATGTGTGGCGAGAACTTTGAACCCCCAAGGGCTTCACAGAAGTTTATAACATAAAGCCGTACAATTAAAAAATCATATTTTTCCCACAAAAATGATCGTTTCACCCTCAATTCTTATTTTTCCAAGGGTAACAGGACCCTAAAACTTATTGTGCAATTTGTCCTGAGTACGCTGATACCCCACACGTGGGGGTAAACCACTATTTGGGCGCATGGCAGAGCTCGGAAGGGAAGCAGCGCCATTTGACGTTTTTGGCTGGAATTGAGATTGGACACCATGTCGCGATTGGAAAACCCCTGATGTACCTAAACAATGGAAACCCCCCACAAATGACACCATTTTGGAAACTAGACCCCCTAAGGAACTTATCTAGATGTGTGGTGAGAACTTTGAACCCCCAAGGGCTTCACAGAAGTTTATAACATAAAGCCGTACAATTAAAAAATCATATTTTTTCCACAAAAATGATCTTTTCACCCTCAATTCTTATTTTTCCAAGGGTAACAGGACCCTAAAAGTTATTGTGCAATTTGTCCTGAGTACGCTGATACCCCACATGTGGGGGTAAACCACTATTTGGGCGCATGGTAGAGCTCGGAAGGGAAGCAGCGCCATTTGACATTTTTGGCTGGAATTGAGATCGGACACCATGTCGCGATTGGAAAACCCCTGATGTACCTAAACAGTGGAAACCCCCCACAAATGACACCATTTTGTAAACTAGACCCCCCAAGGAACTTATCTAGATGTGTGGTGAGCACTTTGAACCCCCCAGTGCTTCACAGAAGTTTATAACGCCCGGGCGTGAAAATAAAAAATTCGTATTTTTTCCACAAAAATGATCATTTAGTCACCATTTTTTATTTTCCCAAGGGTACCAGGAGAAATTGGACCCCAAAAGTTGTTGTCCAATTTGTCCTGAGTATGCTGATACCCCACATGTGGGAGAAAACTACTGTATGGGCACACGTCGGGGCTCGGAAGGGAAGTAGTGACGTTTTGGAATGCAGACTTTGATGGAATGGTCTGCGGGTGTCATGTTGCCTTTGGAGAGCCCCTAATGTACCTAAACAGTGGAAACCCCCCACAAATGACCCCATTTTGGAAACGAGACCCCCTAAGGAACTTATCTAAATGTGTGGTGAGCACTTTGAACCCCCAAGGGCTTCACAGAAGTTTATAATGCCCGGGCATGAAAATAAAAAAATCGTATTTTTTCCACAAACATGATCAATTAGTCCCCAATTTTTTCATTTTCCCAAGAGTATGCTGATACCCCACATGTGGGAGAAAACTACTGTATGGACACACGTCGGGGCTCGGAAGGGAAGCAGTGACGTTTTGGAATGCAGACTTTGATGGAATGGTCTGCGGGTGTCATGTGCGTTTGGAGAGCCCCTGATGTACCTAAACTATTGAAACTCCCCACAAGTGACCCCATTTTGGACACTAGACCCCCCACGGAACTTATCTAGATGTGTGGTGAGCACTTTGAACCCCCAAGTGCTTCACAGAAGTTTATAACGCTCGGACGTGAAAATAAAAAAATCATTTTTTTCCACAAAAATGATATTTTTGCCCCCAATTTTTTATTTTCCTAAGGGTAACAGGAGAAATTGAACCCCAAAAATTGTTTTACAATTTGTCCTGAGTAGGCTGATACCCTACATGTGGGGTTAAAACACTGTTTGGGCGCATGGCAGAGCTTGGAAGGGAAGGAGCACCATTTGACTTTTTCAACTCAGAATTGGCTGGAATTGAAATCAGATGCCATGTTGCATTTGGAGAGCCCCTGATGTGCCCAAACAGTGGAAACCCCCAATTCTAACTCCAACCCGAACCCCAACACACCCCTAACCCTAATCTCAGCCCTAACCCTAGCCCTAACCCTAGCCCTAACCCTAGCCCTAACCCTTGCCCTAACCCTAGCCCTAACCCTAGCCCTAGCCCTAACCTTAACCCTAACCCTAATGGAAAAATGGAAATAAATACATTTTTTTTATTTTATTATTTTTCCCTAACTAAGGGGGTGATAACGGGGGGTTTGATTTACTATTTATGGCGGTTTTTATGTTTGGCGGCTGTCGCACGCTAAAAGACGCTTTTTATTGTAAAAATTGTTTTTGCATCACCACATATTGAGAGCTATAATTTTTCCGTATTTTGACCCACCGAGTCATGTGAGGTCTTATTTTTTGCGGGACGAGTTGATGTTTTTATTGGTACCATTTTCGGGCACGTGACATTTTTTGATCGCTTTTTATTCTGATTTTTGTGACGCAGAAAGAACAAAAAACAGCATTTCATGAATTTCTTTTGGGGGGGTGCGTTTACACCGTTCCGTGTGCGGTAAAATTGATAAAGCCCTTTTATTCTTCGGATCAGTATGGTTACAGCGATACCTCATTTAGGTCGTTTTTTTATGTTTTGTCGGTTTTATGCAATGAAAACTATTTTATATAAAAAATAATTATTTTTGCATCGCTTTATTCTGCGAGCTATAACTTTTTTATTTTTTCGCTGATAATGCTGTGTGGCGGCTTGTTTTTTGCGGGACAAGATGGCGTTTTCAGCGGTACCATGAATATTTGTATGTGTCGTTTTGATCGCGCGTTATTACACTTTTTGTTTGGCGGTATGATAATAAATCATTATTTTTTGCTTCGTTTTTTATTTTTTAAGGGGTTCGCTAAAGCGGTTAACTAATGGGACAGTTTTATAGGGCGGGTCTTTTCGGACGCGGCGATACCTAATATGTGTACTTTTATTGTTTTGTTTTTTTTTTATTTTCAAAAAATGGATTTATTTGGGGGAATATTTTTTATTTTTTTTTGTAATTTATGTGGCGATTTTTTTAAAATTATTTTAACACTTTTTTTTAATTTTTTTTACTTTATTAAATAGTCCCAGGTGGGACATCACTGTTCTGTGACAGATCGCTGATCTGTCACACCACAGATCACTGTGACAGATCACGGCAGCTGCACATTGCGCTGCCGTGGGGGGCTCAGGGAAGCACGGAGGGAGCCCCCTCCCTGCCGATGCTTCCCTTTAACCCCCGGTACACTGCGATCATGTTTGATCACGGTGTGCAAGGGGTTAACGTGTCGGGGGCGGTCCGTGACCGCCCCTGACACATTGTGCCGGGTGTCAGCTGTGATAATCAGCTGACACCCGGCCGCGATCAGCGGCGCTCACCACGTGGGCGCCGCTGATCGCGGTAGACGTACTATCCCGTCCATGGGCATAGGGGCCCGGGTCCCATGGACGGAATAGTACGTCTGATGTCAGGAAGGGGTTAAAGTGTAACCATCATTTTACATTATATTTCATAAACCAATAATACATGTGAAAATAAGCAACTTTGTAATAATTCTTATCAGAGAAAAATGTTCCTTTCCCCTTATAGACTGTCACTCTTATAATTTTATTTCACAGGTAAAATCTGTATTCAGTGAAGAGAAATTTTACCATTACTGGGACAAAAGATGACAGTTGCTGCTGCTAAGATTCTATGTAGATGAGAGGAGCTCTGCCTCTTTCTCTACCTCATTCCATCTACATAGAATCTCCTCACTACCACAGTACCAATTGTCGTCTCCTATGTCAGCAATGGGACTTTCTGTTTTTACAGAATGCAGATTTTTCCCAGGAATCGAGAATTTTGAGAACGAATGATCAGTCCTAGAGGAGAAAGAAGCAGATTTCTCTGATAAGATATATCGCAAAGTTTCTTATTTTTATGTATACTATTGATTTATAAAATAAAAATTAAAACTATGGATACTCTTTAAATTCTTTGCCATAATAAAACTGAAAAATCTTCACAGATATTTAAATGGCTTTTGAGACCTCTGTTTTTGTATAACAGTAGGTGTCTCTTAAAGGAAAACATTAGTCAAACCCCAATATTACATTTGTACGAATTGTGTCTTTCTTAAGTATCCCAGGATCCAGGGCAATAATCTCCGATTTTAATTACCGCCACACAGCCTCCTCCTTTCTTCTACCATGTCCCAAATGGCTTATCAGCTTTCAATTAGATAGTTCCTTAGAAATTTACTTAGAGGCGATACAGAAGTGAAGGATAGGTACCAAATGTGTACCCTGTTAGTAGGGGTTTGAGGTTTAAGGGCATGTCACACTAAGAGATATCGCTAGTAATATCGCTATAACTTGTGACGTTATAGCGATATTGCTAGCGATATCTCTGTGTCTGATACTTACCTACGACCCGCTCCCCTGCTGCTTATCGCTGATCGCGCGAGAACGTCCAGGACCGTTTCTCATCGTCAGCTTCCTGCGGCGCTTCCTGCTGTGACGACGAGCGACGCGCGGAGCCATGCGGGAGGACGCAGGATCGCCTAGTGTGACAGGTAAGTAGCGACCCCCGACCCCTGCGATGTCGCTGGTGAGATCTGCCTGTGTGGCAGCTCACTAGCGACCACTTAGCGATGCACCAGCGATCCTGACCGCGTCATATCGCTGGTCGGGATCGCTGGTGCATCGCTAAGTGTGACAGTACCTTAAGAGGCCATTATCAAAATAAAGACGAATTGTCCACCCTCCAAGTCACATCACGTTCTCAATATTTACAATTTGAAGGTGCACAGGAAAAATGCAGGGAATTAGTCTTGTGAAATAATGTCAAGGAAGAAAGTTATTTTGGCACTCCAAAAAAAAAAAATTCCATCAATGAAAACAAAAATTCTTTAGAAAATATTAAAATCCCTCAGTACCTGATCAGAAGAGTAACACGCTTTTAGAGTGTTATGCATTTGAAATCCTAACTCCCAGGCTATTAGTAACCAGAACCTGGGAGTTGGGGTTCGGAACATGTAACTAGACAAAGAAAAGAAATTTCTGATCATGTATTGATGGATTTTACTATTTTCTAATACATTTTTGCTTTCATTGATGGACTTCAATGAGTGTTGGATCAACTTTTTTTCTTTGTACTGAAGGGACATGTATTCTAGGTGCACAAGGTCTGGTGCTCTGGATGATTTGTGACAGTACAGTGTTCATATCTATGTCTTTAACATCATTAGGGATGCTGTTTGGAGCTCTCTAGATAATGAGAGCACTAATTATCGTGACATGAGTGTATTCTAATTTATACTGTAACAGACTTACTAGCATAGTTTTGACTGTAATGGTTAAAATAAAATGCAAGCATTTTACAGCTGAGCTTCTGGACTAAAAAAAATTGAGTTTTTCAAACTAAAGGGTAAAAATAGAGAAATCCAAAACACGAATGGCATTGTAACAGCATTATCTGATTTGTTAAAGCCAGGTGGCAGGGTCCTGGTTTTGGTGAACAAGCAAAGAAAGCACAGACAGTCGCCAGAATTCTGGTGTAAAACACTATGATATACTGCTTTATTTTTGCGCAACTCGGAGGTTGCATAAATATATTGCGACTTTTGATGTTTTCACGCCAGTTCCAGACAGTTATGTAAATAAGGTGGTGGTGTAACTTACTCCGGAAACGTACTCCAGTCCTTGAGATGCACCTAATTCATTAAGTGGCATGCACCGCTTAATTAAATAGGCGCATTTTAATCCAGTGAGCCTGTTTGTTAAGAATGGTGGGTGCAAAGCCAGTCTTAATAAATTGTCCCCATTGTGTGTACGCTATAATTGCTATAGTATAGTAGTGTCCAAGAAATAGAACAGAACATTTTCTAGCAGATGTCAACCTCTAATACAAACTGTATATATTATGTAAGCTTCAGTACATTAACCCCTTCACCCCCAAGGGAGGTTTGCACGTTCATGACCGGGCCAATTTTTACAATTCTGACCACTGTACCTTTATGAGGTCATAACTCTGGAATGCTTCTATGGATCCCGGTGATTCTGACAGTGTTTTCTCGTGACATATTGTACTTCATGTTAATGGTAAAATTTCATTCAAATAACTTGCGTTTATTTGTGAAAAAAACGGAAATTTGGCAAAAATTTTGAAAATTTTGCAATTTTCCAACTTTGAATTTTAATGCCCTTAAATCACAGAGATACGGCACACAAAAAACTTGATAACTAACATTTCCCACATGTTTACTTTACATCAGCACAATTTTGGAACCAAAATTTTTTTTTGTTAGGAAGTTATAAGGGTTAAAAGTTGACCAGCAATTTCTCATTTTTACAACACCATTTTATTTTTACGGACCACATCACATTTGAAGCCACTTTGAGGGGTCTATATGATAGAAAATACCCAAAAGTGACACCATTCTAAAAACTGCACCCCTTAAGGTGCTCAAAACCACATTCAAGAAGTTTATTAACCCTTTAGGTGCGTCACAGGAATTTTTTTGAATATTTAAAAAAAAATGAACATCTAACTTTTCTTCACAAAAAAAATACTTCAGGTTCAATTTTTTTTATTTTACCAAGGGTAACAGGAGAAATTGAACTGCAAAAGTTATTGTGCAATTTGTCCTGAGTATGCAGATACCTGATATGTGGGGGGGAACGACTGTTTCGGCGCATGGCAGAGCTCAGAATGGAAGGAGCGCCGTTTGACTTTTTCAATGCAAAATTGGCTGGAATTCAGATTGGAGTCCCTGATGTACCTAAACAGTGGAAACCCCCTACAAGTGACCCCATTTTGGAAACTAGACCCCCCAAGGAACTTATCTAGATATGTGGTGAGAACTTTGAACCCACAAGGGCTTTACAGAAGTTTATAACGTACAGCGTACGTACGTTTCACCCCAATTTTTATTTTCCCAAGGGTAACAGGACCCTAAAAGTTATTGTGCAATTTGTCCTGAGTACGCTTATGCACCACATGTGGGGGTAAACCACTATTTGGGCGCATGGCAGAGCTCGGAAGGGAAGCAGCGCCATTTGACGTTTTTGGCTGGAATTGAGATCGGACATCATGTCGCGATTGGAAAACCCCTGATGTACCTAAACAGTGGAAACCCCCCACAAATGACACCATTTTGGAAACTAGACCCCCTAGGAAACTTATCTAGATGTGTGGCAAGAACTTTGAACCCCCAAGGGCTTCACAGAAGTTTATAACATAAAGCCGTACAATTAAAAAATCATATTTTTCCCACAAAAATGATCGTTTCACCCTCAATTCTTATTTTTCCAAGGGTAACAGGACCCTAAAACTTATTGTGCAATTTGTCCTGAGTACGCTGATACCCCACACGTGGGGGTAAACCACTATTTGGGCGCATGGCAGAGCTCGGAAGGGAAGCAGTGCCATATGACGTTTTTGGCTGGAATTGAGATTGGACACCATGTCGCGATTGGAAAACCCCTGATGTACCTAAACAATGGAAACCCCCCACAAATGACACCATTTTGGAAACTAGACCCCCTAAGGAACTTATCTAGATGTGTGGTGAGAACTTTGAACCCCCCAAGGGCTTCACAGAAGTTTATAACATAAAGCCGTACAATTAAAAAATCATATTTTTTCCACAAAAATGATCTTTTCACCCTCAATTCTTATTTTTCCAAGGGTAACAGGACCCTAAAAGTTATTGTGCAATTTGTCCTGAGTACGCTGATACCCCACATGTGGGGGTAAACCACTATTTGGGCGCATGGTAGAGCTCGGAAGGGAAGCAGCGCCATTTGACATTTTTGGCTGGAATTGAGATCGGACACCATGTCGCGATTGGAAAACCCCTGATGTACCTAAACAATGGAAACCCCCCACAAATGACACCATTTTGGAAACTAGACCCCCTAAGGAACTTATCTAGATGTGTGGTGAGAACTTTGAACCCCCAAGGGCTTCACAGAAGTTTATAACATAAAGCCGTACAATTAAAAAATCATATTTTTTCCACAAAAATGATCTTTTCACCCTCAATTCTTATTTTTCCAAGGGTAACAGGACCCTAAAAGTTATTGTGCAATTTGTCCTGAGTACGCTGATACCCCACATGTGGGGGTAAACCACTATTTGGGCGCATGGTAGAGCTCGGAAGGGAAGCAGCGCCATTTGACATTTTTGGCTGGAATTGAGATCGGACACCATGTCGCGATTGGAAAACCCCTGATGTACCTAAACAGTGGAAACCCCCCACAAATGACACCATTTTGTAAACTAGACCCCCCAAGGAACTTATCTAGATGTGTGGTGAGCACTTTGAACCCCCCAGTGCTTCACAGAAGTTTATAACGCCCGGGCGTGAAAATAAAAAATTCGTATTTTTTCCACAAAAATGATCATTTAGTCACCATTTTTTATTTTCCCAAGGGTACCAGGAGAAATTGGACCCCAAAAGTTGTTGTCCAATTTGTCCTGAGTATGCTGATACCCCACATGTGGGAGAAAACTACTGTATGGGCACACGTCGGGGCTCGGAAGGGAAGTAGTGACGTTTTGGAATGCAGACTTTGATGGAATGGTCTGCGGGTGTCATGTTGCCTTTGGAGAGCCCCTAATGTACCTAAACAGTGGAAACCCCCCACAAATGACCCCATTTTGGAAACGAGACCCCCTAAGGAACTTATCTAAATGTGTGGTGAGCACTTTGAACCCCCAAGGGCTTCACAGAAGTTTATAATGCCCGGGCATGAAAATAAAAAAATCGTATTTTTTCCACAAACATGATCAATTAGTCCCCAATTTTTTCATTTTCCCAAGAGTATGCTGATACCCCACATGTGGGAGAAAACTACTGTATGGACACACGTCGGGGCTCGGAAGGGAAGCAGTGACGTTTTGGAATGCAGACTTTGATGGAATGGTCTGCGGGTGTCATGTGCGTTTGGAGAGCCCCTGATGTACCTAAACTATTGAAACTCCCCACAAGTGACCCCATTTTGGACACTAGACCCCCCACGGAACTTATCTAGATGTGTGGTGAGCACTTTGAACCCCCAAGTGCTTCACAGAAGTTTATAACGCTCGGACGTGAAAATAAAAAAATCATTTTTTTCCACAAAAATGATATTTTTGCCCCCAATTTTTTATTTTCCTAAGGGTAACAGGAGAAATTGAACCCCAAAAATTGTTTTACAATTTGTCCTGAGTAGGCTGATACCCTACATGTGGGGTTAAAACACTGTTTGGGCGCATGGCAGTGCTTGGAAGGGAAGGAGCACCATTTGACTTTTTCAACTCAGAATTGGCTGGAATTGAAATCAGATGCCATGTTGCATTTGGAGAGCCCCTGATGTGCCCAAACAGTGGAAACCCCCAATTCTAACTCCAACCCGAACCCCAACACACCCCTAACCCTAATCTCAGCCCTAACCCTAGCCCTAACCCTAGCCCTAACCCTTGCCCTAACCCTAGCCCTAACCCTAGCCCTAGCCCTAACCTTAACCCTAACCCTAATGGAAAATGGAAATAAATCCTTTTTTTTTATTTTATTATTTTTCCCTAACTAAGGGGGTGATAACGGGGGGTTTGATTTACTATTTATGGCGGTTTTTATGTTTGGCGGCTGTCGCACGCTAAAAGACGCTTTTTATTGTAAAAATTGTTTTTGCATCACCACATATTGAGAGCTATAATTTTTCCGTATTTTGACCCACCGAGTCATGTGAGGTCTTATTTTTTGCGGGACGAGTTGATGTTTTCATTGGTACCATTTTCGGGCACGTGACATTTTTTGATCGCTTTTTATTCTGATTTTTGTGACGCAGAAAGAACAAAAACCAGCATTTCATGAATTTCTTTTGGGGGGGTGCGTTTACACCGTTCCGTGTGCGGTAAAATTGATAAAGCCCTTTTATTCTTCGGATCAGTATGGTTACAGCGATACCTCATTTAGGTCTTTTTTTATGTTTTGTCGGTTTTATGCAATGAAAACTATTTTATATAAAAAATAATTATTTTTGCATCGCTTTATTCTGCGAGCTATAACTTTTTTATTTTTTCGCTGATAATGCTGTGTGGCAGCTTGTTTTTTGCGGGACAAGATGGCGTTTTCAGCGGTACCATGAATATTTGTATGTGTCGTTTTGATCGCGCGTTATTACACTTTTTGTTTGGCGGTATGATAATAAATCATTATTTTTTGCTTCGTTTTTTATTTTTTAAGGGGTTCGCTAAAGCGGTTAACTAATGGGACAGTTTTATAGGGCGGGTCTTTTTGGACGCGGCGATACCTAATATGTGTACTTTTATTGTTTTGTTTTTTTTTTATTTTCAAAAAATGGATTTATTTGGGGGAATATTTTTTATTTTTTTTTGTAATTTATTTGGCGATTTTTTTAAAATTATTTTAACACTTTTTTTTAATTTTTTTTACTTTATTAAATAGTCCCAGGTGGGACATCACTGTTCTGTGACAGATCGCTGATCTGTCACACCACAGATCACTGTGACAGATCACGGCAGCTGCACATTGCGCTGCCGTGGGGGGCTCAGGGAAGCACGGAGGGAGCCCCCTCCCTGCCGATGCTTCCCTTTAACCCCCGGTACACTGCGATCATGTTTGATCACGGTGTGCAAGGGGTTAATGTGTCGGGGGCGGTCCGTGACCGCCCCTGACACATTGTGCCGGGTGTCAGCTGTGATAATCAGCTGACACCCGGCCGCGATCAGCGGCGCTCACCACGTGGGCGCCGCTGATCGCGGTAGACGTACTATCCCGTCCATGGGCATAGGGGCCCGGGTCCCATGGACGGAATAGTACGTCTGATGTCAGGAAGGGGTTAAAGTGTAACCATCATTTTACATTATATTTCATAAACCAATAATACATGTGAAAATAAGCAACTTTGTAATAATTCTTATCAGAGAAAAATGTTCCTTTCCCCTTATAGACTGTCACTCTTATAATTTTATTTCACAGGTAAAATCTGTATTCAGTGAAGAGAAATTTTACCATTACTGGGACAAAAGATGACAGTTGCTGCTGCTAAGATTCTATGTAGATGAGAGGAGCTCTGCCTCTTTCTCTACCTCATTCCATCTACATAGAATCTCCTCACTACCACAGTACCAATTGTCGTCTCCTATGTCAGCAATGGGACTTTCTGTTTTTACAGAATGCAGATTTTTCCCAGGAATCGAGAATTTTGAGAACGAATGATCAGTCCTAGAGGAGAAAGAAGCAGATTTCTCTGATAAGATATATCGCAAAGTTTCTTATTTTTATGTATACTATTGATTTATAAAATAAAAATTAAAACTATGGATACTCTTTAAATTCTTTGCCATAATAAAACTGAAAAATCTTCACAGATATTTAAATGGCTTTTGAGACCTCTGTTTTTGTATAACAGTAGGTGTCTCTTAAAGGAAAACATTAGTCAAACCCCAATATTACATTTGTACGAATTGTGTCTTTCTTAAGTATCCCAGGATCCAGGGCAATAATCTCCGATTTTAATTACCGCCACACAGCCTCCTCCTTTCTTCTACCATGTCCCAAATGGCTTATCAGCTTTCAATTAGATAGTTCCTTAGAAATTTACTTAGAGGCGATACAGAAGTGAAGGATAGGTACCAAATGTGTACCCTGTTAGTAGGGGTTTGAGGTTTAAGGGCATGTCACACTAAGAGATATCGCTAGTAATATCGCTATAACTTGTGACGTTATAGCGATATTGCTAGCGATATCTCTGTGTCTGATACTTACCTACGACCCGCTCCCCTGCTGCTTATCGCTGATCGCGCGAGAACGTCCAGGACCGTTTCTCATCGTCAGCTTCCTGCGGCGCTTCCTGCTGTGACGACGAGCGACGCGCGGAGCCATGCGGGAGGACGCAGGATCGCCTAGTGTGACAGGTAAGTAGCGACCCCCGACCCCTGCGATGTCGCTGGTGAGATCTGCCTGTGTGGCAGCTCACTAGCGACCACTTAGCGATGCACCAGCGATCCTGACCGCGTCATATCGCTGGTCGGGATCGCTGGTGCATCGCTAAGTGTGACAGTACCTTAAGAGGCCATTATCAAAATAAAGACGAATTGTCCACCCTCCAAGTCACATCACGTTCTCAATATTTACAATTTGAAGGTGCACAGGAAAAATGCAGGGAATTAGTCTTGTGAAATAATGTCAAGGAAGAAAGTTATTTTGGCACTCCAAAAAAAAAAAATTCCATCAATGAAAACAAAAATTCTTTAGAAAATATTAAAATCCCTCAGTACCTGATCAGAAGAGTAACACGCTTTTAGAGTGTTATGCATTTGAAATCCTAACTCCCAGGCTATTAGTAACCAGAACCTGGGAGTTGGGGTTCGGAACATGTAACTAGACAAAGAAAAGAAATTTCTGATCATGTATTGATGGATTTTACTATTTTCTAATACATTTTTGCTTTCATTGATGGACTTCAATGAGTGTTGGATCAACTTTTTTTCTTTGTACTGAAGGGACATGTATTCTAGGTGCACAAGGTCTGGTGCTCTGGATGATTTGTGACAGTACAGTGTTCATATCTATGTCTTTAACATCATTAGGGATGCTGTTTGGAGCTCTCTAGATAATGAGAGCACTAATTATCGTGACATGAGTGTATTCTAATTTATACTGTAACAGACTTACTAGCATAGTTTTGACTGTAATGGTTAAAATAAAATGCAAGCATTTTACAGCTGAGCTTCTGGACTAAAAAAAATTGAGTTTTTCAAACTAAAGGGTAAAAATAGAGAAATCCAAAACACGAATGGCATTGTAACAGCATTATCTGATTTGTTAAAGCCAGGTGGCAGGGTCCTGGTTTTGGTGAACAAGCAAAGAAAGCACAGACAGTCGCCAGAATTCTGGTGTAAAACACTATGATATACTGCTTTATTTTTGCGCAACTCGGAGGTTGCATAAATATATTGCGACTTTTGATGTTTTCACGCCAGTTCCAGACAGTTATGTAAATAAGGTGGTGGTGTAACTTACTCCGGAAACGTACTCCAGTCCTTGAGATGCACCTAATTCATTAAGTGGCATGCACCGCTTAATTAAATAGGCGCATTTTAATCCAGTGAGCCTGTTTGTTAAGAATGGTGGGTGCAAAGCCAGTCTTAATAAATTGTCCCCATTGTGTGTACGCTATAATTGCTATAGTATAGTAGTGTCCAAGAAATAGAACAGAACATTTTCTAGCAGATGTCAACCTCTAATACAAACTGTATATATTATGTAAGCTTCAGTACATTAACCCCTTCACCCCCAAGGGAGGTTTGCACGTTCATGACCGGGCCAATTTTTACAATTCTGACCACTGTACCTTTATGAGGTCATAACTCTGGAATGCTTCTATGGATCCCGGTGATTCTGACAGTGTTTTCTCGTGACATATTGTACTTCATGTTAATGGTAAAATTTCATTCAAATAACTTGCGTTTATTTGTGAAAAAAACGGAAATTTGGCAAAAATTTTGAAAATTTTGCAATTTTCCAACTTTGAATTTTAATGCCCTTAAATCACAGAGATACGGCACACAAAAAACTTGATAACTAACATTTCCCACATGTTTACTTTACATCAGCACAATTTTGGAACCAAAATTTTTTTTTGTTAGGAAGTTATAAGGGTTAAAAGTTGACCAGCAATTTCTCATTTTTACAACACCATTTTATTTTTACGGACCACATCACATTTGAAGCCACTTTGAGGGGTCTATATGATAGAAAATACCCAAAAGTGACACCATTCTAAAAACTGCACCCCTTAAGGTGCTCAAAACCACATTCAAGAAGTTTATTAACCCTTTAGGTGCGTCACAGGAATTTTTTTGAATATTTAAAAAAAAATGAACATCTAACTTTTCTTCACAAAAAAAATACTTCAGGTTCAATTTTTTTTATTTTACCAAGGGTAACAGGAGAAATTGAACTGCAAAAGTTATTGTGCAATTTGTCCTGAGTATGCAGATACCTGATATGTGGGGGGGAACGACTGTTTCGGCGCATGGCAGAGCTCAGAATGGAAGGAGCGCCGTTTGACTTTTTCAATGCAAAATTGGCTGGAATTCAGATTGGAGTCCCTGATGTACCTAAACAGTGGAAACCCCCTACAAGTGACCCCATTTTGGAAACTAGACCCCCCAAGGAACTTATCTAGATATGTGGTGAGAACTTTGAACCCACAAGGGCTTTACAGAAGTTTATAACGTACAGCGTACGTACGTTTCACCCCAATTTTTATTTTCCCAAGGGTAACAGGACCCTAAAAGTTATTGTGCAATTTGTCCTGAGTACGCTTATGCACCACATGTGGGGGTAAACCACTATTTGGGCGCATGGCAGAGCTCGGAAGGGAAGCAGCGCCATTTGACGTTTTTGGCTGGAATTGAGATCGGACATCATGTCGCGATTGGAAAACCCCTGATGTACCTAAACAGTGGAAACCCCCCACAAATGACACCATTTTGGAAACTAGACCCCCTAGGAAACTTATCTAGATGTGTGGCAAGAACTTTGAACCCCCAAGGGCTTCACAGAAGTTTATAACATAAAGCCGTACAATTAAAAAATCATATTTTTCCCACAAAAATGATCGTTTCACCCTCAATTCTTATTTTTCCAAGGGTAACAGGACCATAAAACTTATTGTGCAATTTGTCCTGAGTACGCTGATACCCCACACGTGGGGGTAAACCACTATTTGGGCGCATGGCAGAGCTCGGAAGGGAAGCAGTGCCATTTGACATTTTTGGCTGGAATTGAGATTGGACACCATGTCGCGATTGGAAAACCCCTGATGTACCTAAACAATGGAAACCCCCCACAAATGACACCATTTTGGAAACTAGACCCCCTAAGGAACTTATCTAGATGTGTGGTGAGAACTTTGAACCCCCCAAGGGCTTCACAGAAGTTTATAACATAAAGCCGTACAATTAAAAAATCATATTTTTTCCACAAAAATGATCTTTTCACCCTCAATTCTTATTTTTCCAAGGGTAACAGGACCCTAAAAGTTATTGTGCAATTTGTCCTGAGTACGCTGATACCCCACATGTGGGGGTAAACCACTATTTGGGCGCATGGTAGAGCTCGGAAGGGAAGCAGCGCCATTTGACATTTTTGGCTGGAATTGAGATCGGACACCATGTCGCGATTGGAAAACCCCTGATGTACCTAAACAATGGAAACCCCCCACAAATGACACCATTTTGGAAACTAGACCCCCTAAGGAACTTATCTAGATGTGTGGTGAGAACTTTGAACCCCCAAGGGCTTCACAGAAGTTTATAACATAAAGCCGTACAATTAAAAAATCATATTTTTTCCACAAAAATGATCTTTTCACCCTCAATTCTTATTTTTCCAAGGGTAACAGGACCCTAAAAGTTATTGTGCAATTTGTCCTGAGTACGCTGATACCCCACATGTGGGGGTAAACCACTATTTGGGCGCATGGTAGAGCTCGGAAGGGAAGCAGCGCCATTTGACATTTTTGGCTGGAATTGAGATCGGACACCATGTCGCGATTGGAAAACCCCTGATGTACCTAAACAGTGGAAACCCCCCACAAATGACACCATTTTGTAAACTAGACCCCCCAAGGAACTTATCTAGATGTGTGGTGAGCACTTTGAACCCCCCAGTGCTTCACAGAAGTTTATAACGCCCGGGCGTGAAAATAAAAAATTCGTATTTTTTCCACAAAAATGATCATTTAGTCACCATTTTTTATTTTCCCAAGGGTACCAGGAGAAATTGGACCCCAAAAGTTGTTGTCCAATTTGTCCTGAGTATGCTGATACCCCACATGTGGGAGAAAACTACTGTATGGGCACACGTCGGGGCTCGGAAGGGAAGTAGTGACGTTTTGGAATGCAGACTTTGATGGAATGGTCTGCGGGTGTCATGTTGCCTTTGGAGAGCCCCTAATGTACCTAAACAGTGGAAACCCCCCACAAATGACCCCATTTTGGAAACGAGACCCCCTAAGG
This sequence comes from Dendrobates tinctorius, assembly GCF_039654945.1. Taxonomy (NCBI): domain Eukaryota; kingdom Metazoa; phylum Chordata; class Amphibia; order Anura; family Dendrobatidae; genus Dendrobates; species Dendrobates tinctorius. The sequence goes on from NW_027361890.1 coordinate 25,216,785, forward strand.
AACTTATCTAAATGTGTGGTGAGCACTTTGAACCCCCAAGGGCTTCACAGAAGTTTATAATGCCCGGGCATGAAAATAAAAAAATCGTATTTTTTCCACAAACATGATCAATTAGTCCCCAATTTTTTCATTTTCCCAAGAGTATGCTGATACCCCACATGTGGGAGAAAACTACTGTATGGACACACGTCGGGGCTCGGAAGGGAAGCAGTGACGTTTTGGAATGCAGACTTTGATGGAATGGTCTGCGGGTGTCATGTGCGTTTGGAGAGCCCCTGATGTACCTAAACTATTGAAACTCCCCACAAGTGACCCCATTTTGGACACTAGACCCCCCACGGAACTTATCTAGATGTGTGGTGAGCACTTTGAACCCCCAAGTGCTTCACAGAAGTTTATAACGCTCGGACGTGAAAATAAAAAAATCATTTTTTTCCACAAAAATGATATTTTTGCCCCCAATTTTTTATTTTCCTAAGGGTAACAGGAGAAATTGAACCCCAAAAGTTGTTGTACAATTTGTCCTGAGTACGCTGACACCCCATATGTGGGAGAAAACTACTGTATGGACACACGTCAGGGCTCGGAAGGGAAGTAGTGACGTTTTGGAATGCAGACTTTGATGGAATGGTCTGCTGGTGTCATGTTGCCTTTGGATAGCCCCTAATGTACCTAAACAGTGGAAACACCCACAAATGACCCCATTTTGGAAACGAGAACCCCTAAGGAACTTATCTAGATGTGTGGTGAGCACTTTGAACCCCCAAGGGCTTCACAGAAGTTTATAATGCCCGGGCATGAAAATAAAAAAATTGTATTTTTTCCACAAACATGATCAATTAGTCCCCAATTTTTCCATTTTCCCAAGGGTAACAGGAGAAATTGGACCGCAAAAGTTGTTGTCCAATTTGTCATGAGTACGCTGACACCCCATATGTGGGAGAAAACTACTGTATGGACACACGTCGGGGCTCGGAAGGGAAGCAGTGCCATTTTGGAATGCAGACTTTGATGGAATGGTCTGCGGGTGTCATGTTGCCTTTGGAGAGCCCCTAATGTACCTAAACAGTGGAAACACCCTCACAAATGACCCCATTTTGAAAACTAGACCCCCTAAGGAACTTATCTAGATGTGAGGTGAGCACTTTGAACCCCCAAGGGCTTCACTGAAGTTTATAATGCCAGGGCATGAAAATAAAAAAATCGTATTTTTTCCACAAACATGATCAATTAGTCCCCAATTTTTTTATTTTCCCAAGGGTAACAGGAGAAATTGAACCCCAAAAGTTGTTGTCCAATTTGTCCTGACTACGCTGACACCCCATATGTGGGAGAAAACTACTGTATAGACACACGTCAGGGCTCGGAAGGGAAGTAGTGACGTTTTGGAATGCAGACTTTGATGGAATGGTCTGCGGGTGTCATGTTGCCTTTGGAGAGCCCCTAATGTACCTAAACAGTGGAAACACCCACTAATGACCCCATTTTGGAAACTAGACCCCCTAAGGAATTTATCTAGATGTGTGGTGAGCACTTTGAACCCCCAAGGGCTTCACAGAAGTTTATAATGCCCGGGCATGAAAATAAAAAAATCGTATTTTTTCCACAAACATGATCAATTAGTCCCCAATTTTTCCATTTTCCCAAGGGTAACAGGAGAAATTGGACCGCAAAAGTTGTTGTCCAATTTGTCATGAGTACGCTGACACCCCATATGTGGGAGAAAACTACTGTATGGACACACGTCGGGGCTCGGAAGGGAAGCAGTGCCATTTTGGAATGCAGACTTTGATGGAATGGTCTGCGGGTGTCATTTGCGTTTGGAGAGCCCCTGATGTACCTAAACTATTGAAATTCCCAACAAGTGACCCCATTTTGGACACTAGACCCCCCCACAGAACTTATCTAGATGTGTGGTGAGCACTTTGAACCCCCAAGTGCTTCACAGAAGTTTATAACGCTCAGACGTGAAAATAAAAAAATCATTTTTTTCCACAAAAATGATATTTTTGCCCCCGATTTTTTATTTTCCTAAGGGTAACAGGAGAAATTGGACCCCAAAAATTGTTTTGCAATTTGTCCTGAGTAGGCTGATACCCTACATGTGGGGGTAAAACACTGTTTGGGCGCATGGCAGAGCTTGGAAGGGAAGGAGCACCATATGACTTTTTCAACTCAGAATTGGCTGGAATTGAGATCAGACGCAATGTTGCATTTGGAGAGTCCCTGATGTGCCCAATTAGTGGAAACCCCCAATTCTAACTCCAACCCGAACCCCAACACACCCCTAACCCTAATCTCAGCCCTAACCCTAGCCCTAACCCAAGCCCTAACCCTAACCCTAGCCCTAACCCTAACCCTAATGGAAAAATGGAAATAAATACATTTTTTTAATTTTATTATTTTTCCCTAACTAAGGGGGTGATAACGGGGGGTTTGATTTACTATTTATGGCGGTTTTTATATTTGGCAGCTGTCGCACGCTAAAAGACGCTTTTTATTGTAAAAATAGTTTTTGCATCACCACATATTGAGAGCTATAATTTTTCCGTATTTTGACCCACCGAGTCATGTGAGGTCTTATTTTTTGCGGGACGAGTTGATGTTTTTATTGGTACCATTTTCGGGCACGTGACATTTTTTGATCGCTTTTTATTCCGATTTTTGGGACGCAGAATGAACAAAAACCAGCGTTTCATGAATTTCTTTTGGGGGAGTGCGTTTACACTGTTCCGCGTGCGGTAAAATTGATAAAGCGGTTTTATTCTTAGGGTCAGTATGGTTACAGCGATACTTCATTTAGGTCGTTTTTTTATGTTTTGTCGGTTTTATGCAATGAAAACTATTTTATATAAAAAATAATTATTTTTGCATCGCTTTATTCTGCGAGCTATAACTTTTTTATTTTTTTGCTGATGATGCTGTGTTGTGGCTCGTTTTTTGCGGGACAAGATGACGTTTTCAGCGGTACCATGGATATTTATATGTGTCTTTTTTGATCGCACGTTATTACACTTTTTGTTTGGCGGTATGATAATAAATCATTATTTTTTGCTTCGTTTTTTATATTTATTTTTTAAGGGGTTCGCTAAAGGGGTTAACTAATGGGAAAGTTTTATAGGGCGGGTTGTTACGGACGCGGTGATACCTAATATGTGTACTTTTATTGTTTTGGGTTTTTTTTATTTTCAAAAAATGAATTTATTGGGGAATATTTTTTTTTTTTTTTACTAATTTATTTGGCGATTTTTTTAAAATTATTTTTACACTTTGTTTTTATTTTTTTTTTACTTTATTACATAGTCCCAGGTGGAACATCACTGTCCTGTGACAAATCGCTGATCTGTCACATCACAGATCACTGTGACAGATCAGCAATCTGTCACAGGCATTGAAGAAGACTTCCTCTTGCCTGCGCTTTGCAGGCACTGAGGAAGCCAGCTTCCTCCAGGCCCCCGAAGGCCCCCGTCGCCATCTTGGATTCGGGGGCCTGGAGGAAAGGAGCCCCCCGAAGCAGCGCTGCACATTGCGCTGCCGTGGGGGGCTCAGGGAAGCACGGAGGGAGCTCCCTCCCTGCCGATGCTTCCCTTTAACTCCCGGTACACCGCGATCATGTTTGATCGTGGTGTGCAAGGGGTTAATGTGTCGGGGCGGTCCGTGACCGCCCCTGACACATAGTGCCGGGTGTCAGCTGTGATAATCAGCTGACACCCGGCCGCGATCAGCGGCGCTCACCACGTGGGCGCCGCTGATCGCGGTAGAAGTACTATCCCGTCCATGGGCATAGGGGCCCGGGTCCCATGGATGGGATAGTACGTCGGATGTCAGGAAGGGGTTAATATAATGCATGACCTGGTGCACCAGTTAAAGGTGATATTTCTTACCAATAAAAATCTAATAGTACAAAGGACAAGACTAGATTGTTCAAATGGTTTTCAAAATATGTGTCACACCGCTCTCCCCGGTGCCTCCTCATACTTCCCAGTCCGCGGCATCCCGGAACACCTCTGGAGCTGAAGCGCGCTGCCCGAAATCCTCACTTCCAGTCTCGTGCCCGGCTCCGGGCCCCATCGGGCGCACTTGCGCACATCCTGCAGCTCTGACTGTGGCCACACTAACTCTGACGTCTCTATGGTCCTGGAGGTCCCTAACCCGGAAGTCCTTCGGTGTGCATTCCCTATATCAGGCAACCTCTTCCTGTAGACTGTGCCTGATTATCATTTTGCTTCCTTGCTAGGCCAGCTTGGTGCCTGCATGGTCGCTCTCTGTACTCCGGTCCTCTACCTTGTACTCTGGTGTGCTTCCTAGTACGCGCTCTCCACTGTGTTGTACCCAGACGTGCTTTCCAGCATGCGCTCTGCACTGTCTTGTACCCAGGTGTGCTTCCAAGTATGCACTCTGCACTGTCCTGTACCCAGCGTGCCCCCGTGTACATGCTCTACTCACTCCTGTACCCAGCGTGCCCCTGTGTACATGCTCTACGCACTCCTGTATCCAGCGTGCCACCGTGTACACACTTTATGCACTCCTGTACCCAGCATGCTCCCGTCTTCACCCTGCTAGACTCGGTCTCTTGCACCTCCTTTTAGCCGGCCACCTGGTTCCAGCAGTCGTGGTACTTTATCCCCGTGGGTGTCATGATCCAGGTTGGATTATGACAGATAAAATCACTAGTAACCTTTTTTCTTAAGCTGTGGTGCTTAAAGATAGTTTTTGCCCCCTGGTGGCCATTAGAGTCATTGCACTGTGGTGGTTTCAGTTCTAGTTTTGCCCCCGATGGCCGTTAGGGTCATTGCACCCTGGTTTCTTTAGTTTAGTGCATGTGATTATAAAGCAGGTGTGATTGCTCTGGCTCTGCTATAAAAGAGTGTCTGGTGTTGCAATCAATGTTGGTGATAGTGGTCATTTCCAACCATCCTGGGTGGAGAAAGGAGCTAGAGAGAGTTCCTTGCAGCACAGTCAGAGTCCTGGTGTGGAAGGAGTCAGAGTCCTGGTGTGGAAGGAGTCAGAGGGGATTTCCTTGCAGCTCTGACAGAGCTTAGTGGCAGCTATTCAGGAGGAAAGCTGCATTCTGGTGGTGGACTCTGTTGCTGTGAGCAAGAGCAACAGAGCAAAGCTAAGTGGTGTTTCCCTGTTTGTATTTTTCCCTGGTGTGTATTAGTACAGCGGTGGGGCCAGTGCCTGCACTACCCAGCTCCCTAGCAAGGGATAGGTGTAGGGTGTATAGGGTGACAGGTATCCTGATTGGCACCCGGTGCGGAACCAGCCTAGGGAACGTTAGGTGTGTGAGGGACACAGACTCAGGGGAGTGCAGGAGGTCTAAATGTCCCCGTTCCCTATCGCAAGGCCCACCATTGTAACTGTTTCCCCTTCCCCCGTGTCTTGTTGTTTTAGTTACCGGCCTGCGGGTCATGTCACACAGGACGGGTCCACGTGACACTGGGTCTGCCCCTGATGCTCCCTGTAAAGGGGGTGGTCCTCAATAGGTCAGGTCACCCAGGGTGGGTTGGTATCACGGCCCAGAGGGTTCACTCCAGTAGTTATTATAATATGACAAAAACTATTATGTTTATTAGTGGTTTACATAGTCTCTTGATGTCTATGCTTCGGAATCTAGGTTCTCCACTTGCGTTATGTGTACACCAAGGCTTCTTGTTAGATGTTAATGATGTGCTTTAAATAGGCAACACAGTGTAAGAAAATAGTCTTCTTAGGGTTATGAAAACTTTGAAGGTACTCTGCTTGGGAATGCTTATAAACATTGCAAAAAGACAATATTTTCTGAACATTCAATGTTTATAACACAAACATGAAACCAATAAATGTGAATATGCTGTGAAAAATGTTGCATAACTGCTCTATCATTATCAATAAAATCATGGGCTTTACGTAGTTCAGGCACTGACAATAACATTGATCATCCTGTGACAATCACATTTATCAAGATGTGGGTTATATTATAAGAAATCAGACAGCTGCGGTCAGCATGTATCAGATACTGGCTGCATGATTTAAGCCAGATACAGTAAATCTAAAACACTGTGGCATTTCAAGGAAAGCATATAGCTCCTGGGGACTGAGCTGCAAGAGAGACTATTGGGATAGTTGGATCCGCGGTGGCTTCTCCCTGCCTGCTGCTGCCCTGTATTGAGAGGTCTCTCCCTGCGTACATGTATATGGATATACTAGCGGATGGGGAGAAACTTCCAGCAACCAACCTGTCTGACTAGTCTCCCATTACAGCATTTCAGAGTTAGACATATATGACCGAAATCATGCAGCCACGGTCGGATACATGCTGTCTGTGGAATAGGCAGCATGCATCAGCTGTCAGGTTCCCTTTAAATGGAAAATGTCAGCAGGTTTAGTGCTTACTGCAATATGTAGTGTATCCATAGGCCAAAATGGGCCAGAAGTTGTAAAAAAAACCCTTTCTATTCATTATGTTTTGTACTTTTTTTTACATTGCATTGCATTTTTTTATATTAAAAAAAAATATTTGAATCCTTTTTATTGTTTAAAGAAATATATATAAAAATATGCACATACTGAAATCTATAGCAGTACTTTTCAATTTACCGTATATACTCGTGTATAAGCCAAGATTTTCAGCCCATTTTTTTGGGCTGAAAGTCCCCCTCTCAGCTTATACGTGAGTCATATACCGGGCGTGGATGGGGGAAAGGGAGCGGGGGTGTTAGAGACCATACTCACAACTCCTGGCACATCTCTGCAGCCCCTGCTTCTCCCTCTGCCATCTGCTTCCTGCGTTCAGCGGTCACATGGTACCGCTCATTAAACTCATGAATATGCACATATTTATGAGTTTAATGAGTGGTACCACATGACCAGCTGAATGCAGGAAGCAGATGACAGAGGGAGAAGCAGGGGCTGCCGCTGCAGAGAAGACCTTGTGCCAGGAGGGGTGAGTATGATGAGGCAGAGTAATATTCACCTGTCACCATTCCAAGTCGTGCACTGCTGTGTCTCTGGGTCCTCCTGCTGTGACGGCAGCGGGTGCGATGACGTAGTCAGTGTGCTCCCTCTGCTTTCACTGACTGCAGAGATCCGGGAGACACAGTGGTGGATGGCGATGGAACAGGGACTGGTAAATATCGCCGGTACCGGGGGCTCAGGACACCGGCACCTGGCCCCCAGCGACGGAGAGGTGAGTATGTCATTTTATTTTTTTTTTATTGCAGCAGCATATGGGGGGTATTTATGGAGCATCTTATGGGGCAGCATTAACCCTTGTGCAGCAGCATATTATGGGGGTATTTATGGAGCATCTTATGGGGAAGCATTAACCCTTGTGCAGCAGCATATTAGGGTATTTATGGAGCATCTTCTTGGGCCAGCATTAACTCTTGTGCAGCAGCATATGGGAGTATTTATAGAGCATCTTATGGGGCAGCATTAACCCTTGTGCAGCAGCATATGGATGGTATTTATGGAGCATCTTATGGGGCAGCATTAACCCTTGTGCAACAGCATATTATGGAGGTATTTATGGAGCATCTTACGGGGCAGCATTAACCCTTGTGCAGCAACATATTATGGGGGGTATTTATGGAGCATCTTATGTGCCAGCATTAACCCTTGTGCAGCAGCATATGGGGGGGTTTTATCAATGGAGCACCTCCTTGGACCACCATTAACCGTAGGCTTATACACGAGTCAATAAGTTTTCCCTGTTTTTTGTGGCAAAATTAGGGGGGTCGGCTTATACACCGGTTGGCTTATACACGAGTATATACGGTATCTAAAAAGTATACTTTTTCCTGTTTGTATCACTAAGAATAGTTGAGAAGATTAACATATTTGATTATTGACATACAGGTTTGATACATACATCATACGTCTGCAGACATAAAAATATGAACCGAGTCTAATAAATCCTGCATCAAAAAAAGGTTGGGAAGGGTTTATATCATAGAATGGTAGAGTTGGAAGGGACCTCCTTGGCCATCTGGTCCAACCCCCTGCTCAAAGCAGGATTCACTAAATCATCCCAGACAAATGTCTGTCCAGCCTCTGTTAGAAGACTTTCCAAGGAAGGAGAACTCACCACCTCTCGTGGCAGCCTGTTCCACTCATTGATCACCCTAACTGTCAAAAAGTTTTTTCTAATATCTAATCTGTTTCTCCTCCCATTCAGTTTCATCCCATTACTTCTAGTCTTTCCTTGTGCAAATGAGAATAAAGATGTTCCTTCTACAATGTGACAGCCCTTCAGATATTTGTAGACAGCTATTAAGTCTCCTCTCAATCTTCTCTTTTGCAAGCTAAACATTCCCAAATCCTGCAACCATTCCTCATAGGACATGGTTTGCAGACCTGTCACCATTCTGGTCACTCTTCTCTGAACTTGCTCCAGTTTGTTGATGTCTTTTTTAAAATGTGGTGCCCAAAACTGGACACAGTATTCCAGATGAGGTCTGACCAAAGAGGAGTAGAAGGGGATAATGACTTCATGTGATCTAGACTGTAAGCTTCTCTTAGTACATCCTTGTATTTGCCTTTTTTGCTGCTGCATCACACTGTTGACTCATGTTCAGTGTGTGATCTATTAGTATACCCGTCTTTATCACATGTGCTGTTGCTTAGCCATATTCCTCCCATTCTGTATATACTTTTTTCATTTTTATTCCCCAGATGTAGTACTTTGCATTTTTCCCTGTTAAAAACCATTCTGTTACTTGCTGCCCACTGCTCCAGTTTATTTATATATTTTTAAATCCTCTCTCTCTCTCTTCTCTAGTATTAGCTATCCCTCCTAGCTTTGTGTCATCAGCAAATTTAATCAGTTTACCCTCAATTCCTTCATCTAAATCATTGCTAAAGATGTTGAACAATACAGGGCCCAGGACAGAGCCCTATGGTACCCCACTTGAGACATTCTTCCAACTGGATGTGCTGCCATTTACGACCACTCTTTTGGTCCAATCACTAAGCCAGTTATGAATCCACCTAACAGTTGCCTTGTCCATTCCATACTTAGTCATTTTTAATAAGGATTGTGTGAGATACTTTGTCAAATGCTTTGCTGAAGTCAAGATATACTATATCTACAGTATTTCCCTGATCCACCCAATCTGTGATTCTGTCATAGAAGGAAATTAAGTTAGTCTGACATGACTTATTAGTTACAAACCCATGTTGACTCTGTTTAATCACTTCATTCGTATCCAGATACTTACATACGTGTTGTTTAACCCCTTCACCCCCAAGGGTGGTTTGCACGTTCATGACCGGGCCAATTTTTACAATTCTGACCACTTTCCATTTATGAGGTAATAACTCTGAAACACTTCCATGGATCCCGGTGACTCTGACAATGTTTTCTCGTGACATATTGTACTTCATGTTAGTGGTAAAATTTCATTCATATAACTTGCGTTTATTTGTGAAAAAAACGGAAATTTCGCAATTTACCAACTTTGAATTTTTATGCCCTTAAATCACAGAGATACGGCACACAAAAAACTTAAGTAACATTTCCCACGTTTACTTTACATCAGCACAATTTTGGAACCAAAATTTTTTTTCGTTAGGAAGTTATAAGGGTTAAAAGTTGACCAGCGATTTCTCATTTTTGCAACGCCATTTTATTTTTACGGACCACATCACATTTGAAGCCACTTTGAGGGGTCTATATGATAGAAAATACCCAAAAGTGACACCATTCTAAAAACTGCACCCCTTAAGGTGATCAAAACCACATTCAAGAAGTTTATTAACCCTTCAGGTGCTTCACAGGAATTTTTTGAATATTTACAAAAAAATGAACATTTAACTTTTTTCACAAAAAAATAATTCAGGTTCAATTTTTTTTATTTTACCAAGGGTAAAAGGAGAAAATGGATGGGAAAAGTTATTGTGCAATCTGTCCTGAGTACGCTGATACCTGATACGTGGGGGGGACCACTGTTTCGGCGCATGGCAGAGCTCAGAAGGGAAGGAGCGCCGTTTGACTTTTTCAATGCAAAATTGGCTGGAATTCTGATCGGATGCCATGTCACGTTTGGAGAGCCCCTGATGTACCTAAACAGTGGAAACCCCCCACAAGTGACCCCATTTTGGAAACTAGACCCCCCAAGGAACTTATCTAGATATGTGGTGAGAACTTTGAACCCACAAGGGCTTCAAAGAAGTTTATAACGTACAGCCGTACAATTATAAAATCATATTTTTTCCACAAAAATGATCTTTTCACCCTCAATTCTTACTTTCCCAAGGGTAACAGGACCCTAAAAATTATTGTGCAATTTGTTCTGAGTACGCTGATACCCCATATGTGGGGGTAAATCACTATTTGGGCGCATGGCAGAGCTCGGAAGGGAAGCACTGCCATTTGACTTTTTTGGCTGGAATTGAGATCGGACACCATGTCGCGTTTGGAAAGCCCCTGATGTACCAAAACAGTGGAAAGCCCCCACAAATGACACTATTTTGGAAACTAGACCCCCCAAGGAACTTATCTAGATGTGTGGTGAGAACTTTGAACTCCCCCAGTGCTTCACAGAAGTTTATAATGCCCGGGCGTAAAAATAAAAAAATTGTATTTTTTCCACAAACATGATCATTTAGTCCCCATTTTTTTTATTTTCCCAAGGGTACCAGGAGAAAATGGACACCAAAAGTTGTTGTCCAATTTGTCCTGAGTACTCTGATACCTCATATGTGGGAGAAAACTACTGTATGGGCCCACGTCGGGGCTCGGAAGGGAAGTAGCGACGTTTTGGAATGCAGACTTTGATGGAATGGTCTGCGGGTGTCATGTTGCCTTTGGAGAGCCCCTGATGTATCTAAACAGTGGAAACCCCCCACAAATGACACCATTTTGGAAACTAGACCCCCTAAGGAACTTATCTAGATGTGTGGTGAGCACTTTGAACCCCCAAGTGCTTCACAGAAGTTTCTAACGAGTGGGCGTGAAAATAAAAAAATCATATTTTTTTCCCACGAAAATGTTATTTTTGCCCCCAATTTTTTATTTTCCTAAGGGAAACAGGAGAAATAGGACCCCAAAAGTAGGCTGATACTCCATATGTGGGGGTAAAACACTGTTTGGGCGCATGGCAGAGCTTGGAAGAGAAGGAGCACCATTTGACTTTTTCAACGCAGAATTGACTGGAATTGAGATCAGATGCCATGTTGCATTTGGAGAGCGCCTGATGTGCCCAAACAGTGGAAACCCCACAAATTCTAACTCCAACCCTAACCCCAACACATCCCTAACCCTAATATCAGCCCTATCCCTTGCCCTAGCCCTAACCCTAGCCCTAACCCTAGCCCTAACCCTAATGGGAAAATGGAAATAAATACATTTTTTTAATTGTATTATTTTTCCCTAACTAAGGGGGTAATAACGGGGGGGTTTGATTTACTATTTATGGCGGTTTTTATGCTTGGCAGCTGTCACACGCTAAAAGACGCTTTTTATTGTAAAAATAGTTTTTGCATCACCACATATTGAGAGCTATAATTTTTCTGTATTTTGACCCACTGTGTCATGTGAGGTCTTATTTTTTGAGGGACGAGTTGGCGCTTTTATTGGTATCATGTTCGGGCACGTAACATCTTTTGATTGCCTTTTATTCTGATTTTTGGGTCGCAGAATGAACAAAATCCAGCGTTTCATGATTTTCTTTTGGGGGGTGCGTTTACACCGTTCCGCGTGTGGTAAAATTGATAAAGCAGTTTTATTCTTCGGGTCAGTACGGTTACAGCGATACCTCATTTATGTCTTTTTTTATGTTTTGGCGCTTTTATGCAATAAAAACAATTTTATATAAAAAATAATTATTTTTGCATCGCTTTATTCTGCGAGCTATAACTTTTTTTATTTTTTCTCTGATAATGCTGTGTGGCAGCTCATTTTTTGCGGGGCAAGATGACGTTTTCAGTGGTATGATGGATATTTATATGCGTCTTTTTGATTGCGCGTTATTGCACTTTTTGTTCGGCGGTATGATAATAAATCATTACTTTTTTGCTTCGTTTTTTATTTTTTAAGGGGTTCGCTAAAGGGGTTAACTAATGGGACAGTTTTATAGGGCAGGTCGTTACGGACGTGGCGATACCAAATATGTGTACTTTTATTGTTTTTTTATTTTATTTCCAAAAAATGAATTTATTAGGGAATATTTTTCTTTTTTTTAATTTGTTTAGCGATTTTTTTAAAATTATTTTTACACTTTTTTTTTTTTTTACTTTATTAGGTTGTCCCAGGGGGGACATCCCTGTCCTGTGACAGATCGCTGATCTGTCACATCACAGATCACTGTGACAGATCAGCAATCTGTCACAGGCATTGAAGGAGACTTCCTCTTGCCTGCGCTTTGCAGGCACTGAGGAAGTCAGCTCCCTACAGGCCCCCCTAAGGTCCCTGTCGCCATCTTGGATCCGGGGACCTGTAGGGAAAGAGACCCCCACAGCAGTGCGGCACATTGCGCTGCTGTGTTTGGCTTAGGGAAGCACGGAGGGAGCCCCCTCCCTGCCGATGCTTCCCTTTAACCCCCGGTACACTGCGATCATGTTTGATTGCCATGTGCAAGGGTTTATTGTGTCGGGGGCGGTCCGTGACCACCCCTGACACATAGTGTCGGGTGTCAGCTGTGATAATCAGCTGACACCCGGCCGCGATCAGCGGCGCTCGCCACGTGGGTGCCGCTGATCGCGCTAGACGTACTATCCCATCCATGGGCATCCATCTGAAACTGAACCTGTCAAAGACTGAACTCCTTGTATTTCCTCCCGCTACTAATGTACCTACACCCGACATTGCCATTTCCATGTGTGGTTCCACTATTACTCCCCAGCAACATGCCCGCTGTCTTGGGGTCATACTTGATTCCGAGCTTTCCTTTGCCCCCCACATTCGATCACTGGCTCGCTCTTGTCATCTGCACCTCAAAAACATTTCTAGAATTCGACCTTTTCTTACTTTTTACTCTGCAAAAACTCTTACTGTTTCTCTTATTCATTCTCGTCTCGACTATTGTAACTCTCTTCTAATCGGTCTCCCTCTTACCAAACTCTCCCCTCTCCAATCTGTCTTGAATGCTGCAGCCAGGATCATATTCCTCACCAATCGTTACACCGATGCCTCTACCTTGTGCCAGTCATTACACTGGCTACCCATCCACTCCAGAATTCAGTATAAACTTATTACCCTCACCCACAAAGCCCTCAATGGCTCAGCACCACCCTACATCTCCTCCCTTGTTTCAGTATACCACCCTACCCGCGCCCTCCGTTCTGCTGATGACCTGAGGTTAGTATCCTCAATAGTCAGAACCTCCCACTCCCGTCTCCAAGACTTTACACGTGCCGCGCCAATTCTTTGGAATGCACTTCCCAGGTCAATACGATTAGTCCCCAATCCCCACAATTTTAAGCGTGTCCTGAAAACGCATTTATTCAGACTGGCCTATCGCCTCAACACATTAACCTAACCTATCCCTGTGTGGCAGAGCCAAAAGTTTTACCATAACCAGGTTCCCAGCATCATGTTCCCACATGCTTTATGCATCCATTAGCCCTCTGTGTCTGTACTGTTACACACTTAACATTATGGCTGGTCCATACAATCAGGGCAACTGTTACCACCCACCTTTCGTGTCTACCTCTTTCCTCATAGACTGTAAGCTTGCGAGCAGGGCCCTCACTCCTCTTGGTATTTGTTATAATCTACTGTATGTGATTATTGTTATGCTGTAATGTCTATTGTCTGTACAAATCCCCTCTGAAATGTAAAGTGCTGCAGAATATGTCGGCGCTATAAAAATAAAATTTATTATTATTATTATTATTATGGGCATAAGGGCCCAGGTCCCATGGATGGGATAGTACGTCTGATGTCAGAAAGGGGTTAATACTTTGTTCAAAGATCTTTCCTGGTATAGAAGTCAGACTCACCAGCCTATAGTTCCCTGGGTCCACCTTCTTGCCCTTTTTGAACATAGGAACAACATTTTCTCTTCTCCAGTCTTTTGGAACTTCTCCTGTTCTCCAAGAGTTTTCAAAAGATTATGGAGAGTGGTTCAAAAATTTCTTCTGCTATCTCCTTCATTACTCTGGGGTGTAATTCATCTGGACCTGGAGACTTGAATTCATTTAGGTTAGCTAAGTGTTTCCTCACTATCTTTCTGTTTATAGATATCCTGGATTCTTCTATTCCGTTAAAAGGACAGTGAAGATCAGTTGATGTTACATTTCCTTTCTGAGAGAAAACAAATGCAAAATAGGAATTTAAAAGTTCGGCCTTCTCAACATCCTGTCTTACGATTTCATCATTTTCATCCTGTAAAAATCCTATAGCATCTTTGACTTTTCCTTTACTTTTGACATATCCCCAAAATCCTTTTTTATTGCTTTTGACGTCTCTTGCAAGCCTTAATTCATTGCCAGCTTTAGATAATCTGATTCGTGCCCTGCAAGTTCTGCAGACAGCATTATATTGTTCTTTAGATATGCCTCCCTTTTTCCATCTGATAAACATTTCTTTCTTCCTTTTTAGCATGTGTTTAAGTTCTGTGTTCATCCATCCAGGTTTCCTTAAATGCTTCCTATCCTTCCCTCTTTTTGGAATTGCCAACGACTGTGCTTTGAGAATCTCATTTTTCAAAATTTCCCATCCTTCCTGGACATTTTTGTCCTTAATGATATCCAGCCATTGAATCCCTCCAATTCTCTGAGTCCCTTAAAATCTGCCTTTCTGAAATCTAACCTTGACGTCTGAGTCTTCACAGGTCTTCCTCCTCTAGTTATCCAAAATTCTAAAATATCATGGTCGCTACCTCCTAGGGTCCCAGCCACTCTTACCTCCTCAACCATTTCCTCCCTTTGCATAATAAAGACACTTTTGCAGCTCTTGCAGGGTACATTCTTCAATGGGTTATAATTGATTTGGCTGCAGAAGGGAGACATATAATATTAAACAGATGGTTTTAATGTTAAGGCTGATCATGTGCATTAAGGTCTACTAAAGATTTTTACTTCAAGTGGTTACGTGATTAATTATCTCTGTCCTCTGAGGCAAATCACAGTTTTCTATTATGTTTGTGCCATGTGGAATCTTCTGCAGCACTTTGTGGCATTATGGTCCCAACTTTGCTGTCAAGAACCTCAACCTCAGTTGTTAGTAAACCTTAATATAGTTAGGACCAGATTTCAATATGGTGGAATGGTTACCTACTGAAAGGTAAAGGATAATAATAGACTTATTTAAGGACGTGTCCGGGACATTAACAATGACCGTCTATCTTTGGGATGGGTCATCAATGTCTAATTGTGAGGGGTGCTGGATGTAATACCCCCTCCAATTAGACATTGATGACCTATCCTAAGGACACCCGGCCCCTTGTCAATCAGCTGTTCCTAATGTTGACGGCTGGAACTGCTGAGTTCAGAACTGTACAGCACAGCTCAAAATAGTGGCCATAACCGGGAACATCTGATTGGCGGGGGTGGCAGGTTTTTCACACTTGCCAATTAGACATTGATGACCTATCCTAAGAATTGTCCATCAATATTAAAGTCCTGGACAACATTTTCAACTCTTCAAGAATATAAGCACCTTCATTATGTTCATAATAGTGTACTTCCCTGAAATCTAAGTATATATGTTCCTAAAAAAAATTTTTTTATAGGGAATCTATCAGGTGATTTATGCTGCCCAAACTGTGGGCAGCATATATCATAGCCTGTCTGTACATTTGCAGCCAGGAATATTATTACTTAACTGTTCTGGAGTTTCAGAAAAAATCTACTTTGAAGATCCAGCTATGGAACAGACTAGTCCGGAAAGGGCCTCCAGCTATCTCTTACTAATGCATCTACAGGTTATTGATTTGTCTTTCCCTCGTACCTATGGTGAAACCTGTCAATCACAGCACTGGGAAGAGCTGGCCGAGGGCTGCGCTGGAGAAGTGTCGTCTCCGGCTATGGTTCTCAGTTGGAGATTCAAAGTTCATTTGCTATGAAACGCTGTAGTGCTTCTGAGAATAATATACCTGGCTGTCAATTGTGCAGACAGGCTTTGATTCTTGCTGTCCTCTATTTGGGCATCATGAATCGCCTCTCAGGTTTCCTTTAAGCTTTTAGCCCCTGAAATATTTTCTTCTGTTTCATAATATAACCTTCATTAAAAAGTCCTTTGTATTAGTTTATCAAAGATTAGCATCATCAAGGCCTCTCATATAATTTGGTGCTAAAAGACCATCAAGATTTTTCCTCTCTATTCATCTCTGGGCAAACTAAAACCTCTCAGATTTCTATGCACATTTCACTCCTCACATCGCAGTTAGGCAAAGCCGACAGATTATAGCTCCTCTAGCTTCTGACAAGCAAATATTATAAAACGTCACTGACACTGTGACTTGGTCGCTGTGCACAGAGCAGTAAATCTTCAGAACGACTCCTCAGAATGTTCTAAATCTGTCTCTGCAAGGCAATGCTGGATTCTCCACTCTATGAAATGCTTGCCCTCCCTGGCCTGGCAGCGCCTGGCATAATATATGTGAGGTTCTCCTGGGGTTGGCACACACATCCATGCTCACATTACTGCTGTGGAGCTGGTTGTCAACCTTAGACCATGATTTGCAGGATAGTGGCTGGAGCAAGCAGCAACTAATACATCAGTGAGGCCATTGCAAGGTCAGAACAGGAGACATGATCATGAGAACAGAAGACAGAGTACTTATCACATTACACAATGAATGCCAATGTGTGGACAGCAACTGGCAATCAAAGGAAATGTCTTTTAATGGTGCTGAGAGTGACTTAGTCATAAAAAACAAATTCAGTGTGTCCTTCCTAAAGGGAACATGTCAGCGATTCATGGTGCCCAAACCACAGGCAGCATAAATCAAAGCTTGGCTACACAATTGCAACCAGGTATATTTCAAAGAAAATATAGTGTCAAAAAATTCATCCAGGGAACATAGGCAGAGAAGGAACTAGTGAGTAGAGTTGAGTGAATTTGTTTGGGTCTCCGCTTATTTGGCAAGCTATAGCGCTTACCGAATAAGCTACAGCGGGAACCCGAATACATGGAGTGCGCCGGCTGATCAGCTGATTGGCGCTGCATGTGTCGCGACTGTCCCAGCACATGCATGGAGAGTCCAACACACAGGCTCTCCATGCATGTGCTATGACAGTGACACATCCATGACACAAGTAGCTGCGGCGCCGATCAGCTCCATGTATCCTAGTTCCCGCTGTAACTATTTGGTAAACGCTATAGCTTGCTGAATAAGCGGGGAACCCGAACAAATATACGCAACTCTACTACTGAGGCTAGATGTTTTCAAGCACCACTCAAGGTGATTGACAAATTTCTCCCTATGTAAACACATGCGAGAGATCTGTTAATCAACTGGAGCAGTGTGGTACAGTGGGTAAGAAAAATATTCAGACCTCTTTAAATTTTTCACAGAGTGAGTGTTCCACAGAGCTCCTGTTAGAGGGACTGGAGAAGCGGGGCCCGGGTGAATGGGTACAAGGTTAAAGAGGATACAGAAAGTTGTGATAGAACATGGATAGGAGGTAGAAATGACTGTGGGGATGTGATGAGGAGGGCCAGGATTTGGAGGATTTGGAGAGATATCACCAGCAGTAAGGAGGAACAGAGAAAGTGTTAGCAGATGGGAGCAGAAGAGGGCATGAGTGGGCTGTCTATGTCTGGAGACAGAGAATTGTACATTGAGGAAAAGTACTAAGGAGAAGGTGAGATGGATGGGGAGGATGGAGGGACAGATGAACAGTTCCTTACTAGGGGTTAGCAGAAAGTGAGAGTGAAAACAAACAGAAAGATTGTTTACAGTGAGTGTATCCAGTTACCTTCAGTTCTCTTCTGGTATCGTTCTGGATTAATTCATAGCTCACATTTGTATGATGCAGACTTATAGTATACACACTGCAGACTAAAGTCTTGGCAGACTTGTGTTATAGAGTATACCAGAAAGCACAAAAAGGAAAAACTCCTAAAAAATTACTTTTAATTCAGTGATTAAAAAAGACACACGAATGTGAAATCACTAGAAATCATTGCTTTTTCAGTATTATAGGTGTGAGTGTGTGTTTTTCTTTTTTGTGACCCCCTGGTATCTAGTGATTTCACATTTGTGTGGCTTTTTTAATCATTGAATTAAAAGTTATTTTTTAGGGGTTTTCCCTTTTTGTGCTTTCTGGTATACTCTTGTTGTCCCTTGAACCCTAGATTATTCTTTTTTTTGAGGTTTACAGACTTGTGTTATGCAATATATAGTATGTGCTACAAAGTGCATTCAGGTGTGAAGCAGAGAGGAGTTGTCTGTGCTCATCTTGGTCAGATAACTAGACCAGATGCGTATGATCAAGCCAAAGTAAACAAGCTCTTAAATAACACTGGGGTAAAGCAGGGGTAAGTTGAAAGACATACCAAGTGAATACTAGGAGCAGAGGTAAGAAGTCTGTGTGGAAAGCTGAGTGATGTACCAAGTGAAAACTAGGAGCAGATGTAAGAAATCTGTGTGGAAAACTGGGTGACGTACCAAGTGAATACTAGGAGCAGAGGTAAAAAATCTGTGTGGAAAGCTGAGTGATGTACCAAGTGAAAACTAGGAGCAGATGTAAGAAGTCTGTGTGGAAAGCTAAGTGACGTACCAAGTGAATACTAGGAGCAGAGGTAAAAAATCTGTGTGGAAAGCTGAGTAACGTACCTGTAGGGAGAATAGACATATAGACATGCTGGTTAAAGTGCGATGGTGGCAGATAGCAGGGCACAGTCTGTATACATCGTTCTGGATTAATTCATATCTCACACTTGTATGATACACACTTATAGGATACATACTGCAGACTGAAGCCTGTGTCTGACTTGAACCTGTAGTTTGGGCAGCATGAATCAGATGACAGGTTCCCTTTAATGACCAAGCTTGAAAGGACCTTAACCCCTTAAGCCCCAAGGGTGGTCTGCACGTTCATGACCGGGCCAATTTTTACAATTCTGACCACTGTCCCTTTATGAGGTAATGACTCTGAAACGCTTCCATGGATCCCAGTGATTCTGACATTGTTTTCTCGAGACATATTGTACTTCATGTCAGTGGTAAAATTTCATTTAAATAACTTGCGTTTATTTGTGAAAAAAACGGAAATTTGGCAAAAATTTTGAAAATTTTGCAATTTTCCATCTTTGAATTTTTATGCCCTAAAATCACAGAGATCCAGCACACAAAAAACTTGATAAGTAAAATTTCCCACATGTTTACTTTACATCAGCACAATTTTGGAACCAAATTTTTTTTCTGTGAGGAAGTTATAAGGGTTAAAAATTGACCAGCGATTTCTCATTTTTGCAACACCATTTTATTTTTACAGACCACATCATATTTGAAGCCACTTTGCGGGGTCTATATGATAGAAAATACCCAAAAGTGCCACCATTCTAAAAACTGCACCCCTTAAGGTGCTCAAAACCACATTCAAGAAGTTTATTAACCCTTTAGGTGCGCCACAGGAATTTTTTGAATATTTAAAAAAAAAAGGAACATTTTACTTTTTTTCACAAAAAAATTACTTCAGGTTCAATTTTTTTATTTTACCAAGGGTAACAGGAGAAATTGGACAGCAAAAGTTATTGTGAATTTTGTCCTGAGTACGCTGATACCTGATATGTGGGGGAGAACCACTGTTTCGGCGCATGGCAGAGCTCAGAAGGGAAGGAGCACCGTTTGACTTTTTCAATGAAAACTTGGCTGGAATTCAGATCGGACGCCATGTCGCGTTTGGAGAGCCCCTGATGTACCTAAACAGTGGAAACCCGCCACAAGTGACCCCATTTTGAAAACTAGACCCTAAAAGTTGTGCAATTTGTCCTGAGTATGCTGGTACCCCACATGTAGGGGTAAACCACTATTTGGGCGCATGGCAGAGCTCGGAAGGGAAGCAGCACCATTTGACGTTTTTGGCTGGAATTGAGATCGGATACCATGTCGCGATTGGTAAACCCCTGATGCACCAAAACAGGGGAAACCCCCCCAAATGACACCATTTTGGAAACTAGACCCCCCAAGGAACTTATCTAGATGTGTGGTGAGAACTTTGAACCCCCCAGTGCTTCACAGAAGTTTATAATGCCTGGGCGTTAAAATAAAAAAATCGTATTTTTTTCCACAAACATGATCAATTAGTCACCAATTTTTTTTATTTTCCCAAGGGTACCAGGAGAAATTGGACCCCAAAAGTTGTTGTCCAATTTGTCCTGAGTACGCTGATACCTCATATGTGGGAGAAAACTACTGTATGGGCACACGTTGGGGCTCGGAAGGGAAGTAGTGACGTTTTGGAATCCAGACTTTGATGGAATGGTCTGCGGGTGTCACGTGCGTTTGGAGAGCCCCTGATGTACCTAAACTATTGAAACTCCCCACAAGTGACCCCATTTTGGAAACTAGACCCCCCACAGAACTTATCTAGGTGTGTGGTGAGCACTTTGAACCCCCAAGTGATTCACAGAAGTTTATAACGCCCGGGCGTAAAAATAAAAAAATCATTTTTTCCACAAAAATGATATTTTTGCCCCCAATTTTTTATTTTCCTAAGGGTAACAGGAGAAATTGGACCCCAAAAGTTGTTTTGCAATTTGTCCTGAGTAGGCTGATACCCTATATGTGGGGGTAAAACACTTGGGCGCATGGCAGAGCTTGGAAGGGAAGGAGCACCATTTGACTTTTTCAACGCAGAATTGGCTGGATTTGAGATCCGACGCCATGTTGCATTTGGAGAGCAACTGATGTGCCCAAACAGTGGAAACCCCCAATTCTAACTCCCACCCTAACCCCAACACACCCCTAACCCTAATCTCAGCCCTAACCCTAACCCTAACCCTGGCCCTAACCCTAACTAAGGGGGTGATAACGGGGGGTTTGATTTACTATTTATAGCGGGTTTTTATGTTTGGCAGCTGTCATAGGCTAAAAGACGCTTTTTATTGTAAAAATAGTTTTTGCATCACCACATATTGAGAGCTATAATTTTTCCATATTTTGACCCACCGAGTCATGTGAGGTCTTATTTTTTGCGGGACGAGTTGATGTTTTTATTGGTATCATTTTCGGGCACGTGACATTTTTTGATCGCTCTTTATTCCGATTTTTGGGACGCAGAATGAACAAAGACCAGCGTTTCATGAATTTCTTTTGGGGGGTGCGTTTACACCGTTCCATGTGCGGTACAATTGATAAAGTGCTTTTATTCTTCGGGTAAGTACGGTTACAGAGATACCTCAGTTATGTCGTTTTTTTATGTTTTGGCAGTTTTATGCAATGATAATTATTTTATATAAAAACTAATTATTTTTGCATCGCTTTATTCTGCGAGCTATAACTTTTTTATTTTTTCACTGATAACACTGTATCATGGCTCGTTTTTTGTGGGACAAGATGTCGTTTTCAGCGGTACCATGGATATTTATATGCGTCTTTTGAATAAGCCCCGCCCATCAGACCGGACCGTGGCAGTTTACATACATCTTTACCGATATAAAAAAAGGTATTTATGCATGAAAGGTGCGGGGTCAGGGGGAAGCAAAAGTACTAAGAGAATCCTTATGTGACACACAATTGAATGATATCATTATATGATATCTCAAAAAAGGGGTGACAGATTCCCTTTAAAGTGAAGCCCACAGCACAAATGCAAATCTAGCTTCATCACATGACGCATGCCCCTGAGATAGAATGTGCACCAAAGTGGATTTAGAATCCCAGTGGGCAAAACTAGCTCTTAAAGGGCCGGAGCGCCAAAGTGATTCTTAAAGGGCCGGAGCGCCAAAGTGATTCTTAAAGGGCCGGAGTGCCAAAGTGATTCTTAAAGGGTCGGCGCACCGAAATGAGTCTTAACGGGCCGGCGCGCCAAATCGAAAGCTGAGTGACCCCAGGCTCCAAATCGGAGGCTTAGCCACCCAGGCCTCCAAATCGGAGGCTGATCGACCCTGGCCTACAAATCAGAGGCTGAGCCACCCTGGCCTCCAAATCGGACCCAGAGTGGCCCCGCCCATCAAATCGGACCCTGAGGGGCCCCGCCCACCAAATCGGACCCTGAGGGACCCCACCCACCAAATCGGACCCTGAGGGGCCCCGCCCACCAAATCGAACCCAGAGTAGCCCCGCACACCAAATCGGACCCTAAGGGGCCCGACACACAAAATCAGACCCAGAGTGGCCCCGCCCACCAAATCGGACCCAGAGTGGCCCCGCCCACCAAATCGGACCCAGAGTGGCCCCGCCCACCAAATCGGACCTTGAGGGGCCCCGCCCTCCAAATCGGACCCTGAAGGGCCCCGCCCACCAATCGGACCCTGAAGGGCCCCACCCACCAAATTAGACACAGATTGGCCCCGCCCACCAAATCGGACCCAGAGTGGCCTCGCCCACCAAATCGGACCCTGAAGGGCCCTGCCCACCAATCGGACCCTGAAGGGCCCCGCCCACCAAATCGGACCCAGAGTGGCCTCACCCACCAAATCAGACCCTGAGGGGCCCCGCTCACCAAATTGGACTCTGAAGGGCCCCGCCCACCAAACCGGACCCTGAGTGGCCCCGCCACCAAATCGGACCCTGAGGGGCCCCGCCTACCAAATTGGACCCTGAGGGACCCCGCCCACCAAATCAGACCCAGAGTGGCCCCCCCCACCAAATCAGACCCTGAGTGGCCCTGCCCACCAAATCAGACCCTGAGGGGCCCCGCCTACCAAATCGGACCCTGAGGGGCCCCGCCCACCAAATCGGACCCAAAGGGGCCCCGCCCTCCAAATTGGACCCTGAGGGGCCCCGCCCACCAAAATTGGACCCAGAGGGGCTCCGCCCACAAAATCAGACCCTAAGAGGCCCCACCACAAAATTGGACCCTGAGGGGCTCCGGCCACAAAATCGGACCCCGAGGGGGCCCCAACCACAAAATCGCACCCTGAGGGGCCCCACCCACAAAATAGGACCCAGAGGGGCCCCACCCACAAAATAGGACCCTGAGGGGCCCCACCCACAAATTGGACCCTGAGGGGCCCCACCCTCAAAATCAGACCCTGAGGGGCCACACCCACAAAATCAAACCCTGAGGGATCCCGGCCACCAATTCAAGCCCTGAGGAGCCCAGGCCACCGAATCGGATCCTGAGGGGCCCCACCCACCAAATCAGACCCTGAGGCCAATGTGACCCCTGAGAGGCACCCACAGTTAAAACAGATCCTGAGTTGAAAGTCTTGCAGGGGCAGCGGGCAAGTCTCTCTTAAAGGGGCAGCCCGGGCACCATTTCAAAGCACTATCTGCACTTTCTTCAGGAAATACACATCTAGTTCTTATTATTCAATTGATTTCTGCAATTAATGCTATACGCACAGACTCCATTCAGGTGTCGTTTCAAAGCCAGCATCCATGAGTGGTGTGCTAAGTATTTTTCATGTCGATCGGATTTGTAGTTTTTGCGCAATTTGCATTTGAAATTTTTTTTTCCCGTCATTGGAATGCATTGTCTCAATGCATTTGAATGGGAAAATTTTGCCATAGGAATACATTGGGCAGTCTGAGGCGATTCAAATGCCAGTTAAGCTCATTGATATGTGCAGGCAAACCCAGTTACTATGCCAACGCCTATGAACTTTACATGACCCTACCAAGACACAGTTTCTGCCAGATAATATCAGCTCTTAAAGCAAAACCCACAGCACAAATGCAAATCTAGCTTCATCACATGACGCATGCCCCTGAGAGAGAATGTGCGCCAAAGTGTATTTAGAAGCCCAGTGGCCAAACTGGTTCTTAGAGGGCCAACGCGCCAAAGTGATTCTTAAAGGCCCGGCGCACCAAAATGAGTCTTAAAGGGCCGGTGTGACAAATCGAAAGCTGAGTGACCTCAGGCTCCAAATCAGAGGCTGAGCCACCCTGGCCTCCAAATCGGAGGCTGATCGACCCTGGCCTACAAATCGGAGGCTGAGCCACCCTGGCCTCCAAATCGGACCCAGAGTGGCCCCGCCCACCAAATCAGACCCAGAGTGGCCCCGCCCGCCAAATCAGACCCAGAGTGGCCCCACCCACCAATTCGAACCAAGAGTGGCCCGGCCCACCAAATCGGACCCAGAGTGGTCCCGCCCACCAAATCAGACCCTAAGGGGCCCCAGCCACCAAATCGGACCCTAAGGGGCCCCAGCCACCAAATCAGACCCAGAGGGGTCCCGCCCACCAAATTGGACCCAGAGGGGCCCCGGCCACCAAATTAGACCCTAAGGGGCCCTGACCACAAAATCGGACCCTGAGGGGCCCCGCCCACCGAATCTGACCCTGAGGGGCCCCACAGGCCAAAGTGACCCCTGAGAGGCAACCACAGTTAAAACGGATCCTGAGTTGAAATTCTTGCAGGGGCAGCAGGCAAGTCTCTGTTAAAGGGGCAGCCCGGGCACCATTTCAAAGCACTATCTGTGCTTCCTACAGGAAATACACATCTAGTTTTTTGTTGTTGTTGTCTATACAAGGTATGAGTTCTATCTGTGAAAAACATGGATAAAACTCGTTTATTAGAAACCTAAATCTGAAGGAGCGCTAACTTTTTTTAATGGAAGTGGCTATATGAGAACTTGTTTTATGTTGGAGAAATTGTATTAATTTTGGATATATATAAATTATTGTGGTGTATATATAAAGTTTGTTTATCATGCAGCTATAGAAAAAAAGTAATTTTTGTATGTTTTGTTAGTTTTTTTAGTATTCATGTTTCACACCAAATAATCTGCTGAATTCATTATCTAATTTACTCATGTGGTGCCAAATATATGTATGTTTTGCTTGTTTTTTTTGGTTTTACACAACATTTGCAATAAAATGTATTTTATTCAGGGTTTTAGTGAGGTACTTATTTTTTATTCATGTTGTTTGTATTTTAACTGATGTTGTGATGTGAAACTTTTTTACATAATATGTTCCCAGAGAGATAGAATCATAGAATCGTAGAGTTGGAAGGGACCTCCTGGGCCATCTGGTCCAACCCCCTGCTCAAAGCAGGATTCGCTAAATCATCCCAGTCAGATGTCAGATCATTTAGTGATTTTGCTCACTGTAACCGGCGCATCCATACATGCCCAAATAACAGGGGAAAATAGAAAATACAGCAGATCTGCTATGCCAGGCAAACCCCTACTGATCATCTGATTGCCAAGTCCTATAGAACCATTAGGCTCGGATAAGAAATGCGAGAAAATCAGATGAGTTTCGCATCTTAACACCTGGCACTGCCGCTGGCACTCGGGAGTGGAGCGTATGGCTGCATATATTTCTATGCAGCCGCGCGCTCCAATCCGAGTGCTGGTGGCAGTGCCGGGTATTAAGTTATGAGACTCATCCGAGTTTCTTGCATGTGTGATCCCGACCTTAAAAGTATAATTTCTTCTGTGTATGATAAAGTTCTCAATAAAATAGAAGACAGAAGCAGTAGTACGTTGGTTTTGTATCCTCTTCCAGGTCCCTTATTGTGCCTGAGACACAATGATCATAATCATGCACAGCTTGGCTGAAACACACACCATCCACCGAGTGTAGCGTGCTGCCTATATGTTGGAGCAGCTGATATAAGTGCTCCAGCATTCTCTACTTGTCATTTATTGCACATTTGGGGATCATGGGAACAACTAACTAGAATGTTTGTTTTTCTTATGGACACCCCCCCCCCCTAATTATCTCCTGAAGAACCTCCATATAAAGGGAAGAGTAACACATTGAGATAAATGAGTATTTATCTGACTCATCAAAGGTCATTTGCTGAATGTGACTAGAAATTAAATAAGCACATTTTCTATTATTCTATTGTCGTGGGTTATGTTGAACCTCAGTAGGCATAGCTGACACATTCAGAACTTCCTCTGGTGGATTGCTTGCTGCGTATAATTTTATATTATGGTTAGTGTTCAATATAATTTTATTTGGTCTGGTTGCTACATTAAAATTGTAGTTATACTTCATAGAGATGGGATTTACCGTTTTTTCTATTAGTTCCTTCTTTGATGGGATAGGATATAACAGGGATGAACATGGAGAGCAGATGAGGAGCAGGGGGCTCCTCATGGCATTTCTAACAAGATGCAACCTTCAAGGATAGGAAGGGGTCAGCATTGATTTACATCTAGTGTAAATGCGCTGTCTTTCACATTTGGAGACATATCAATCACTGTATGGTATGGACTCTGTTATTCAAATAAGGGGGCATGACGGTGCACCAAGGGATAAGCCATGCTAAGGGTGTACCAAAACTCCCTCATTTACATATGAGAGATGATTTTTTATTAAATATTAAGTCAAAATATACATACCTAGTATGATTTTAATAGGGCCTACAATGGGTACGGAAAGTATTCAGACGCCTTTACATTTTTCACTCTTTGTTACAATGCAGCCATTTGGAAAATGCAAAAAAGTTCTTTTTTTTTCTCATTAATGTACACTCTGCACCCCATCTTTACTGAAAAAAACAGAAATGTAGAAATGTTTGCAAATTTATTAAAAAAGAAAAACTGAAATATCACATGGTCATAAGTATTCAGACCCTTTGCTCAGTATTGAGTAGAGGCATCCTTTTGAGCTGATACAGCCATGAGTCTTCTTGGGAATGATGCAACAAGTTTTTCACATCTGGATTTGGGGATCCTCTGCCATTCTTCCTTGCAGATCCTCTCCAATTCAATCTTGTTGGATGGTGAATGTTGGTGGACAGCCATTTTCAGGTCTCTCCAGAGATGCTCAATTGAGTTTAGGTCAGGGCTTTGGCTGGTCCAGTCAAGAATGGACACAGAGTTGTTCTGAAGCCACTCCTTTGTTATTTTAGCTGTCATTGTGTTGTTGGAAGGTGAACCTTCGGCCAAGTCTGAGGTCCAGAGCACTCTGGAAGAGGTTTTCATCCAGGATATCTCTGTACTTGGCTGCAATCATGTTTCTTTCAATTGCAACCAGTCGTCCTTTACCTGCAGCTGAAAAAACCGCCATAGCATGATGCTGCCACCACCATGTTTCACTTTTGGGATTGTGTTGGGCAGGTGATGAGCAGTGCCTGGTTTTCTTCACACATACCGCTTAGAATTATCACCAAAAAGTTCTATCTTCTTCTCATTAGACCAGAGAATCTTATTTCTCATAGTCTGGGAGTCCTTCATGTGTTTTTTAGCAAACTCTATGCGGGCTTTCATATGTCTGGCACTGAGGAGAGGCTTCCGTCGGGTCACTCTGCCATAAAAACTCGACTGGTGGAGGGCTGCAGTGATAGTTGACTTGGCAGAACTTTCTCCCATCTCCCTACTGCATCTGTGGAACTCAGCCACAGTGATCTTGGGGTTCTTCTTTGCCTCTCTCACCAAGGCTCTTCTCCCATGATTGCTCAGTTTGGCTGGATGACCAGGTCTAAGACGTCTTCTGGTGGTCCCAAACGTCTTCCATTTAAGGATCATGGAGGCCACTGTGCTCTTAAGAACCTTGAGTACTGCTGAAATTCT
Organism: Dendrobates tinctorius; assembly: GCF_039654945.1. Lineage (NCBI taxonomy): Eukaryota > Metazoa > Chordata > Amphibia > Anura > Dendrobatidae > Dendrobates > Dendrobates tinctorius. The sequence goes on from NW_027361890.1 coordinate 25,244,299, forward strand.
TTTGTAACCTTGGCCAGATGTGTGCCACAATTCTGTCTTCTGAGCTCCTTGGTCAGTTCCTTTGACCTCTTTATTCTCATTTGGTCTGACATGCTCTGTGATCTGTTAGGTCTTATATAGACAGGTGTGTGCCTTTACCAATCAAGTCCTATCAGTTCAATTAAACACAGCTGGACTCCAATGAATGAGTTGAACCATTTCAAGGAGGATCACAAGGAAGTGGACAGTATGTGGCTTAAATATGAGTGTCTGAGAAAAGGATCTGGATACTATGACCATGTGATATTTCAGTTTTTCTTTTTTAATAAATTTGCAAAAAAAATCTATATTTCTGTTTTTTCAGTCAAGATGGGGTGCAGAGTGTACATTAATGAGGAAATTTTTTTTTTTTTAAATTTACCAAATTGCTGCAATGAAACAGAGTGAAAAATTTAAAGGGGTCTGAATACTTTCCAAACCCGCTGTAGGTCCCCTACATAAATGTTTAGTTGCCATTTGGGGGCTTTACTTCCTATATATATATATATATATATATATATCTGGCATTTGTGATTTTTTTAAATTATACCTAATAAACTGTAGGTTTTATATTATAGGTCGTAATTTTCTGTGAAATAATTGGTGTACATGACCAGTGTCGAACTGGGGTGCCAAGGTCCCATCAGTATCAGTGACTGTGAGGGGGGTCCACTTTTCACCTGTATACAAATATTACACTAACCTCGTTCACAAATTTACCTTTATCGCTATATAATAATAATGATGAGATGCTGTTTTTTTCTGTACAGAATGAATCAAGTGCATTATGCCAAGTAGTTCCCATACATTGGGATTAGGAGCCCAGATCTGCACAGGAGCCCACCGGGGGATTCCCCTTTTACACTATGGGCAAGTCTGAGCCTGTACATGACCTGGGTTGGTATTACTTTTTTCTGTTATTTCCTGAGAGCCAAAGACTAGAGATGGGCGGACTCCTGGATGTTCAGGTACGGCTAATTCGGCCGAACAGTTACAAAAAGTTCAGGTTTAGGTACCAGAACAGTACTCTGATCCGAACCCAATTCACTGGAAAGGGGGGCCCGAACATCCAGTGTTTGCCACACTGTCATGTGCATGACAGCGTGGGAAACACCGCTTCTGATCGGCAATGAAATCATCCCCGCCGGTCAGAGAGCCGCAGTTTCCACTCTGTCAAAAGACAGCGTGAGCGCTCAGCTGTGATCGGAGGTATAAAGTTTACCTCTGGTCACTAGTGTTAGCTAACAGAACTACTGATCCCATCATCCTACACCTGCAGCCGCTAATAACAGCGAGAGCAGGAGCGGCGGATGGGAGTATTCATCAGCCGCTCCTGCACTGTAAATAAATAATTTTTTTATAAAAACGGTATGGGTCCCCCTGTATTTTTGATAACCAGCCAGGCAAAACTCACAACTGGAGGCTGCAACCCTCAGCTGTCAGCTTCAACAAGGCTGTTATCATGAATAGAGGGGTCCCCACTAGAGTTGAGCGATACCGTCCAATACTTCAAAGTATCGGATCGGAATGGATCGGCCGATCTTAAAAAAAAGTATCGGTATCGCCGATTCCGATACCGGAAGTCCCATTCAAGTCTATGGGACTTCCGGTATTGGAATAAGAAAAACCCTGTTTTTGCCTTGTACAGCCTCTCTGGGGTCTGTACGGGCCTTTCGGGGGGCTGTGCCGGCCTGCCAGGGGGTCTGTGCAGGCTCCGGTGGTCTGTGCCGGCCTGCCGGGGGGCTGTGCCGGCCTGCCGGGGGGGCTGTGCAGGCTCCGGTGGGCTGTGCCGGCCTGCCGGTGGTCTGTGCCGGCCTGCCGGTGGTCTGTGCAGGCTCCGGTGGGCTGTGCCGGCCTGCCGGGGGGCTGTGCCGGCCTGCCGGGGGGCTGTGCAGGCTTCGGGGGTCTGTGCAGGCATCGTCCGATGGGACTACAAGTCCCATCGGGCGATGCCTGCTACCATGACAGTGATTGACACATTAGCCAATGATGGGACAGTAGTAGTCCCATCATCCGGCTAATGTGTTGAATGTAAAAAAAAATAAAAAAATTACATGCTACATACATGCTACATTCATACTACATACATGCTACATTCATACTACATATATACTACATGCAACATACATACTACATATATACTACATGCATGCAACATGCATACTACATATATACTACATGCATGCAACATGCATACTACATATATACTACATACATACTACATGCATGCTACATACATACTGCATGCTACATACATACTACATATATACTGCATGCTACATACATACTACATATATACTACATGCATGCTACATACATACTACATATATACTACATACATACTACATACATACTACATACATACTACATATATACTACATACATACTACATGCATGCTACATGCTACATACATACCACATACATACTACATACATACTACATACATACTACATGCTACATACATACTACATATATACTACATGCATGCTACATACATACTACATGCTACATATATACTACATGCTACATACATACTACATGCATGCTACATACATACTACATACATACTACATGCATGCTACATACATACTACATGCTACATACATACTACATATATACTACATGCATGCTACATACATACTACATGCTACATACATACCACATATATACTACATGCATGCTACATACATACTGCATGCTACATGCATGCTACATACATACTACATACATACTACATGCTACATACATACCACATATATACTACATACATACTACATACAATACATTCATACAATGCATACATAGACATACAGTACATATAACATAGAGTAACATACTTACCAATACTTGTCACATTGTTCCCCGAAGCCATTGTCTTTTAAAGGAATAAATATTAACATAACAAACCACAAAAATACTCACCCACGATCCGAAGCAGTCCACGAGTGTGTCCCACGACGATCTTGGGTAGAGAACTGCAGCATCAGCTGATGCCGCCGTTCTCTACGGGCTGCAGGAATCCAATGACGGAAGGTAGGTATCCTTCCGCACTGTATTCCTCCGCCACTTAAAAAAAAAAAGTCCCTAGTCTCACTTTATGCCATTGCTGTGTGGGAATTTCCCACGCAGCAATGGCATAAAGTGAGACTAGGGACTTTTTTTTTTTAAGTGGCGGAGGAATACAGTGCGGAAGGATACCTACCTTCCGTCATTGGATTCCTGCAGCCCGTAGAGAACGGCGGCATCAGCTGATGCTGCAGTTCTCTACCCAAGATCGTCGTGGGACACACTCGTGGACTGCTTCGGATCGTGGGTGAGTATTTTTGTGGTTTGTTATGTTAATATTTATTCCTTTAAAAGACAATGGCTTCGGGGAACAATGTGACAAGTATTGGTAAGTATGTTACTCTATGTTATATGTACTGTATGTCTATGTATGTATTGTATGAATGTATTGTATGTAGTATGTATGTAGTATATATGTAGTATACACTCACTGGCCACTTTATTAGGTACACCTGTCCAACTGTGTGTTAAGACTTAATTTCTAATCAGCCAATCACATGGCGGCAACTCAGTGCATTTAGGCATGTAGACATGGTCAAGACAATCTCCTGCAGTTCAAACCGAGCATCAGTATGGGGAAGAAAGGTGATTTGAGTGCCTTTGAACGTGGCATGATTGTTGGTGCCAGAAGGGCTGGTCTGAGTATTTCAGAAACTGCTGATCTACTGGGATTTTCACGCACAACCATCTCTAGGGTTTACAGAGAATGGTCCGAAAAAGAAAAAAAATCCAGTGAGCGGCAGTTCTGTGGCCGGAAATGCCTTGTTGATGCCAGAGGTCAGAGGAGAATGGGCATACTGGTTCGAGCTGATAGAAAGGCAACAGTGACTCAAATTGCCACCCGTTACAACCAAGGTAGGCAGAAGAGCATCTCTGAACGCACAGTGCGTCGAACTTTGAGGCAGATGGGCTACAGCAGCAGAAGACCACACTGGGTACCACTCCTCTCAGCTAAGAACAGGCATCTGATGGCTACTTTCAGCAGGATAATGCGCCATGTCATAAAGCTCGAATCATCTCAGATTGGTTTCTTGAACATGACAATGAGTTCACTGTACTCAAATGGCCTCCTCAGTCACCAGATCTCAATCCAATAGAGCATCTTTGGGATGTGGTGGAACGGGAGATTCGCATCAGGGATGTGCAGCCGACAAATCTGCGCCAACTGTGTGATGCCATCATGTCAATATGGTCCAAAATCTCTGAGGAATGCTTCCAGCACCTTGTTGAATCTCTGCCACGAAGAATTGAGGCAGTTCTGAAGGCAAAAGGGGGTCCAACCCGTTACTAGCATGGTGTACCTAATAAAGTGGCCAGTGAGTGTATATGTAGTATGTATGTAGTATGTATGTAGCATGCATGTAGTATGTATGTAGTATGTATGTAGCATGTAGTATGTATGTAGCATGCATATAGTATGTATGTAGTATGTATGTAGCATGCATGTAGTATGTATGTAGCATGTAGTATATATGTAGCATGTAGTATGTATGTAGCATGCATGTAGTATATATGTAGTATGTATGTAGCATGTAGTATGTATGTAGCATGCATGTAGTATATATGTGTTATGTATGTAGCATGTAGTATGTATGTAGCATGCATGTAGTATATATGTGTTATGTATGTAGCATGCATGTAGTATGTATGTAGTATGTATGTAGTATGTATGTAGCATGCATGTAGTATGTATGTAGTATGTATGTAGCATGTAGTATGTATGTAGCATGCATGTAGTATATATGTAGTATGTATGTAGCATGTAGTATGTATGTAGCATGCATGTAGTATGTATGTAGTATGTATGTGGTATGTATGTAGCATGTATGTAGCATGCATGTAGTATATATGTGTTATGTATGTAGCATGCATGTAGTATGTATGTAGTATGTATGTAGCATGCATGTAGTATGTATGTAGTATATATGTGGTATGTATGTAGTATGTATGTAGCATGCAGTATGTATGTAGCATGCATGTAGTATATATGTAGTATGTATGTAGCATGCATGTAGTATGTATGTAGTATGTATGTAGTATGTATGTAGTATGTATGTAGTATGTATGTAGCATGTAGTATGTATGTAGCATGCATGTAGTATATATGTAGTATGTATGTAGCATGTAGTATGTATGTAGCATGCATGTAATATGTATGTAGTATGTATGTAGTATGTATGTAGCATGTAGTATGTATGTAGCATGCATGTAGTATATATGTTATGTATGTAGCATGCATGTAGTATGTATGTAGCATGTATGTAGTATGTATGTAGCATGCATGTAGTATGTATGTAGCATGCATGTAGTATGTATGTAGTATATATGTGGTATGTATGTAGCATGTATGTAGCATGCAGTATGTATGTAGCATGCATGTAGTATATATGTAGTATGTATGTAGCATGTAGTATGTATGTAGCATGCATGTAGTATGTATGTAGTATTTTTTTTTTTTTTTTTTTAACATTTAACACATTAGCCGGATGATGGGACTACTACTGTCCCATCATTGGCTAATGTGTCAATCACTGTCATGGTAGCAGGCATCGCCAGATGGGACTTATAGTCCCATCGGACGATGCTTGCACAGACCCCCGGACATCAGCACAGCCCCCCGGCAGGCCGGTACAGACCCCCACAGGGTGCACAGACCACCGGCAGGCCGGCACAGCCCCCCGGCAGGCCGGTACAGACCCCGGGCAGTCCACACAGCCCCCCCGGCAGGCCAGCACAGCCCCCCGGCAGGCCGGTACAGACCCCGGGCAGTCCACACAGCCCCCCGGCAGGCCGGCAGAGACCCCCGGAAGGCCCGAAATGACGGCGCATCATGATGCGCACACACCGCGCATCATGATGACGTCAGGCTGTCAATCAACTTTGAACTTCCGATTCCGATGCCGACTTCCGATATTGAAAAAATATCGGAAGTCTGTATCGGAATTCCGATACAGCAAGTATCGGCCGATACCCGATACTTGCGGTATCGGAATGCTCAACACTAGTCCCCACGCTTTTTTAAAAAAATTATTTACATAAAAAATTGTAAAAAACGGCGTGGCCACCCCCATTTTTGACAACCAGCCTTGCTAAAGCAGACAGCTGGGGGCTGGTGTTCCCAGGCTGGTAAGGGGGCCATGGATATTGGTCCCTCCCAGCCTAAAAATAGCAGCCTGCAGCTGACCAGAAAAGGCACATGTTTATTTGCACCAATTTTGGCACTTTGCCCGACTCTTCCCACTTGCCCAGTAGCGGTGGCAAGTGGGTTCATATTTGTGGGGTTGATGTCACCTTTGTATTGTTATCCTATCGTTATATTGTAAATAAACACACAGCCAGAATAAAGTTCTTTATTAGAAACAAAACAAAACACAGTTTTCCTTTTTTATTTAAAAATAACAAACACAGTTATACTCACCAAACGCCTAATTCCACCGAAGCCCTCGATCTCCTGTAATAAACCAAAAATAAAACAAACAACAATATACTATACCTGTCTGTCGTTCTATTCCACACTATATTCGATGTCTGGGGGATAAATAGTTTTCAACCAGGATGGTGCCAGGATGCGACGATCTAGGCTTACCCGAACACGTTCGCTCATAATTAATTATAAAGTAAAATATGAGACCATCTATCCAAAAGCTAAAATTTGGTCGAAATTGGGTCTTCTAACAGGATAATGATCCTAAGCACACCAGCAAATCTACTAAGGAATGGCTGAAAAAGAAAAGAACCAAGGAGTTGCAATGGCCTAGTCAAAGTCCAGACCTCAAGCGTATTGCAATGCTGCGGCAGGGCCTTAATAAACCTTTCTAATATTTTTTAAAATTTCATTGCCTTTATAATTACCAGCAGATTGATGAATGTTTTCATATTGAAACCCCAACTGATCGCTAAAACCCCTCCCTCCTGAAAGATGAGCAGCTCAGGAGGGAGGATTGCACAGCTCCTGGCTGATCGCTTAAGGGGGCTTTACACATAGCGATATCGCTAAAGCGTCACCGATTTTATGACGCAGCAGTGATATCGCTAACGATCTTGCTACATGTGACACCTCCGACCCGGCTCCCCGCTGGATATCGCTAATTGCGTGAGATCGGCCTGGTCCATTTCTCGTCGTCAGCTTCCTGCTGGCACCGATGAGCAAGCCATGTACACTGGTGGAAGACGTCATCATCTCCACATCTGACAGGTAACTAACGACCGCTGAGCATCGCTGCGTCGCTAGTGAGAGCTGCCTGTTTGGCAGCTCACTAGCGACCATTTAGCGATGCACCAGCGATCCTGACCGGGTCGTATCGTGGTCGGGATCGCTAAATGTAACGGGGCCTTTACACAGAGTGAGGTACAGATTCAATGCACAGGCTACGTTGCCTATGGTTTCTACTGAATCCGAACTTGGTGTTGTGTGCACAGTTAGACAGGAGTTGTGTGGTCTTATCTTGTGAGCTGTGCACCTCTTGTTTTTTTTCGTATCTATTTGCAATTATGAAGGCAATGAAATATGAAAAAAACGTAGAAAGGTTTAGTTATGCTTTAAGAGAGCAGCTGTGCATAAAGAAAGACCACATACCTCGATATGCAAATTGCCTTTTCAGAGAGGAAGAGGACTTGAACTCTATAGCGCCACCTGTTGGTAGTAGCGATCCTACAAGTCACAATCAACCCTTTAACAAGTCTTGTAATATGACTAAGGATAAAAGCCAAATCAGAATCTCAATTTGCAGACACGGTGTTTCGGGCTATTGGACCTCGTCAGTGCAAAGTATGAGAACTGATTTGGCTAGGTGAGAGGCTCTGGACTTGATGTCTAAGGGGTAAGGTTTCTCCTTGTAGAGAGAGTGACATACCAGATCTGGCTTGTCAAGGAAAGGAGGCTTTATTTGCCGTGCAATGCTCCTCTGGGATAATGATATGCAAATTGCCTCTTCAGAGAGGAAGAGGACTTGAACTCTATATCAGGGTTCCCCAACTCCAGTCCTCAAGGCCCACCAACAGATCATGTTTTCAGGATTTCTTTGGTATTGCTCAGGTGATAATTGCATCACCTGTGCAATACAAAGGAAATCCTGAAAACATGATCTGTTGGTGGGCCTTGAGGACTGGAGCTGGGGAACCCTACTTTATGTAACAGGTGGCGCTATGAGTTCAAGTCTTCTTCCTCTCTGAAGAGGCAACTTGCATATTATTTATTATTTTCCCAGAGGAGCATTTCACGGAGAATAAGCCTCCTTACCTTGACAAGCCAGAGCTGATATGTCACTCTCCACAAGCACATACCTCAATGAACTTAAACAATGCTGCCAGGAAGAGTGGGACAAAATTCCTCCAGGACGATGTGAGAGACTAATAAAGTCACACAGAAAATGATCACTTCAAGTTATTGCTGCTAAAGGTGATTATACAACGCACCGATTCATGGGGTGTACTTAATTTTTCACACAATCCTTACGCAGCTTAGGCTAGTTTTGTTACATGCATAGTGATGGTGTAATCTGAGACCTTCTAAGGCCCATTTGTTTTTTTGATGACCTGATACCTAAAGCCATAGAATTCGAAGAGGGTGCGCTTAGTTTTTTCATGACTGGACACGCATTAAGACTTCTAGAAGATTTAACATATCTTAATTCTCTCAATAGATATCAACATGGCAGGGGAGCCCAAGCCCAACAGACCCAAAGGCCTGAAACGTGCCACGGCCGCACTGTACAGGTAAGAGATAAGTGTAAACTCTAATGAATACTTCAAGATAAATTAATGCTAGATAAGTCTACTTACTTCATTGTATTTTCAATCCTCCAAGCATGGACCATTTTTCAATAAGAAAATATACTGCAAAATTCTTTAGGGTAGTTTAGCTAATCTGTAATGAATATTCCTTGTTAAAATCCACAATGGGGCTCTCCTGTCACACAAGGATCACTTTCCTGTTCTATGTTCCCTGCACATAAAGAGGAAATTATGTATATCTATATATATATAAAACTGAATATATGTATGTGTGTATCACCAACCAATCACTAAGCATCTCTCATTTCACCAGAGCTGGTTAACAGAAGCTGATCTGTGATTGGTTGCTATGAGCAAGTTTTCCCACTTGACAACACCTCAGCACACACTGACTGCATACCTCCCAAGTTTTGAAGAAGGTAAAGAGGGGTAAAGGCGGCGGCGGCTACGACAAATTTTAGGCCATGCCCCTAGCCACACCCATTTTAAGCCACACCCATTTACTCCTGTGTCCCCTCTGTACTCCTCTGTCCACCCCAGACTCCTCTGTCCCCTTTGTACTCCTGTGTCTACCCCAAACTCCTCTGTTCTCCTCTGTCCACCCCAGATGCCTCTGTCCCTTCTGTCCACCCCAGACTCCTCTGTCCCCTGTAGTCCTCTCTGGACTCCTTTCTCCCCCTCAGACTCCTCAGTCCCCTCTGGAGTCATCTGACCCCTCTAGTCCTCTGTCCCTTCTGTCCCCTACGGACTTCTCTCTCTCCCCCAGATGCCACTGTCCCCTCTGGACTCCTATCTCCCTCAGACTCCACTGTCCCCTCCGGACTCCTATCTCCCTCAGACTCCACTGTCCCCTCCAGACCTCTCTGTCCCCTCCGGACTCCTCTCTGTCCCCGAGACTCCACTGTCCCCCCGCAGACTCAGCGTGTTCCGTGTACCTGAGCTCCTGACCGCGTCCTCACAGCACCACACGCTCTCTGGGCACTTGCTGCAGGACGGGGCGCATCTCCTTGGTGATATACGGTAGCTGTAGTTCCGGGTTCTTGCTTCCTGGGGCTGGGCTGGAGGTGAGCTCTGTGCTCCCTGTGGATGTGACACGGCGATCCCCGCACTGTGCTGGCTGGCCTCTGCTGTATTTTGCGGTCATGCGACCACGGGATAGAAAGCTTCCCGGCCGGGACGGCGGGATAAGGACCAGAAATCGGGTTTGTCCCGTGGGAATTAGGAGGGTTGGGACCTATGCTGACTGGGTGGGAGAAATCTAGCATCCCTGGGAACATAAGCTCCCAGCCATTGTCTGCCCCCCAGAAAGTAGCACAGAGCACTTTGGTTTTGACCCCAGGCCTCTCTTAAACGGATCCCGGTTATTGAAATTAAAACCGTTCCACTCAGCTCTGTGGTTCTGACCCCAGGGTCTCTTAAAGGGATCATTGGTATGGAAGTTAGGGCAAACCCACTCTGCGCTTTGGTACTGACCCCAGGCCTTTCTTAATGGGATCTCCAGTATGGAAGTCAGGGCAAATCCATCCAGCACTTTGGTTCTGACCCCAGACCTCTCTTAAACGGATCCCCGGTATGGAAGTCAGGGCAATTGCCTTCAAATGCTCTGGTACTGACTCCAGGCTCTCTTAAAGGGATCTCCTGTATGCAAGTCAGGGCAAATCCACTCAGCGCTCTGATTGTGATCGCAGGCTCTCTTAAAGGGATCTCCGGTATGGAAGTCAGGGCAAATCCACTCTGCGCTTTGGTACTGACCCCAGGCCTCTCTTAAAGGGATCCCTGGTATGGAAGTTAGGACCGTTCCACTCAGCACTCTGGTTCTGACCCCAGGCTGACGGGATGATGTGGGATATTAGGGGTAGTAGTCCGGTGGCTCTGGCAAATGGGATGATGTGGGGTATTAGGGGTAGTAGTCCGGTGGCTCTGGCTGACGGGATGATGTGGGATATTAGGGGTAGTAGTCTGGTGGCTGTGATGGGATGATGTGGGATATTAGTGGTAGTTGTCCGGTGGCTCTGGCTGATTGGATGATGTGGGATATTAGGGGTAGTAGTCCGGTGGCTTTGATGGGATGATGTGGGATATTAGTAGTCCGGTGGCTCTGGCTGATGGGACGATGTGGGATATTAGGGGTAGTAGTCCGGTAGCTCTTGCTGACGGGATGATGTGGGATATTATAGTGAATGTGGCCATGCGGAGTGGGCGGGGCTATACACTCAGCTTTATATATATATATATCATTATAATTTGTTATAACTAACTGTAGTTAGTTACTATGCCCGGGCAGCGCCGGGCTCTTCAGCTAGTGAAGCTATAAAGGACCTATATACAAGTTTGTACGCCACCTGAGTGGCTCAGGCATCGTATTCATCAACTGAAAATCACTTCCTCCACCACCGAAATTAATAATGGTCAGAAAACGTGCTGCCGGAGAGTTTGATTTAGATTTCAGGACAAAGATTATTTTTGTGCGTAATTGTTCTGTTAAATATTATCTAGTAAAAATAGTGGCTCCAATAAGCCCGGTAATAGGACCACTATTAGTACTACAGGATGTGCCATTTATATGGATATGAAAAAAAACCCATGATTAAGACTCTTCTGAGTTGAAACTCGTTGGATTTTTTACCATCCACTGGGGTATCCACTACCTGTAACATGTTCTTTTAACGAAAAGAAATAAAGGAATATTTTTTTATAACTACCATCCTGCCTGAGATCGCTGGAGATTACTGTGTGTTTGGATTTATATGGATACACCTAAATAAAGTGGGAATGGTTGGTGATATCAACGTCCTGTTTATGGCACATTAGTATATGGGAGGGAGGAAACTTTTCAAGATGGGTGGTGACCATGGCGGCCATTTTTAAGTCAGCCATTTTGGATCCAACTTTATTTTTTTCAATGGGAAAAGGGTCATGTGACACATCAAACCTATTGAGAATTTCACAAGAAAAACAATGGTGTGCATTTTTTTAACATAACTTTATTATTTCATGAGTTATTTACAAGTTTATGACCACTTATAAAATTTGTTCAAAGTGTTGCCCACTGTTTTGGATTGTCAATGCAACCCTCTTCACCCACTCTTGATAGCAACACCGCAGAAGAAATGCTAGCACAGGCTTCCAGTATACATTGTTTCAGATGCTGCACATCTCGTATCTTCACAGCATAGACAATTGACTTCAGATGACCCCAAAGATAAAAGTCTAAGGGGGTCAGATCGGGAGACCTTGGTGGCCATTCAACTGGCCCACGACAACCAATCTACTTTCCAGGAAACTGTTCATGTAGGAATGCTCAGACCTGACACCCATAAATGATAGTATAGTGTGGTATATGGAGTACAAAGATAGTGGGGCTACTCTTCATCAATGGAAACATCAATGCCACTGGATATCTAAAATTTCTACATGATGATGTGTTGCCCTCTTTATGCACTGAAGATGGCACGTTCCCTGAGTTTTTCCAGCAAATAGTGCACCACCACATTATGAGTGTCAGGTCCGAGCATTCCTACAAGGAATCTGACCCCCTTAGACTAGCATTTCTTCTGAGTGTTGCTATCAGTGTGTTATAGTTACATTCTTTTAAGTACAATCTAGAGTAATTTAGAAAGTGTGGTTGGGGCACACTTTTGGGCTTGGACAAAAACAAATACTGTACACCTCTTTGCCAAGGGGGAGTGAAGCAATAGATGTATGCATCAAGCAATGGAAGGCTTTAATTGAACCTCAACTAAGCAACCAGAGCAAAAAATCACTACCTAGTAATTTTAGTAATATGGATTGCAAAATTAGTGAACACTTCCACATAGATAGATGATAATGCATGACAGCCAAGACCAACATCTGACACCCGCAGGTATTGTGCACATTCCCCATTCTAACTATGTTGCACAGTTCCCTCTGCAAATGCCCTACAGCAGCATCTAATGCCATATTTAGTTGAAGGGAGAGCTGTTGCACAAACCCTATAAAGAGAATGTGCTGCAATTCCAAAAACATAGTCCATAGACAGGAGCGGTGCTGTTTCTCGTAACTTAAAAAAAAAGAACACTTTTTTTTCAGTCTTTAAAGGCTATGTAAATACAAAAAATAATTAAGGGAATCTGATAGCAGGTTTTTGCTAACTCATCTGAAAGAAGCATGATGTAGGAAAAGAGATCCTGATTCCAACGATGTATCACTCAGTTTACTGGAAGCAGCAGTTGTGACACAGAGTTCTTCGATGTAGCATGAAGCAGAGCTGAGTAAACTGACCTCGCCCACACCACAGCTCTATGTAGAATGTCCATAGACAGTGATCTGCTAATCACAGGAGAGGGTGTGGTTAGTCCAGTGCTCCCATGCACTCGATAATGTCTTAGCAGAGGCATAGGGTAGTAGGGTTTGGTTCATGGAGGAGGTGAATGAAGAGGTACGGCAGTGGGCGGGGCTTAATGGAGAACAAAAAGAGGAAGTAGGCTGCCATCTGCAGTGCTGCTGAATGCTAGTGTGAAACTAGCCTTAGTGATGGGCAGTCTGGCTCTTTTCGGTGATCTGGCTCTCATGGTTCTGCTCACCAAAAAGAGCCAGCTCTTTTTGGATCCTAAATGGATTCCTATTAAAAATGTGTTCACAGTATGTGAGCACATATTTTGCTGACGTAATGCAGCCGAAGCCATGCCCACACATGGCAAAACTCTGCCCACTTGCTAGTAACCAATTAAATTGATGAGTGGGTGGAGTTACATCTGCCGAACACCGGGATTTTATGCCCAGTGAGAGCCATTCAGGGAATTTAATGGTTCTCACTGAAAGCCGGCTCTTTGTCTCGGATCGTTCGCGAATGACCCATCACTAAACCCTAATAGTGGATGTAGGAGAACCCCAGCAGATGACCATGCTGTTACTAAAACAATCTCTATACAAAGACCAGCACTGATATTACTGCCATATGGTGACCATATAGTGGTCGATATCAGTCATGCAGAACATGTAACAGATTACAGTACAGTTACAGATAGTGACTTACAGCTGATGTTCTCTCTGGTGAAGTCATTCACTTTTTCTGTCTTTTCCATTTGGCCCATACTGACATAACTTGTTCCAGCCAGGACTTGGCTGCAGAGATTTCAACAGACACATATGTCTCACATTTCCAGCACCATCCTCAATATATAATAATGCACTCCATTGTACTCCGTACAGTATACAGCACTCCCCATAGTCCTCTATGCAGTATAATGCACTCCCCATAGTCTTCCATACAGTATAATGCACTCCCCATAGTCCGCCATACAGTATACTGTAGTAGAGTATAATGCACTCCCCTTAGTCCTCTATAATGCATAATTCATTCCTCATAAGCCTCCATACAGTATAAAGCACTTGTCATAGTCCTCCATATAGTATACTGCCCTCCCCGAAGTCCTCCAAATAGAATTACGCACCCCATAGTCCTCCATATAGTATAATGCACTCACCATTGTCCTCCGTACAGTATAATGCACCCCCATAGTCCTCCATACAGTATACTGTAGTCCCCATAGTCCTCCATATAGTATACTGCTGTCCCCATAGTCCTCCATGCAGTATACTGCACTCACCATAGTTCTCTATATGGTATAATGCACTCCACTTTCATATAGTAGTGTTAGTTTATTTATCTGTGTTTCTTGGGATATAGATATATATATATAGGGTGCCGCACTGTAGAGAGCTTTGTGGGTGAGAACAAGAACTTTGAATTGGCTCCTGTAGTGAATGGGCAGCCAGTGTAATGACTGGCGAAGAGCGGACACGTCTGAGTACCGATTAGCCAGATGGATGACCCTGGCTGCTGCATTAAGGATGGACTGGAGAGGGGAAGTCGAGTAAGGGGGAGGTCAATTAATAGAGCATTACAGTAGTCCAGACGTGACTGGATCAAGGCGACGGTGAGGGTTTTTATTTCCATGGTGAGAAGAGGACAGATTCTAGAGATATTCTTTAGGTGTAAGCAGCAAGAGCGGGCAAGATATTAGATATGGGAGGTGAAGGAGAAATTGGTGTCAAACGTAACACCCAGACAGCACGCCTGCTGCCTGGGTGTTATTATGGTGCCACCCACAGAGAGGGCAATGTCAGATTTAAGGAGGTTAGTAGACGGAGTAGGAGAAGTTCAGTTTTGGAGAGGTTGAGTTTCAGATAGAGGGCCGACATGTTGGAGACTGTGGATAGACAGTCACTGGCGTTCTGTAGTATAGCGGGGGTAATGTCAGGGGATGACGTGTATAGTGGTGTGTCATCAGCATAAAGATGGTACTGAAAGCCAAATTTGCTGATGGTCTGTCCAATTGGGGCCATGTAGAGAGAGAAGAGAAGGGGGCCAAGGACTGAGCCCTGAGGTACCCCAACAGTGAGAGAAAGAGGGGATGAAGTTGAGCCAGTGTAGGTAAGGTAGGAGTGAGGGCAACCGACCGGGGGGTGGTCCGTTACATGCCGCAGACAGACTTGAGACAGAGACAGGATCGTGTTCAACAGGTCTTCTTTATTGATCGTCCTTCCACGATCCACAGCACCTCACAGCAACGGCACGTTAATTTCTGCTGCCTTACACGGCAGCTACTCAACAATCCCTATAGCCGCACACAGCAGCTGCTTGTCAATCTCCACAGCCGCACACAGCAGCTGCTCGTCACTCTCCACAGCCCCACACAGCAGCCGCTCGACGATTCCCTCAGCTACACACAGTAGCTGCTTGACTTTGTACACAGGCCCGGGTACCTTCACTTTCTTTCGTTGACAAATGGACGTCCCTCACGGCTCTGTCTCTGTGGCTGCCCTAGGCCTATCACCACAGCGTTTCACCAGTCCGAGTCCGTTCGATTTAGTGGTACCCCAGGCTGTCTCTGTCTGTGGCCTCTGCTGTCTCTGTCTGCGTCTAATCCTGTCAGGGCCACCCCCCGTAACTGACACAACTGTCAGTCCCCTCAGGAACTTCCTTTCTCCTCAGCCATGCTTCTTGTTTCCTGTGCTCCCTTCGCTGAATGACTTTTCCAGAACCTTCTCTCCCTCTTTTATGCACTTCTGTTCTGGTAACCCTGCCCACCATGACTCAACAGTTTTCTTAGCCAATGGCTGTTGTTCAGTCCTAACCTCACAGCTGTCCATTGCCCGCTGATGGTCAAAATCCAATACTGCAGCCCTCCTTCCTATCTCCAGCTGTTTTCCCTCTTTTACTACAACAGTCTACCTTCTATACACTACACCTCCGCCCTTCTTCTACAGACAGGTCCGTACGTCAGTCCACATTCCCTACACCAGCGAACAAAACACTGAAGGAGTGGTCAGAAAGATAGGAAGAGAACCAGGAGAGAGCAGTGTCCTTAATGCCTAATGACTGGAGCCTAGAGAGTAGGATGTGGTGGTAAACAGTGTCGAAAGCTGCCGTAAGGTAGAGAAAAATGAGCAGAGAGTGGTCACTGTTACATTTTTCTGTCAGAAGGTAATTGGTCACTTTGATGAGTGCAGTTTTTGTCGCATTTAGGGGCAAAAGCAGGCCTGTGAAGGGTCTAGGAGGGATTAAGTAGAGAGGTAATGGGTAAGGCGGGAGCAGACAAGGCCCTCCAACAGTTTAGAGATGAAGGGGAGATTGGAGACTGGTCTGTAGTTGTTTGTGCAGGATGGGTGGAAGGCGGTTTATGAAAAAGGATGATTATTTTGATCTCAGACTGTGTATGGTGACATTTTTCTCAAACAAATTTACAGTCAATGTAATGTGACAGACACCAAAACATCATATCTGTAACTATTGCACTAGTATTTATGACCCGTATCATACAAAAGATCTTTCCCTTGTGGCTATGTGTGGCCCCTGCTGGGCGTTGCTGACACCAAACCCTGAATTCTGCACTATAAGGTAAAGCGCACTAAAACCCAATTTGCAAAGGGCTCAGTTTTCCCCTTGGCTTTAAAAGGGTTATCATGCCACAATTATCTTTTAAAACCAATTAGTAAGACTGAAAGTATAAAAGAAATCTGTAGCGGTTTTGCAGTAATTTCAAAGGCAATTAAAATAATTATTGGATTTCTCATATTTAAGGATTTATCGGGGCCTTGATACAAAAAAAAAAATCTAAACCCAATCCCATTAAGTTGTAAAATCTTGCCTCTTTGAATGTAAATTACTGATGACTTCAAAAGAGAATTGGTTAAACACCATAATTACAGTAACCCACATCTCGCTGTGCAGATACCAGGGATCAAATAGGGGCTTGTAAAAGAAATATGGTGCTTAGCATTTAATATGTAGTCACATATCGACTGCACAAATACAAGTACAACATTGCTTTGTTAAAACTGTTACAGCTCATAATGCTGGCCCTATACACTACAGTGAGTGCTCTGATACAACTTCTGACAATCTGCTATGTGCATGAGGCCTTAGGCTCGACTGAAACAGAGTTTTTGAAACATTTAAAAACAAGTTTTTCAAATGGAAACCACTTCAGGAAACGTTCCTTTTAGGCTACGTTGCCACGGTGAGCTTTTGATGTTGCAGATTTTATGCACAATTTCTACACTCATTAAGTGGAATAAATTACTTACATTTTTTCAAAAATACGCAGCGTACAAAAGCCACCAAAAACTCGTGGGATTCTAGCCTTGGGCCATGTGTACACTTTGAATATTTGTTCAGTATTTTACCTCAGTATTTTTAAACCAACACCAGGAGTTGGTGATAAATCCAGAAGTGGTGACTAGAGTTGAGCGATACCGTCCGATACTTCAAAGTATCGGATCGGAATGGATCGGCCGATCTTAAAAAAAAAAGTATCGGTATCGCCGATTCCGATACCGGAAGTCCCATTCAAGTCTATGGGACTTCCGGTATCGGAATAAGAAAAATCCTGTTTTTCCCTTGTACAGCCTCTCTGGGGTCTGTACGGGCCTTTCGGGGGGCTGTGCCGGCCTGCCAGGGGGTCTGTGCAGGCTCCGGTGGTCTGTGCCGGCCTGCCGGGGGGCTGTGCCGGCCTGCCGGGGGGCTGTGCAGGCTTCGGGGGTCTGTGCAGGCATCGTCCGATGGGACTACAAGTCCCATCGGGCGATGCCTGCTACCATGACAGTGATTGACACATTAGCCAATGATGGGACAGTAGTAGTCCCATCATCCGGCTAATATGTGTTAAATGTAAAAAAAAAAATAAAAAAAAATTACATGCTACATACATACAACATGCATACTACATACATGCTACATTCATACTACATACTTGCTACATTCATACTACATATATACTACATGCAACATACATACTACATATATACTACATGCAACATGCATACTACATATATACTACATGCAACATGCATACTACATATATACTACATGCAACATACATACTACATATATACTACATGCATGCAACATGCATACTACATATATACTATATGCTACATACATACTACATACATACTACATATATACTACATGCATGCTACATACATACTGCATTCTACATACATACCACATATATACTACATACATACTACATGCTACATACATACCACATACATACTACATACATACTACATACATACTACATATATACTACATGCATGCTACATACATACTACATGCTACATACATACTACATATATACTACATGCATGCTACATACATACTACATGCATGCTACATGCATACTACATGCTACATACATACCACATATATACTACATACATACTACATGCTACATACATACTACATATAATTCCCACACAGCAATGGCATAAAGTGAGACTAGGGACTTTTTTTTTTTTTTTTTTAAGTGGCGGAGGAATACAGTGCGGAAGGATACCTACCTTCCGTCATTGGATTCCTGCAGCCCGTAGAGAACGGCAGCAACAGCTGATGCTGCAGTTCTCTACCCAAGATCGTCGTGGGACACACTCGTGGACTGCTTCGGATCGTGGGTGAGTATTTTTGTGGTTTGTTATGTTAATATTTATTCCGTAAAAGACAATGGCTTCGGGGAACAATGTGACAAGTATTGGTAAGTATGTTACTCTATGTTATATGTACTGTATGTCTATGTATGTATTGTATGAATGTATTGTATGTAGTATGTATGTAGTATATATGTGGTATGTATGTAGCATGTAGTATGTATGTAGTATGTATGTAGCATGCATGTAGCATGCAGTATGTATGTAGCATGCATGTAGTATATATGTAGTATGTATGTAGCATGTAGTATGTATGTAGTATGTATGTGGTATGTATGTAGCATGTAGTATGTATGTAGTATGTATGTAGTATGTAGTATGTATGTAGCATGCATGTAGTATATATGTAGTATGTATGTAGCATGTAGTATGTATGTAGCATGCATGTAGTATGTATGTAGCATGTAGTATGTATGTAGCATGCATGTAGTATGTATGTAGTATGTATGTAGTATGTATGTAGAATGTATGTAGTATGTATGTAGTATATATGTGTTATGTATGTAGTATGTATGTAGTATGTATGTAGTATATATGTAGTATGTATGTGGTATGTATGTAGTATGTATGTAGTATGTATGTAGTATGTATGTAGCATGTAGCATGTATGTAGTATTTTTTTTTTTTTTTTTTTTTTTAACATTTAACACATTAGCCGGATGATGGGACTACTACTGTCCCATCATTGGCTAATGTGTCAATCACTGTCATGGTAGCAGGCATCGCCAGATGGGACTTGTAGTCCCATCGGACGATGCTTGCACAGACCCCCGGACATCAGCACAGCCCCCCGGCAGGCCGGCACAGCCCCCCGGCAGGCCGGTACAGACCCCCACAGGGTGCACAGACCACCGGCAGGCCGGCACAGCCCCCCGGCAGGCCGGTACAGACCCCGGGCAGTCCACACAGCCCCCCGGCAGGCCGGCACAGCCCCCCGGCAGGCCGGCAGAGACCCCCGGAAGGCCCGAAATGACGGCGCATCATGATGCGCACACACCGCGCATCATGATGACGTCAGGCTGTCAATCAACTTTGAACTTCCGATTCCGATGCCGACTTCCGATATTGAAAAAATATCGGAAGTCGGTATCGGAATTCCGATACAGCAAGTATCGGCCGATACCCGATACTTGCGGTATCGGAATGCTCAACACTAGTGGTGACGTGTTACTATTCTACTTTTCCTCTGATTGTTACACTCCTGGTTTTGGCTTACAAATACTGAGGTAAAAAAAACTCACCAAATTTGCATGTTGGCCTTATGGCGTCTAAAAACATGTGGATTTTGTCTTTGCCTTGAAGGAACATGTTTTTTTAGCATCGTTTTAAAGTGATTTTTGACACTTTTCTTCAGCGTGCTTTTAATTTACATTTTTATATGTGCACACAGATTTTTTTTTTAACAGGTTTTCAAGCGGAAACCTTCCAAATCCATCTCCAAGTCTCAACACTTCTCAAAAGCTTGACGTTTGCACTCAGTACCTATGTGCACATGGCATCTTTTTGCAGTTTTTTTATTTATTTTAGGACATAGCAGAATCTCTTAGTTTTTAAATATCTTAGCAGTTTTGAGGAAGATTTGAAGAGTTTTTGCTCAGTTCTGCTTTAAAAACTTCTTGAAAATCTGTGTGGTTTTTGGAGCAGAAACTGAGCAGTAACTGGCTATGTGCGCTTGGTGCTTTTTAGACAATTTTTCCCAGGCAAAGCCACTTCAGGAAAAACCCGTCATTTTTGCAGTGGTTCCTCCACCAGCATATTTTTCCTTTGTGCCTTCCACTTGGAAGCTATCCTAACAATGAACATTATTATTGTTTTGAATCATAAGAAATGGAAAGAAATGCAGTACTCACCCAATCCTGTATGAATTTACAGTTTAATCCATTAAGTAGAAAACATGGTTACATGCGGTGGTGCAAGTGTCAGGGGAGTGATTCATAAGAATAGGAGACCTGACGGAGTACGGCCATCTCATGCCTTTCTGGCGCTTCTACGAGTCCTAATTAGAGATGAGCGAGTATACTTGTTGCTCGGGTTTCCCTGAGCATATTCGGGTGGTCTCTGAGTATTCTGGCGTGCTCGGAGATTTAGTTTCTGTCGACACGGCTGCATGATTTGTGGCTGCTGGACAGGCTGAATGCATGTGAGGAATGCCTGTTTGTTAGGCAATCCCCACATGTATTCAGGCTGTCTAGCAGCCGTAAATCATGCAGCTGCGTCGATGACACAAACTAAATCTCTGAGCACGCCAGAATACTCGGAGGACACTCGAGCATGCTCAGAAAAACCCAAGCAACGAGTATAGTCGCTCTTCACTAGTCTTAATCTCAAAACGCCTCAAAAACTTGTTTCCGCTCAAATTCCACTCCACAAACTCAGTGAAAAGACTCTATGTTCACTGTGAACTATTGATGTGAATTTTGATATGCTTCGAAATCTACACCAACGTGTATTTAACGAGTATTTGAAGCATTTCTTTGTATGGATTTTGAAGCAAATCCACTTCAAATGCCACATCAAAGAACTCTATGTGAGCACAACACAGGATTGACAAAATTTATGTTGCCTTGTTGTGTAACCAACTGTTGGTATTAAGAAAAGTACAATATCTCTTTTTATCCTTTATCCTTAAAACAGAGGAAACCGTGTTGTAATGTAACACATGCATTCTTTGATGAGGGAATAGAAAATGAGAAATGTATTTTCCCCAGCTTCACACAGTTACCGCAATGTGTAGAAAATGTGACTAGTATGGTAGACGAGTCTCCCAGCAGACGAAAGGTTAAATATAAATGACATATTAAATGTGTCATTTAGTGTTCTGCAGATGGATGGAAGGATCAGGGGGAAGCCATCGGGGAATAGGGGTAATGTGTCCGAGAAGCAGGACTTTGCCTTACAGACACTTATGCTCATGCCTCCCTATCTGTCTAGAAAAGCATTTCTAGCCCAGTGTGCTTGCAATTTAAAATTCTCTCTACTCTCTCCACAGCGGCTATGATTTTGACTTTGATTACTACAGAGATGAGTTTTATGAGAGGTGAGTGAAGCTGCGTGAATGCACTCTGACCTATTTTTGTTCTCCCGTCACAGTGTGAATTGCATTGAAGCGGCGGGGGGGGGGGGGGGTAGGAGAGAAATCAGAGTCTACAAAATGCAATCACATCTCTGCATTGTAAGGCAGCACGACAGGAGGGATGGCATTAATGTGCTCAATCCTCCGACCAACCTAGAAAGGGAAAGCTCACAAGACCTATCCAGACATGTTGATCTTATTTAGGATGAAGGCAAAGAGCATGGTGGGTATTGTGAGTAGAGATGAATGAATTTGTTCGGATTTTGTCCCCGAATCTGATTTTGACATATTCGAACAATATTCGTGTCAAATGTATGTCTTATGATCGGTTTTCAACATATTCAGTAATTACTACAACCATTGATTCCAATGACGTTCGACTGTGTTCAACGAATATTGCAAATACAATATTCGATTCCAATCGTATTCAAAACCGAATACGGACAAATTCGCTCATCTCTAATTGTGAGTGAGCCGCAGATCATAACATCTACCATTCTATAATTTTGAAGGAACTGGAGTCCCCAGAAAAGCCACATTTTTGCCTCCGATCATACATGTTAGGGCACATACTTGCGAGAGATTTGCACGATTCTCGTGCGAGTCTCTCGCATGAAAACCTGGCACTGCCACCGGCACTCGCAAGTGAGGATGAGCCCTTAGGCTGTGTTCACACATAGCGGTTTTTTGCGTTTTCAAAAGCACGATTTTGCCGCGAAAACTCAAAGAAAAGCATCCCATGCAATCCTACGGGATTCCACAATGCTGTGCTAATGCGGATTTTTCCACGGCAGAATCGCATCGCGGAAAAATACGCAGCGTGCTCATTAATTTTGCAAATTCATTGTTCTGCTTACTCTCCGCATGTGGCTGTGCCCACCATGCGAAAAGTAAGCAGAACATTTGCGGATGGTACCCATGGGCTGGAGGAGAGGAGATTCTTCTCCAGGATCTGGGTACCATATCCCTGTAAAAAATAGAATAAAAATAAAAAAAATCGTCATATTCTCACCTTCCGACGTCCCGCGCAGCGTCCCCAGGCCTCCGCGATGCTCCCGGCAGGTCCCGTTCCCAGTGATGTATTGCGGCAATGCATCACTGGGAACAGGACCTGCCGGGAGCATCGCGATGATCGGGAACGCTGCACGGGACGTCAGAAGGCGAGAAAAACACGATTTTTTATTTTTTTTATTTTTCACATTAGCTCTTTTTACTAGTGATGCTGCATAGGCAGCCTCAATAGTAAAAAGTTGGTCACGCTCCTCAAACACTATGTCTGACGAGTGTGACCAACCTGTCAATCAGTTTTCCAAGCGATGCTACTGATTGCTTGGAAAACGCTAGCATTCTGCAAGCTAATTAAGCTTGCAAATCGCTAGTTTTTCAGCGGGAAATAGGTGGGAATTAAAACGTGGTTTTCTCGCATATTTACCGCTGAATGGAATTATGGAATTCCCGTGGAAATTTCCGCGGCAATTCCGTAACGTGTGCACATAGCCTTAGACTGCTTACAGCTCTATTACATATTTTTCTCTCGTGTTATGGGAAAATGGAACTCATTCCAGGGGTCATGGAGGCCTTTCTGATAACCAATAGCTTTGTGATGATAAATAAGTTAGCGAGAAATGTTGGACCTATGTCATTTTTCAACCTATATCACTATGTAATTCCTCAATCAGCCATCTGTTTTTCACATAGGTGCTCTGGCTGGCTTTTCAGTAATAGAACGCTTACCCATTATGTTCTTTGTGGCTGTTCACATGTTTGTTTTTTTGTAGACAGTAATCTGCTAAAAATCTGGGGTTTTTTTCTAAGTCACAGATCGACACAGTGCGGTCCCTGATTAACACTGTAAGAGCTCATGCACATGACTGTATTTTCGGTCCGAGTGTGATCTGACAAAACATCGAATCGCTCTCGGACCATGAGGTCCGAGCAGGTCAGAAGAAAACATCACAGCACGCCCAAGTTCGATCCAATATTCGGAACGCACTCTGCCTTGCAAGTCAATGAGTCGGTGGAAATCATCAGACTGCTTTCGGATGACATTGTCTTGATTTCCCTGGACTGACAGAATAGAAAAGTTGGTAAAATTGGAGCACACTATCATCACAATCTGATAAAACTCTGATCATAGTGTGATGTGCATAATCGTCCCAATTCTCTATGAAGAGTGAAAATACTCTGGTGTGACCCTGGCCTAAGGCTACATTCCAATGATGACTATTTGGAGAGTTTTTGACGTTGAAGATTTTCGCCACCATTTCTGCAACTATTAGGTAAATTAGGTAACTTGCATATTTTTTCATTGTGTTTTTGAGTTTTGTTTTTCTTTTTCACGTGCATTTTTGTGTTTTTTTGTCTTTTTGGTATGTTATGTTTTAAATAAGGCTGCATTTTTATACTTCCTGGTATTTGGCTTTGAAAAAGCTTTATTGATATAGTCATATGCAGATTATACGCGTTTTGAGTGTGTTTACACAAAGTCTTTTACCTCCAGATTTTCCGCATCTAATGCATCTATGGGGAAAATCCGCACCTTAAACTCAGCGAGCATACCTGCAAGAGAAATTGACATGTTGCGGATTTCAATCATGCACCTCAGGTCAATTTATGTCACATAAAAAAAGCAGAGTGGGCATGAGATCTCTATAAATCCCATATACTTTGCTGTTACTGCAAGATGCTGTGCTTTTGCACAGCAAACAAATGCAGCCTCAAAAACTCAATGAGGGAACTTATCCTAATACATAGGAGATGATTAGTAGTTTATTTACTGATGAACAACAGTCCGTGTTTTTACGTACCAGAAAACACAGATAACTGAATGATGCTTAAATGTTGCCCAACGGACATTGACTATCATGAGTGCCATCATTTTTCAGGAAAAAAAGCACAGCATGGTACACTATTTTTTCAATAAAAATTATATAATCTGCAGTAGAGGCATGTGTGATCAGAGCCTTACTGGTGTACATGCATGAAAAGTGTGGGTATAAAAAGTGTGACAATAAAGGGAATATGCATCAGAAAATTACCTATTATTTAAAGGGAACATGTCTCATCGGGAAATTATATTTACCTGCAGATATAGGGTTAAGTAAATCCTGTGTAACTGCTTACTGAACCAGAGGCTACCGGAGGAAAGTGAAATGTTATTCTTGCTCACTTCTAGTCATCGGGGCAGTGCAGAAAATAACTCCACTGTAACTCCACAACATTTTGATTGACAGCTTTTCCGGCAGCGTGTGTGTACAGCATGTGTGCGTAAAACAGGCTGTCAATCAAAGTGCCGTGGAGTAATTGTTGGCACCCTTGAAATTATTCAAGAAATTGAAGTATTTCTCCCAGAAAATTATTGCAATTACACATTTTGTTATACACGATTATTTCCTTTGTGTGTATTTGGTACAACAGAAGAAGAAAAACTGAGAAAACAAGTCAAATTGGACATGATTTCACACAAAACCCCAAGAATGGGCCTGACAAAATTGTTGGCGCCCTCAAATTAATATTTGGTTGCACATCTTTTGGAATAAATAACTGCAATCACTTCCTATAACCATCAACAAGTTTCTTACACCTCTCAACTGGAATTTTGGACCTCTCTTCTTTGCAAACCGCTCCAGGTCTCTCATATTTGAAGGATACCTTCTCTCAACAGCAACTTTAAGATATCTCCACAGATGTTCAATAGGATTTAGATCCAGACTCATTGCTGCCACTTACGAACTCTACAGCACTTTGTACCCATCCATTTCTGGGTGCGTCTTGAAGTACCGTATTCTTCGGACCATCAGACGCACTTTTTTCCCCAAAAAATTTTGAGGGAAAATGGGGTTGCGTCTTATGGTCGCAATATACTTACAAATCCTGTGGCGGCGGCGGTCCCGGTGGCGGCGGTCCCAATGCAGCCTCCCTTCCCAGGCTGGTGCGGATGTGGTACAGCTGTGGTGCAGCCTTGGCTGTGGTCTGTGCTGCGATGGTGTCGGGGCTCTGTGCTGTGTGGGGTGTTCCGCCGGTATTTCATCAGATGGCCGGAAAGATGGCCGCCAGGGGCAGCGCATGCTCATATTCAGATATTGGCAATGAGATCTCGTCCCGAGATCTCGTCTCCCGAGATGTGAATCTAAGCATGCACAGCCCCCAGCGGCCATCTTTCCGGAGGCCTCTGCATTGCAGCAATGTAGTTGCAGGGCTTCTGGGCTTTGATTAAATGCCGGCATAGCACCCCATGTAGCACAGAGCCCCGCTTCTGCCACACCACAGAGCCCCAACACCATCGCACCACAGAGCACAGCCACCGCCGTACCACAGTCTTACCACAGCCGCACCAGCCTGGAACTCCTGCTGCGGACAGAGCGCTGCCACCTCACAGAGCCCTTGCCACCCCACAGAGCATAGAGACCCCACAGAGCACAGCCATGCCACAGAGCACAGCCACCCTACAGAGCCTAAGGCTGGTTTCACATTTGCGTTTTTTAGCGCTGGAAAAAAACGCATATGTGCGCATGCGTTTTTTCCCCTATATTTAACATGGGTGCGCATACCTGCGCGCTTGTAAGCGCATGTATGCGATTTTCATGCGCTGCGTTTTTTTGGGGTGTGCGTTTGTATTTTCCAGACGCAGCATGTTGCATTTTTTGGCCCTGCAAAAAAGCGCATGCGCACGTTTTGCGCTAAAAATGGCCATTATAGCCTATGGATGCGCATATGTGCGCACTGGCATGCTCATGTATGCGTTTTTTTGCATATGCGTTTTTTTTTTTTAACCATGGAATTTAGGGGTTTGGGTTAGAGTTAGGGTTAGTTAAGGGGGTTTAGGGTTAGGGTCAGGGTCAGGGTTAGGGTTAAGTATGGTTTGGTTAAGGGTTAGGGTCAGGATTAGGGTTAAGTATGGTTTGGTTAAGGGTCAGGGTTAGGGTTAGGGTCAGGGTTAAGTATGGTTTTGTTAAGGGTTAGGGTCAGGATTAGGGTTAAGTATGGTTTGGTTAAGGGTTAGGGTCAGGGTCAGGGTTAGGGTCAAGTATGGTTTTGTTAAGGGTTAGGGTCAGGATTAGGGTTAAGTATGGTTTGGTTAAGGGTTAGGGTCAGGGTTAGGGTTAAGTATGGTTTTGTTAAGGGTTAGGGTCAGGGTTAGGGTCAGGATTAGGGTTAAGTATGGTTTTGTTAAGGGTTAGGGTTAGGGTCAGTTAGGGTTTGGGTTAAGTATGATTTGGTTAAGGGTCAGGGTTAGGGTTAGGGTCAGGGTCAGGGTTAGGGTCAGGGTCAGGGTTAGTAAAGTCATGGTTTGGGTTAGTGTGAGGGGCCACCTAATGTTGGAAAAAAACGCAAACGCGGTAAAAACGCACTAAAAACGCTGCGTTTTTTTCATGCATGCTCATAAAAATGCTTGAAAAAAACGCAGCAGTTGTATGCTTTTGTATGCGTTTTTTTGCGGGAAGAACGCGCTGCAAAAAAAAGCAAGTGTGAAACTAGCCTAAGCCACCCCACAGAGCCCCGTCACCCCACAGAGCACAGCCACCGCTCCAGCCTGGGATAGGATTTCCCAGAGGTTACCGCACCTGCCTGGACCACCGAATGACCACTCCTCCACCTGTGCCAATCCCTTCCCTGGTAAGTTGAATTCGGACTGTAAGACGGACCCCCATTTGACACATTTTTTTTTTCTCTCTATTTTCCTTCTGAAAATTTGGGGTGCGTCTTATAGTCCGAAAAATACGGTATGTTTGGGGTCATTGTCCTGCTGGAAGATCCATGATCTAGGATGGTTAAAGCACTCAGTGTCACAGCCATCCCACAGAGCCCAAGCAAAACAACTTGAAAACATCTTTGAACATCCACCATATTTGACTGTAGGTTGTGACGGACTCAGCTCCTGCTGAGCCCATTTTTTGAGTGGACCCTCTGGGTCGTGGCACCCACCCACCGAGGGCGAGCTGACCTTGTGAGAATCCACCCCCTATACAGGGAGTGTCAGGGGCAAGACCAAGGGGGTGAGCCACCACGACTGCTGGGACCAGACGGCCGGCTCAGGGGACACTAGACGAGTGTCTGACGACAAGGACAAGCAGGAAGCAAGACGAGACTAGACGTAGGTGCAAGGTATCTTCATTAGAATAACACAAGATCACATACAGAGAAAACAAGCAAAACGTGCAAGGTGCGCGCGTGGGCACGCCAAGGTCCATAACATGGTACGTGCCAAATGGCACGCCTAGGCACAGGTAATGGCAAGATGGCATCGGACTCCGGACTGCTGGCAAGCCGACAGGGTCCAGGGATCAGGCTGCGGACGTCAGCTCCGGACATCAGGCCGTAGTCATCTGGTTCCGGACCTCTGGCAATGGTCGGCAGGTTCCGGGCATCCGGCAGGCAAACCAGGGTTCAGGCAAGGAGGCACGACAGATATCCAAGCAGGGTGCGTGTTTAGGGAACACGCCAAGGTCCAAGGCTAGGTGCGTGTGTAGGGGACACGCCAGGGTTCAAGACTAGGTGCGTGTGTAGGGGACACGCCAGGGTTCAAGACTAGGTGCAAGGCAAGGTGCGTGTGTAGGGGACACGCCAGGGTTCAAAGCGAGGTGCGTGTGTAGGGGACACGCCAAGGTTCGCAAACGAGACAGGCTGCGTGTGTAGCCACGCCAAAGCATAGAATAAGACAGTGCGTGTAGAGACACGCCAAGGTACAAGGTATAAGACAGAGTGCGTGTCGAGACACGCCAAGGTTCAAGGTACAAGACAGAGTGCGTGTAGAGACACGCCAAGGTACAAGACAGAGTGCGTGTAGAGACACGCCAAGGCACAAGACAGAGTGCGTGTAGAGACACGCCAAGGCACAAGACAGAGTGCGTGTAGAGACACGCCAAGGCACAAGACAGAGTGCGTGTAGAGACACGCCAAGGCACAAGACAGAGTGCGTGTAGAGACACGCCAGGGTTCAGAGCAGGGTGCGTGCTAGGAGCCACGCCAGGGCACAAGGAAGGGCTGCGTGCAAGAGCCACGCAGGGGGCACGCCACACTGGCCAGTACACACGGCTGTACACAAACACGTGGCACTTACCACGGCACAGGAGACGGCCAAGGGGAACCCACGCCGGGGTTCAATGCAAGGACAAGGCAGGGAACAAGGCAAGGAATACAGGCAGAAACAGAGCCAGGTCAGAGAGAGGACAGAGTCTAGCAGCGGAGCGTAGGCAGAAGCCCAGAGCCGGGCCAAGGGAAGACCTTGGGACTAGACAAAGAAACGAGCACTAAGGAGAGGAGAAATGGTGCGTGTGCCAGGGAGCACTACAGAGCACCATAGGAGAGAGCGAGGCAGAGCAAGCAAAGACTGAGACCATAGGGAGGAACACAAAGCAAGGAATAGCAAGGCAGAGAACACAGGGAGGACTACAAGTCAAAGCATAGCAAAAGCAAGACATGGCAAAACAGGCGAGGCAGAGAACAAAGGAAGGACTACAAGTCAAAGCATAGCTAAGGCGAGACATAGCAAAACAGACTAAGACAAAGAACAGCAGAAGGACTACAAGGCAAAGCAAGGCAAAGACAAACATGGCACGAGAGACAACACAAGACAAGAGGCGGAATACGAGCACGGAGCGTGTGCAGAGACGCACTACAGAGCAAAGTGCAAGGGCACAGAATAGAGGGAGCAACCCCACAGACCCAGAGCCTTGCAGGGAAGCAACACAATAATCAGGCCCTGAGCATAGGAAGAGGCGGCCTGATATAGGGCATAGCACCTCCTCCTCCAGGTCAGGACCAGGGGAGAACTTCCGGGATTCTAGACATGACGAGATGATAGCAGAACCAGACAGTGCAGGATCTTAGGAAACGTCACATGATCAGGGTTTCAGACATGACGAGATGATCACCGAACCAACCAGTGCAGGATCCTAGGAAGAACACATGATCCGGGATTCTAGACATGACGAGATGATTGCAGAACCAGACAGTGCAGGATCATAAGAAACATCACATGATCAAGGACTCCAGACATGACGAGAAGATCACAGAAGGCAGAGCAGAAACGCAGGGATCCTGCAGCTCAGACATGAGGTGAGTCTGCACACAGCTCTAGCGAACATGCAGGACAGCAGACAAAACATGCGCATGCACATCACTCCAGGAGTTCTTGAGACAAACAGACATGGCAGACATGGCGGACGTGACATAGGTACTGTGTTCTTTTCTTTGTAGGCCTCATTCTGATTTTGGTGAACAATAGAATGATTTGCATTACCAAAAATCTATATATTGGTCTCATCTGTCCACAAGATCCTTTCCCAGAAGGATTTTGGCCTACTCATGTCCATTTTGGTGAACTGCAGTCTAGCTTTTTTATGTCTGTGACAGCAGTGGGGTCCTTCTGGATCTCCTGCCATAGCGTTTCATTTCATTCAAATGTCAATGGATAGTTCTCTTTGACACGAATGACACCCAGAACAGCTAGAATTTGTTTGGAACTTGATTGGGGCTGCTTATTCACCATCCAGACTATCCTTCGTTGCAACCTTTCATCAATTTTTCTCTGCCGTCCACATCCAGAGGAATTAGCTAAAGTGCCATGGGTAAAAGCAAAAAAACAGCAACTTGTATAAGATATCACAGAGTAAATAAATCATATATTGTTATAATCATTTGCATGATATAAATAACGGGGACTATAAAAATTTGTTTACACCAAATCAGCATGAATCATATAAAATGAAGATGTAGAAACACCACATCATCTTAGAATAAAAAAATAAACTTTATTGAAAAGATCATAAAAAAGTACATGGAAATTAGCCCATAATAGGTATCACATGCCAGAAATAGTTAAATAAATATGTAGTATGACATATGGAACTCTCTGCCATATGATGTAATGAGTAGTGTTGAGCGATACCATCCGATATAGAGAAATATCGGATCGGATTGGATCGGCCCGATACAAAAAAAGTATCTGGTATCGCCGATTCCGAAAGTCCCATTCAAGTCAATGGGACAGAAATATCGGAATGAAAAAAAAACCTTTCTTTACTTGCACATCCAGTTCGGGAGGGGGGGGAAGAGTGTGGGCGGTGCGTGGGCGGACACTGTGCGTGTCTGTGTGTGCGGGTGGGATCTGTGCGGGCCTGCCGGGGTCTGTACGGGCCTGCCAGGGGTCTGTACGGGCCTGCCGGGGGCTTGTGCCGGCTGCCGGGGGTCTGTACGGGCCTGCCGGGGGCTTGTGCCAGCTGCCGGGGGTCGTGTGTGTGTGTAGGCATCGGGCGATGCCTGCCACAATGACAGTGATTGACACATTAGCCAATGATGGGACAGTAGTAGTCCCATCATCCGGCTAATGTGTTGAATGTAAAAAAAAATAAATTATATATATATATATATATATATATATATATATATACACACATGCTACAGACATACAACATACATACAGCATACATACTACATTCATACAACATACATATATACAACATACATACAACATACATACTACATTCATACAACATACATACTACATACATACAACATGCTACAGACTTACAACATACATACTACATACAATACATTCATACTACATACAACATACATACATTCATACAATACATACTACATTCATACAACATACATAGTACATACAACATGCTACATACATACATTCATACAACATACAATACATACATATAGGCATACAGTACATATAACAGAGTACGTATTCACCATTACTTGTCACATTGTTCCCCGAAGCCAGTGTCATCTATGAAAAAATATGAAAATAACAAACAAGCCATATACTCCCTGATCCGCAGAAATCCACGAGTGTCCCATGCCGATTTCCCGTGGAGAACAGCAGCATCAGCTGATGCGACCGCTCTCTACGGGGCTCCAGGAATCCAATGACGGGACGTAGGTATCCTTCCGCACTGTATTCCTCCGCCACTGTAAAAAAAAATAGTCCCTAGTCTCACTTTTGGCATTGCTGTGTGAAAAAGTTCCCACGCAGCTTTTGCCATAAAGTGAGACCAGGGACTATTTTTTTACAGTGGCGGAGGAATACAGTGCGGAAGGATACCTACCTCCCGTCATTGGATTCCTGGAGCCCCGTAGAGAGCGGTCGCATCAGCTGATGCTGTTGTTCTCCACAGGAAATCGGCGTGGGACCCTCATGGATTTCTGTGGATCAGGGAGTATATGGCTTGTTTGTTATTTTCATATTTTTTCATAGATGACACTGGCTTCGGGGAACATTGTGACAAGTATTGGTGAGTATGTACTCTATGTTACATGTACTGTATGTCTATATGTATTGTATGTATGTATTGTATGAATGTATGTAGCATGTACAGTATGTTGTATGTATGTTGTATGTCTGTAGCATGTTGTATGTAGTATATATGTAGGTATGTATATATGTAGTATGAATGTAGTATGTACTGTATGTCTGTAGCATGTAGTATCTATGTAGTATGTTTGTATGTTGTATGAATGTAGTATGTACTGTATGTCTGTAGCATGCTTGTAGTATGTATATATTTTTTTTTTTTTACATTCAATACATTAGCCGGATGATGGGACTACTACTGTCCCATCATTGGCTAATGTGTCAATCACTGTCATTGTAGCAGGCATCGCCCGATGGGACTTGTAGTCCCATCGGACGATGCCTGCACACACACAAGACCCCCGGCAGCCGGCACAAGCCCCCGGCAGGGCCGTACAGACCCCGGTAGCTGGCACAAGCCACTGGCAGGGCCGTACAGACCCCTGACAGCCGGCACAAGCCCCCGGCAGGCTCATACAGACCCCCGACAACCGTCACAAGCCCCCGGCAGGCCCATACAGACCACCGACAGCCGGCACAGGCCCCCCACAGTCGGCACAGACCGCGCATCATGATGACATAATTTCAGCAGCCAATCACAGCCACAACAGTGGCTCATTGCATTATGGGGACTTCGATTCCGGTATCCGATATTGAAAAAATATCGGTACTCGGTATCGGAATTCCGATACAGCGAATATCGGCTGATACCCGATATTTGCAGTATCGGAATGCTCAACACTAGTAATGAGTGATTCCCTGCTAAAATTTTAGAAGGGACTGGATGCTTTTCTTGAAAAGTATAATATTACAGGGTATATACACTAGTTTCCTTGATATTGCGTTGATCCAGGGAACTAGTCTGATTGCCGTATGTGGAGTCAGGAAGGAATTTTTTTCCCCAATGTGAAGCTTGCTGATTGCCTGATGTTTTTTTTTTGCCTTCCTCTGGATCAACATGTTAGGGCAGGTGAGGATAGGATATGGGTTGAACTAGATGGACTTAAAGTCTTCCTTCAACCTTAATAACTATGTTACTATATTTGGTGTGAAGAAATCACAAGACACAAATAACTATATGGGAAAGTATGTGAGACCAGTATTGTATAGATAATAGCACTCAATAACCACCATTGTCTATATCCTATATGTATCCGCAATCAAGGAATAATAATAATAATAAGCGCAAACAACACTAAAGGTATAAAATAGTATAATGACATGAATGTATTACCAAAGCACACTCATTCATTCACAATCATACATATCTACACTTCACTACACTTCGTATTGCCCACATCTGTTACTTGCCACAAGTGAATTTGAATGAGCATCATATGTTTGAAACAAAGTTTCACAATTTTGGAAAGGTGACCCCTATTTTGTGGGGGGTTTGCGTGAAATTATGTCGAATTTGCCTTTTTTTCTCTCTTTGTTTTGTCTAGTTACAATACACACAAAGGAAATACATAAATACATTTTCTGGGAAAAATACTTCATTTTCCTGAGCAATTTAAAGGGTGCCAACACTTTTGTCCTTGACTGTAAAGCACGCTCACTGTATAGCACTGCTAATAATAATCATTGATATTTCTATAATGCCAACATATTTTGCTGCACTTTACAAGTCAGAGGGAACATGTACAGAAAAGACATTACAGAATACATATTTCAACAAATACAAAGTGGGGTGAGAGCCCTGCTCTCAAGCTTATCTATGAATGCCACAGTCCGAATGAGCGATCCTGTGTTCTCTATATGATTACAGCTGGCTGACATAGCTGGTGGCTTATCTCTGCAACAACATTATGATCAGCAGTCTAAAATCAGATCTGCCTTGCAACGTGGCGCAGGGCAGTAGCCATGGGTGAGGTACTCGCATTTCATGCTTTGGCACACTATATGAAAATGAGGATCCTGGCTGGGTGTGTGTACTTGAGCTATGGGGGCATCACGCCTTTGCAGGCCGCATGGTGACGGTAATTTTGGCTGGCCAGGACCAGGTCTTAAAGTTCAATAAGGGAGACACCACTTAAAAGAAACTGTCTTTTGCTGAACAATAACTTGGTGGGAATTATATACAACAGATAGTGGGTGCATATCGTCATGAACGTTTCTCTGAACACATGGAACATCTTCTTACTAGAGTTGAGCGATACCGTCCGATACTTCAAAGTATCGTATCGGATGGTATCGGCCGATCTTTAAAAAAAGTATCGGTATCGCCGATTCCGATACTGGAAGTCCCATTCAAGTCTATGGGACTTCCGGTATCGGAATAAGAAAAACCCTTTCCTGCCCTTGTACAGCCTCTCTGGGGTCTGTACGGGCCTTTCGGGGGGCTGTGCCGGCCTGCCAGGGGGTCTGTGCAGGCTCCAGTGGTCTGTGCCGGCCTGCCAGGGGGTCTGTGCAGGCTCCGGTGGTCTGTGCCGGCCTGCCGGTGGTCTGTGCCGGCCTGCCAGTGGTCTGTGCAGGCTCCGGGGGGCTGTGCCGGCCTGCCGGGGGGCTGTGCCGGCCTGCCGGTGGTCTGTGCAGGCTCCGGGGGGCTGTGCCGGCCTGCCGGGGGGCTGTGCCGGCCTGCCGGGGGGCTGTGCAGGCTCCGGGGGTCTGTGCAGGCATCGTCCGATGGGACTACAAGTCCCATCGGGCGATGCCTGCTACCATGACAGTGATTGACACATTAGCCAATGATGGGACAGTAGTAGTCCCATCATCCGGCTAATGTGTTAAATGTAAAAAAAAAAAAAATTACATGCTACATACATACAACATGCATACTACATACATGCTACATTCATACTACATACTACATACATGCTACATTCATACTACATAAATACTACATGCAACATACATACTACATGTATACTACATGCATGCTACATACATACTGCATGCTACATACATACATACCACATATATACTACATACATACTACATGCATGCTACATGCATGCTACATGCTACATACATAACACATATATACTACATGCATGCTACATACATACTACATGCTACATACTACATATATACTACATGCATGCTACATACATACTACATGCTACATACTACATATATACTACATGCATGCTACATACATACTACATGCTACATACATACTACATATATACTACATGCTACATACATACTACATGCTACATACATACTACATATATACTACATACATACTACATACATACTACATGCATGCTACATACATACCACATACATAACACATATATACTACATGCATGCTACATACATACTACATGCTACATACATACCATATACATACTACATGCATGCTACATACATACTACATGCATGCTACATACTACATGCTACATACATACTACATACATACTACATGCATGCTACATACATACTACATGCATGCTACATACATACTACATGCATGCTACATACTACATGCTACATACATACTACATATATACTACATGCATGCTACATACATACTACATGCTACATACATACCACATACATACTACATATATACTAACTGCATGCTACATACATACTGCATGCTACATGCATGCTACATACATACTACATACATACTACATGCTACATACATACCACATATATACTACATACATACAATACATTCATACAATACATACATAGACATACAGTACATATAACATAGAGTAACATACTTACCAATACTTGTCACATTGTTCCCCGAAGCCATTGTCTTTTCCGGAATAAATATTAACATAACAAACCACAAAAATACTCACCCACGATCCGAAGCAGTCCACGAGTGTGTCCCACGACGATCTTGGGTAGAGAACTGCAGCATCAGCTGTTGCTGCCGTTCTCTACGGGCTGCAGGAATCCAATGACGGAAGGTAGGTATCCTTCCGCACTGTATTCCTCCGCCACTTAAAAAAAAAAAAAGTCCCTAGTCTCACTTTATGCCATTGCTGTGTGGGAATTTCCCACGCAGCAATGGCATAAAGTGAGACTAGGGACTTTTTTTTTTTTAAGTGGCGGAGGAATACAGTGCGGAAGGATAACTACCTTCCGTCATTGGATTCCTGCAGCCCGTAGAGAACGGCAGCATCATCTGATGCTGCAGTTCTCTACCCAAGATCGTCGTGGGACACACTCGTGGACTGCTTCGGATCGTGGGTGAGTATTTTTGTGGTTTGTTATGTTAATATTTATTCCGGAAAAGACAATGGCTTCGGGGAACAATGTGACAAGTATTGGTAAGTATGTTACTCTATGTTATATGTACTGTATGTCTATGTATGTATTGTATGAATGTATTGTATGTATGTAGTATATATGTGGTATGTATGTAGCATGTAGTATGTATGTAGTATGTATGTAGCATGCATGTAGCATGCAGTATGTATGTAGCATGCATGTAGTATATATGTAGTATGTATGTAGCATGCATGTAGTATATATGTAGCATGTATGTAGTATGTAAGTGGTATGTATGTAGCATGTATGTAGCATGCATGTAGTATATATGTAGTATGTATGTAGCATGTAGTATGTATGTAGTATGTATGTAGTATGTATGTGGTATGTATGTGGCATGTAGTATGTATGTAGCATGTAGTATGTATGTAGTATGTATGTAGTATGTAGCATGTATGTAGTATGTATGTGGTATGTATGTAGCATGTAGTATGTATGTAGCATGCATGTAGTATATATGTAGTATGTAGTATGTATGTAGTATGTATGTGGTATGTATGTAGCATGCATGTAGCATGCATGTAGTATGTATGTAGCATGCATGTAGTATGTATGTAGCATGCATGTAGTATGTATGTAGTATGTATGTAGTATGTATGTAGCATGCAGTATGTATGTAGCATGTATGTAGTATGTATGTAGTATATATGTAGTATGTATGTAGCATGTAGTATGTATGTAGCATGTAGTATGTATGTAGTATGTATGTAGTATATATGTAGTATGTAGTATTTTTTTTTTTTTTTTTTTAACATTTAACACATTAGCCGGATGATGGGACTACTACTGTCCCATCATTGGCTAATGTGTCAATCACTGTCATGGTAGCAGGCATCGCCCGATGGGACTTGTAGTCCCATCGGACGATGCTTGCACAGACCCCCGGACATCAGCACAGCCCCCCGGCAGGCCGGCACAGCCCCCCGGCAGGCCGGCACAGCCCCCCGGCAGGCCGGTACAGACCCCCACAGGGTGCACAGACCACCGGCAGGCCGGCACAGCCCCCCGGCAGGCCGGTACAGACCCCCACAGGGTGCACAGACCACCGGCAGGCCGGCACAGCCCCCCGGCAGGCCGGCACAGCCCCCCGGCAGGCCGGTACAGACCCCGGGCAGTCCACACAGCCCCCCGGCAGGCCGGCACAGCCCCCCGGCAGGCCGGCAGAGACCCCCGGAAGGCCCGAAATGACGGCGCATCATGATGCGCACACACCGCGCATCATGATGACGTCAGTCTGTCAATCAACTTTGAACTTCCGATTCCGATGCCGAATTCCGATATTGAAAAAATATCGGAAGTCGGTATCGGAATTCCGATACAGCAAGTATCGGCCGATACCCGATACTTGCGGTATCGGAATGCTCAACACTACTTCTTACTAGTGTTGAGCATTCCGATACCGCAAGTATCGGGTATCGGCCGATACTTGCTGTATCGGAATTCCGATACCGACTTCCGATATTTTTTCAATATCGGAATTCGGCATCGGAATCGGAAGTTCAGTTGATTGACGGCCTGACGTCATCATGATGCGCGGTGTGTGCGCATCATGATGCGCCGTCATTTCGGGCCTTCCGGGGGTCTCTGCCGGCCTGCCGGGGGGCTGTGCCGGCCTGCCGGGGGGCTGTGTGGACTGCCCGGGGTCTGTACCGGCCTGCCGGGGGGCTGTGCCGGCCTGCCGGTGGTCTGTGCACCCTGTGGGGGTCTGTACCGGCCTGCCGGGGGGCTGTGCCGGCCTGCCGGGGGGCTGTGCTGATGTCCGGGGGTCTGTGCAAGCATCGTCCGATGGGACTACAAGTCCCATCGGGCGATGCCTGCTACCATGACAGTGATTGACACATTAGCCAATGATGGGACAGTAGTAGTCCCATCATCCGGCTAATGTGTTAAATGTTAAAAAAAAAAAAAAAAAAAAAAAAAAAAATACTACATGCATGCTACATACATACTACATGCATGCTACATATATACTACATACATACTACATACATGCTACATACATACTGCATGCTACATACATACTACATACATACTACATACATACTACATACATACTACATATATACTACATACATACTACATACATGCTACATACATACTGCATGCTACATACATACTACATACATACATACTACATACATACTACATACATGCTACATACTGCATGCTACATACATACTACATACATACTACATGCATGCTACATACATACTACATATATACTACATACATACTACATACATGCTACATACATACTGCATGCTACATACATACTACATACATACTACATGCATACTACATATATACTACATACATACTACATACATGCTGCATGCTACATATATACTACATGCTACATACATACTACATGCATGCTACATACATACTACATATATACTACATGCATGCTACATACATACTACATACTACATATATACTACATACATACTACATATATACTACATACATACTGCATGCTACATACATGCTACATACATACTACATACATACTACATGCATGCTACATACATACCACATACATACTACATATATACTACATACATACAATACATTCATACAATACATACATAGACATACAGTACATATAACATAGAGTAACATACTTACCAATACTTGTCACATTGTTCCCCGAAGCCATTGTCTATTCCGGGATAAATATTAACATAACAAACCACAAAAATACTCACCCACGATCCGAAGCAGTCCACGAGTGTGTCCCACGACGATCTTGGGTAGAGAACTGCAGCATCAGATGATGCTGCCGTTCTCTACGGGCTGTAGGAATCCAATGACGGAAGGTAGGTATCCTTCCGCACTGTATTCCTCCGCCACTTAAAAAAAAAAAGTCCCTAGTCTCACTTTATGCCATTGCTGTGTGGGAAATTCCCACGCAGCAATGGCATAAAGTGAGACTAGGGACTTTTTTTTTTTTAAGTGGCGGAGGAATACAGTGCGGAAGGATACCTACCTTCCGTCATTGGATTCCTGCAGCCCGTAGAGAACGGCAGCATCATCTGATGCTGCAGTTCTCTACCCAAGATCGTCGTGGGACACACTCGTGGACTGCTTCGGATCGTGGGTGAGTATTTTTGTGGTTTGTTATGTTAATATTTATCCCGGAATAGACAATGGCTTCGGGGAACAATGTGACAAGTATTGGTAAGTATGTTACTCTATGTTATATGTACTGTATGTCTATGTATGTATTGTATGAATGTATTGTATGTATGTAGTATATATGTGGTATGTATGTAGCATGTAGTATGTATGTGGTATGTATGTAGCATGCATGTAGCATGTAGTATGTATGTAGCATGCATGTAGTATATATGTAGTATGTATGTAGTATGTATGTAGCATGCAGTATGTATGTAGTATGTATGTAGTATATATGTAGTATGTATGTAGCATGCATGTAGTATGTATGTAGCATGCATGTAGTATGTATGTAGTATGTATGTAGTATGTATGTAGTATATATGTAGTATGTAGTATGAATGTAGTATATATGTAGTATGTATGTAGCATGTAGTATGTAGCATGCATGTAGTATATATGTAGTATGTATGTAGTATGTATGTAGCATGCATGTAGTATATATGTAGTATGTAGCATGTAGTATGTATGTAGCATGCATGTAGTATGTAGCATGTAGTATGTATGTAGCATGCATGTAGTATATATGTAGTATGTATGTAGCATGCATGTAGTATGTAGCATGTAGTATGTATGTAGCATGCATGTAGTATATATGTAGTATGTATGTAGTATGTATGTAGCATGTAGTATGTAGCATGCATGTAGTATATATGTAGTATGTAGCATGTATGTAGCATGCATGTAGTATATATGTGTTATGTATGTAGCATGTAGCATGCATGTAGTATGTATGTAGTATATATGTGGTATGTATGTAGCATGCAGTATGTATGTAGCATGCATGTAGTATATATGTAGTATGTAGCATGTAGTATGTATGTAGCATGCATGTAGTATATATGTGTTATGTATGTAGCATGTAGCATGCATGTAGTATGTATGTAGTATATATGTGGTATGTATGTAGCATGCAGTATGTATGTAGCATGCATGTAGTATATATGTAGTATGTATGTTGCATGTAGTATTTATGTAGTATGAATGTAGCATGTATGTAGTATGTAGTATGAATGTAGCATGTATGTAGTATGCATGTTGTA
Organism: Dendrobates tinctorius; assembly: GCF_039654945.1. NCBI lineage: Eukaryota > Metazoa > Chordata > Amphibia > Anura > Dendrobatidae > Dendrobates > Dendrobates tinctorius. Next base: position 25,284,930 of record NW_027361890.1, read on the forward strand.
TGTATGTAGCATGTAATTTTTTTTTTTTTTTTACATTTAACACATTAGCCGGATGATGGGACTACTACTGTCCCATCATTGGCTAATGTGTCAATCACTGTCATGGTAGCAGGCATCGCCCGATGGGACTTGTAGTCCCATCGGACGATGCCTGCACAGACCCCCGGAGCCTGCACAGCCCCCCGGCAGGCCGGCACAGCCCCCCGGCAGGCCGGCACAGCCCCCCGGAGCCTGCACAGCCCCCCGGCAGGCCGGCACAGCCCCCCGGCAGGCCGGCACAGCCCCCCGGAGCCTGCACAGCCCCCCGGCAGGCCGGCACAGCCCCCCGGCAGGCCGGCACAGCCCCCCGGAGCCTGCACAGACCACCGGCAGGCCGGCACAGACCACCGGAGCCTGCACAGACCCCCTGGCAGGCCGGCACAGCCCCCCGAAAGGCCCGTACAGACCCCAGAGAGGCTGTACAAGGGCAGGAAAGGGTTTTTCTTATTCCGATACCGGAAGTCCCATAGACTTGAATGGGACTTCCGGTATCGGAATCGGCGATACCGATACTTTTTTTAAAGATCGGCCGATACCATCCGATACGATACTTTGAAGTATCGGACGGTATCGCTCAACTCTACTTCTTACACATTTCTCTGTCCTTCCTTCCTCTGTCATCACCACCACTCAGCACAGTACTTCAGGAGCTTACCGCATCACTAATGACGGTACTACAATTAGTAAGTGAGAGTCCTGAAATTGATCCCGCAGTCCCGTATCCTTTTCCCCTTAAGGAAGCTTCTTAGCCTCAGCTTATCTGCTGATCAACTCCTTGGAACTACCACACGGGGCACTCTGTTCATCTCGCATTTCCTGCTCTGATGCTCCCCGTTACCTCTTTGACTTTCTAACTCAGGACTATCCCGCTAGGACTCATGCCTCGGATCCCATTTCCAATAAATCACTCACTTCATCTATTGCTTTTCCTCATCTGTGCTCTGGATTTCACTATCCATAGCCTTTTTATTGGTATATCACATCAGGGACACCCTCTTCATGCTGCTCTGCCCTCTGGTCATACCATAGGTCTGCTTCTAGTGCAGGCTGGGCCCTATCTGACTTCCTAACAGGAAACTCTCTCTGTTTCTTCACTTGGACACTCCCACTCTGAGCTAGTCCAAAACATTAACCCTAACTCTCCCTTATGTCAGGCAGAATTCAACATTGTCACTAATAATGCATGCCACAATACACTTTACTAATTACAACAATGCACATCTTTTTGGTGAGTTTTTTATGCTGCATATTGAAAATAAAAAATTCAAGTACCCTATTTTACTTAATGGGTGCAGAAAAGGTGCAGAAAGTCTACAACATCAAAAACTCAACCAAAGCTCATAAGGGGAACGTAGCCTTAGACAGTTTGCCGAACCCATTGATGTCAGCAGTTTCTGCCGATATTAGTCTAAGGCCATGTGCACACGTTGAGTAGTTGGTGAGTTTTTTTCCTCAGTATCTGTATGCCAAAACCAGGAGAGGAACAATCAGAGGAAAAGTATAATAGTAACATGTCACCACTTCTGGATTTATCACCCACTCCTGGTTGTGGCTTACTAATACTGAGGTAAACAAAATTCACCAAATACTATAGTAATGGTCCAAGGTATAATCCAGCTCAAACAAGTCACATTTTTCTTAAAACAATGGTCAGTGTAAAAAAAAATCACAACCCCCATGTGTGACCATTGTTTTACGAAAAATGTATTTTCAATAAAAAATTTTTGAATTTTTTAACGGACTTGTTTGAGCTGGATTATACCTTGGACCATTGCTTTTCCTATTGCGCTACAGTTTCCGTGCTCGGGGTCCAGTAACAACTGATGGGTGAGCTGACTTTTTGTTTTTCTATAAATACTATAGTATGTATACCTATACTAGCAGTAGACTATTTGACTGCCATGGGAACCTTGGAAAGACAGGCCGAGGTGGATAGCATAAACTTTATTACTTCTCCAGAGAAACACTGTTAACAAATAAGAGATATGGAGTTGAGGGCAAAACAAAAAGTAGACTCCCTACTGAGTGGCAAAATCCCCCCACCATAAAATATAGGGTGGGGGGTATTTAATTCTTCACCGTGGGGCTTTACCTATTATATATGCCATTACGTCTATACAACAAGGGGGCAAGATTCAGGCAGCAGCTTTTCTGCTCTGCATTTCTCTGTGGAAAACCTGCTGCACATTGCAGGATCTTCATGGTGAATGAGATTTTATGAAATCTCATCTGAATGTCTAACGTGAATTTCTAACTTGCTAGAGGACAATAATTTCATCATCCATCTTTTTTTTTTTTACCCTGGGGGATGTGAGGACATATATCTCAGAGACCTCAGACCTTATTTTGCCCCTTTGGACAGAGAGATCCCATCTATCATAACAATGACAATTTAGGTGCATTACTATATTAGTAGAAGGCATATAATAAAACATGCCACCGGTTTGGCATTTTATGGGAATTTTTAGATGTTTGTATTAGTACAGAAGTGGGGGATAGATCTAATTCCCCCACCAATTAGCTCTTTAGGGGGCTTTACACCTCTTTGATAACTAGCAGGTAAGATCAAGTCAAAGAGAACCTTTGTGTAAATGGTATCATAGGTATAAGATGTGCCATGTGCTTTCTTATTTTTAAATACCGTTGCTTTTATACAAACATGTCAGTCACTATGTAATTTTCTAAGTAACCAAGGGTGTCAAACATGGAGGGAAACAGAGAACACTGAGGGAATTTATCCACGAAATGGTCATTTAAACAGCAACCCCTTTAAACTGCAGCTTGATAGCTCAGACATGGATATCCATTGTAGCTGTGGAGTGACAGCTCCCCCTACTGACAGGTGAAAAATCAGCAAGGCAAAAAAAATAAATGCTGCCTACTAGCTCACCAGTGTGCTACTGATTATTGAGTAAGGGTATGTTCACATTGAGTCTTTCAATAAGGATTTTAAAACATATTTTGCATCAAAATTCACCTAAAAAATGCTTTAAATACTCTTAAAAAACTTATTCAATAGTGCTTACAATACTCTTTTTCACATGATTTTTTTCAGCACGGAAATAGAAACAACATGTCATTTCCTGAGTTGTTTCTGAGATTTTTGCCTGAAAAAAAGTTCCAAAATTAGTCTCTTGATGATAGAGGCAGTAAAAATGCCCCATGCCTAAAGAAAACACACAAAAAATGAGTTATTGCTTTTTTGGGGGGAGGGATATATTTTTTTCAGCCAGAAAAATACATGTCAAAATTCTCTGTGTTGATACTGTATGATTCTGTCATACAGGCTGCATGCACAGGGTATAGGATTATGCCGTGACCCATGGTGTATGAAGAAGGAATGACCTGCACACTGCAGCTTGCTACATAGCCTAATTTCAACACACTTGAGATGGCCAATCACTTTGTCACAAAACTATGCATCCTCCATTGTCCACTTCCGTGGATGAAGTTTTGGGCAAGTGCTGCCAGCCACACCTTGTAGTCTTGCCTGAAGGCCAGGGCCACACAACTGTAGATCCTCTCATCTGAGAGAATCTGTACAATTATGCAAATGACACTCTGATCCAATTGTTAGCAAAGTGTGATCTGATTCTCTCAGATGAAATAACTGTAGCACAGGTGAGAAGATGGAGAACAAAATGTCTCCATCTTCTCCATTGTGCATGTCCGCGGAAATTGTGCTGAGCTCCATTGAATGACATTGGTCCAAGTGCTATCTGATAAAACATCAAATAATACTCATCCAAATGATATGCTCGTGTTACTCTTGCGTAATGCCTCATTCAGACTAGGTTTTTCACATACATGCTATTTCCATATTTTCATAGACTGAACACGAACCCATTATAGTTTATGGTCATGTTCACATGTCTGGGGAGATTTTTGCCCACAAAAAAACCATACATTTGTCTATTTGTGACCCAATTCACAGATTAAACTTGCTCATTTATATCAATAGTTCCATGAAAAAAAATGGACAGGATATAAATGTCTTCCCTGTGTTATCCGAATGTTGTTTGTTTCAGTTTAATGGGTGGACAGATGTTGCGGCCAAAGTCGTCGTGTAGTGATAGCCTAAATGTTTCTGGACATACGAGAATGTGAAAAAACTGAGTGAACGTTGGGGAAAGGATTTTTCTACCTAAAATGTCTATCTAATAATGTAATTTCATCTATCTTCCACCTAGGTTGTTTGAGTATCGAGGCAGAGTGTCGCCCGCTCCTAGGGCAGTGCCAGTGAAGCGGCCACGTGTCACAGTGCCTCTGGTGCGACGGGTAAAATCAGCTCTTCCAGTCAAACTGTTAGCAAGATCAGCTGCCATCTCAGGAAATGCAGCTAAGTTGAGGCGTAAGTACAGATTTAGGACTTGGGAAATGGCTTAATGTTCTGCTGAACAACAATGACATTGTTCTGCATTTCCCCTGCTGTCTGTAGTAAGAAGCAATGAGATTCAGGCCATCAAGTCAGAGCTCACACAGATTAAAACCAACATTGATGCGCTTTTGGGAAGATTGGAGCAGATAACAGATGAGAAGCCATGTGCAGGTTGGTATGTTGTTAATCAGACTCAGGTTGATGCTTCAGATTAAAAAGCTGTCAGCTGAACAAATTCTCCACGAACACTGAGCCTAAACTAGGCTGAGAAGTCTTTTGTTCCACGTGCCTCTTATTTTTAGTCTCATCCTTCTCCATGTTTAAAGGGCTGATGTTGGGTGACTGTAGGCACTGCTCATATTACGTTACATATTTGGCAAAACCAAAAAAGACTGTTACAGAAACATATTTATCTGCAAATAAAGTATAATGCTGCCACCATGTGGAAAAATTCTAATGGTAGCAAAAATCATTCAGATTTAACAACATTGAACAACACGGATGAGCCTCAAAGGGAACCTGTCATTCTAATCAGGCTGCCCAAACCACAGGCCACACGAATCAGTACCTGCATGACTGCAGCCAGGTAATAACCATCTTTGAAATGCTTCAGCGTGTCAGATAAAATATAATTACATAACCGGAGACAAGATTAGTCTAACGCCACCTCGACAGCTTCTTCCCAGCGCTGCTAGAGGTGATTAACAGGTCTCTACCATAGGGAGAGAGCCGTCAACAACCTGCACTGATGCTGGGAAAAACCTGCACTCAGGTGAAGCCTGAATGGTCTTGTCTTCAGCTATGGTCCCCAGATTCATTCTCTAACTATAGTTTCTCTGAAACGCTGGAGCATTTCGGAGAGACATATTCCTCAATTCAATCATTCAGCCAAGCTCTGATTCATGCTGCTCATGGGTAGGGAAGCATGATTCATATGACAGGCGCCCTGAAAATCAGTTTGTTTCAGTGATAAGCAAATGGATTTCTTCAAGACCCAAAAATGTCTATAAAAAATTCTGCCACGTGTGAATATTTCTTTAACCCCTTTCTGCCAGCTGACGGGATAGTACATCAGCTGGCAGTATCCCATGCTTTGATGAGGGCTCCGGCGGTGAGCCCGCATCAAAGCCGAGACATGTCAGCTGTTTTGAACAGCTGACATGTGCCTGCAATAGGCGCGAGTGGAATTGCGGCTCGAAATACGCGCACCGTTGACCCCATCATGTGATTGGGGGTCATTGGTGCATTGTCATAACAACCAGAGGTCTTGCCGAGACCTCTATGGTTGTTGATGACAGATTGCTATGAGCGCCACCTTGTGCTCGGCGCTCATATCAATGCTGTCATTCTGCTACATAGAGGTGATCTGTGCATCACCTCTATGTAGCAAAGGCAATCGAGTAGTGGCAGCTTCTTGCCTCCCATGGAGGCTATTGAAGCATGCCAAAAGTAAAAAAATAATGCTTTTAAAAATATGAAAAAGAATAATAAAAACATAAAAGTTCAAATCACCCCCCTTTCACCCCATTCAAAATAAAACAATTAAAAAAAAATCAAACCTACACATATTTGGTATCGCCGCGTTCAGAATCGCCTGATCCATCAACAAAAAAGTATTAACCTGATCGCTAAACGGCATAGCCAGAAAAAAATCGAAATGCCAGAATTACATTTTTTTGGTCGCGGCGACATTGCATTAAAATGCAATAACGTGCAATCAAAAGAATGTATCTGCACAAAAGAGGTATCATTAATAACATCAGCTCAGCACACAAAAAGTAAGCCCTCACCCAACCTGAGATCACAAAAAATGGAGACGCTACGGGTCTCAAAAAATTGCGCAATTTCTTTTTTTTTGTAGCAAACTTTGAAATTTTTTTACCACTTCGATAAAAAAAGAACCTAGACAAGTTTGGTGTCTATGAACTCGTAATGACCTGGAAAATCATAATGGCAGGTCAGTATTAGCATTTAGTAAACCTAGCAAAGAAGCCAATCAAAAAAACAAGTGTGGGATTGCAGTTTTTTTTGCAATTTCACCGCAGTTGGATTTTTTTCCTATTTTCGAGTACACGAAATGGTAAAACCAATGGTGTCATTCAAAAGTACAACTCATCCTGCAAAAAATAAGTCATCACATGGCAATGTTGACAGAAAAATAAAAAAGTTATGGCTCTGGAAAGCAGGGGAGCGAAAAAATGAAAACGCAAAACAGAAAAAATCTCTGGTCATTAAGGGGTTAAAGAGTAACAGTTGTTTTAGTTTTCAGTTCATAAATCAAAAGTACACACGAAAATAATCAACTTTGTAATATATCTTATCAGAGAAATTTGCTTCTACAGTATCTCCTCCACTCTCATTTCATGGGTAAAATCTGTAAAATCTTTATTCAGTGAAGACAGATTTTGACATTACGCAGATAAGATATAACAGTTGATGCTCATGAAGGTCTATGGAGCGGGGGAGGTTCTCCTGAATTGACAGTTACAGTTCTCTATAGAACTTTATAAGCAATAACTGTATTCTATTTCAGTATTGAGAAAGTCTGTGTTCCCTAAAAACAGATTTTACCAGTAAATTAAGAATTTTGAAAAAGAATAAAAAAATATTCAGAATTGAGAGTCCTCAGTGGTTGATACCTTTTAGTGGCTAACTGAAAAGATGGTAACACATTGCAAGCTTTCTAGACTACTCAGGTCTCTTCATCAGGCTAGACTAATACAAAATCTGAAGAATCACATATTTATACACAATACAACACAGAAAAAATGCAATAGATATTTGGGAATTAGATTCTCCTTTTTGCATTTAGATAAGAGAAAAATGTTGCTGTCCATTTGTGCACGTTTCTTCAGAAGTGGTTTTAGTTCCATAAAGATGCAGTACATTCTGGTATCCTCCATTTTGATACAGGAAAGATGTATATCTTTGTACCATGTTAGCCAGTAGACAGAAAAATATTCAGAATTGAGAGTCCTCAATGGTTGATACCTTTTAGTCTCAAAAGTTTGCAATTTGTTACCATCTTTTCAGTTAGCCATTAAAAGGTATCAACCACTGAGGACTCTCAATTCTGAATATTTTTCTATCTACTGGCTTACATGGGAAAAAGAATAATAAATTCATGAGAAAGAAGTGAATTTCTCTAATATATCTATAACATAACCAGAGATGTGTCCTTCTGTCCAAAGCCTCCAGTGGGTGAGGAGAGAGAGAAAGAGTGTGGGTGAGTGGAGAGAGTGTGGGTGAGGAGAGAGAGTGAGTGAAAAGAGGGTGAGTGAGGAGAGAGAGAAAGAGAGCGGGTGAGTGAAGAGAGTGGGTGAGTGGAGAGAGGGTGGGTGAGGAGAGAGAGAATGGGTGAGTGGAGAGAGGGTGGGTGAAGACAGAGAGTGAGTGAGGAGAGAGTGGGTGAGTGGAGATAGGGTGGGTGTGTAGAAATCACAGGAACGCGGGATGCAGTGATGGACGGGAGGCAGAGCAAGGGTTAACAGGTTTATTTACAGGGGACTAGTCCACGCAAGGAGGTAAAGAGTTAAACAGTATAAATGGCGAAGTGAAGTGCAACTGTTCAAATAATGGCAATTCAGTAGCCATCGTATCAGGAAGTCCTAGCACTGCAGCTCCTGCTGTGAACTTAATAGTGCTGGCAACGGCGGGCGCAGTGTCTTTTCTAGTGGGGTCTGGCAAACGACAATACCCTGTCTTCTGGGGACAGTGGTCGGTTTCCGGTACCTTCCACTGCCCCTAGTCCATATACATAGTAACATAGTTTTGAAGGCTGAAGGAAGACCTTATGTCCATCTAGTTCAGCCTATTTTTAGTGAAGCTGTTCTGCATTGTTGATCCTGGGGAAGGCAAAAAACCCACAAAGTAGAAGCCAATTTTTTTCCATAGGGAAAAAATTCCTTCCCCTAAGCTGGGTCAACCATGTACCTATAATATTATGTTATTCGTAACCTTCTATACTGTTACTCACAAGAAATGCATCCATTCCTTTCTTAAATTCATTCAGTGAGTTGGCCATCACCACTTCCTCAGGAAGAGAATTCCAGAGCCTCACTGCTCTTACCGTGAAGAACCCTCTTCTATGCTGGTGCAGAAATTGTCTGTCCTCCAAACGAAGAGAATGCCCCCTTGTTTTTGTCACAGTCCTTGGTACAAACAGTTCATTGGAGAGATCTCTGTATTGCCCTCTGATATACTTGTACATATATATTAGGTCTCCCCTAAGTCTTCTCTTTTCTAGAGTAAATAGACCTAATTTTGATAACCTTTCTGGGTATTGTAGTGAACCAACTCCATTTATCATTTTAGTAGCCCGCCTTTGAACCCTTTCAAGTTCAGTAATGTCTTTCTTGAGCACCGGCGTCCAAAATTGCACACAATACTCCAAGTGTGGTCTGATGAGTGATTTATACAGAGGGAGAATTATGTTTTCATCTCGTGTCCCCAGACCTCTTCTAATGCATCCCATGACCCTATTTGCTTTGGTCGCAGCTGCCTGACACTGGGCACTCCAATTGAGCTTCTTATTGACTAAGATGCCTAAGTCTTTTTCCATGTCTGATTTCCCCAGCAGTTTCCCATTTAGTAAGTAATTATAGCATCTGTTTCTCCTTCCTATGTGCATAACCTTACACTTATCTGTGTTAAACCTCATTTGCCATTTTTCAGCCCAATTCTCCAATTTACTCAAATCTGTCTGTAGTTGCCAACTGTCCTCCTTTGTGTTAACTGCCTTACATAATTTTGAATCATCTGCAAATACTGATATTTTACTGTGTAAGCCATCCACTAGATCATTAATAAATATATTAAATAGTAGGGGGCCCTGTTATGAGTGGCGGAAGGCACTAAATAAAAAATAAATGAAATTCCTTCGCCACTCGGGGTCCACCGTGCGGCAGGTGATATAACTGCTGCTAGAGAGGCAGAGCACTGTGGCGGTAATGTGCATGGGGTTAACTGCACCCTAAGTGCACTGAAGTGAGCTCTGTTATGCTCACAGAGCTGCAGGCAAAAGTATAAACTAATACGCTGAGTCTGTTCAGGGACACAGACTAACAGCGAAACTGTCACAGTATTTAGAGTCACAGAAGTAGCCTTAGGCAGCAGGACTACTCCCTCTAGACCTACCGTTAAATAAGACAGGAGGCGTCGCAACTGCAGACACGGGAGAACTGCAATTGCAGCGCGGTGTGAATAGAACCACAAAGGAAACACCACAATATCGCTGGCGCGATGCAGGACGCTGGCTGCTGAGAAGGTATAGCTGGAGCACGCTAGCGCTGCTACTGGCGGCTGCCCAATCACTCACACAATCGTAATAACCAAGGAGGGGGATATTTAATGAGTCAGTCACCAGTCCAAGCATCCATCACCAAACACACAGCAGCAAGTATGAAAAATACTAGCGAATGGCGGAACAGCCATGCACACTTTTTATAGTGACCGGGACCTTCCGGAAATCTCTAGAGCCCTGAGCTGAACCAATGGAATCAGGAGCAGGACCTGAGCACCTGACTCCTGAACTCCAATGGGAGCTCATTCCAGGAGCATGCTCAGAAGCTGGCTGAAAGGACTTAGCCTCTGGAGACAAATGTGAGGATCTGGATCTCTGCATAAGTATGGCAGGACACAGATTCCTAACAGGCCCAATACAGAACCCTGTGGTACCCCACTAGTAACCCTGGCCCAATCTGAATATGCACCATTAATAACCACTCTTTGTTTTCTATCACTAAGCCAGCTACCTACCCATCTACACACATTTTCCCCTAGCCCAAGCTTTCTCATCTTACTTACCAATCTTTTATGTGGGACAGTGTCAAATGCTTTAGAGAAGTCGAGATAAATGACATCCAATGATTCTCCTTGGTCCATTTGAGAGCTTACATCCTCATAGAAGCTGATCAGGTTAGTTTGACAGGAGCGATCCTTCATAAATCCATGTTGATATGGAGTTAAACATTTATTAACATTGAGATATTCCATAATGGTATCCCTTAGAAACCCTTCAAAAATTTTACCCACAACAGATGTTAAGCTTACGGCCTATAGTTTCCAGGTTGCCTTTTACACCCCTTTTTGAATATTGGTACCACATTTGCTTGCCGCCAATCAAAAGGAACAGACCCTGTTTCTATAGAGTCTTTAAATATAAGGAATAGAGGCCTGTCTGTCACATTACTTAACTCCCGTAATACACGAGGGTGAATGCCATCAGGGCCTGGTGATTTGTCAATTTTAATCTTACTAAGGCGGTTCTGCACTTCTTCCTAGGTTAGGCAGGTAATACTTAATGGGGATTTTACATTATCACTCTGTATTTCCCCTTGCAAATCCTTTTCCTGTGTGAACACTGTTGAGAAAAAAGTATTTAAAACATTTGCTTTTCCCACATCGCTCTCTGTGATTTTACCCTCATTGTTCTTTAAAGGGTCGACACCATCAATTTTAATCATTTTACTGTTTATATAATTAAAGAATAGTTTGGGGTTTGTTTTACTTTCCTTAGCAATGAGTCTCTCAGTTTCCACTTTTGCTAAATGTATTTGTTTTTTACACATTTTATTTTTTTCCCTATAACTTTTTAATGCTTCTTCATTGCATTCTTGTTTTAGCTTCTTAAATGCCTTGTTCTTGTTATTTATTGCCCTTTTTACATCCTTATTTAGCCTCATTGGTGTTCTCCTGATAAACCGGAGAAAATAGAGTCTAGGCTAGTTTACAAAAAAATATCAAATTTTATTAATCATAAAAGGTGACATAAAATGTCAATGTATGCAAAAAGACACTAAACACAATACATGGGTGAGCAGACAATATGGAAAGGGGTACTTATATAATTAAAAGTGACCTCAAAACCCTAGAACGTAGCATAAATATCCTACCATCACGATTAGTACATGTGGGATAAAGAAAATATATACAGTGGGGCAAAAAAGTATTTAGTCAGTCAGCAATAGTGCAAGTTCCACCACTTAAAAAGATGAGAGGCGTCTGTAATTTACATCATAGGTAGACCTCAACTATGGGAGACAAACTGAGAAAAAAAAATCCAGAAAATCACATTGTCTGTTTTTTTTCATTTTATTTGCATATTATGGTGGAAAATAAGTATTTGGTCAGAAACAAAATTTCATCTCAATACTTTGTGATATATCCTTTGTTGGCAATGACAGAGGTCAAACGTTTTCTGTAAGTCTTCACAAGGTTGCCACACACTGTTGTTGGTATGTTGGCCCATTCCTCCATGCAGATCTCCTCTAGAGCAGTGATGTTTTTGGCTTTTCGCTTGGCAACACGGACTTTCAACTCCCTCCAAAGGTTTTCTATAGGGTTGAGATCTGGAGACTGGCTAGGCCACTCCAGGACCTTGAAATGCTTCTTACGAAGCCACTCCTTCGTTGCCCTGGCGGTGTGCTTTGGATCATTGTCATGTTGAAAGACCCAGCCACGTTTCATCTGCAATGCCCTTGCTGATGGAAGGAGGTTTGCACTCAAAATCTCACGATACATGGCCCCATTCATTCTTTCATGTACCCGGATCAGTCGTCCTGGCCCCTTTGCAGAGAAACAACCCCAAAGCATGATGTTTCCACCACCATGCTTTACAGTAGGTATGGTGTTTGATGGATGCAACTCAGTATTCTTTTTCCTCCAAACACGACAAGTTGTGTTTCTACCAAACAGTTCCAGTTTGGTTTCATCAGACCATAGGACATTCTCCCAAACTCCTCTGGATCATCCAAATGCTCTCTAGCAAACTTCAGACGGGCCCGGACATGTACAGGCTTAAGCAGTGGGACACGTCTGGCACTGCAGGATCTGAGTCCATGGTGGCGTAGTGTGTTACTTATGGTAGGCCTTGTTACATTGGTCCCAGCTCTCTGCAGTTCATTCACTAGGTCCCCCCACGTGGTTCTGGGATTTTTGCTCACCGTTCTTGTGATCATTCTGACCCCACGGGGTGGGATTTTGCGTGGAGCACCAGATCGAGGGAGATTATCAGTGGTCTTGTATGTCTTCCATTTTCTAATTATTGCTCCCACAGTTGATTTCTTCACTCCAAGCTGGTTGGCTATTGCAGATTCAGTCTTCCCAGCCTGGTGCAGGGCTACAATTTTGTTTCTGGTGTCCTTTGACAGCTCTTTGGTCTTCACCATAGTGGAGTTTGGAGTCAGACTGTTTGAGGGTGTGCACAGGTGTCTTTTTATACTGATAAGTTTAAACAGGTGCCATTACTACAGGTAATGAGTGGAGGAAAGAGGAGACTCTTAAAGAAGAAGTTACAGGTCTGTGAGAGCCAGAAATCTTGATTGCTTGTTTCTGACCAAATACTTATTTTCCACCATAATATGCAAATAAAATGAAAAAAAAACAGACAATGTGATTTTCTGGATTTTTTTTTCTCAGTTTGTCTCCCATAGTTGAGGTCTACCTATGATGTAAATTACAGACGCCTCTCATCTTTTTAAGTGGTGGAACTTGCACTATTGCTGACTGACTAAATACTTTTTTGCCCCACTGTATGTGCTGCCACTAGTAACAACGGTCTTAATAAGCAAAATAGTCCCAAGTGTAACAAGCATAATGCTAAACCCCAGGGTCCAAGGTTCCCCCAATTATGATCAATATCGTAAATAGACAAACCCAATAGCACTAAATAATATGGAGGAGCACCGGACGCTGCGGCATATGAACCTGAGGAAGGTTTATACATCGAAACGTGCGTCGGGGTTTGTCCTCCTGCCTTCACGTTTGGAAGCATGATGGGTAATTACATATCAGCGATGTATTTTGGTTGATTTCATCTCAACTGTTCTGCCTTATACACTTTTAATATAGTTACGGATCTTTAGTCTCTTCATATGCCGCAGCGTCCGGTGCTCCTCCATATTATTTAGTGCTATTGGGTTTGTCTATTTACGATATTGATCATAATTGGGGGAACCTTGGACCCTGGGGTTTAGCATTATGCTTGTTACACTTGGGACTATTTTGCTTATTAAGACCGTTGTGACTAGTGGCAGCACATATATATTTTCTTTATCCCACATGTACTAATCGTGATGGTAGGATATTTATGCTACGTTCCAGGGTTTTGAGGTCACTTTTAATTATATAAGTACCCCTTTCCATATTGTCTGCTCACCCATGTATTGTGTTTAGTGTCTTTTTGCATACATTGACATTTTATGTCACCTTTTATGATTAATAAAATTTGATATTTTTTTGTAAACTAGCCTAGACTCTATTTTCTCCAGTTTATCATGATCTATAAATGAGTCGTTGTTGCTATGCATTTTTTCTCTTAGTAATGTGGTAATTATGCCATTAATAACCAATTAAATTATGGTTTGGAGATTTGTTCTATTATTGGTGTTCTCCTGTTCCTAGCCCTTTTATTTCTGTACGGTATGGATAGCTCGCAGTGGGTGTGTAAAACTGATTTAAATATTTCCCATTTATTTTCTGTGCTCCTATTTTTGAGGACATTGTCCCAATCAATTCGGCGAAGGTCCTCTCTAAGCTGATCAAACTTTGCTTTCCTGAAATTCAGCGTTTTTGTAATCCCCTTCCAGGGCACCTTACTGAAGGACAAGTGGAATTGTATTATATTGTGGTCACTGTTCCCTAGGTGCCCATCGACTCGTACTTCTGTTATTCTATCTGGCCTGTTGCTTAAAATTAAGTCCAGAAGGGCTGTCCTTCTAGTTGGGCCCTGCACAAGTTGTGACAGATAATTCTCCTTGGTCACTGACAGAAATTGGTTTCCTTTCTGAGATACGCAGGTTTCAGTTTCCCAGTCTATGTCGGGGTAGTTGAAGTCCCCCATAATAATCACCTCATTGTGATTTGCTGCTTTGTCTATTTGTTTCAATAATACATTTTCAGTGGTTTCTGTTATATTTGGTGGCTTATAACAAACCCCTATGAGGATTTTATTACTTTTCCCTCCTTGTATCTCCACCTATAGAGACTCCACCTCTTCATTTCCCTCTTGTGTATTCTCTCTTAGTGTGGGCTTTAAAGTGGACTTTATATATAGACAGACTCCACCCCCTTTTCTTTTTTTACGATCCCTCCTAAACAAATCATATCCTTGCAAGTTAGTGATACTGTAGTGGCTAAGCAATAGTGAGGGCCACAGTCCTATGCGAGCCCAGCGTGGCTCCACAAAATAAGCACTGGTAAAGTCAGGTCAAACGTGTCTGGGCAGATATTCTCTAGCACAGTCGGGGTGTGGATAACGGTCATGCTCCCAGTCTGTTTCAGGCAGCCCACTCACGATACTCACGATCCTGAAGCATCTGGCACCTGCCTTTATGACAGTCACCGGACACACACTGCCTGTCTCTCTCTCCGGTCCTCACTGTTGGTCTGTGTGGCGCTGGTGCTCCCTGGACGGAGCACTCCTCTCCCTGGCTGCTGCAGCACCCGGCTTGGCTCTGCTCTGCTGGCACGGCTCTTCTCCGCAGGCTCTGCTCTGCATGGCTCTCTCTGCAGGCAATGGGGGCTCCTTCTATACAGCCCATCACCAAGCCAGTCCTCTCTGGTGGGGGAAGCAGAGCCCACCACTCTGCTAGCTGCTCACTGCGCTGCCCTCTGCACTGCTCTCTGCCAGTGCCAGACCCCCCTGCTTCGCGCGCTTTCTCTTTTTATGCCTCCAACGCTGTGCGCCCTTTTCAGGCTCTCCCCTCCCTCTTGGGTTCAAAGGTTGGTCTGGCTTACTCAGGCTCCCCCCCAGCAACAGGAGAAGGTCTGCCTCTCTCAAGCTTCCCCCGGGAAACAGAGGATGCAGCCCTTTTAGTTTCGGACCTGGCACGCAGGTACCCACGATCTCGTCAACCTCCTTACAGGTGAGGAGGGAGAGTGGATGAATGGAGAGTGGGTGGGTGAGGAGACAGAGCGAGAGAGTTTGTGAGTGGAGAGAGAGAGAGGGAGAGGCGAAACTGTACCAATAAAAATGCACACCACCTGGGCGGGACGGGTTCAATAGCTAATATATACACTACTCAAAAAAATAAAGGGAACACTAAAATACCACATCCTAGATATCTCTGAATGAACCAGTTGCAAATTTTTATTCATTGCATAGTGGAATGTGTTCAGAACAATAGAACATAACAATTATCAATGTAAATCAAAATGAATATCCCATGGAGTTCTGGATTTGGAATGATGCTCAAAATCAAAGTGAAAAATCAAATTACAGGCTGATCCAACTTCAGTGGAAATGCCTTATGACAAGGGAAAGATGCTCAGTATTGTGTGTGGTCTCCACGTGCATGTATGACTTCCCTACTGTACAATGCCCGGGCATGCTCTTGATGAGGTGGCGGATGGTCTCCTAAGGGATCTCCTCCCAGGCCTGGACTAAAGCATCCGCCAACTCCTGGACAGTCTGTGGTGCAACGTGACGTTTGTGTATGGAGCGATACATGATGTCCTAGATGTGCTCAATCAGATTCAGGTCTGGGGAATGGGCGGACCAGTCCATAGCTTCAGTGCCTTCATCTTGCAGGAACTGCTGACACACTCCAGCCACATGAGGTCTGGCATTGTCCTGCATTAGGAAGAACCCAGAGCCAACTGCACCAGCATATGGTCTCACAAGGGGTCTGAGGATCTCATCTCGGTACCTAATGGCAGTCAGGATACCTCTGGCGAGCACATGGAGGGCTGTCCGGCCCTCCAAAGAAATGCCACCCCATACCATTACTGACCCACTGCAAACCGGTCATGCTGAAGGATGTTGCAGGCAGCAGATCACTCTCCTCGGTGTCTCCAGACTCTGTCACATCTGTCGCATGTGCTCAGTGTGAACCTGCTTTTATCTGTGAGAGCACAGGGTGCCAGTGGCAAATTTACCAATCCTGGTGTTCTGTGGCAAATGCCAGGTGGCCTGCACGGTGTTGGGCTGTGAGCACAACCCCCATCTGTGGACGTTGGGCCCTCAGATCATCCTCATGGAGTCAGTTTCTAACCATTTGTGCAGACACATGCACATTTGTGGCCTGCTGGAGATCATTTTGCAGGGCTCTGGCAGTGCTCCTCCTGTTCCTCCATGCACAAAGGTGGAGCTAGTGGTCCTGCTGCTGCGTTGTTGCCCTCCTACGGCCCCCTCCACATCTCCTGTTGTACTGGCCTGTCTCCTGGTAGCGCCTCCAGCCTCTGGACACTACACTGACAGACACAGCAAACCTTCTTGCCACAGCTCGCATTGATGTGCCATCCTGGATGAGCTGCACTACCTGAGCCACTTGTGTGGGTTGTAGAGTCCGTCTCATGCTACCATGAGTGTGAAAGCACAACCAACATTCAAAAGTGACCAAAACATCAGCCACAAAGCATTGGTACTGAGATGTGAGCTGTGGTCCCCACCTCCAGAACCACTCCTTTATTGAGTGTGTCTTGATAATTGCCAATAATTTCCATCTGTTGTCTATCCCATTTGCACAACAGCATATGAAATTGATTGTCAATCAGTGTTGCTTCCTAAGTGGACAGTTTGATTTCACAGAAGTTTGATTTACTTGAAGTTATATTTGTTGGCATATGCAACAGAAATGGACTTACTGTTTATGTAAAGGAGGACTTTACACTAGCCTGACAGCAGATGGCGATAGTGTGAAGTTATGTTTGCTGTATTGTGGGGAGGGAAGTTCTCTCTTGTTGTTGTTACTTTTACTTTCGCTTTTGAGTTTATTATGCCAGCAGCAGGGCTTTGTGCTACTGAATTCTCTTATCTCATGTTTACCCATAAGAACTAAATACTGTTTACTCAAGATAACTTGCTCAGTGAAGTTCTCTTATGTGTACCAGTGGATTCTCAGAAGATACACTCTGCTACAATATTATGTTAAGTGTTCCCTTTATTTTTTTTGAGCAGTATATATATATGTATGTATAATTAAATCAAAAAAAGGGCAGCACTACCAAAATTAAATAGTTGGTGCAAAACCTATTCAGCAGTGTCCCAACAGCCAAATTAACAAAAGTAAAAAAATAGGCAGCACTCAAATTAAATGTGAAAAAAAAGTGGATACTTTACTGATCCTCAAGTGGCAACGTTTCAACGGTGACCCGTCTTTATCAAGGGGTCAGTGAATCATTCGGCTGATCCCGGCGGTGGCGTGTTCACGACGGTGTTATGCTGGTGGTACCGTGCAAGAGGCTGCGTACGGCATATACAGTGTGTGGTGGGTTCGGCATATACAGTGTGTGTGTGTGTGTGTGTGTGTGTGTGTGTGTGTGTGGTGCGTATGGCATAAACAGTGTGTTTGTGTGGTGCATACGGCGTATACAGTGTGTGTGTGTGTGTGTATGTGGTGCGACGGTGTTCCGCTGGTGGTACCGCGCAAGAAGCTGGTACCACCAGCAGTTTCCATATTGAGACACCCATCACTTGGGTGTCCCAATATGGCGGTCGGTGAACTTCCGCCACTTGGAATTCTGGACGGAACAGGATGTGAAGACATCACAATGTAAGTATATAGTAGATTAAATCTACAACTGCTGCTACAAAAATGATGGATGTAGGATGACAGAACATTTATTTAATCTTCCAGCTGGTGATAATATTGGAGGTTTTTCACAGTCTTTAGTTGTTCTGAGTTCTGTTTGCTATGGGTAACCACCTCCATCTTAACGTGCTCCTCCAGGGAGAAAAAAAGAAAGAGAAAGACATTATGAATTTCTAAATACCTTCAATCAGCAAATCACATTTGTTTTTTTCTAGGGAGGTACTAATCACTAATATGTTATAATGACTGCCATCTTGATATACTGACAGAAAACAGTGTAAGGGCTCATACTCACTTGCGAGAGACTCGCACGACTCTCGTGCAAGTCTCTCGCATGAAAACCTGGCACTGCCACTGGCACTCGTAACGGAGCGTACGGCTACATAAAAATACATGTAGCCGCACGCTCCAGTCCGAGTGCCGTCAGCAGTGCCAGGTTTTCAAGTGAGAGACTCGCACGAGAATCATGTGAGTCTCTCGTAAGTATGAGCCCTTAGAATATTAATAGGACAGGGCTGGTGAGCATGTGCAGTAAGAAGCTTGACTGCTGACCTTGAACTAGCTTGACAGTAGAGTTATAGCTTATGTCCAGGTCAAGACAGCCGTTCATCATTTATATGGACAGTATGATCTGTCTCTTGTTACCTCAACACCCCTGGTATTTCTTGTGTTATATCAGGAAGCATACCTCTCACAAACATCCAAGATCCAGCAGGACACTACTGTTTTTTTGGGAGCTTTCCCAGTATCCGAAGAGCCTGGGGTACATTCTGACTTCAACTGTATAATGGTGGATCAGGGAGCCATCAAATCCTTGCTCCACCATTCCATCTGGGTAGAGACTGAAGGACCTGCAATGACCTCTGTTATGAATGGGTCACCGAGGAGGATGACAGGAACAGGCTAAGCCACCAGAAAACCAGAGAGGTTGGTAACTAAGCGGATTGCAGACCCCTGATCCTATCAACACAACTAGCAGTAGCCGTGGAGCGTTCATACGATGCCCTAGATGCTTCGTCACAGCCGGAGAACTAACTAAGCCTGAAGTCAGAAAGGTGAAATCTAAACTGCCCTGGAGCAGATTCCCAAAAGAATAGAAAGCCCCCAAACATATATTGTCGGTGAGACAAGATGAGACACAAACACAGGCAGAAAACAGACTGAGCAAACGGTGGGGCCCAAGCTGTCTAGACAGGACAGAACAGAAAAGACACTGTTTGCAATCACGCACAAAACTCTAAAAAAAACAACACTTCTGATAAACAAAAAACCTCAGGCCACACGACCTCACCCCCGCTAGATCAGCATTCTGGTATAAACTGGAAGCAAAGAAAAAGATACTAACATAACAGGGGACTGAACAAACTGAACAAGCTGTAACATATAGAGCAGGGCCCAGCGCAGCCCCCAGCCGGGAGTACGGTGAACCCTAGCGACAAAGCAGAAAGCAAAAAAAGGCACAACCAAATTAGATGCAAAGGATTAGCAAAAGAATCACTTAACTGAACCATGCAGATCAAGCAGGGGACAAAAGAACTCCAAATGAGGAAAATCACCAGCAACCTTCAAGAGCAGCCAGCTCAATTATTTGCTCCCAGCCAGTAATCCCAGGTTCCCAATTATCATTGTCAGGTGGGGAACTTCCATCAACCTGGTCATCTCCACTACTCTCAGTAACCACCAGAGGGAGCAGAGGGAGCTTCGGCTCAGAAATCCGAGCAAGGGAATTCACAACAGACCTCCATGTCACATGACCTTTTTTTAGATCCACGTAAGGTCAAGCCGGCAACACTACCTGTAAGAGTGCAGGGTGGGCTATTTACATGGATACACCTAAATAAAATGGGAATAGTTGGTGACCCAGATCGGCGTGCTGAATTTGCAGAATGGGCAAAACAAAAATTGGAATAGGACCCTCAGTTACACAGAACATTATGTTCAGTAATGAGGCAAACTTTTTTGGAGGGCCATTTATATGGATGCACTTAAATAAAATGGGAGTGGTGACAGTTTTCTTGCATAGGGTGTCTTGCATTGAAATCTGCTGCAATGACCCGGGTACTGCGTTCACTAGACATCAACACAATTTCTATCCGCTCCTCATGTGTTAACCACTGCGACATGTCAATGGCTGTAAACAAAGAGAAACTTGTAAATAACTCATGAAAGAATAAAGTTACGTTAAAACCAAGCACACAATTGTTTTTCTTGTGAAATTCACAATAAATTTGATGTGTTACATGACCCTCTTCCCATTGAAAAAAATAGTTAGATCCAAAATGGCTGACTTCAAAATGACCGCCATGGTCACCACCCATCTTGAAACGTTTTCCCCCTCCCATATACTAATGTGCCACAAACAGGAAGTTGATCTCACCATCCATTCCCATTTTATTTAGGTGTATCCATATACCTGGCCCACCCTGTAGTTTTGTCCTTGATAAAGGTCACAAATTGGTTAAAATGTAGGGAAATATCCATTTTATTATAGGCGCCAAATCAAAATAAATCACATTTGCAGCAATTCCATATTTGTCCCTCTTTGTTAGTGCTGAGGTTATTGTTTTACATGACATTTTCAGGTCACATGACTGGGCAGCAGCTACCAAGTCAGTAGCACAGGAGCAGGGATGTGACAGGACACACAGTCAAATAGGTAGTGGGGAGGGTCTGTGAGAAAATTTTTTCCAGTGTATGAGGGGGCTTTATACTGTGGGGAAGAAACTGTGGATGTCATTATACTGTGTGGGGGCATGATATTGTGTAATGGGGACAGCATGTTATGTGAAGAGGGAATGTGGGGGCATCATACTATGGAGGGGGCATCCTACTGTGTGGGAAGATCATACTGTGAGAGGAGCATTGTGGGTGGCATCATACTGTATGTGGAGGAAGGGACTGTTGGGGCATCATACTGTGTGGGGGCACTGTAGGGGTGTCATAACGCGTTTGGAAGAGTGTACTGTGTGGGGAGAATGTACTGTGCTGACATATTGGCAGGGGGGGCTGTGAATACATCATACTGTGTGGGGTAATGTACTGTGAGTAGGGGGATGGTGGCAGAATCATACTCTTTCTGGGCAGCACTGTGGAGCCTGCATACTGTGGGAGCGAGCTGTGGGGCAACATACTGCATTGGCGCACTGTGGAGGCTCTGAAAGGTGTATGATAATATGTGGAAACACGGATAGCCTTCACTATTTCTGTATGGGCGCATTTAAAGGACTTTGTGGGTTTTTTTGCCTTTTAAAGTTGGAACATATGTAGATAAGCATGGTGGACAGCAGTGTAAGCTGCATCCTCTTACCTCAGCACATTTGGTATCTCCAATATTAGATCAGTCACAATATCCACATAGAGCACATCTTACCGCACATGCTCACAGGCACCTGTTCTAACACTGTTGGATAGGTTTCTGTCAGTGTAACAAGATGGCGGCCAATGTAGTGTGCTGGCAATTGCCTCCCTAGACAAAACAAGTGTGATTTGCTAAATATTTAGGAACATCCTTCCTTCTCCCAGAGAGCTCCTTTAATGGATGCACTGAAGCCACTGTAAAGGCAATGGTGACACTTGAAGGCCATAGAGATGCAGTAAATCATGATTTATTTGCTACTAATACAGTTAGACAGTGATTTGCAGCCATCTGAGAAACACTCCCAACTCTTTTCCCCATGAAAGTTGCAAGGCTTCACATCTGACCTCAGTCACCACTAATATTGGATAGTGGCCCTTAATATTATTGGCTTTATAGATCGTTGGCATCCAACATGACAGGATTTTAGCAGTAAGCATGGCATGGAATGGAGAGTCAATACTTATGCAAGGCCTTGAATTCAGTCTTGTCATCTGCTATATGTGCCACAATTGTGTAGAATTAGTTCTCAGTCTCTGTGTAGAAGCTTGGTTATGATAAATGTGTAAAACTGATAAATACTTTTCTGTATATTTGAAACATGCTAACATCTTATCCCAGCCATAGCGTCAAGGAAGAAATCAGACTGCAGCCGGAGTGAATTCTCCCAAGACGACAGCACTTCAGAAGCGGGCGACACTGTCACAGACGAGGCTCTTAATGGAGATGAAGGAGAAGAGCTTGTACATGATGACTGCACAGATGACCTGGTATGAACTACATTGTAGACAGAAGACAAGCAGAGCAGTGACCCTATGTATGAACTGATGAAACTTAGCTAAGAACATACATTATTAATGTCATCACTACCATTTTGCTCATTATGTATCCCATCTGTGACAAAGAAGAAAATTATCTCAGGTAACTGACCATCATTGAAATTCTGCGGCTAAAAAGTCACTCTAAGTAGTCTTCATTTACCTGAGATTGGGAGCAGCCATTATCTGCTGCATAAACGAGATTGGTAATTAATGGTAGATACATTGTACAGAAGGTTGTCCTCACTGATTTCACTTCTTTGTCTTACAGGAGAACAGCCACTATACAAACTCATCTCTCCACTAACAAGGTACAGCACCAATTCCTCTAAATGCCACTCAAACTTAATTGATTCCTATTATCTTGATAATTGTCCTGGATTATTTCTACTTCCACAATTGTGAAAAGGAACAACGTTTATACGACTTCTCAATTTTCTATGTAATATCCAATTTAGTTACTGTCAAGAGAGAAAAGTAATAAATTTCACCTCTTAGATAAAGGACCTCTTATGCAGGATGTATGTGGACTCAAGATGCTTTTGTAGATGGGCAGCAACTACTAAATTTAAAACAAAGTGATAAACTGCAATTATCCAGCTCTATCCCAACTCATCAGAATTTTTAAGGGTCTAAGTGTACAGTTAGACAGGCCGATAATCGGAAAAGAGCTTTCCTAGGAACTCTTGTTTTCTGATTATTGGCCGTATTGAGGATATGTGCCCATGTTGCAGAAATGCTGCGGAATTTTCCACAGCATATCCGCAACTCCCTGCCGTGGGTAAAACGCATGCGGAATTCACATGCGTTTTCCCACAAAACACTAGCGTTTTGCAAGCGTTTTTAGCTTGCAGGATGCTAGCGCTTTTCCAAGCGATTTGAAGCATAGTGCTTGACAAGTGTGACCAACTTTTTACTATTGATGCTGCCTATGCAGCATCAATAGTAAAAGATATATTGTTAAAAATAATTAAATAAATAAAAAATATGGTTATTCTCACCTTCTGACGGCCCCCGATGTCCTTAGCGGCGCTCCCTGTACGTTCTGTTCCCAGGCGTGCTTTGCGCGAAGGACCTTTGTGACGTCACAGTCACGCGACGTCATCTCAGGTGATTCGCACAATGCATCCCTGGGAACGGAACGTACCGGGAGTGCCGCTAAGGACATCGGGGGCCGTCAGAAGGTGAGAATAACCATATTTTTTATTTTAATTCTATTTTTACAGGAATATGGTACCCAGGGCCTGGAGGAGAGTCTCCTCTCCTCCAGACCCTGGGTACCATCCGCACAAGAAGCACTCACTTTACGCATGGTGGGCATAGCCACATGCGTAAAGTGAGCATTTGAATGCAATCCTATGGTGGCGGAATCGCCGCGATTCCGCAGATTTAATTGACATGCTGCAGATTTTACCGTGATGCGATTCCGCAGCGGTAAAATCCGCAGCATGGGCAGAGCAATTGCAGAATCCCATAGGATTGCACGGGAATGCGCTTTTTAAGCATTTTTAAGCGTTTCAGCTGCGACAAAAAAGCTGCGGAAACGCTTATAAAACGCAACATGGGCACACAGCCTAAACAGCCTGGCAAACACCCAACAAATGAGCAAAATATTTATTTATTGGGTGGGATGATATTTAAGCAAGCTCAAAAATTCTTGGCAGCAAATCGCTCTGTGTAAACAGATGTGCTGCTGAGAACATGATGTCCTATGCACGCAAAACAATCACATGAAGGTGTGGTTGGCCTATCTAAACAGGCTATTAAACCACCACTGATTTGTGGTCCTTTAATCCCTTAATCCCCAAGGGTGATTTGCACATTAATGACTGGGCCAATTTTTACAATTCTGACCACTGTCCCTTTATGATGTAATAACTCGGGAACACTTCCATGGATCCTTGTGATTCTAACAATGTTTTCTCGTGACATATTGTACTTCATGTTAGTGGTAAAATTTCTTTGCTATAACTTGCATTTATTTGTTTAAAAAAAATGGAAATTTGGTAAAAATTTTGAAAATGTTGCAATTTTCCAACTTTGAATTTTATGCACTTAAATCACAGAGCTATGGCACACAAAATACTTAATAAGTAGCATTTCCCATATGTTTACTTTACATCAGCACAATTTTGGAACCAAAAATTTTTTTGTTAGGAAGTTATAAGGGTTATAAGATGACCAACAATTTCTCATTTTTACAACACCATTTTTTTAGGGACCACATCACATTTGTAGTCACTTTGAGGGGTCTATATGATGGAAAATACCCAAAAGTGACACCATTCTAAAAACTGCTCCCCTCAAGGTGCTGAAGACCACATTCAAGAAGTTTATTAACCCTTCAGGTGCTTCCCAGGAATGTCTTAAAAAAATGAACATTTAACTCTTTTTTAAAAAAAATTACTTCATTTCCAATTTTTTTTATTCTACCAAAGGTAACAGGAGAGACTGGACCCGAAAAGTTATTGGGCAACTTTTCTTGAGTATGCTGATACCCCATATGTAGGGAGGACCACTGTTTCGGTGCATGGCAGAGCACGGAAGGGAAGGAGCGCCGTTTGACTTTTGCAACGCAAAATTGGCTGGATTTGAGATCAGACTCGTTTGGAGAGCCCCTGATGTGCCTAAACAGTGGAAGCCCCCCACAAGTGACCCATTTTGGAATCTAGACCCCCCCCAAGGAACTTATATAGCTGTGTGGAGAGCACTTTGAACCCCCAATTGCTTCACAGATTTTTTAACGTACAGCCTTAAAGTTAAAAAATCATATTTTTTCCACAAAAATGATCTTTTCACCCCCAATTTTTATTTTCCAAAGGGAAACAGGACCCAAACGTTATTGTGCAATTTGTCCTGAGTACGATGATAACCCATATGTGAGGGTAAACCACTGTTTGGAGACATGGCAGAGCTCAGAAGGGAAGGAGCGCCGTTTGACTTTTTCAACGCAAAATTGGCTGGAATTGAGATCGGACGCCATGTCGCGTTTGGAGAGCCCCTGATGTGCCTGAACAGTGGAAACCCTCGACAAGTGACCCCATTTTGGAAACTAGACCCCTGAAGGAACTTATCTAGATATGTGGTGAGCACTATGAACCCCCAAGTGCTTCACAGAAGTTTATAACGTAGAGCCATAAAGATAAAAAAAATCATATTTTTTTCCACAAAAATGATAATTTCACCCCCAAGAAACAGGAGAAATTGGACCCCAAAATTTGTGCAATTTGTCCTGAGTAGGCTGATATCCCATATGTGGGGGTTAACCACTGTTTGGGTGCATGGCAGAGCTTGGAAGGGAAGGAGCACTGTTTGACTTTTTCAACACAGAATTGGCTGGAATTGAAATCAGATGCCATGTCACGTTTGGAGAGCCCCTGATGTGCCTAAACAGTGGAAACCCCCCCAATTCTAATTCCAACCCTAACCCAAACACACCCCTAACCCTAATCCCAACACTAACCACAAACCTAACCCTAATACACCCCTAACTAATCCCAACCCTAACTTTAGCCCCTACCCTAACCCTAGCCCCAACCCTAACCCTAACTTTAGCCCCAACCCTAACCCTAATGGGAAAATGGAAATAAATACATTTTTTTAATTGTATTATTTTTCCTTAACTAAGGGGGTGATAACGGGGGGTTTGATTTACTATTTATGGCAGGTTTTTATGTTTGGCAGCTGTCACACGCTAAAAGACGCTTTTTATTGCAAAAAATAGTTTTTGCATCACCAAATTTTGAGAGCTATAATTTTTCCACATTTTGGCCCACAGTCATGTAAGGTCATATTTTTTGCCGGACGAGTTGACGTTTTTATTGGTATCATTTTCGGGCACATGGTATATTTTCATCGCTTTTTACTATGATTTTTGGGACGCAGAATGAACAAAAACCAGCAATTCATGAATTTCTTTTGGGGGGCGTTTATACCGTTCCGCGTGTGGTAAAATTGATAAAGCGGATTTATTTTTCGGGTTAGTACAATGACAGCGATACCTCATTTATATATTCGCATTAAGATCACAGGAGGGGCACAAAGGTCACAGGAGGGGCACAAAGATCGCAGGGGGGCACATAGCTGGGGGCACAGAGATTACTGGGGGTTGCATGAAAATCACAGGGGGGCACAAATCACAGGAGGGCACATAGCTGGGGGGCACATAGATGGAGCGGACAGATCACAAGGAGCACAGTGATGACATGGGAGCACAAATATCACAGAGAGGTACATAGCAGGGGGGTACAGGGATCACAGGGGGGCACATAGATCACAGGGGGCACAATGCTGGGAGCCACAGATCACAGGGGTGCACATAGAATCATAGAATCATAGAATCGTAGAGTTGGAAGGGACCTCCTGGGCCATCTGGTCCAACCCCCTGCTCAAAGCAGGATTCGCTAAATCATCCCAGTCAGATGCCTGTTCAGTCTCTGTTTGAAGACTTCCATTGAAGGAGAACTCACCACTTCTCGTGGCAGCCTGTTCCACTCATTGATCACTCTAACTGTCAAAAAGTTTTTTCTAATATCTAATCTGTGTCTCCTCCCATTCAGTTTCATCCCATAGCTTGGGGGGCACAGAGATCACTGGGGGAATATAGCTGGAGGGCACAGAAATCACAGGAGGGCATAAAGCTGGGGGGTAGAGATATCACAGGGGGGCACAGAGATCAATTAGGGGCACATAGCTGGGAAGCACAGATATCACTGGGGGGCATATAGTTGGGGGGGCACAGAGATAACAGGGGAGGCACATAGCTTAGGCCACAGAGATCACAGGGGGGCACAGAGATCACAGGAGGGCACATAGCTGGGGGCACATAAATCTCAAGGGGGCACATATCTGGGGATACAGAGATCACAGGGGGGACACATAGCTGGAGCCACAGAGATCACAGGGTGGCATATAGTTGGGGGCACAGAGATCATATTTGGGCACATAGCAGGGGGCACAGATATCACAGTGGGGCATATAACTGAGGGGCAAAGATCACCAACAGAAAGGGACAGCACTGCGGGCACAGAAATCACCAGCAGACAGGCACAGAGCTGCTAGCACACGCAGAGCTGCGGGCACAGAGATCGCTCTGGACTCTATGACAGCAGCTCCTCTTCTGGGACAGGAGGATGGGTGCACATTGGGCTCTAACCCTGCCCACCTGGACACACAGAGATCACAGGGGGTACATAGCTGAGGGGCACAGCAGACAAGCACAGAGCTGCCGGCACACACAAAGCTGCAGGCACAGAAATTGCTCTGGACTCTATGGCAGCAGTTCCTCTTCTGGGACAGGAGGAAGGAAGCACACTGGGCGCTAACCCACCCAGATGCACAGAGATCTTCTGGATCAGGAGGATGGGAGCACATTGGGTGCAAACCCTGCCCACCTGGACGCACAGAGATCAAAGGGGGGCACATAACTGAGGGAAACAGCAGACAGGCACAGAGCTGCCGGCAGAGATTGCTATGGACTCGATGGAGAGCATTGGGTGCTAACTCCACCCACCTGGATGCAGAGATCACAGGGGCACATAGCTGAGAGGCACAGATCACCATCAGAAAGGCCCAGAGCTGCAAGTACAGAAATCACCAGCAGACAGGCACAGAGTTGTCGGCACACACAGAGCTACCAACATAGAGATCGCCCTGGACACTATGGTAGCAGCTCCTTTTCCGGGACAGGAGGACGGGAGCGCATTGGGTGCTAACCCCGCCCACCCATATGCTATCCTCACCCATCCGGACGCTAACCCAGCCCCGCTCCCAGGCAGGCAGCGTTGTGTAATGAACGCTGTGTACCATGCACTTGGGCTGGAAGCTGACAGGATATAGCTTCCGCCCAAGGATTGCAGACTCCTGGGACCTGCCCATGGGCCGCATGAAAAGTCACCGCGGGCGGCCGGAGTTTCCCTTCCCCTGTTTTAGCCCCTCCCTCTCCCATAAAGTGCTGCATCCTGGTCAGGGCACAGCAATGTGATGATCTCCATGCTGTGCTCTGAACAGGTTGGCAGTGAGCGGTGATCGCAGCCTGTACTGTAATACTAATTACAAGCTGCGATCACCGCTCTCTGCTGCAGACACTTAGACACTTACCCCGAACCCTCGCTTCCCAGCAGCTTCTCCCCGGCAGCTGCTGCCATCACACGCACTGAGCAGTGTGTACAATGACAAGGAGAGAACAAAGCCCACAGCATATACTATGGGCTACAGCAAAATGGCCACAATCTCCTCTCACAGCTGTGACCTGGACAGCCCAGGGGGCATGCCCAGATCACAGCTAAGAGGCAGGAGGAGCGGTGTTATGAATGGGTCACCGAGGAGGAAAAAAGCAAAACACGCTAAGTCTCAGAAAACCAGAGAGGTTGGTAACTGCAGACTGCAGAGCCCTGATCTTAACACACAACTACAAGCAGTCGTGGAGCGTGCCTACGGTGGTCCTGGACGCCTTCTTTACAACCGGAGAGCTAAATAAACCTAAAGTAAGAAAAGAGGAAAACTAACTCCCCAGAGCAGACCCCAAAGGAAAGACAGCCCCCACATGTATTGACGGTGAAGCAAGATGAAAACACAAACAAATAGGCTGAGCAAACGATGGGGCCAAACTAACTTGAAAGGACAGGAAAGGAAAGATACTGTCTGCAATCTGCCAAAAAACCCTACCAAAAATAATGTCCAACGTTTCTGATAACAAAATTAATCCTGAAGTCACTAGACTTCTCCCACTACATCAGCACTCTGGAATATTCTGAGACAGAGCAAAAAGAGGCCAATCTAATAAAGGACTAAAAGGCAAATTGGCAAATACAGATAAATAAGAGTGGAAATTCAGCACAGCCCAGCCGGGCTGGCTGACCACACAAAAACTGAGTTGACCAACACGAGCAAGTGTGAACATTAGCAAAAAACAAACTTAACTTGAGATGACTGGAGCAGAGCTGAAGTCCAAGATCTGAGAAACAGACTGAATCACCAGCAACAGGATAGGGCGCTGGCTGTCTTATATCCAGTCTGATACTCCAGAAATCCAATCACTATCCTCCTCGTCAGGTGGCAGACCATTACCAATTAAACTAACTTCACTACCTCCTGTCACTACCAGTGGGAGAATGGAAGGAGAACTCCCAGCTGGTGGAGCAGAAAATGAGCTCATAACAGAGCGGCCTCAATGTAAGAGATGTGGTTAGTGTCTGACCGCTGGCTTTTATGCCCATGGCTGCCGTAAGTGAGGAGTGCAAGTGTCGTGCCCAGACACTTACGCCCACACTAATGAAAATGGCAGTCCCCAGTGGCAAACTTAAAAGTTAATAAATAAAAAACCTATTAAAGTAGTTCATTTAATTTTGTATTAAAAATAATTGATTATATAATCAATAATTATTAACATAAAAAATTAAAATCACGGCACCTTCCCTTTAAGGGCCATGAGTAACCTTTTTGAATGCATCTTATTCATGGTCATGGCTGTAGTATGGAGGCACAGACTACTATGAGCCTATAATGTACCTCTGTGTGTATATTTTTTTCATAGAGGCATCTGGAGTTTTTTTCAGTACTCATCTCTCTTCATTATTGTCATTAACTGTAATAAATAAAGTGGCCTTTTTTGGTATGGAGTATGCTTTTGCTATTTTTGGATAATAGCCTCAAAAATTGCCTCTTTAGGTCACAATTATATGAATTAAATTTTCAGGTAACTCAGTGGATTTACCTGGACACTAAAGATATTGTGAATATTTTAGTATTTGCTTTCTACATATAACTACCGGTATCTCTATTTTGTCTTTGCAGCTGCACAAGACGGCTTGTGATCTGCGAGGGGTAATGGCTATGGTTCTGTGAATGGACTCCTATATTCTGCCTCCCTGAGAAAACAGAATGCTGGCTGGATTTTCAGAAGATGTAAAAACATGAAGTATTATTTATCATTTTATAATATGAGACCGCAGTGACCAGTCTGATGAAGGAAGCACTCACCCTTACCTGAACGAATGGAGAGCCAGAATTTGGACCTTCAATTCCATGTTATAATATGTTCCAAAATGACGGATATTTGAACAGAATAGACTGTGCTTCTTACAAGGGGTCAGATAGGGGGTGCTCTTGAGGCAGAGGGATTCAACAAGACACTCTGCCTTGGGGGTTGAAAATGGTGAAGAAGTGAACCTATCATTGGTTTTAGCACTTCTAAGTTTGGATATATGCACACAGTGTGGTCAAGTCACAGTTTATTGCTGCAATTACCACACAATTCTTTGAAAATTTCTGTTTTGCAAAATTGCATGAAAACAAAGTTTCAGATGTGAATATACCCATATTCAGTAGCAAGAAAATTCTTAAATGTGCTCCACATACACAACTTTAGTAAAGATTAGAAAGAATAGAAATTGGAATCTAGCAGCAGGTTCACTGCAAAGCAAATTTGGATTCAAATAACAACAGAGACACCTTAGGTCTCATGCACATGGCTGAATCACAAATCTGTATAGTACAAAAAATCATTCCGTGTTCCAATGCTGTATAAGGCCGGTTTCACATTAGCGCTTTTTCAGCGCTCGCACGGCCGGGGGTAGCTCCGCCCCCGAGCCGGTTCTCTGCCCGGCGTGCCCGCCCCTTGCTTGTAGCGCCGCCTACTAGCGGACAGCGGCGCCTGCGATCGGCGCACCCTATCTTTAGCATAGGGTGCGCAGATCGTGCGCAGGCCGTGCGCTAGTTGCGCTTTGACCTGTGCTGCGCACTTTTGACGGTGCGCCGTGCGCGCCAAAATCAAACTTTTCGGATTTTGGCGCGCACGGCGCACCGTCAAAAGTGCGCAGCACAGGTCAAAGCGCAACCAGCGCACGGCCTGCGCACGATCTGCGCACCCTATGCTAAAGATAGGGTGCGCCGATCGCAGGCACCGCTGTCCGCTAGTAGGCGGCGCTACAAGCAAGGGGCGGGCACGCCGGGCAGAGAGCCGGCTCGGGGGCGGAGCTACCCCCGGCCGTGCGCGCGCTGAAAAAGCGCTAATGTGAAACCGGCCTTAGGCCCCATTCAGATTGCTGGATTAGCACCAATAGTAGGTCTAATGACTAGCACTATATACAGCTGTGCTCAAAAATTTCGATATCCCAGCAGAATTTTTGCTTTCTTGGCCTTTTTTCAGAGAATATAAATAACACCAAACCTTTTTCTCCACTCATGGTTAGTGGTTGGGTGAAGTCATTTATTGTCAAACTACTGTGTTTTCTCTTCTTAAATCATAATGACAACCCAAAACATCCAAATGACCCTGATCAAAAGTTCACATACCCCATGTCTTTATACCGTGTATTGCCCCCTCTAACATCAATGACAGCTTGAAGTCTTTTGTGGTAGTTGTGGATGAGATTCTTTATTTTCTCAGATGGTAAAGCTACCCACTCTTCTTGGCAAAAAGCCTCAAATTCCTGTAATTTCCTGGGCTGTCAAGCATAAAATGCGCGTTTGAGCTCTTCCCAGAGTGGCTCAATGATATTGAGGTCAGGAGACTGAGATGGCCACTCCAGAATCTTCACTTTGCTGATAACGTGCTGCCTTCATCTTTCCTTCAACTATGACCAAGTTTCCTGTGGATTTGTAGCTTACACATGCCCAAAACATCAGCGCTACACCTCCGTGCTTTACAGTAGGAATAGTTTTCCTTTCATCATAGGCCTTGTTGACCTCTCTCCAAATGTAACATTTATGGTTGTGGCCAAAAAGTTCAATTTTGGCCTAATCACTCCTAATTAACTTGTTCCAGAAGTTTTGAGACTTGTCTCTGTGCTGTTTTGTGTATTGTAGGAGAGATGCTTAGTGGCATTTGCGCAGTAATGGCTTTCTTCTGGTGACTTGACCATGCAGCCCATTTTTTTTCATGTGCCTCCTTATTGTGCATCTTGAAGCAGCCACACCGCTAGTTTTTAGAGAGTCCAGTATTTCATCTGATGTTATTTGTGGGTTTTTCTTTGCATCCCGAACAATTTTCCTGGCAGTTGTGGGCAAAATTTTTGTTGGCCTACCTGACCGTAGTTTTGTTTTTACAGAGCCCCTGATTTTCCATTTATTAATCACAGTTTGAACACTGATGACTGACAATATCAACTCACTCAGCTTTTATGCACACACTGGTTACAAGCAAACAGGTCACAGGTGAGGATGTTACCTTTAGTAGCCATTCAAACCCATTTGTGTCAACTTCTGTGCATGTTATCAGGCCAAAATCACCAGGGAATGTAACTTTTGATCAGGGTCATTTGTATATTTTGGGTTTTTGAGCACAACTGTATATGACCCTGTTAGTTCAGGTCATTACTTTCGTAGTTTCGCTTGGAGTTGCAGGCATACTAAAGGCGTTAAGATATGGTCTCACTATGGCCGTCTGAATGAGGCTTTATGCAGATATTCTCCTAGAAGCATTGATCCCAAAAGTTGGATACAGTAACAGTATCCATAGTTACCATACAAAGTGGCCACCTGTCTGTAAGGCCTCTTTCACACTTCAGTCTTTTGACGTCAGTCAAAATCCGCCCTTTTTTTGAAAAAAAAAAAAGGATACGTTTGTTTGGGGGCGGAATCCGTTGTTTTCTCATAGACTTACATTAGCGGCAGATTGTGACGGATGGTCGTCCGTTGCATCTGTTATTTTACGGATCCGTCAGAATTTCAGCGTCCGCCGTCTGCAGCACACGGACTCTGTAACATTTTTTGTCTGTGCTGAAATAGCGGATGGTGGATCCGTCGCAGTCCGCCATTGGCTACAATGGAAGCCTGTGGGCGGTGGATCCGTTGCAAGCCATCAAATGACGGAATCTGTCAACGGATTCCGCTTTTTAAAACTGAGCATACCTGGAAGTATTTCCATTCATTAAAGTTAACCCCAAAAGCCGTTCTGGCACAGAAAAAATCTCTCTCTCTCTCAATCTGCAACGTATCCGTTTTTTCACACTTTGACGGATTGGAACTGACGTCAAGAGACTGAAGTGTGAAAGAGGCCTAAAACAGATGTTGAGATGTTGTACAGAGTCTATGAGTGAGTATGACAAAATTGTAGCAATGACAGTTTCTGGTAACTGTATTTTATATGGATATTCCTGTAAGAAGTGATCACCCATTGACAGGATCAGTGATAACTTATAGATCACTACAGGTCTTACCAGCATAAATTGCTGGAATGAAGCCGTGGTCACAGTGCTTCATATCTATAGAACGCTGCAGATACAAGAGCACACTTAGCTATCTCTGGAGGTATTATAGAGAATTAAATGAATGAAGTGGCTGGTGCATGCTGGATCATCACGCCATTCAAAGTTGGGATGCAAGTGCAATTTAAATGTAATTACAAACCAGTCACGTGTATCAGTACCCTTCATTCACCTGCACTAACCCAAAACATAATGATGATAAATTGGCATGGGATTCATATTTTAAAGGGTTTTTAAAGTCCAGCCTTTATTAGATGTGCTGTCTTTTCATCAATAATCTCTACAATATTAAAACTGGAGTCAGATGGGTGGAGTATGACCTCTTAGTATATCTTTATGGTTATATGGTGCCATAATTATATGTGCCTGAGACCTTAAAGTAGCACTTCAGCTGTGTGTTTTGACATATCCTGTTACTAGTCTACCACCATATGTAATTCAGCTAGTATCCCCTTATTTAGGTGTCCCTTTTTGTACCTTTCATTCTAGAAATTCATGGTATATTTTAGTTAGGTCACGATGATGACCACAATGGTTCACCATGTCAGCCAATAGAAGTTTCTATATGATTCAACTACATGGAATGTACCACTGACATTCTAAACAAGCAGGGAAGTGGTTGGAGGAGGGGGAATAAATAAGCTCATATCAAAGGTAATGATAATGACTACACAGCTCCTGTCACACACAGATTATGTAGGAGATCACAGGTTAACTTCCCTTAATGTACACTTATAAGTTACTTTATGTAGGAGAACATAGAGGGAAGGATAATCACATTGTAAATTCAGCAGATAAGAATGCTACTATCTCTGGCTGGACATGTGATACTGTGCTGATGCAATATGTGATTTATAGTAGAGCAAAAATTAATAAAATATAGGATGAGAGCTAAAGGCCCCGTCACACTAAGCGATGCACCAGCGATCCCGACAACGATACGACCTGGTCAGGATCACTGGTGCATCGCTAAATGGTCGCTAGTGAGCTGCCAAACAGGCAGATCTCACTAGCAATGTAGCGACGCAGCAGCGGTCGTTACTTACCTGTCAGACGCAGCGATGAAGACATCCTCCCGCCCGCTTCCACGCGTCGCTCGTCGGTACCAGCAGGAAGACCAGCAGGAAGCGGCCGATGAGAAACGGCCCAGGAAGTTCTCGCGCTATCAGCAATAACCAGCGGGGGAGCCGGTCAGAGGTAAGTATCACACATAGCGATATCGCTAGCAATATCGCTGCTACGTCACAAAATCGGTGACGCTTTAGCGATATTGCTAGCGATATCGCTTAGTGTGACGGGCCTTTAGAATCAAGATGGAGGCTGAAGTGAAGAAATGCGGAGGCTAAACTACTGGAAATTAGAATTATATATTAGAATTCTATAAAAGGAACCACATGAAGGATTTGAGGGAAGTGTGTGTGTGTGTGTGTGTGTGTGTGTGTGTGTGTGTGTGTGTGTGTGTGTGTGTGTGTGTAGAATCCAAACAAATTGGGGAAACCCCAAAACAACTCTCACTAATGAGCTTAACTTTTCTTTATTGATATTTAAAAAGCAGAGTATTTAGATATTTGTACATTTTTGTCTCTACACTGCCTAAATCTTTCTGATTGTATTTATATAGATATGCGTGAGCAAAGATTATCTGATGGTGACATCTCTTGGTAAGATAGGACAAATTATTAGGACAGCGCAAGTCCCCCCCAAATTACAATTAGAATGATTTAGGCAGTGTAGGGACAAATATCTTAACACCCCACTTTTTAAATATCAATATATGTTAAGTTTTAGAGCTTATTAGTGAGGGTTCTTTTGGGGTTTTGCCAATTTGTCTGGATTCTACATGGAAATAAGAATGATTTACAAAACAGAAGTCCAGAGTGTGAGATTTAAGCCTGCGATTGGTGCAGTTATAGAAGAAAAAAAACTGGAAATATTTCTTTAAATACCATGTAAATGTCTCCATTAATTTGTGTGGGAAAAATAGAGCACATTGAAAAATATAACGTTCATATAGAAATTTGATTGTATAAGAAATATATATTTGCGAACAGTGCCACCGAGTAACATGGGTTTTACATTTAGGGCCTATGCCAAAAGGAAAGAATATGAGCTTATGAGCGAAGTCAAACAATTATGCTAATATGATTTATCTGAATGGTTTAATCTACTTTGAATAAATTAAACTGTCCTAAGTAAGCTGAGATAAGCAACATATATCATATATATAACATACCATAGACATATATTACTTCTGCTCATCCACTGAAAAAATTCCCTGTACTGTTCTATGAGCCATTTTCTCACTTCCGCCTTCTATGTGAGGGGTCAGAATTAGTAGGTTCCTGGTGATATCCTTATTTTGCACTGGTCACTGGTCTAGTGGAAGTCACAGTGTCACTAATTTACACAAGGGCAGAAGCTGCTGTATGTACATATAAGGGATGTAATTACAGATAAAGATAAAAATGTTTTCTAACTTTTTTTAAATACCTTATTTCAATACAGATAAATGTACTGTTACATTATGGGTCTTTCTTGTTACGTGGGAAGTGAGTGCATAGCAACAATAATAAAAGTTGATGGCGATCACCAAACTCAGGTGGAGAAGGCTAGGATCAAACTGATCTACAGTATATACTTGTGTGTAAAACCTATTGTGTCTACGTATGGAAAGCGTGTAAAATCTGTGCTATTTGATGCTGTAAATAAAGGATCCTATAAAATTAAAGTCTGATGGCTCATTATTCCAATAGAAAAGCTATTAGCACAAAACTGGTGCGAGACCTCCAGAAAACTGCTTAACTCATTCCCCCCAAATACCATTTTCATCTTCATGACCAGGCCAATTTTTTCGATTCTGACCAGTGTCAGTTCTGGAACACTTCAACAGATCCCAGTGATTCTGAGATTCTGTTTTTTCGTGACATATTGTACTTTATGAGAGTAGTAAATATTGTTCAATATAACTTGTGTTTATTTGTGAAAAAATCGGACATTTAGTGAAAATTTCACAATTTTCAAACGCTTAATTTTTATGCCCTTAAACCACAGAGTTATATCACACAAAATAGTTAATAAATAACATTTAAAATATGTCTACTTTACATCTGC
Organism: Dendrobates tinctorius; assembly: GCF_039654945.1. Lineage (NCBI taxonomy): Eukaryota > Metazoa > Chordata > Amphibia > Anura > Dendrobatidae > Dendrobates > Dendrobates tinctorius. The sequence goes on from NW_027361890.1 coordinate 25,321,370, forward strand.
ATCATTTTTGGAGAGTCCCCATTGTGTCTAAATAGTGGAAACTCACCACAAGTAATCTCATTTTGGAAACTAGATACCTCAAGGAAGTTATCGAGATGTGTGGTGAGTAACTTGAACTGCCAGATGCTTCACAGAAATTTTAAATGTTGAGCTGTGAAATTAAAAAAAAATCTCATTTTTACAGCAAAAATGTTGTTTAGCCCAAAATTTGTTATTTTCACAATGGTAACAGGAAAAAAAGCACCCCAAAATGTGATGTGCATTTACACCTGAGGGGAAACCCCATCTGAAGGCATAGTTATAGGAATGATGATGATGTTTTTGGTTGCACTGGTGTATTAATTTATAATGTGGTTTTGTGTAAGTTGTGTGTAGTTTTTCTGAATATAAAAGTGTGGTGTGTCAACAGGGTAAAACCAGATTTATCAACTTATGGACATGTGTTACACATTAAAGCAATCCTTAATTCAAAGGCCAGGTTTCTCAGGGCAGGTTTTACAATGGTAAATTTTGTCCTTTCGTATTCCCCCTCTTGGAGCATACTGGGTACCTTTTTTGTGTTTTTCCCGTCTTCCCTGTTTGAGGAACCTGAAAAATGTTTACCTGGTATAATACGTGCATCATCAGTTTCAAAGGTACTGGAACGCTCGCCTTTCTGACTGCCAAACATTATGGTCTTGATGATTACCTCCTGAAACTGAAGGAAGATCCCCGCATTACATGCACATCAAAACAACACAAAAGTATTGTTAAGTGCCATCTGTACAATGTGCACAGCCACGTTTTTGCACCATACTTTAGCTTTTTGCATGGCACTGTATGGTTTGAGTACCAGATCTGAGAGATCTACACACCCCATGAACCTATATCTAGGATGCAATCTGGCTTTGGGATTTCTGTTATGATACCTCAGAAACAAAGGTGTTGTCTTGGTGTATGGTGGTCAAGTTAACCTCTTAACGACCGCCAATATGCCTTTTAAAGGTGGCCGTTAAGGGTACTTAAATCACAGCGTCGTGAATTCACAGCGCTGATACGCCTTTTAACGGCAGCAGTTAAGGGTACGTAAACCACAGCGTCGTGAATTCACAGTGGCTGCCGGGGGTAGACGAGACCCCAGAGAACATGACTCGGGTTGGTTTTTACCTACCCCGGTGATGCGATCGCCATTATTAACTGTATAACGGCGATCGCAAAAAAGAAAAAGCTTGATTTGCCATTTAATTTCTCTCTCCTCTGATGTGTTCGCACATCAGAGGAAAGAGAAATAGGGTCCCTGATCCCCCGGTACCTCCCAGTGTCCCTGGGTCCTCCTGCTTCCCCCCACGGCTGCCAGCATCTTCTTCTGGTAAGAAAATGGCCGGCGCATGCGCAGTGTGCCCACGGAGATCTGCCAGCAGGCACCCGGCAACAATAGGAAGAATTTTCGATTTTTCCTTTTGGTTCATTTTGGTCACTGTAGTCTATCACAGTGATCAAAATAAAAAAATAGTAAATAACCCCCCCTTTTTTTATTTTCACGGCTCTGTGTTATAAACCTCTGTGATGCACTTGAGGGTTCAAAGTGCTCATCACACATTTAGATAAACTCCTTGGGGGGGGTCTCGTTTCCAAAATGGGGTCACTTGTGGGGGGTTTCCACTGCTTAAGCACATCAGGGGTTCTCCAAACGCGATATGGCGTCCAATCTCAATTTTAGCCAATTCTGCTTTGAAAAAGTCAAATGGCACTCCTTCCCTTCCGAGCTCTGCTGTGCGCCCAAACAGTGGTTTACCCCCATATAAGGGGTATCTGCATACTTGCACAACAACTTTGGGGGTCTAATTTCTCCTGTTATCCTTATAAAAAATAAAAATTTTGTAGATGAAAATATAATTTTTGTAGAAAAAAATATGATTATTTATTTTCACGCCTCTACATTATAAACTTCTGTGAATCACTTGGGGGTTCAAAGTGCTCAACACAATTCTAGATAAGTTCCTTAAGGGGTCTAGTTTCCAAAAAAGGTGTCAATTGTGGGGGGTTTCCACTGTTTAGGCACATCAGGGGCTCTCCAAATGCGACATGGCATCCGAAATCAATTCCAGCCAATTCTGCATTAAAAAAGTCAAGCGACACTCCCCTTCCAAGCTCTGCCGTGCACACAAAGTGGTTTACCCCCACATATGGGGTATCAGTGTATTCAAGAGAAATTGCACAACAAATTTTGTGGTTCATTTTCTCTTTTTACACTTGTGAAAATAACAAAAAAATTGGTTCTGATGTAAAATCATCGTAAAAAAGTTAAATGTTAATTTTTTCCTTCCACATTGTTTCAGTTCCTGAGAAGCACGTAAAGGGATAATAAACTTCTTGAATGTGGTTTTGAGCACCTTGAGGGGTGCAGTTTTTAGAATGGTGTCACTTTTGGGTATTTTCTATCATGTACATCCCTCGAAGTGACTTTAAGGCCGGAATCACATATGCGAGGAATACGGCCGAGTCTCGCATGTTAATACCCGGCACTGCCGCTGGCACTCGGATCGGAGCATGCAGCCACAATGCATGGAGCCGCACGCTCCGCTCACGCGTGTCGGCGGCCTTGCCCGGGTATTAACATGCGAGACTCAGCCGTATTCCTTGCATGTGTGATCCTGGCCTAAGTGTGATGTGGTCCCTAAAAAAATGGTTTTGTAAATTTCGTTGTAAAAAAGAGAAATCGCTGGTCAACTTTTAACCCTTATAACTTCTTAACAAAAAAAATGTTGCTTCCAAAATTGTGTGATGATGTAAAGTAGACATGTGGGAAATGTTATTTATTAAGTATTTTGTGTGACATATCTCTCTGATTTAAGGGCATAAAAACTAAAATTTGAAAACTGCAAAATTTTAAAAATTTTCGCCATATTTCCAGTAATATCGAAGAAATTTTACCAATAACATGAAGTACAATATGTCACGAAAAATCAATCTCAGAATCAGTGGGATGCGTTAAAGCATTCCGGAGTTATTACCTCATAAAGTGACAGTGGTCAGAATTTTAAAAAATTGGCCTGGTCATTAAGCTACAAATTAGCTCTGCCACTAAGGGGTTAAGGACATCTCTATTGTCCTTATACTTGACCACCAGCATGTTGCTGCTGCATTGGGCACTGCTGTTGCCCTTTTTCAGCAGTTGCCGAATTAGCAACTTAAGGAGGCTTCTCTGATTTCTACGCAGTGCTGCATTCTACAATACTGTAATTTTGGCTGAGAGGGTTTTGAAATGTGGGATGCTGGTGTAAAAGTTATCCATGTAGAGGTGATAACCCTTATACAGCACTGGGTGCAGCAATCCCCACACAATTTTTGCACTCACACTCAGGATAGGGGGGCATTCAGGGCGGTCCATTTGGGTATCCCTACCTTCATAGACTATAAATCTGTGGGTGTACTCTGAGGTACTCTCGCACAGCTTGTACAGTTCAATTCCACTCCTGGGCAAGTATTGTCAGAATTTTAGTCTCCCTTTCAAATGAACCAGAGATTCATCTATACAAAAGTATCTTTGGGGGTTGTATGCCCTAGCAGATTTTCTGCTGAAAGTCAACTACTGGCCGAATTTAATCGTGTCTTTTTCATGGCCATACGAAATACCGGTGCTGCACAGTATATCAGTACTCCAGTATTGCAGAAGCTCTAGTTTTTTGACTATGTACATATGCAGCACAATGCCCCAAAATATCCTAATTTCTGCTGTATATAATTTTAAATGGATCCATCTGGCATATGATGATGTGGGATTTTCTGTGAAAAATTGATGGGCCTACACATTTTTCTGGATCACCATAAGATTTATTATATCCTTCCTCAAAAAGAATTTGAAAAAGTCAATTTCAGTGAGGCCTGTAGCATCAAATTGGATTCCTCTGCTGCCAACAAACTCCGGAATAACAGACTGATCATTTTAGTCCATATGGAATTGATTGCTGAAGGGTTTGTTTCAGTTCTAGGGCGCCTTGCTGGGAGTCCATATTGGGTAGATGATGCTGAGGAGGAGGAAGAAGAGTTGAGGAATGTGGGAAAGCATTTGCCTCCTCTGGTGAATAGTGTCTTCTTGACAAATGGGACATTTTTATTTTATTGCTCAAAACATTGGGGATGTTTATGTTAGTGGTGCTTTTACACGTGTATTCTGTGGGTTGTGTGTAAAGAATACTATTTATTGTAGAACGTAGAGAGGAAAAAAGTAGAGAGAAAAAATGTAGAATAAAAAAGTTAAGAAAAAAGTAAAATGGAAAAATTTAGAAGAAACGATCAGAAGAAAAAGAAAATGAAAAGAAATCCAGAAGTAAAAAATAGTGTATAAAAGAAATTACAGTGACGTTCACTAGATTAATGTCCGCTAATTATTCTTTTTTTTTGTAAAAGAAAAGCACATCACCTGCAACATAAGTTCCCCTTATTCACTAGCTATCAAGTTACCTGGCATTAACTATTCTTTTTATTGCAAAAGAAATGCGGACATCAGTAACACTGACGTACGTTCCCCTGATGCACTAGGTATAAAGTTATTGAGTGCTAACTATTCTTTTTTTGGTCAAAAGAAAAACAGACGTCACTAACACTGCAAGGTACGCTCCCCTAATGCACTTGCTAAAAAGTTACCCGGTGCTAATAATTATGTCCTTTTTCTTTTTGCAAAAGAAAAACAGATGTTACTAACACTGTGACGTATGCTCCCCTAATATGCTACCTATAAATTTACCCGTCGAAAATTGAAATCGTTGCCACACTTTTGGGGTTTGATAACTACTATCGTAAAATTTTCAAAAACTTCTAGTCGATTGTCAAACCCCTCACTGACATAACAAAGAAAGGTACAGACTTCCCGAGGTAGTCTGACTGCGCACATCAGGCATTTTCTTCTTTGAAAAAATGCTTTTCCATGGCTCCTGTACTCATTCAACACAATATTTTCCAATCATTTACTGTTGAGGTTGATGCATCTGAGGTGGGGGTTGGGGCTGTGATTTTTCAAGGGTCATCCCCTGGTAAGTGGCATCCATGTGCCTTCTTCTTTAAAAAAATTTTCTTCGGCCGAAAGGAACTATGATGTAGGCAATAGAGAACTTTTGGCCATCAAGTTGGCTTTTGAGGAGTGGCATCACTTTTTGAAGGAGGTAGTCAACCCTGTCACTGACATTACTGATCATAAAAATCTATTGTACCTCGGATCCACTAAACGTCTTAATCCTAGACAAGCTAGAAGTTTTTTGTTTTTACCAGGTTTAATTTTATTGAATCTTGCCACCCTGAGATTAAGAATGTCAAAGCTGATGCTTTGTCTCAAAGTTTTCCTGGGAAAGGTTGTTCGGATGACTCTGTCCTTATTTTACAGGAAGGGGTGGTCATCTCTGCCATGTGTTCTGAGCTGGAGGGAGAGGTATTGTAGGCTCAAGGGGGATGCGCCTGCTTGTCCTTCTGGAAATTTATTTGCATCTGCGTCTCAAAGTTTTAGGAGCACATCATAGCTTGGCTCTCACTGGTCATCAAGGTAGTAAAGCAACCTTAGACCTCCTTCCTCACTGATTTTGGTGACCAAAGTTGCATTGGGATGTAGTCGACTTTGTGTCTTCCTGTAATGTCTGTGCGTGCATACTCGTCCACCTGGGGCACTTCTACCACTAATAGATAATAAAATAAAGTCCAGCTCACCAGTCAAGACCTCATGAATATCGGAGCACGGAACCGCTGTGTCAAGGCGTTGAACGTTGCACAATGGAAGAAAATTCAGTTCCACGATAAAGTGAAAAAAATCCAATTCTTTATTCACTTATAAATTTCAGGAATAGAGGATAAAAGTATCAGCATAGATAGCAGCAAGCAGATGCGTTATCAAATAACGCATCTGCTTGCTGCTATCTATGCTGATACTTTTATCCTCTATTCCTGAAATTTATTAGTGAATAAAGAATTGGATTTTTTTCACTTTATCGTGGAGCTGGATTTTCTTCCATTGTGCACTTCTACCACTAACTATACCTGACCGGCCATGGACACATTTATCCAAGGATTTTATTACAGATCCTCCTTCCTCCTCTGGTAAGACTGTTATCTTAGTTATGGTGGATAGGTTCAGGTGCATTTCATTGTTTACCTGCTCTCCCTAACGCTAAGACCCTGGCTCAGGTGTTGTCAATGAGATACCGAATCTTCACTGGGGTTCCCTCCAATGTAGTGTCAGATCATGGGACCCAGTTTCTATCTAAATTCTGGAGGCCATTTTATTCTCACCTAGGGATGCATCCATCCTTTTCTTTGGCGTTTCATCCTTAAACTAATGGTCAGACTGAACATCTAAGCCAAAGTCTGGAGACATACCTCAGGTGTTTTGTGTCAGATAACCAGGGGGATTGGTCATCTTTTCTACCATTAGCTGATTTTGTCTTAAACAATTGTCACAGTGAGTCCACTGATAACTCACAATTTTTTGGTTCATATGGCTTCCATTCTCAGGTTTGTACCTTCATTAAGTAGGGGTCTATGGGGTTCCGGGGGAAAACAATTCTTTTCATCACACTTGCTGATATGGAAAGGGGTTCAGAACGAGTGAAAGGTCATGGGGACACATACAAACGCAAGGCTGATTAGAAACAGTAGTCAGGTCTGCCCTGAGTGTGAATAATTTGCAAATCAGGTAATAGGTTCATTGGTCCTTACAAGGTTGTCACCGTAAATAACCCTGTGGCCTTTCGTCTTGAGCTTCCTCTAACTCTTAAAATCCACAACGTTTTCTACAGGTCATTGCTCAAAACATATATAGTTTCAGGTAACAAGAATTGTGGATTCCCATACAGTTGTGGCCAAAAGTATTGACACCTCTGCAATTCTGTCAGATAATACTCAGTTTCTTCCTGAAAATGATTGCAAACACATTCTTTGGTATTATTATCTTCATTTAATTTGTCTTAAATGAAAAAACACAAAAGAGAATGAAGCAAAAAGCAAAACATTGATCATTTCACACAAAACTCCAAAAATGGGGCAGGCAAAAGTATTGGCACCCTCAGCCTAATACTTGGTTGCACAACCTTTAGCCAAAATAACTGCGACCAACCGCTTCCGGTAACCATCAATGAGTTTCTTACAATGCTCTGCTGGAATTTTTTTTTTTTAACTGTGTATTTTATTAACATTTTTAAACAGATACAGAAAAAGTACATGAATGTATAGATATGTCTCACAAGCTTGTTAGCAATAACTGTAAACCAGAAATCAGTATACATATCTTAATATCCACTAATACAATGAAAACAGGGAATATGACAAGATGAACAATACAATACTAGACAGGGAAATATAAGGAGGGGGGGGAAGGAGCGGGGAAGGTGAATATTTCAGGCTTCCATCAAGGCCAAGTTTCACTGTTATTCTTTATTGGCCCAATAAGTGTCCCAGAGTGACCAAACACTTTCAAAAAGATCTACCGTGTCATTTGACAAGGCAGATAGATACTCCATCCTTCTCACATCTTGGATCCGAGAATGGAGATCGGCAAGTGAGGGTGGGTGGGCTAACCTCCAGTTACAGGCAATTAGACACCTGGCGGCTGTGGTCATATGCAACAGTAACCGCTTCACTCTCTTCCCCAGCTGAACAAGTGGTATATTTAATATGTAGAATTTAGGATCCAAGGGAACCCGAAGGTTAGTTACTTTATAAATAAGAGATTGCACCAGCCTCCAGAAACCCTGGATATTGGGGCATACCCAGAATATGTGCGGTATGTCTCCTCCTGTAGCTCCACACCTCCAACAATTGTCAGGGATAGTTGGGTTTAGTTTATGTAGTAGTGATGGGGTGTGATACGCTCTGCTGGAATTTTAGACCATTCTTCTTTGGCAAACTGCTCCAGGTCCCTGATATTAGAAGGGTGCCTTCTCCAAACTGCCATTTTTAGATCTCTCCACAGGTGTTCTTTGGGATTCAGGTCTGGACTCATTGCTGGCCACCTTAGAAGTCTCCAGTACTTTCTCTCAAGCCATTTTCTAGTGCTTTTTGAAGTGTGTTTTGGGTCATTGTCATGCTGAAACACCCATGACCTCTGAGGGAGACCCAGCTTTCTCACACTGGGCCCTACATTATGCTGCAAAATTTGTTGGTAGTCTTCTGACTTCATAATGCCATGCACATGGTCAAGCAGTCCAGTGCCAGAGGCAGCAAAGCAACCCCAAAACATCAGGGAATCTCCACCATGTTTGACTGTAGGGACCGTGTTCTTTTCTTTGAATGCCTCTTTTTTTCTCCTGTAAACTCTATGTTGATGCCTTTGCCCAAAAAGCTCTACTTTTGTCTCATCTGACCAGAGAACATTCTTCCAAAACGTTTTAGGCTTTTTCTTCAGGTAAGTTTTGGCAAACTCCAGCCTGGATTTTTTATGTGTCGGGGTAAGAAGTGGGGTCTTCCTGGGTCTCCTACCATACAGTCCCTTTTCATTCAGATGCCGACGGATAGTACGGGTTGACACTGTTGTACCCTCGGACTGCAGGGCAGCTTGAACTTGTTTGGATGTTATTCGAGGTTCTTTATCCAACATCCGCACAATCTTGCGCTAAAATCTCTTGTCAATTTTTCTTTTCCATCCACATCTAGGGAGGTTAGCCACAGTGCCATGGGCTTTAAACTTTTTGATGACACTGCGCACAGTAGACACAGGAACATTCAGGTCTTTGGAGATGGACTTGTAGCCTTGAGATTGCTCATGCTTCCTCCCAATTTGGTTTCTCAAGTCCTCAGACAGTTCTTTGGTCTTCTTTCTTTTCTCCATGCTCAATGTGGTACACACAAGGACACAGGACAGAGGTTGAGTCAACTTTAATCCATGTCAACTGGCTGCAAGTGTGATTTCGTTATTGCCAACACCTTTTAGGTGCCACAGGTAAGTTACAGGTGCTGTTAATTACACAAATTAGAGAAGCATCACATGATTTTTCGAACAGTGCCAATACTTTTGTCCACCCTCTTTTTTATGTTTGGTGTGGAATTATATCCAATTTGGCTTTAGGACAATTCTTTTTGTGTTTTTTCATTTAAGACAAATGAAGATAATAATACCAAAGAATTTGTGTTTGCAATCATTTTCAGGAAGAAACTGAGTATTATCTGACAGAATTGCAGGGGTGTCAATACTTTTGGCCACAACTGTATGGTTCTCCGCTCTTTAGAATACTTGGTGCACTGGAAGGGATATGGTCCTCTAGTGGAGAGGATATGGGTACAGGCATCTGAGGTTAATGCCAGTAAAATAATTTTGTGCTTCCATGAGGCCTATCCAGATAAACTCGGTCCTGAGGGACAAGTGGTTCCTTGTACAAAGGGGGTTATGGTCACAAGGGTGTTACATCCTCCTGGAAGACCTGTAATTAGACAGTCATGTCAGGTAATGAATCGTAGGTCTTCTTTGGTGTGATTTGTGTCCCATATCAAATGGGTTTGGTTTCCTCTGATGCTGAAGAGGTTAACGACCCTTTCTATGCTGGTCAGAAACATGCTGGTGAAAGATTTGTCTTCCTGTGCTGTGTGCTAAAGTGAAGTGGTTGTAGAAGAGTTGTAGTAGTGTTCTGTGGTTTGCTGTAGTACATGTCTGTTTATCTTGTTGTCCCGGGTCCCATTTCGTTCATTCCTCCCTGTCCCTATCCTCCTCCCTATTGTTGGCTAGTGCTTTTGTATGATAAAGGTTTTCTGTTATCCATGTTTTGTCTTTATGTCTTGTTTATGTAACAACTCATCTCCCACCTCAGTTACAATAGATTCCGGGTACCCTGTTTTCCCCTTGATATATATATATATATAGATATCTATCTATCTATCTATCTATATATATATATTTACACGACTAAACCAACATGACATGAACCAACACAATATGTACATAGTGCACTGTCTTCTTCATGCGTGCTCAGAGCGCATGCCCTGACAGAATATCCACAACAAACAACTGGACTTGTTATTCTGATGTCCGGTCACTAGATTTAATCAGCTTCCTAGACGATGAAATTCTCTGCTAAAGGTGCAGGTGAAGATTCATATCAGTCCCAGTAGTACTTCATGGAGCTCTCCTATGGCATTCACGTTTTTACCAGAATCTCGTTATACAGGAGTTCACACAGTCTCCATCAGTTCATATGCAGTCTCAGTAACAGGAATGTTCTTGGAGATACTGAGAATCCTATCTATCTCTCACTAACTAACTAAACAGTCGGTGACCAGTCACACATCCCAGTTTACTCAGGGAGCCGCTCCCTATGGGTCAAACCATCCAATTTGGATCACTTCAGGTTCCCAGTCTCTCTGTGTATCTCAGGCAGGACTTCTCTCCATTTTACCTCACAAGCTCCAGTCCCAACTACTTTCTGTTTCCAGAACTTTCTTCTCTTCTGCAATTGTGACCTCTAGTGGCCAAAGTAAGTTATTGCAGCATCATTTATCATAACAGAAACAATTAACATGCTACATTTTGCCTCATGGGATGGGAGAGGGGACAGATAAGGGTTTAACAGGAGTCTAGTAAGGTCAGAGACTCGGGCCTCTCTACCTTCAAGAGTCCCCCTAAGACAGGAATAGTTAGGGTCCCAGTTCCAGGGACAGTTTGAGGCCCCCCTTCCTTACTAAAGACCATCACAGCATGACAGATACAATTCCACCATTGTAACAAGTTAGTTCATGAAATGTCTTCACTCTTAAATATTCCTACATCAACTGTAGGTAATATTATAAAATATTATTATTAGTAATATTATGAATATTATAAAATGTAGAAGCTTTGAGGAACCACAACTCAGCCACTAAGTGTATAATGCTTAAAGTGAGGTAGCAGAGAACTGAAACGCATAGTGCTTAAAAGCTATCAAAACCCTGGTGACTCAATAACTGCATAGCTACAAACTTGCTCTGACATTAACAGCATAAGAACTGTGTTGGAAGCTTTGTGTGTACCCATGGCCGAGAAGTTTCATGCACACCTTACATCATAATGGGCAATGCCAAGCAATAAATGGAGTAAGTCACTAGTGGACTCGGAGTAATGGAAAGGTGATCTGTGAGATGGTGAATCACACTTCTCTGACTGTCAGTCTGATGGATGCATTTTTGTTTGGCAACAGCCAGAAGAATGTTATCTGCCTGCCTGCATTGTGCCAACTGGAAAACTTGGTGGTGGAGGAATAATGTTATTGAGGGGAAGAGTTTCAGGTGTTGAACCAGGTCCCTTTATTTCCAGTAAAATGAAATCTTAATGCTTCAGCATATCAAAACATTTTGGACAATAGTATACTTCCAACTTTTTGGGAACAGTTTGGGAAAGTCTTTTTTCTGTTCCAGCATGAATTTTCCCCATATACAATACAAGGCCCATAAAGGAATGGATAGGTGAATTTGTTATGGAAGAACTAGACCTGACCTCAACCTGATCAAACACCTGATAAGAATTAGAATGGAAATTGTAAGCTTGGACCAAGGGCGGCGCTTGGGACAGGGAAACAATGCAGATACCTAGTGTCCCCACCCACAAAGGAGGCCCCCTGTGTCTACAGCCCCTTTATGAAGTGCACAGAGGGTGCACAGCACTACTTATAGTGAATAATGCTGTGCATCCTCTGTAGTCCCGGTGCATCTCTCTTCCTCTCCCCCAGCAGTGTGGAGTTAGAAGTTGAGAGGGAGGGGCCGTCTCACAGCAGTGGTCAGACATCAGGGCAGGAAGATGTCTGCAGCACTGTCTGTGCCTGTGTCCCCTCTTCCTCATCTCTATGACTGCTCCTAAACCACTGTCCTGGGATCTGCACAAGTGAATCAGCAGGACCTGATAAGTATACATACAGTGCTGGCAAACGTTAAGATACCTGTTCAAAATTTTCAGTTTGTCTAATTCTTCTCTTTGGGTCAAAAGAACAGAGAAATGCAGTGCTTGCAGACCTCAAATAATGCAAAGAAAACAAGTTCATAATCATTTAGAAACAACAATACTAATGTTTTGACTCAGGAAGAGTTCGGAAACCAATATTTTGTCGAACAGCCATGATTTCTAAGCACAGTTTCATGCGTCTTGGCATGCTTTCCACCAGTCTTTCACCCTGCTTTTGGGTGACCTTATGCCACTCCTTGTAGAAAAATGTAAGCAGTTCTTTGATGGCTTGTGACTATCCATCTTCCTCTTGATTACATTCCAGAGGTTTTCAATGGGGTTCAGGTCTGGAGATTGGGCTGCCCATGACAGGGATTTCATGTGGTGGTCCTTCATCCACACATTGATCGACCTAGCTGTGTGGCATGGCGCATTGTCCTGCTGGAAAAAACAGTCCTCAGAGTTGGGGAACATTGCCTGAGCAGGAGGAATCAACTGTTTTTTCCAGGATAACCTTGTATATGGCTTGATTCATACGTCCTTCGCAAAGATTAACCTGCCCAATTCCAGCCTTGCTGAAGCATCCCCATCCTCCACCAAATTTCACAGTGGGTGCAAGATGTTGAACAATACAGGGCCCAGGACAGAGCCCTATGGTACCCCACTTGAGACATTCTTCTAACTGGATGTGCAGCCATTTACGACCACTCTTTGGGTCCGATCGCTAAGCCAGTTATGAATCCACCTAACAGTTGCCTTGTCCATTCCATACATTTTTTCAATAAGGATGGTGTGAGATACTTTGTCAAATGCTTCGCTGAAGTAAAAATATATATCTACAGCATTTCCCTGATCCACCCAGTGATTCTGTCATAGAAGGAATTTAAGTTAGTCTGACATGACTTATTAGTTACAAACCCATGATAACTCTGGTTAATCACTTCATTCTAATCCAGGTACTTACATACACGTTTAATAATTTGCTCTAAGATCTTTCCTGGTATAGAAGTCTGACTCACCGGCCTATAGTTCCCTGGGTCCACCTTCGCCCCCTTATTGAAGGTACCAACATAATTTGCTCTTCTCCAGTCTTCTGGAACTTCTCCTGTTCTCCAAGAATTTTCAGAGATTATGAGAGTGGTTCAAAAAATTCTTCTGCTATCTCCTTCAGTGCTCTGGGGTGTAATTCATCTGGAACTGGAGACTTGAATTCATTTATGTTAGCTAAGTATTCCCTCACCATCTGTTTATGGTTAGTGTGGATTATTTTATTCCTTTAATAGGACAGTGAAGATCAGTTGATGTTACATTTCCTTTCTGAGAGAAAAAATGCAAAATAGGAATTTAAAAGTTCGGCTTTTTCAACATCTTTGCTTACCATTTCCACAGAACTCCCAGTCACTGAAACTTCAATTTCTGTGTAGATTTACACTTTTCTAACATACAATGCGACACCTTCTCATTTATCAAGTCTGTTTCTTGGAAATAAGTTGTATCCGTCTAGCCTTGTATTCTAATCAAGTGTATCGTCATACCAAGTTTGAGTGATTCCAATGACATTTTTTTTCCTGCGCTAGTAGTTCCAATTCTCCTTGTTTGTTGCCCATGCTTTGTGCATTAGTATAGAAACATTTTAGCTTGTGATTGGTTTCTCTTTCGCTAATATTTTTATTATTTAGTTTTTTTTTGTCTTTGTTCTTCTTTTCCACTTCTAATAGGAGAGCTCTCAACAGTATTTGTCAGGTGTATGGCTTTTTCTGGTCTTTTGCATCCCTTCCCACATTGTTCTACTTTAAAGCACTCCTGATGAGTGTAGCAAGGCAACTTCCAAATACATGTTTTCCAGTCTTCGTAAGATGCACACCATCTCTAACAAGTAGTCCACTGTATAATTTGTTCTGTGATCAAGAAATCGAAATCCTTGCTAACAGCTCCATCAATGTAGCCAGTTGTTCACCTGCAGTCTTAAGGGGGCTTTACACATAGCGATATCGCTAAAGCGTCACCGATTTGTGACGCAGCAGCGATATCGCTACATGTGATACTTACCTCTGACCAGCCCCCCCGCTGGCTATCGCTGATCGCGCGAGATCGGCCTGGTCCATTTCTTGTCGTCTGCTTCCTGCTGGCGCCGACGAGAAAGCTATGGACGCAAGCGGAAGACGGCGGTCATCGCTTCGTCTGAAAGGCAAGAGCGACCGCCGAGCATCGCTACATCGCTAGTGAGATCTGCCTGTGTGGCAGCTCACTAGCGACCATTTAGAGATGCACCATCGATCCTGACCGGGTCGTATCATGGTCGGGATCGCTGGTGCATTGCTAAATGTAAAGGGGCTTTTATTCCACCTCCTTGTTACATGGCCAGCCACTGGGAGGATGGAAGAGAAGACCACCTGCGCTCCCAGTTCTTTCACTTTCTTACCTGTTTTCAAAGTCACTGCAGATGATTTCCAGGTTGTTTCTTGCTGTGTCATTTGTCCCCACGTGTAGTAGCAGGAATGGGTAGTCATCTGTAGGTCTGAAGAGTCCTGATATTCTGTCAAACACATCTTTAGTTTTTGCACCTGGAAGACAGCACATTTCTCTTGAGGTTATATCCAGTCTGCAGATAGCGGCCTCTGTTCCTCTCATCAGGGAATACCCCACAACCACAACTCTCCGTTTCTTCTTCAGAACATATTTCTTTCTTTATCCAGGAGGACTCTAAGGGCGTACAAGGTTGTTCTTTGTGGGAAGTGGGAACAGTCTTTTCTTGATGTACTTCATCATTCTCCTGCGTAAGAGCCTGGTACTGTTTCCTGAGCCGTATGGGTGCTAACTGCCTCCGAATCCCCCTGGTTCTCTGGGTTACATGCTTACATTCCTCTGTTACTACAGGTGCACTTCGAATTTCTTCTCTTTCTATAACATGAAGAGATAATTCTGCTCTAAGAAATCTTCACCTTCCTTAATGATTTTCAATGTAGCTAACCTCTCAGATTTTGCAACTTTTATATATTATAAAATGGTTTTAATAGCGATTAAAGGGATTGATTTTAGCTTTTTTTTCCTATTTGTTTTTTTGAGATAATTGCCCCCGAGATGATTTGTTTCTTTGTTAGTGGGCACTGATAAGGGGCCCACAAATAGTGACAGCCAGCACCCCGGCATAAATCACCTCCTGCATGCCACTCTTGTCCAACAGATCACTAGATATAGATGATCTGAGAATAACTTTGCTGCCACCTGCTGGCTCAACTCATTATCAATCTACTATGTAATGCTGTGAACTCCAACGTTTGGTAATCCTGATGTTGCAAAACCCCAATTCCCATCATGTCCAGTCAACCAAGTGTTATGTGCACGCCGCTATGTTCAGATAAGGGCGGAACAGCTCTTATGAATTCTTTGGATCTCTGGGGGGAACCGTTACTCAGGGTGACCATGTACTGCAGCTTCCTCAGGCACAAGATGGATCCACTTGCTCACACAGATACCACTAATAGAGTCCTCATGAACATGAACAGTGTAGTTTAATGTCACAGCACATTCAGTACAATTCAAGTCTCTTAAGCACAGGCTTTATAACAGTACAGCTGCTTCATAGTGGCACATTGACTAACAGTCTCTTTTGTTAGCACAGTTCAAGACACTTTACAAAAGACACAGCAGTACACATTTTTTCTAGGACAGTGAGATGGAGGAGGGTTTGCTGAGGGAGATTATCCCTGTAACACAACTTCTTATCGTACTTCTCTTCCTGTTCCTTATAGACTTTCTCAAGTCACAGTATAGGGGTAGCCCAGCTCCACTCTGTAATGGAGTCCTGTGCCCCTATGGTCCACTTGCCTGAACGTATTTTAGAGACAGATCATAGACCACTCATCCCTTTCGGCTGCTGCCAGAATGTAAACAAGTTTCCCATAATCCCTCTGGGGCTCTGCTAACCACTCCCTGTCTCCTGTGTTAACCTCTCTAGGTGCTGGATGCTTTTGAAGCAACAGCAGTTAGCACTATTTCTGCATGGCACAAGACATAGGATATGTCTATATTTTTTTACTAAGTATTATACAACGGGCTGTTCATACTCAGCACTGCCCAAGTCACACTGTGAGTTCAGTTAATTCCTCCTAATAAAAACAGCTGCCCTAAAAGCAATGTTGTGACACCATCCATGCTTAGACTGTGGTATCAGGACCTTTTCAGAGTAGCTGACTGCAATGGTCTGATAAGGCTTTATTCACACATCAGTATTTTTGCATCAGCATCTCATCAGTATTTGTATGCCAAAACCAGGAGTGTCTCCAAAACAGAACAGGAGTCGGTCTATCAGTTATAGCTTTTCTTTGTAAGTTCCACTTCTGGTTTTGGCATACAAATACCATTGTATCAGCTCCCGTATGGATGTTCATGCAACCACTCGTGTAATAGGAAATCCTCATCTGTGCCCCTCATTTATTAGGTCTGTCCTTGTGACTGGTTCTCTTCAATCTTCAGGATCTTAAAGGGGTAAATACATAATATAACCCACACACCTGTCTGGTGCAGGCGTCTTGACAGGTGTGCAAGTTATAACATCGTTGGCATCGCTCACTTCTCGTAATAAACTGCTCTAGCCAGCACTGGATAAACCCTTTACATGGAAAATATCATTTGAAGTAACTTTTCAGAATTTCTAGTCATTTGTATGACTATAAGGAATGACACTATTGCTGGCCATTAGGTATTGTAACATGCCTATTTCACCAATTGATCTCTCTGAAGGCTCCAATTTTCAGTTGTCTCTAAGGGTATGTGCACACACTGCGTATTCTGCTGCGGATCCACAGAAGTTTCTGTTGCGGTGTACAGTACCATTATAATCAATGTAAAACAAAAACCGCAGTGCACACAGTGCGGAATTTTCCGCGCGGATTTGCTGTGGTTTCAAAACCGCAGCATGTCACTTTTGTGTGGAATCCGCAGCGGTGTCAAACCGCAGGTCTTTTGACCTGCGGATTTAGCAAAATCCGCACGGAAAATTCTGCAGCGTGTGCACACACCCTGAAAATGCAACGCTTAACACAATACAAGTGGTAGTCTCATCCCTCGGTATGAAGCTTCGTGTTTAACCCCACTGACCATATTGTTTTCAGGACAACTGGAACCTGCACTTCACTTAAAAAAGGATGATCCATAAGACACAGACATCATCAGAGCACGCTAGGGTTGTAAATCAAAAAGTTAGGAAAGAAAAATTAAAAGAGGTAGGAAGTAACCGACTTTAACGACCATCTGACAAAAGATGAAGAACAAAAGCAATATGTCCTGCAAGTTGTAAGCAAATGCCGAGCATTATATTCTGACGTTTCAAAAACTACTTTAACAAAAGCTCTAGAATAGATAACTATGTAAAATTATCAACTCATGTAGGTTAGCGTGCTCTGATGGTTCATCTGTGCTACTGAGCAATTTATTAGCCATTAACAACTTTTCATTGTCTGTAATGGTGGGATCAAAAAACGATAATCCCACCAACTCTGCATTCAAATACCACAAATGGTTCGAAAATTTGGTCAGGGCTATTTCTGCAATGTTGTTGTCACATTCTTTATAGTCTAACAGACTATGCAAAATACCTAAATCTTAAAATACCTCAATTTGGATTTTTTCAAACTTTGAGCGACGAGCGGCACGGGTTAACATCGTTTGATCGAGCTCAAATTTTGGCTCTCTCAATATCTGGAAAGGGGAATCGTTTTGTGGGGTCCAGACGAACAAGATTCTGACATCTTTCCCCCCCCCATATGAGATCCGGTCACCCTAGTGTACATTAATGAGAAAAAAAATGAATACTTTCCGTACCCACTGTAAGAAAAACGAATCTAGCTAGTATAGAGATCCTGCAAGTAAAAAGTAACTCTCCAGGTATGGAATCTGTGAAAAAGCTCAGCAGAGCAACTTGAAACTCCATGGACAAACAAAATAGGGAGAGATACCAACTAATGATGAGAGAATGTGCAAGGATAACATCTTATATCATGCTCAGGTGTTATCTGAGCATGTGGGAGCGCTCGTATATTATGTTAGCGTCTCTGCAGCTGCATGATTTTCGTCTGTTAGGAATCCTTTAACTGGAAACCCCCACGTGTTGAGGTTTCATGATGCTCACTTTCTTTGGAGAGCAACAGGCGTGTTACTCCATGTGGCCTTACTCCTGATGACTACAGGCATACTACCCCAATTCAATGACTAGGAAAACATATGCTGCCTCCAGAAAAGAAACCTTCTCTCTATAAGGCAAGGCCGGATTCACCTTTAATATGAAGGTACCAGATAGTCAAAGCCAGCGTAGCATTTTTCTTGGCTAACATCAGAGGTGTTCCCCTAAGAATTCAGGCAGGGCAGGGGGAAACAAAAAATAAAAACAAAAACACCCTTGCTCCTTGTTGCTCTATCCCAACAGCAGAATAAGGGTGCCGAAGTGGACCTATGTGAAGAGAGGCTGACATTTTTATGGGAACGGCAGATATTGTCTTCTGGAAAACATGGGCCTGTATGGGCAGTTGTTGAGATGGTAAGGATTCCTGTCTCATCCCAGATGTAGGGGAGCCTGCCTGGATCTGGATCATGGACCAAATCTGTTCAGAGAGACTCATTCAGTACATATCAGTGTTGAGAGAAGTCGACGGATCCCATGCAGATCTAGTGTTAGGCCGGGGTCACATTAGCATCAGATACCATTCGTCCCGAGTCGTATGCTGGTTATGCGCCAGTCTGAGTGAGCCGTTAAGAAGAGCACAAGCAAAAGGGGTTGTGACTGCAAATGGGGATAGTGTCAGGGTTCCTCCTGGTCCAAAATGACATGATGGAGCAGAGAGGGACAGGCCAGTAGGGAGTCTATCTGAACCCACAGACTAATCAGATAGCAAGGTCTTGAAGACTATGTCCATCTATGAGGAGCAGTAGTACAAGCAGAGCACACAGACCTATCAGCATCATAGAAGATAGGGTGATGTGACTGGCAAAAAAAAAACAAAACAATTTTCCACCATAAAAAAAAACAACATGGCTATGTGCAAATGGAGTCTTCTTTAATGACTTCAGATGAGTTTTGAGACTTGGTTTTGCTGCTGTAGAAGCTTAGGAGAAAACAAACAAACAAAAAAACTCCTCGTGCACATAACCTAAGGCTATGTGCTCACTACTTTTAAAGGGAGCCTGTCAGCAGGATTGTGCACAGTAACCTACAGACACTGTCAGGTTGGCACCATTATACTTTACAATATTAATTGTAAAGTGCTGCGGAATATGTTGGCGCTATATAAATAAAAATTATTATTTATTATTATTATTATACTGATTGAAATGATACCTGGGTGATGAAGTCCGTCTTGTGGTTGTTGTTTAATCTGTATTTTCAGTTTTGAGTTAATGATCTGCTCGTGCTCCAGGGCGGGTCTTCATGTGGTGCTCTGATTAGTTATTCATCTGTATGGCTTCTGACACATCTCTAATCCCTCAGTGACCTGCCTCCCTAGTTTGCATAATAAATATACTGTATGTACATACTTAAAGAAAACCAAAATACCCTTCTGCAGGCAGGCGGCGGCATAGTCGCATGTTTCATGTGTAGTTAATAACTATGCTTCATGTTTTTCTGAGGAGTATTAAACAAATCCATTTCAAAATGGCGCCCGCGCAGTAGCAGCTATCAGTGTATCTAGAGGTGATCCAATAGGTGCTACTGCGCATGCACCGGCGGCGCCATCTTGTTAAAGAAAAAATTTCCTCCTCCAAGATAGCGCCGCCTATGCCTACGCAGTTATCAGCGATAGCAATTTTAGAATTTGGTGTGTGCACTTGGGCATGCACTTCCTACTAAATTATGCCTGCTTTTGAAAAAGTTGGGACAGCTGAAAGAATGCCAAAATTCGCAACATTTTAACCCCTTAATGACCGTCAATAAGTCTTTTAACTGACCTGAGATATAAGAGACTAGCACCCCCATACAAGTAACAATCCAGCAGCTGTCGGCTGTACACTATAGCTGACAACTTGCTGCATCAGCCACGATCAGTGTTGTCACCGTCCATATCTGTTTAACCCCTTAGATGCTGCTGCCAATACTGACTACTTCATATAAATGTTTAAAAGAGTGTGGCTTCTCCCTCTTTATCCCCATCGACACCCTGAGATCATGATTGTGTGGTCCTGATGTTTGCCTTGTCAATTCACTAGCAAATAGCGGCCTTAGAGTCTGCCGGCTATGGTAACATGTTCAAAAGTCAGTGACAATTAGGAGGTGAAAATCAACTTTTTCATTCCTATCATGCCACTATGTATTAAATCCTGAAAAGCACCTGAAGGGTTAATAAACTGTCTGATAGTTCTTAGTATGTCACGAGGTGGTGCTTTTAAAATGGTATAACTTTGGGGGGGGGGTTTCCCAAAACAGTCATATGTTAAAGTTTGGGCACCCCTATTAATGTTAACCTTTTTTCTTTATTACAATTTTAGTTTTTGTAACAGCTATTTCAGTTACATATATCTAATAACTGATGGACTCAGTTATATTTCTGGATTCAAATGAGGTTTAGTGTACTAACAGAAAATGTGCAATCTGCATTTTAACAAAATTTGACCGGTGCAAAAGTATATGGGCCCCTCAACATAAAAGGTGACATTAATATTTCGTAGATCCTCCTTTTGCAAAAATAACAGCCTCTAGTCGCTTCCTATAGCTATTAATGAGTTCCTGGATGAAGGTATTTGTGACCATTACTGTTTACAAAACAATTCCAGTTCAGTTAAGTTTAATGGTCGCCGAGCATGGACAGCCCGCTTCAAATCATCCCACAGATGCTCAATGATATTCAGGTCTGGGGACTGGAATGGCCATTCCAGAACATTGTAATTGTTCCTCTGCATGAATGCCTGAGTAGATTTGGAGCTGTGTTTTGGATCATTGTCTTGCTGAAATATCCATCCCCTGCGTAACTTCAACTTCGTCACTGATTCTTGCACATTATTGTCAAGAATCTGCTGATACCGAGTTGAATCCATGCGACCCTCAACTTTAACAAGATTCCCGATGCCGGCATTGGCCACACAGCCCCAAAGCATGATGGAACCTCCACCAAAATTTATTGTGGGTAGCAAGTGTTTTTCTTGGAATGCTGTGTTTTTTAGCCTCCATGTATAACGCCTTTTTGTATGACCAAACAACTCAATCTTTGTTTCATCAGTCCACAGGACCTTCTTCCAAAATGTAACTGGCTTGTCCAAATGTGCTTTTGCATACCTCAGGCGACTCTGTTTGTGGCGTGCTTGCAGAAACGGCTTCTTTAGCATCACTCTCCCATACAGCTTCTCCTTGTGCAAAGTGCGCTGTATTGTTGACCGATGCACAGTGACACCATCTGCAGCAAGATGATGCTGCAGGTCTTTGGAGATGGTCTGTGGATTGTCCTTGACTGTTCTCACCATTCTTCTTCTCTGCCTTTCTGATATTTTTCTTGGCCTGCCACTTCTGGGCTTAACAAGAACTGTACCTGTGTTCTTCCATTTCCTTACTATGTTCCTCACAGTGGAAACTGACAGGTTAAATCTCTGAGACAACTTTTTGTATCCTTCCCCTGAAAAGCTATGTTGAATAATCTTGGTTTTCAGATCATTTGAGAGTTGTTTTGAGGAGCCCATGATGCCACTCTTCATAGGAGAATCAAATAGGAGAACTACTTGCAAGTGGCCACCTTAAATACCTTTTCTCATGATTTGATACACCTGGCTATGAAGTTCAAAGCTCAATGAGGTTACTAAACCAATTTAGTGCTTCAGGAAGTCAGTAAAAAGTAGTTAGGAGTGTTCAAATCAAGAAAATGATAAGGGTGCCCATACTTTTGCACCGGTCAAATTTTGTTTAAATGCAGATTGCACATTTTCTGTTACTACAATAAACCTCATTTGAATCCAGAAATATAACTGAGTCCATCAGATATATGAAACTGAAATAGCTGTTGCAAAAACCAAAATTGTTATAAAGAAAAAAGGTTAACATCAATAGGGGTGCCCAAACTTTAACATATGACTGTATATAGGACCCCGAAAGTCACTTCAAACCTGGAAAGGTCCCTAAAAAAAATAATTTTGTAAATTTCCTTGAAAAAAATGAAAAATTGCTGCTAGCATTTTAGGAGGTTTAAAAATGTAACAAAATAAAGTACAATTTTACAAATGGTGCTGGTGTAGAGCAGACATGTGGGAATTATTTATTAATTTTTTGCTATGGTATGACTATCTGAATCAAAGGGATAATAATTCAAAGTTTGAAAATTGCTATTTTTTTTAAATTGGTCAAATTTCTGATTTTTTTTATAAATAAACAAAATCACATCAACCTAAATTTACCATTATCATAAAGTATGTGTCACGAAAAAACAATCTCAAAATCACTGGAATTTGTAGAAGCGTTCCAGAGTTATTACCACATAAAAGTGACAGTGGTCAGATTTTTAAAATTTGACTCTGACACTAAGGGGTGAAAGCAGGGACTTGTGCAAAAATTTCACATTTCGAACAACTTTACACCAGATTTCTGATGCAAATTGTTTGATGAATCTGCTTTTTTTTTGTTTTAAATCTAGTGTCAGGGCCTATGGTAGCAAGTCCCCCCAATGCCATGAAAAAGAAAAATATTTCTAGCCATTATATGACTTGTATCTGGCATTTTTCATTGCTTTCTCTGCATACTCTAGTTTTTAGCTGTCTGAGTCAGAGGATGGAGTCTAGATGCGGTGATATCTCCCGTACACAAAAATAATCTATTCCTGCTCTCCTGTGTTTATGTAGCACAGACAAACAGCAGCAGCATGAATAACATTTTAAAGCAATTCTAAGCAGTGTAGCTGTAAATCCAGTGCTGGAGTTAGATAAACCCTGACTACCTGCAGTCTCCATATCCAGTTCTAATTTGGTCCCTTAGTGAGCCACCGTAATTGGAGAAAATATTTTTCTGCTAAGCTTCCTATATTCATTTGTATGATTGCTCTATACAAAATTTGTTTAAAACAATAGTGACCATTTAAGACACTTAAGATCTACAACTTGACAAAAGTACCTAACCAGAAGAAAACATACATTTAAGAACACAAATATAATCTGATTGTTCTGTGAATCTTATAATAACTTTAATGTACTTTTGCATTTTACAGAAGTCTGGTTAAAAATGCATATTCTTCCCATTTATCCTCACAGCTGGTAAAACATTTTCTGTACGTGACGCGATTATCAAATGATAAGCTTCACTGTCGTATTTTTGCAATTCTTTACCCAAGAACAGAAAAAATTAAGCCAATATTTTCTTGCCCAGTCTCAAATCATTCTTTGCAATATAGAGGGTTACCACTCCCTGACTGTCAGGTTGTGCCCTGGATCCATAAACAGCACTTGTAAAAATCCAACCGGGTGGACAGGCCGGCTAGTTGGCTTTGGCGCGGAGCTGTGCTCTCTTGCCTGTGACAGCCTGGAATCCAGTTTTGATGCTAGCCACAGAACAGCGAGAATGGCAGGTTTCACACTGCAGGAAATATAACCTGGTGTCCTTCTGCAGGATAGTGTCCGGCGACCGGCAGGTGTGACAAGTCACATACTCCTCTGTTAGAAAAAAAAAAATGCATATGTAAATGATAGCTCCAGAATACAAATGTGCAAATTGCCAAGTATAGTCAAGACCATTATAAAGCAGGTCACAAAAATGTCAAAGAGAATGACAACAGAAAGGGCAAATTCATGCAGTTTGGTAACTTTAAAACCGGCGCACTGCTTGCAAACAGAATGCAGAGTAATCTACACCACGTTATTAGATGAGCCGTAACTCAAAAACGAATCGGAGTAATAAACATGATGGTTCCAGTCACTTGTACTGTAATAACAAAAAAATGGCTGAGGAGGAGAAAGGGAGCAGGTGGAGGATGCATTTATCAAAGGGGTCCTCTGTGATTAGTAATAATCGACTACTTTCTCCCAAAAATGACTGCACACCTGTTCCAAGGGTTCAGTCTGGAATTGCTGCTCATCCAAGGCTACAACACCACACACAACCTGAATTTTATTTTTTTTATTAAAGACATTTTTCCATATCTTTCTTTACTGGTCAGTCAATAAACGTCCATGGGAGTTAGTCTGTGTTCTCCTACTGGTTCTCCTGACATGAGCGAACCGTTTCATATATGCTCATTAGGCAGGCTGCTCGGGTCAGGACAAGCGTGTGGAAACAAGCATTAAACAGTTACTGTGTTAGGCCGCTGCCATGTACTTCAGAATTTCTCTTGAATAAGAGCTGTTCTGCAGCACCTGGCAGCGGGCACTGCACAAGAATTGGAGATGCACCGTGCAGCTCTATCCAATGAGATTACATTGAGCCGCAGCCTGCGGGCGTCAGGTCATCAATATCAGATACATGAGAGCCCATCAAACTTTAGTTACCCAACAAATCCTTTAATTCTAACAAAGAAACTCCTAATCAACATCTGCATATCTATACAGAAAATACCCATGTGTCAATTAATTAGCGACTCGATTACATATTTTAACATAACATCACCAATGAGTCCATGATATATGAATAAAACTACATACATTTTATTAGAAAAAAATGTTAAAATCAGACAAAATATACAAACACGTAATCAACTGAGCACAAAACATAAAAAGGTGACACTGAAACCAGAGTAAATAGAGCAGGGAGTGTTATCTATGTAAATGCCCTATAAGGTAATGTCTACACAGTAGAGTTGAGCGACTTTGGTCTGATCGGGTTTCATGAAACTCGAATGAAACAAAATTTGAGTCGGATGAAACTGGTCCGACTAGGGCAAAAAAAAGTCGGAGTTTCGTCCGAAACCCGACCCCAATGCAAGTCAATGGGGAATAAAAGTCGGCATTGAGCGGATGACATTAATCCACTCAATGCCGACTTTTATTCCCCATTGACTTGCATTGGGGTCGGGTTTTGGATGAAACTCCGACTTTATTTTTGCCCTAGTCAGACCAGTTTCATCCGACTCAAATTTTGTTACATTCGGGTTTCACGAAACCCGATCCGACCAAAGTCGCTCAACTCTACTACACAGTAATCATAATGTTGCAACCATCTCTTTGAGTTAAAGTAACTAGGTCCCATTTGATAGTAAGTATATCATTCAAGTGGGTAATCAAATCTGGACTGCAGCAGTATATAGTCATAAATAACAGATCAACTGCTGCTGCACATCCACATTGATGCCCATGTCACAAACAATGGAACATCCACCAAATACCGTATTTACTCGTGTATAAGCAGAGTTTGTCACAATATTTTTTTTGTGCTGAAAAAGGCCCCCCCTTGGCTTATACAGGAGTCAATTGTCCCAGAAAGCCAGCGGGGAGGGGGAGCGGCGGGAGGAGCCAGCGGCTGCGGCTAAAGCCTGTGCCGTTGCTAAAGACAAATGAATATTCATTTCTCATAGCGCGCACAGTGGCACCCGCAGTTGCCGGCTTCCAGAAGACATCCTACTCACGCTTCAGTGTGCCCTCGTAGCATCTCGTTGGTCCTGGCTTCCAGCAGTTCTGTAGCTTCTGTAATAGGAAGGATGCATACCAGGACAGCGACAGGGGGGGCCACGCATACCAGGACAGCGACAGGGGGGGGCCACGCATACCAGGACAGCGACAGGGGGAGCCACACATACCAGGACAGGACGGGGGAAGCCACGCATACTAGGACAGGGATGAGATGACAATGCATACCCAGCTTATACTTGAGTCAATAAGCTTACCCAGTTTTCCACGGCAAAATTAGGTGCCTTTGCTTATACTCAAGTATATACGGTACTTAATAATCAGCAGTAAACACTCTAGTGAGAGTTACGGTAATAGACACATCCATATAGGTATGAAGTCTAGCAGTCATTACCCAAGACAAGTTCACACTCCTATGCGCCCACCCCAACACATGTTTCGCTAGGCGGTAGCTTCCTCAGGGTGAATCCAGCAGTGCCACAGAGAGATCAATGGATAGTGGAAAAAGGTAAATCCAGTTTCATAAATCTGATGTTTAAAATATATCAAATATATATCAGATTGCAATGATTAAAGACCTGAGGGTCTAAAACGCGTCTGCCTATCATCTCCCCAAGCCAGGGTAGTGACTACCATGCTGCGGTCTTATTTTTAATCTACCTACTAAATTTGATATATTTTATACATCGGATTTCTAAAGCTGGATTTAACTATTTCGACTATGAATTTATTGTATTTTTTAGGAGTCTGAAAATGGACACTGACTCCACAGCACTGTAGAAGTAAGCCATCACACAACATTAATCAGTAAATAAAAAGCACTTACTAATATATCTTCTCAACACATTCTCTATCTGTTTCTGTTGGAATCGACCCTTGATGACTAACTGGTTGTTACCATCTATAGAGCCACTGCAGAAAAGAGAAAAAAAATAAAAAAGCGTTAGAAAACAAGTTAGCAGAAACTTGCCTGTGCTAATGACCATCGCAGTCACTTTAAAAGAGTTTGGCCACCTCTCATCGTTTGGACCCACTCTTGATTATGGGATGTAAAATATACACAGGTGACAGTGACCTTTATTCTGCCAATTGTTGTGGAAGTGCTAGTTTAAGTCATGGCCAGCAATCGTTATCTGTAGGTTACCAAAACATTGAGCCATGAAAATAGGGATTTTTGTGTACTCACCGTAAAATCCTTTTCTCCGAGCCAATCATTGGGGGACACAGAGACCGTGGGTGTTACGCTGCTTGCCAGTAGGAGGACACTAAGTAAACACAGAAAAAAGTTAACTCCTCCCCTGCAGTGTACACCCTCTCGCTGGCTGGGAATTCCCCAGTTCCGTAAAAAAAGCAGTAGGGAGTATTAAACGAATGACAAGCATAACTGTCAAAACCTAAAGATGCTACAGTGAGCCAATAGGCCAAACAGGGTGGGTGCTGTGTCCCAGAATGATTGGCTCGGAGAAAAGGATTTTACGGTGAGTACACAAAAATCCCTATTTCTCCTATGCCTCATTGGGGGACACAGAGACCGTGGGACGTCCTAAAGCTGTCCCTGGGTGGGGAGCATATTTCTGCTAATACCCCATGTACCACTGAATGAACACCGTGGTACTGCCAATTGCAGGCTGCGTCTGCCGAGAGCTGCATCCGCAGAAGCCTGAGAATGAATTAGGCAGTGTTTGTAAAGGTAGGCAAACTGGACCAAGTCGCAGCCTCACGGAGAGGCCTGAGAATGAATTTTGTAATTTCTTGTAAAAAGTATGCAGACTGGACAAAGTCGCAGCCTTGCAGACCTGGTCTGCCGAGGCCTGGTGCCGAATGGGCGAAGAGGCACCCACTGACCGGGTAGAGTGTGCCTTAATCCCTAGCTGGGACAGGAGCCTTCCTGACACGGTAGGATTCCTGAATCGCCAAGCGAATCTACCTTGCTAGCGTTGCTTATGATGCGACTAGACATTTCCTATGCCCCTCTGGGAGCATGAACAGGGCATCTGACTTGTGGAAGGGAACCATCCGCGAGGTGTACCGTCTCAGCGCCCTAACCACATCCAGGGTGTGGAGGACCTTCTCGATGCGATGGACTGGCGCCAGAACAAAAGGAAGGAAAAACAAATTCCTCGTTGAGATGGAAAGAGGAGAGGACCTTGGGCAGGAAGGACGGGGACATCCTGAGACTACCTTTTCCTGATGAAAATGCAGAAAAGGAGAACGGCAGGACAGGACTGACAATTTCGAAACTCATCTGATTGACGTAGTTGCCACTAGAAAGACCACCTTCCAAGAGAGGACGGTCAGTGGTACGTCCTGCAGCAGTCCGAAAAGGAAGGCCCCGAGAACCAGGTTAAGGCCCCATGAGTGGCCTTCTATAAAGAGACGCCACATGGAAAACTCTTTGAATGAACGTCTTGACTTGAAGCCTGGTGGCAAATTGGGAAAGCACTGACAAGGCTGAAATTTTGCCCTTGAGCGAGCAAAGCACGAGCCCTGATCTAAATATAGATTGAAGGGATTCCAATATGGCCAGCATAAAAAACAACATAGGTGATTGACCATGAACCTTGCCCACGAAAAAGAAGTTTGTCCAGGTGCGGTGATATATGCGCATGACCACAGGCTTCCTAGCACCAATCATGGTGGAGATCACGACGTGAGAGAACCCAGCCCGAGTTAAAAACCAGGATTCAACGGCCACGCTGTCAAAGACCGGGCCTCAGAGCTCTGGTGGTAAATCGGGCCCTGCGAGAGTAGGTCCATACGATCTGAAAGTTGCCAGGGGACGTCGGCAACCAGTTGTATTAGTTCTGCATACCATGCTTGGCGCGGCCAATCTGGCGCGACTAGGATCACTGGTACTCCTTCCGCTCTGATCTTCTTGATGACCTTCGGAAGCAAGGAAAGAGGGGGGAAGATGTACAGGAGTTGGAAACAGTGCCATGGCAGAACTAGAGCGTCCGCTCTGATGGCGCATGGATCGCGCGATCGGGGAAATGAACCGAGGAACCTTGTTGTTCAGTCTTGAGGCCATGAGATCCACATCCGGGGTCCCTCAATGAAGACAAATCTGCTGAAAGATTTCCAGATGAAGAGATCACTTCCCCGAGGTAATGCCTTGGTGACTGAGAAAATCTACCTCCCAATTTTCCAAGCCCGGGATGTGGCTTGCTGAGATGGGCGAATGGCTGGTCTTGGCCCCATAGAAGATGTAACTCACTTTGTGCATGGCCATCCTGTCCCGGGTTCCTCCCTGGTG